>NC_091469.1:411372627-412572627 GCF_036971445.1 Narcine bancroftii
ACTTATTTTTTAATTGATCAAATGTCATTAATTTTCCTTCTTTAAAACAGTCCATTATTTTCTTAATTCTTTTGGAAAACCAAATATCAAACAACTGATTATTCATTGTAAATGCTATAAGTCTATTCTTGTTCAATGGAATTTTATGAATTACATTATTCCTCATTCCCATTTCAACGTTTTTTTATCCCACACTGTAATCCGATGTTTCAGCAATGGAGTCTCCCTATCTCCAGTTATTAATCTCATGTCCCATTTATAAATAAAATCTTCGCACATTGTCTCTCCTATTTTATCCATCTCTATTTTAATCCAGGTTGGTTTTTCTCCTTCCTCTAAGTAAGAAGAGAGAAATCTCATTTGGGCTGCTATGTAATAATTTTTTTTGACAATTTATAAGTTGTAGCCCTCCAAATTCAAATTTCCATGTTAATTTTTCTAATGAAACTCTCACCATTTACCCATCCAAAGAAACTTTCTTATGTATTTATTCAGTACTTATTCAGTACTTGAAAACACTTTTGTGTGATAAATACAGGTAATGATTGAGAGAGATATGGTAACCTTGGAAAAATATTTATCTTAATACAATTGTACCCAGAAAAGTTATAAGTAAATCCATCCTTTTTTTTTTAGATCCTCATCAATTTTCTTAAGTAAAGGAGTATAATTCAAATTAAATACATTATTTAAATTATTATCATTTTGAAACACTTAAATATTTTATTCCATTCTTTGGACATTTAAATTGGGTATTTCTTTTACACTGTATATTACCCCTAGTAAGAGGGATAATCTCACTTTTATCCCAATTCACTTTATAGTCAGATACTATACCATATTCTTTCAATCTAGAGTACAATCTATGCAATTGATTTTCCAATTTGGTCAAATAAATTATTACATCATTTGCAAATAAATTAATTTTGTAATCCTCTCTACCAATTCTGAACCATTACACCAGATTCGGCAGCACCGTCATAATTGCCATGAAACAATCTTTTCATGTTCTGAATTATTGGCCATGTTATTTTGAGATGTGCCAAGATCTTGTGTTGTACATTGCAGCTTGAATCTATGTCCTATTGGAGTTTAGTTGTACATAATTAAAATAATTAAAGAACCAAAATGCTGACTGAGGGCTTCGCAGTGAGCAAGTAGAATATTGACAGTCATCACTGAAGACATTGGCCATTGATCTGTTGTCGAGCTTCAGCAATGTTAACTTGCATCTTCTCTTGGTGTACCCAGATACTACCACATTGATGTTTTCTGGAAAACTGAGGTCCTCCATCAGCCAGCTCCCCACCATGACCACCAGCCCCTCCACATCTCCATCGGGCACACTGAACTCAAAATGGTCAACCAGTTTACCTACCTCAGCTGCACCATTTCATCGGATGCAAGGATCGAGAGAGAGATAGACAACAGACTCGCTAAGTCCTTTGGAAGAGTACACAAAAGAGTCTGGAAAAACAACCACCTGAAGAAACACACAAAGCTCAGCGTATACAGAGCCATTGTTAAACCCACGCTCCTGTTCGGTTCCGAATCATGGGTCCTCTACCAGCATCACCTACGGCTCCTAGAATGCTTCCATCAGCGCTGTCTCTGCTCCATCCTCAACATTCATTGGAATGACTTCATCACCAACATCAAAGTACTCGAGCTGGCAGAGTCCACGAGCATTGAATCCATGCTGTTGAAGACCCAACTGCGCTGGGTGGGTCACGTCTCCAGAATGGAGGACCATCGCCTTTCCAAGATTGTGTTCTATGCGAGCTTTCCACTGGCCACCGAGACAGAGGTGCACCAAAGAAGAGGTACAAGCACTGCTTAAAGAAATCTCTTGGTGCCTGCCACATTGACCACCGCCAGTGGGCTGATATTGCCTCCAACTGCGCATCTTGGCGCCTCACAGTTCGGCGGGCAGCAACCTCCTTGAAGAAGACCGCAGAGCCCACTTCACTGAAAAAAGAGAAAGGAGGAAAAAACCAACACCCAACCCCAACCAACCAATTTTCCCTTGCAACCGCTGCAACCATGCCTGCCTGTCCCGCATCGGACTTGTCAGTCACCAACGAGCCTGCAGCAGGCATGGACATACCCCTCCATAAATCTTCGTCCGCGAAGCCAAGCCAAAGAAAAAAAGAAAGATGTTTTCTGGGAGGGGAAAGCCAAACAAGACAAAGTTACTTGAGCTCAATCCTTGTCACAACCATTGAAAACAAAATTGCATTGTGGGCTGTTTCATTGCTCACGAACTCTAAATTCAAGAAGAAAATCTGTCCTCAATCTATTAAAAGTGGATGGACAGAATTTTTAGTATTAGAGGAAAAGAAGTTCAACTCTCATTATAAATCCACTAAAAGCAGAACAATTCATTCTGTTCATTACCACCAAATCAGTCTATCTAAGTTATCAGCAAGGATGTTGAAAGTATGTTGACTGATGTCCAGTTTGTATTTTACTATGATTTTTCTGCTCCAGATTTTATCATAGCATTGGTCTCAACATGAACAAACACATTAATTCCAGAGCAAACAAAGAAGGAGGGACTCATTAGCATCCATGGAGAGAAAACAGAGAATTATAGCCCAGTTAGCCTGACATCAGTGGTGGGAAAGATGCTGGAGTCAATTATAAAAGATGAAATAATGGCATATTCGGATAGCAGTAACAGGATCAATCCAAGTCAGCATAGATTTATGAAGGGGAAATCATGCTTAACTAATCTGGAATTTTTTGAGGATGAACTTGGAGGAATGAGAAGTGAGATTGTACTGTGAATTATAGAACTTTTCTAAACTTACACACATTACATACATGTGCGCTTAGAATTAGAAGGGGTTTAAGTTAGGTTCAGTAAGTTAATAGTAATAAGTTAGAGTTTGATCCTGTTTTGATGTTTAAAGATAATTAAAAGCAACTTTCATTTAGGTAGCCATTTGTCTTGGTGAATTTCTGTTGGGTTTTGGGGACCTCTGGGCTCATAACAAGTGAAAAACTTATTCGATCCTCCTTGAATGAAAATCTTGAGACTTGCTGGATGTCGTAAAATAAAGCTGTAACCTTTCTTCCAAAGAAGATTTTTCACCAGGTTAATTTCTTTCCTCTTTTTCAACAGTTCAAAACTAATATCAGGTTTGAAAAAGACTTTACTTCCATTGTATTCCAATGTTCTCCTTCACTCGTTGGCTTGCCTTGCTGCAAGTTCAACATCTTCTCATGAACTTGATAGTGAAGGAACTTTATCAATATGGGCATTTGACCAGATGGTGGCCACGGGCTTAAAGCTCTGTGTTCCCTATCTATTTCAATATCTCCTTGAAATTTGTCTTGTCCAAATGTTTCCAGAATCCAACATTGAAGAAAGGTTGTCATATTATCTCCTTCATTACCTTCTTTATATGTGCAGTGTCCACATTGGCAACCCTGATGGGCCCAAATGGCTTTTGGACCCAAAGTGGACAAACTCAGCAGTTTCCCTCAAACTGTCTGTGTTCTGGACAAATCAACCAGAAGTGTGGATTGGACAAGCTGAGGCACAATTCCACATTTGTCAAATAGTGGCAGATACCACTAAATACTACTATGTGGTAAGTGCCCTCGACCAAGAAACAGCAGGTTGAGTAGTCAACTTCCTCAGATCCACCAGATCACAGCATGTATCTGCCTCTGAAAGACCTACTTCTCCACACATACGGTCTCTCCCGACATGAGCGAGCTGCGCGGTTCTTGCATGTGGACAACTTGGGTGACCACATCCCATCAGAGCTAATGACCAATGTGTTGGTACGAGCAGTCATAAACCTTGCTTGCTCTTTGAGCAAATATTCTTGGAGCAGATGCCAGAGGATATCTGCCCCATGTTGGCCGCTGAAGACTTTGCAGAGCCCCGTGCATTAGCTGCCCATGCAGGTGTCCTGTGGTGCACGAAGCAGCAGGGCGGGTGCCCCATTGAAATTAGTGCTGCGTTACACCCAAAGGCCCAGGGTTCACATTCACCAATGATGAGGACACACGCAGCCCTGAATAAAGAAGGTTCCGAGACAGACTCTTGGTGTTTTTATCAACAATGATGGAGTTCTAGAGCATGCAGTTGCTGACTACTGTGTGTGCCTCCAAGAAGCGCCAGGGCCTGTTGTTGCGAATGGCTATGGTGGCTGGTCACTGCAACACCCTGCTTTACATTTTGGATGAACTTTCCGGGTGTACGTTTCTGGTCCACACAGGAGCTGAAATTAGTGTCCTTCCCCCGGCTGGCTATGATGTCCATACCAGGAGTGCGGGTCCAGTTCTCATGGTGGTTAACAAAAACATGATCTGTACGTACAGTACATGAACCATACTCTGGTGGTTCGGCAGCAACAAATTCTCCTGGAGGTTCACATTGGCTGCAGTCTCTCAGCTATTGCTTGCAGCAGACTTTCTCAGAGCTCACTCGCTTCTGGTAGATTTAAAGGGGTGGAGTCTGGTAGATACGAAAACCTTTCAATCTTTCCACCGAGGAGAAGCCAAACTACCTGCCCCACATTTGGACTCAGTGGTGTACTCCACTAATGAATTTGCCAAGGTTCTTGTGGAGTTTCTGGACATTGTTGCACCACAGTTCTCCATGGTCACACTCAAACATGGCATCACACAACATATCCTCCACTTCAGGCCCAAGCCCGCCAACTACCACCCAACAAGTTGCGCCAGGCCAAACAAGAATTCCTCAAGATGGAGGAAATGGGGATCATGTGCGGGTCCGATAGCCCATGGGCTTCACCACTTCACATGATGCCCAAGGCTACAGGAGACTACATTAACGGTGGACTCATCAGATTCAGCAGTGGCAGAGTATTGGAGCAGAGCATCAATCGACACTGGAAGCCTCTTGCATTCTTTCGTATGCACCTACAACCCCCGTAAACAAAATATAGTGCTTTTGATAAAGAGCTACTGGCACTGTACCCAGCAGTTCGACATTTCCACTATTTCCTGGAGGGCAGGGACATCACGGTATTCATGGACCACAAACCACTATCATTTGCATTCGCAAAATTGTTGAATCTGTGGTCAGCCAGACAGCAGCGCCACCTTTCTTACCTATCCGAGTTCACCACAAGGATTAAGCACATCTCTAGTAAGAGTAATGTGGTCGCGGATGCACTGTCCCACTCCTGCATTCAAGGAGTGAATTCTCCATCTCCAGGGGTGGACTATATGGCACTTGCTGAAGCATAACAAGAAGACAAAGAGATTCCAGTGTACCAAACTCCAGTCACTGGTCTACGCCTTGAGGACATTGTCTTTGGACCTAGAGGAACGACTCTCCTTTGTGATGCATCCACAGGTCAGCCTCGCCCCATTATCCCAGCTGCCTGGAGACTATACATTTTCGACACACTTCACGGATAGACACACCCCGTAATTTGCGCTACAGTCCACCTGGTTTCTGACAAATTCGTCTGGCTCCAGAAGCAGGCCACCCACTGGGTTAAGATGTGCACGGACTGACAGATGGCTAAGGTGCAGTGACACATGAAGTCACCGCTTCAACCCTTCAAGCCACTGCAATGAAGGTTCGACCACGTGCATGTTGATATTGTCGGCCTACTCCCGGTGTTACATGGGTCGAAATACCTGTTCACCGTTATGGACGGGTTCATTAGGGTGGCCAGAAGTGGTCCCGTTGTCAGATTCCTCCACCAAGTCAGGGCATTCATATCCCACTGGATGTCTCGTTTTGGTCTTCCCTCCCACATCACCTTCAACAGAGGTCCGCAATTTATCTCTGCTCTATGGGACATATTATTTCGACTGTTGGGAATATGGCTCCATTCCACAATAGCCTACCATCCGCAGTTCAACGGCCTGGTTGAAAGGTTCCACAGGCACCTAATTGATGGCCTGCCTCCAGGGTCCGGATTGGGCAGATGAGATACCGTGGATACTCAGCAGATGGACTGCACCCAAGGAAGATCTCCAGTCATCATCGGTGGAATTTGTATATAGGGCTCCGCTCGTTGTGCCTGGAGAATTCATACCAGCAATCTGAGGACAAGAAGAGCCACCCTCTGAAGTCCTAAATAAACTGCAGGAGCGGCTTAGCAAACTAGCCCCGGTTCCTACGTCACAAAATAGCATCACAACATCCTTTATCTTGAGAGCTGCAAATTTGTGTTTGTGCATAGAGGTGCGCATGGACTGCCCCTGCAATGGCCTTATGAAGATCCATTTAAAGTTTTAACTTCAATTCTACATCAGGTTTCATGGGGTAAAATGTTTACTTCAAAATCTATTTATTCTTATTACATGCCTTTTTCTTTCAATGTATTTTCATTCAAAAGTACTTTTCAGAAACACATCAACATTGAAGAATTTAGATATTGTAGCAGCATTTATAGATCCATATTTATTGCCGAGTATATTAACTCTTATCCAATACTAGGTGACCATAGGATCATCCCAAGTTTCCCACTGCATTTCTACACATATTCTGTTTTTATAAAATGTTTGATTAGATATTGATGTTCATGACATATTGTTTTGAAGGCTACAAAGAGAAAACAATACTGAGGGATAAAAGGTCAAGATCCACAAATTAAAACCAATAAACCCAGAGTGAATGTATGAAGACTTCCATTTCATTTTTAAGTCTTTCAAAATTCTTCTTCTGTGAGTTAATGGTTAAATGGCAGTTACCATCATTGTCATACCTTTTAAATAATTGTGAAGAAAGTTTTGATCAAATCTTTATTTCAAAATATTTTTTTAGCTGGTGTGTTGCAAAACACTGGATTGGATGCTACAGTTGGCGTAGCAGATAGCGCAACACTGTTACAGCGCAAGCAATCGGATCCGGGGTTTGAATCCCATGCTGTCTAAGGAGTTTGTATGTTCTCCCTGTGTCTGTGTGGGTTTTCCCCAGGGGCTCTAGTCTTCTCCCACCCTCCAAAGCATTCTGGGGATTGTTTGTCAATTGGGCAACACGTGCTTGTGGGCCAAAAAGGGCCTGTTACTGTCTGTATGTTTAAATCTAAAATATTCATTTAAAACAGCCATCTTCACCTCCCAACTTCCCTCTTCATTTGGAAAAATTTCCCTTGCCTTCACAACTAGTGGAACGGCTACTTCACAGTGCCAGACACACAGGTTCAAGTCTGACTTTGGGTTCTGTTTGTATGGAGTTTGTGCATTCTTCCTGTGACTGTGTGATTTCCTCCAGGTGTTGTAATTTCCTTCCACATCACAAATATGTGTAGTTTGGGATGTTAATTGGCCAATATAAGTGCCACAAAAGTGTAAGTGAATGGATAAATCTGAAGGAATTTGATGTAGACAGAAAAGTAAATTGAATGAAAGATTATTGAATGGCAGTGTGGGCTTGAAAGGCCACATGGCCTACTCCTACATCTATTTTCTATGTTTATGTAAATGGATGGTTGATGATCAGCATGGACTTGATGGGCCGAAGGGCATATTCGCATGCTATTTGTATCTATGACATATGATTTGATATTTTGGCAAGGATTATTGAGACGGTATCTAGGGGAAATAGGTAAGCTTTTAGGGCAAGAGTCTACTGTCTTTTTTTAATATATTGTTGACAACATTGATAAACACACTTCCACTAATTCCTCAAGTATATTAAAAGCAAAGAATAACTTAGGAGAGAATAGAACCCTGTAAAGATCAACAAGGTAATCTTTATGTAGAACCATGTAGTGTGGATTGTGGAGGGCCATGTGAGCTCTCCGTTTGGAACCTGGTTGGAATGTTGATTGTGGAGAGTCATGTGACTTCTCCATCGAGAACCTAGTCAGAAGTCGCATCACCTGCCAATCAAGGTTGGACTCTGTCCACCCATTATTACACACCTGACCACTGGCCTCTTTAATCACCTAGTGATTACCTGGGCTGGCCCCTTCAGCTTACTATACTATCAAGGCTACCATGAGTAGTAGCACTTGTTCTTTGGCCCTGCGATGAACCTTGGTCTGTACAATGCTGGATGAGTTATTGGTAAGATGTGCACTACAGATGGATCAGGGCCTCGTCATTCTTTGATTCAGTTTGAAGTGGTACATTGGCTCATATGTTGAAAGAACTTGAACCCACCAAACCTTTCCCTTCCCACACAACAATTGGTGCTGCAAGCAGGGTTCAAGGTGTCTCTGCTGCACACATGCACTATCACAATGTTTAAAGTGATACTAACCAGCATGTGTGTGGGTCTCCTGTCGTGTGTGTGCATGTGCGCGTGTTATGGCATTCTTCCTTGCAAACAGGACTGGCAGGAAGGGGCCCACAGCTAGTAAGGGAGCCTTAGGGCATGAGAGTAGAATGTCTGGGTGGACTGATATATCTGATGATCATATGGGTTTTAGTAGGTTAGTCCGTTTACTGGTGGACTATGCAGAATGGTAGACTGGCTGACAGTTTGGACTTGTGGGGGGAGAAGATTTGAGAAGCATGTAGCGACCCTCCTTGAGAAGTCAGGATTTGCTGAGACTAAAGGGAGTCATGGGGTGGGGGGCCCTTTGACTTATGGCATCTCTTCTGAGACACCACAGCAGAGTTATGTCAACAGGGTGCCCAGAAAGATAGGGAAATAGAATCTCTCCAGCATCATTGTTGTGCCCACAGGAGGCAGTGGAGACAGCCCATGTTCGAGCCACTAACTTAGAAATCAAGAGTATAGAGGCAGCTTGCAAGCATCTCTCTGGGCTGCTGGCAGCTCAATCCAGTTAATGTCTGAGCTGATGACTGGCGGGGGGGAAGAGGTCAGACGTGGTCAGGGGATGGGCATGTGTGGATGGACAGTGATGACGATGAGTAAGTTGAGTCTGATTACACGTGCCCTTCCCCTCCATTCCGGATCCTTGACAAGCCAAACCAGTGACTATGCGGTTCCAGACCCAACCTCCTAAAGGAGGAAATAGCCGAAAATGGGGGGACCTCAGGTGGACATGCATGTGACTGCTGTAAAAGCACAGTAGAATTGCGAGACTACTCCGCCAAGGAGCCAACCAGGTGAGGGGACCAATACTGGCAGTGGCTGGGTGGACACCTAGCTGTGTAGCTGCTATGGGGGCCATCAATATTCACCTCTCTCACCTGGAAGCGAGCACCCTAAGCATTCTGACTGATCAACAGATGATTAACAACTCACTGCGGGCGCTCCAAGAAGGGGTCAGTGACGGCATCACCCTATGGTGACTGCGGTGAGGGCCAGGTTCCCTACCACTCTTGAATGGGACCTAATCAGCCTGCCACAAAGGCACACTGTCAGTGAAGGTACAAGGGTTATTAGGGAGTGGGCACTAATCATGTGCATCCCCAGGATCGCTCACAAGTGCCATTGAGAACACAAGGGTGACTGGTGCTCTGGTGGGCTATTTGGTCATCACTGTGCACTTTGACCTTAGAGGGATAGTCTTGCCCCTCATAGGAATGATGACCGGGAAAACCATCTGGGAAGCCATTACCCTCCTGAGCGATGAGAGTACATGGAACGGGGAGCACCTGCTGTGGTTTGCGAACTGTGTCAAAGCAGAGCGATGCCACCTTGCCGGTGACCCTCAGAGACTTGTACATGGATCTAATGCTTGTCCATGTGGATTGTGCCTGCATTCATAGAATTAGGGAGGCATGGTTGGCATAGCGGTTAGCACAATGCATTTACAGTGTCAGCAATTGGGACCAGGATTTGAATCCTGCTCTCTGTACAGAGTTTGTACATTCTCCCTGTGTGTGTGCGTGGGTTTTTCCCAAGGGCTCCAGTCTCCTCCTATCATTCAAAAAAAGTACCAGAGATGCAGATCAATAGTGTGTAATTGGACAACACTGGTTTGTGGGCCAAAATGGCCTGTTAAAGTGCTATATATCTATATATATATAGATATATAGATATATATATCTATATATATCTATATATATACACACATAAAAACTCCCACATCCACCATGTATGCTCCCTGGAAAGAACATTGTGGGGTTCTCCCAGACCTACACCCCCCCCCCCCCCCCCACCCACCCAACAGGAGAAGATTACCCTTCAAGCTGCTCTTCCTCTAGCCTATTCTGGTCGGCACTGTAAAAGCCTACGACTATGCATGAGGAACCACCAAACCAGACTGCAGTACCAGCATCACCGCTCCAGCAGACACAGCTGAGGATTCTCAATCGACACCAACCCCACTTAATGACAGCTACAGGAGCTGCTTGTATGGACTCTTTAATCAAAATGTTTCAGTTATCACAGCTTTCTTCCACTCCCCTTACCACTCCCCCACCTTACTTTCAATAATCCTGGTTTCTTTTTCCCCTCCATACAACCTGGGACACAAACAGTTCTGACTCTCCCAGTGGGTCTACAAAAGAAGTCCACCTTGGCGTTGTAGTGCATCTGGTATAATAAGCACTGGTCCAAGCGAACAGTGGGTTAATGCGAGCAGGAATGGCATCCTGACACTAGACAGATGACAATCCACAGCCCAGCTAACAGGGGTGCTTCTATGAGAATACAGGTACGCCCTGGATGCATGCTTGCCTGGGCCGACCCCTGGCTTCCCCTGGAACACCACGATGGCAGGCATCTGGGATGTGTGCCTCCAATTAATGGGGGAGCACCCAGTAGGATGGACACCATGGTGGAATCAGTGGCCAAAGAAAGGGCTGTGGTACTTCAGATTAAAGGAAAGTCTGATGACCATGCACTAACTGCTCGTAAACAAAGGGGTAATGGTGTTGTCAGTGAGATATGCTTGCATATACATCCTGGGCAAATCAGTGAGATGACAAATGAGAGTCAGCGACTTACAAAAAAAACATTGTTCCGCAGAACGACAGCCTTTAGGTCTGTGGGGAGTTGGTAGGCCATGGTCATTTTCAGAACCAATACCTTTATCCTTCTGTTATGCCTATCCATTTATTCACAAGGCACTTTCACTGTAACAATGTGTTTACCTTTTGTAACAATGTATTAATTTTTAAAAGAGTTTTTACTTGTCTATGAAAGGAGGGTTCCAATGATTGGTGATTGGTGTGACTTCCAAAGGGTGGAATGTAGTGTGGATTGGGGAGGGCCATGTGACCTCTGTCTGAAACCTGATAGGCAAGTGGATTCTGGAGGGTCAGGTGACCTCTCCATCTGGAACCTAGTTGGAAGTTGCATCACCTGCCAATCAAGGGTGGATTCTGCCCACCCATTAGCACACACCAGACCATTGGCCCCTTCAATCACTTAGTGATTATCTGGGCTGGACTCTCCAGCTTACTGTACTATAAAGTCACCTCATGCAGTAGCTCTTGCTCCTTAGTCCTGAGCTAAAACCTTCTGTGAATAACACTGGAGGAGTTGTTGGAAAGACGGAGACAAGATAGGGATTGGGGCTGTTGTATACTGTTGTAGTTGTAGATAGCATTTTTGCTGTGCCCACATTAGCCCACATTAGGGCTACTCAGGATCTTTTAAACTAGAATGTTTGGGGGGAGGGAGCAAAATAGTACAGAGCAGTAAGGAGAAGGTTAGAATGCAAACAAAGAAAGTTTGTAGTAAGTATTTGAATATGGATGGGCAGGTGATAGAGAAAAGAAATGCTCTGGAAGAAGATGAAGGGCAATTGGCAGGAAAAGGAAATAATATTGTTATTAAAGATGAGGGAAAACCGTGATTAAGAATTGTGAAATCTCTGAAATTCATATATTTTAATGCCAGGAGTATTGTAAAAAAGGTGGATGAGCTGAAGGTGAGGATTGATACTTGGAAGTATGATGTGGTAGCGATTAGTGAGACATGGTTGCAGGAGGGATGTGATTGGCAGCTGAATATCCCTGGGTTTCGTTGCTTTAGGTGTGATAGAGTCGGAGGGGCAAGAGGAGGTGGTGTTGCATTGCTTGTCAGGGAGAATATTACAGTGATGCTTAGGCAGGATAGATTAGAGGGCTCGTCCATGGAGGCTATTTGGGTGGAACTGAGGAGTGGGAAAGGAGAGGTTACACTTGTAGGGGTGTATTATAGACCACCCAGAGGGGACCGAGACCTAGAGGAGCAAATCTGTAGGGAGATAGTGGATATTTGTGATAAGCACAGGGTTGTAATTATGGGAGATTTTAATTTTCCACATATAGATTGGGAAACACATTCTGTGAAAGGGCTGGATGGGTTAGAGTTTGTGAAATGTGTGCAAGATAGTTTTTTACAATATGTAGAGGTGCCGACCAGAGAAGGAGCAGTGTTAGATCTACTGTTGGCAAATGGGATGGGTCAAGTGACGGAGGTTAGTGTTGGCGAGCACTTCGGGTCCAGTGATCATAATACCATCAGCTTCAATGTCATTATGGAAAGAGATAAGTCAGGGCCAAGGGTTGAGGTTTTTGATTGGGGAAAAGCTAGATTTGAGGAGATGCGAAAGGACTTACAGGGTGTGCATTGGGACAATTTGTTTTATAGGCAGAATGTAGTAGAGAGATGGAAGTCTTTTAAAGATCAGATTTTGAGAGTGCAAAAGCTTTATGTTCCTGTTAGGTTAAAAGGAGGGGCAAAAGGTTTGAGAGAGCCGTGGTTTTCAAGGAATATTGGAAACTTGGTTCGAAGAAAAAGGGAGGCGTACATTAGATATAAGAAGCATGGAATTAAGGAGATGTTTGAAAAAAACATTGAATGTAAGAGGAATCTTAAGAGAGGAATTAGGAAAGCTAAAAGAAGGTACGAGGAGACTATAGCAAGCAGGGTGAAAATTAATCCAAAAGGGTTCTACAAATATGTTAATGGTAAAAGGAAAGCGAGAGACAAAATTGGTCCCTTAGAGAATCAGAGCGGAAAACTGTGTGTGGAGCCTAGAGAAATGGGGGAGATATTGAACAGTTTCTTTTCTTCGGTATTCACCAAGGAGAAGGATATTGGGAGATGTGAGATAAAAAAAGCAAATTGGGTAAATATGGAGAATATAGTGATTACAAAAGATGTAGTGTTAGGGCTTTTGAGGAATTTAAAGGTGGATAAGTCTCCGGGACCAGACGGGATCTTCCCCAGGACATTGAGAGAAGTAAAGGAGGAAATAGCAGAGGCTCTGATGGTAATTTTCCAAATGTCATTAGAGATGGGGATAGTGCCGGACGATTGCCGTATTGTGCATGTGGTTCCGTTATTTAAAAAGGGTTCAAGGAGGAAGCCTGGCAATTATCGGCCTGTAAGTTTGATGTCTGTGGTAGGTAAATTAATGGAGAAAGTTCTTAGAGATACTACTTATAAATATCTGGATAGACAGGGTCTGATCAGGAGCACTCAACACGGATTTGTGGGGGGAAGGTCCTGTTTGACCAATCTGATTGAATTTTTTGAAGAGGTGACTAGGAATGTGGATGAGGGTAGCGCGGTGGATGTTGTCTATATGGACTTCAGTAAGGCCTTCGATAAGGTACCACATGGAAGGTTAGTTAGGAAGGTGCAGTCTTTAAGTATAAATTTTGAGATAGTCAAATGGATTGAACATTGGCTGAAGGAGAGAGGTCAGAGAGTGGTAGTGGATAATTGTCTGTCAGGTTGGCGGCCGGTGACCAGTGGTGTGCCTCAGGGATCTGTATTGGGCCCATTGTTGTTCGTTATATACATTAATGATCTAGATGATGGGGTGGTGAATTGGATTAGTAAATTTGCAGACGATACTAAGATAGGTGGAATAGTGGATAATGAAGAAGGTTTTCAAGGATTGCAGAGGGATTTGGGCTGCTTAGAAAAGTGGGCTGAAAAATGGCAGATGGAATTTAATGCTGATAAGTGTGAGGTGCTTCATTTTGGTAAGAAGAATCAGAACAGGACATATGTAGTAAATGGGAGAGCATTGATGAATACAGAAGAGCAGAAAGATTTAGGAGTAACGGTACATCGTTCCCTGAAGGTAGAAACTCATGTGAATAGGTTGGAGAAGAAGGCTTTTAGAATGCTGGCCTTTATCAGTCATTGCATGGAATATAGGAGTTGGGAAGTGATGTTGAGATTGTATAAGGCGTTGGTGCGGCCTAATTTAGAGTTCTGTGTGCAGTTCTGGTCACCTAATTATAGGAAGGATATAAACAGAGTGGAGAGAGTGCAGAGAAGATTTACCAGAATGTTACTTGGGTTCAAGCATCTAGAGTACAGGGAGAGATTGGGCAGATTAGGTCTTTATTCTTTGGAGCGTAGAAGGTTGAGAGGGGATTTTATAGAGGTATTTAAGATTATGAAAGGGATAGACAGAGTGGATGTGGATAGACTATTTCCGTTAAGAGTAGGAGAGATTGAAACAAGAGGACATGAGTTAAGAGTTAAGGGGTAGAGGTTTAGAGGTAACATGAGGGGGAACTTCTTTACTCAGAGAGTGGTAGTGGTGTGGAATGAGCTTCTGGGAGAAATAGTGGCGGCAGAGTCAATTTTATTATTTAAGAAAAAGTTGGACAGGTATATGGATGAGAAGAAGGTGGAGGGTTATGGTCATTGTGCAGGTAGGTGGGACTAGAGAGGAGTATTTGGTTCGGTGCTTTCCATGCTGTCTTCTTTGGCTTGGCTTCGCGGACGAAGATTTATGGAGGGGGTTAAAAAGTCCACGTCAGCTGCAGGCTCGTTTGTGGCTGACAAGTCCGATGCGGGACAGGCAGACACGATTGCAGCGGTTGCAAGGGAAAATTTGTTGGTTGGGGTTGGGTGTTGGGTTTTTCCTCCTTTGCCTTTTGTCAGTGAGGTGGGCTCTGCGGTCTTCTTCAAAGGAGGTTGCTGCCCGCCAAACTGTGAGGCGCCAAGATGCACGGTTTGAGGCGTTATCAGCCCACTGGCGGTGGTCAATGTGGCAGGCACCAAGAGATTTCTTTAGGCAGTCCTTGTACCTTTTCTTTGGTGCACCTCTGTCACGGTGGCCAGTGGAGAGCTCGCCATATAACACGATCTTGGGAAGGCGATGGTCCTCCATTCTGGAGACGTGACCCATCCAGCGCAGCTGGATCTTCAGCAGCGTGGACTCGATGCTGTCGACCTCTGCCATCTCGAGTACTTCGACGTTAGGGGTGTAAGCGCTCCAATGGATGTTGAGGATGGAGCGGAGACAACGCTGGTGGAAGCGTTCTAGGAGCCGTAGGTGGTGCCGGTAGAGGACCCATGATTCGGAGCCGAACAGGAGTGTGGGTATGACAACGGCTCTGTATACGCTTATCTTTGTGAGGTTTTTCAGTTGGTTGTTTTTCCAGACTCTTTTGTGTAGTCTTCCAAAGGCGCTATTTGCCTTGGCGAGTCTGTTGTCTATCTCATTGTCGATCCTTGCATCTGATGAAATGGTGCAGCCGAGATAGGTAAACTGGTTGACCGTTTTGAGTTTTGTGTGCCTGATGGAGATGTGGGGGGGCTGGTAGTCATGGTGGGGAGCTGGCTGATGGAGGACCTCAGTTTTCTTCAGGCTGACTTCCAGGCCAAACATTTTGGCAGTTTCCGCAAAGCAGGACGTCAGTTTCCGCAAAGCAGGACGTCCATGCTGTAATTGTTATATATATATACATACATATACATAAATATTGTATAACATATATATATATATATATATATGTTATACAATATAAACCTATATAAACAGTTGCTCATATTGGTAGTATTAAGCCTGATGTGGCTGGGTTGTACTGTGCTTTTAAGAGTGTAAGCAGTTGCTGGCGTTCGGATGATCGTGTCGTAGGGAGCTCAGATGGTAGGTCAGTAAGTGCATTGGGAGCTCGGACGGTTGGGCAGCCAAGGTGTGGGTTTGTGGTTAGGTGTCGGGGGCTCAGATGGGCAGTTGGTCAAGCCAATAATAGGGGGGTTGACTTTTACATGTAATACATGGAAAAGACGCAATATGGGGCAAAAAAATGTGGGGGGGGGGGGCGTCGATTTTTATATGGAATTGACTAATACATGAGCATATACGATAAGTGATCAAGAAGACTGATGAAGGCAGGGTGGTGGTAGACATTGCCTGTGTGGACTTAGCAAGTCCTTTAGATGGTCCAGAAGGTCAGATTGCATGGTATCCAAGGTGGGTTGGCAATTACATACAGAATTTGGCTTGATGGTATAAGAAAGAGGGTGGTACTGGAGGTCTATGATTAGTGGTGCGTTCATGTTGGATCCACTGCCTTTTTTTGGCATCTTAACAACTTGGAGGACAATGTAATTAGTATGGTTTTTAAGTTTCCATATGATCTGTTCAAGCAGTCTTAGGACTCAGGCAGATCTCCTGTGTAATTTAATTAGCTACATTACAGGATTCAAGATTTTAAAATTCCCGCTCCTGGGTCGCAGGTGACGACGTCATTGCGACTTCATCAGCCCACCCCTTTGCAGCTGCTTTCAGCAGCATTGCCTTCATGAGTAGGAGGGGAGAGTCGCTCCACCTCTGATCCTACCCCCCAGGCAGATCGGAGTTCCTGAATCTGCCTTTACATTCACTTTTTTTTAAACAATAGAAAGGCCGACACAACTCTTGAATCCACATGTACTCCTACAGTTCTCAGTCAGTCAACTGTTGCCTCCATGTTGAGACCAGACCTTTACAAACTCAAAATTTCTCATCAGGCACCATCTAAACATCCTGCACTGCAACTCAGCAACCTTTCACCACTCCTGCTATATCCATGGGTTGGGTGATGTCATGTGTGTTGCTGGAGGGGAGCACTGCATAGGCACTGGGAAAAATACATGAAGAATGGAAACCAAAGCAATGCTGAAAGATGACTCATTTTTATGTGCACATTGTCATGACTGGTGTAAATGTTGATTTGATGTTGGACTTTATCCTTTCGCTTTTGCCAAGTGGAGGCGAAGATAATCAACAACAGAAGGAAGGTAAGGTTGGGAATAGAAGTGGAATGGGGCAATGTGATTATGGAGCTATCCCACCTTTTGCCCTCTGGCTACCCTGCCAATAGAAAGGGTCCTGACATTGCTTCTCTCTTCTTCTTTCTCACCTCATCTTCTTTGTTTTCCCTCCACCTCCTCACCTGCTGCTCTTGGCTTATTGACAGATATGAGACCTAACTGAAGGTCAAATGTAGCAAGGTATAACAGACCACTGTGAATTTGGACACCTACTCTGTTCTGTATGCTAAGTTGCGACAGAGTTGTCCAGTCAGTGGAAGTGTTTATTTAGTTCACAAATGATTTGCAGGCAGCAGCTTTAACTCTTGGAATATGCATCAGAGGCAAAATCCAGGAAGTAAGAAACCTTAATCTCCAATTGCCACACTTAAACCTGTTAACTTTGAGAAGGCGCGCGGTCACCTAGGCCATCCATACACAACAATCGCCTGGACTGTTCATGACGTGAGAGGCTGAAGTACCAACCAACAAAGCTTTGAGTGCCTCATACTTGCCGTCCTCTGAGGGCTGTTGCAGAAAGTCCGTTATTTGGCCTGCCGTCTCTTGGTTGAGCACCACAACCACATGGTAGCACCTGATCTCATCGGAGACAATATTCCTGACATGGAACTGGGCCTCTGTTTGTTGAAACCAGACAAGGGGCTGAGTGGTCCAGAAAGTTGGCAGCTTTGAAAAGTGGATTTGCTTGCATTGTCCATGTTGCTGGAGTCGTTCATGTTGTTACGGACCCCAAAAACCAGCAGCAATGGATATGCACCACAACACGGGGGTACTTAAAACAAAAGTAGTGTTTAAATTATATTTGAACAAGAAAACAGAATTGAATTTTAACTTATTACTTAACCTACCTACTTAACCTACTTAATCCCCCCTCTAATACTAAGCGCAGGTGTGTGTAATGTATATTTAAGATTAGAAAAGTTCTTTGGATCACAGTCCAATCTCACTGGTTGCAGGCAATTCTTGTACTGTGCACAGAAGTTAGCATTAACAAAGTTCACCCAGTCTTTGGTGCTTAACAGGCAAATAATTACCACTCAGGAGGGTTCTTGCTGGTTTTCACAGAGAGATTCCTTTTCCAGGACATCCGCAACTGATTCCTTCTCAGTCTTAATGACGAAACTTGACCCCTTCAGGGTTCTCCAGATGATCCTCTTTCTTTCAGGTCAATTTTCACACCACCGGTCTTCTCCGTTGATCAGGCAGCCTTCCAAAGTTTGCCAGCTTTGTCCTTCAGGAAATAATTTCTGTGACTCCTCTCGCTGTTTCACACCCTCCCTCTCTGAGAGCAAAACAGTTCTCCCCTGCCTGCAAAAATCACATGATCACCCAGGCAAGTTGTTGTCGATACTTTGTTGCCTCCTACAAAAGCATTCTGCAAAAGTTCTGCAAATATTCTGTGTTTTAAAATGTGCGTGTGCAAGCTGCTCTAACAATTCCTCCCAAACCACCTCTAAATACTCTGCCACAGTGTCAGGTCCAAATGCCATTGGGCCATTAGGGTCACCAATGTGGCCATTGGCCACCGCAAGTTGAAGAAATATGCTTAGTTGAATAGAGTTTCAAACCAACTGCTTTACTGATTAAAACCCACGTGCTTTAAAGATCCACATTGGTCCCAGTGGTCTCAGTGCTTGTGTGGGGTGGAGGTGATGTCAACTTCCTGTCCTTTGCTTTGCCTCGCACTGAGAGCTCTCGAATATGTCTCTGACTGCAGGCTTGACGGCGACTGCTGGCGCTGGTTCTGGTTCGCCTACCGCGTGGGTGAGCTATCACAGGCTATTAGATATTAAGCCTTTTTTAAATCTGGAGAAAATTAGGCAAAATGTCAAGTAAATCAAGATTTCTTTTGATAAGATATGAGGCCCATTTCTAGCTCACTTCCATAATCTGACTAATGAGGTGCGAAGATGAATATGTCGGTGGGTCTGCTTGTTTGGATCCCCTGAGGTCGCTTGTTCGGATTTAACAGTACTTACAATATGAATTTTAACCTCGATTGCCGTGGGTTTCAATTTTTTGCTTTATTATTTTCATTTTTTTCTTACGATTAAAAAATAATTATTCAATGATCTATACTTTGAGTTAAATTTAAATTCTTGGTCATAATTATTCATTGGAAGTAAATGTCCTCATGAGAATGGAGCCTTTAGTTCACAGTGACCACTATAAATAAACCCCATTTTTACAGAAAGAAAAAAAAAATCAGTGAATTGTTAAATTGTTTCAAATAGAAATCCAACCGATAGGAAATTAAATGAGTTTTATAATGTTCAGTAATAGATGCTGCTGCTGTGGGAGGTTCTTTTGCTGCAGCATTGCAAAATTTGTCTCCACCTTTCCCACCACTCTGCTGTCCTACATGATAGCATTGACAAATTTATGAACAGTGGTAGGAATATGCCTGAATGCTGGATACTTCATCAGAGTGAACTGTTATGATGAATGTTACTACTTTGGCCATATTGCCACAAAACTATGAGTTGCAGTTAAAAAAAAACTCCTCCATATTTTCTCATGATTTAACCAATTCTCAACCTCCCTAATCAAGTCTCACCCCAGCACTCTATTCCTTCTTCTTCATTGGCTGTTTCCACTTCGACTCAATTGTTGCCCTTTCCTGCGTCAATGATTTGCCCTGCACATCTCCTTTCAACCATGCAACGCACACGCACACGCACACGCACACGCACAGCCCGCACACGCACACGCACGCACACAGCCCGCACACGCACGCACACAGCCCGCACACGCACGCACACAGCCCGCACACGCACGCACACAGCCCGCACACGCACGCACACAGCCCACACGCACACACACATGCACAGCCCACACACGCACAGCCCACACACACACCCCACACACACAGACACACACACCCCACACACACAGACACACACACCCCAAACACACACACACCCCACACACACACCCCAAACACACCCACCCCACACACACCCACCCCACACACACCCACCCCACACACACCCACCCCACACACACCCACCCCACACACACCCACCCCACACACACCCACCCCACACACACCCACCCCACACACACCCACCCCACACACACCCACCCCACACACACCCACCCCACACACACCCACACCCCACACACACCCACACCCCACACACACCCACCCCACACACACACCCACGCCCCACACCCACGCCCCACACCCACGCCCCACACCCACGCCCCACACCCACGCCCCACACCCACGCCCCACACCCACGCCCCACACCCACGCCCCACACCCACGCCCCACACCCACGCCCCACACTCACGCCCCACACCCACGCCCCACACCCACGCCCCACACCCACGCCCCACACCCACGCCCCGCACCCACGCCCCGCACCCACGCCCCGCACCCACGCCCCGCACACACACCCCGCACACACACCCCACGCACACACACCCCGCACACACACCCCACGCACACACACACACCCCCCCACACACAGCCCCCACACACACCCCACACACACACCCCACACACACACCCCACACACACACCCCCCACACACACCCCCCACACACACCCCCCACACACACCCCCCACACACACCCCCCACACACACCCCCCACACACACCCCCCACACACACCCCCCACACACACCCCACACACCCCCCACACACACCCCCACACACACCCCCACACACACCCCCACACACACCCCCACACACACCCCCACACACACCCCCCCACACACACACCCCCCACACACACACCCCCCACACACACACCCCCCACACACACACCCCCCACACACGCAACCCCCCACACACGCAACCCCCCGCACGCGCGCAACCCCCGCACGCGCGCAACCCCCGCACGCGCGCAACCCCCGCACGCGCGCAACCCCCGCACGCGCGCAACCCCCGCACGCGCGCAACCCCCGCACGCGCGCAACCCCCGCACGCGCGCAACCCCCGCACGCGCGCACACCCCCGCACGCGCGCACACCCCCGCACGCGCGCACACCCCCGCACGCGCGCACACCCCACACGCGCGCACACCCCACACCCCACACGCACACCCCACACCCCACACGCACACCCCACACGCACACACACGCACACACACACCGCCCCTCCCCCTCTTAAATGCATGTCATCTTGTATATGATACATTTACCCTGGGGAAAATGTTTTGACCATTTACTTCTCAATGTCTCTTCTGTCAGCTTCTGAAGTTCCTGAGAAAACTATTAAGTGATAACTGGGATAGTTGCAATTTTTTGCAAACAGTGGTACAATATCATAATTGTCACATTAATATTTTAAGCCATTTCAGAAACTGTGGGCTGGCTTCAATATATTCGAGAGTACAAGTTCCAGCCATCTCAGAGACATTTTGAATGTTGAGAGTAACTCCTTGTTATTAAGTCGACAACAAAGGACTTCCATAATATACCACTATATGATGAATAAAGATTTGCTTAATTATCTGCTAATTATCTCAGTTTATCACTGCAACATCAGCAGTCAACTGGAAAGCTACTTGCCATGTTTCCATAGTTACTCTGTCACAATGACTTATTGATGAAAGCAAAGAATTTGCAGCTTGCTTTGCTTTCAAATTTTAAAAAAATTGGAGATTGTTTTTGACACAAAAGAAATGGGAATGGCAAACTGAAAATTCAGTGCTTTTCAATGTTTTCTTAAAAATTTCCTCTCAGAGTGGTGCTTGTAATTTTCAGCTCGATTATTCCTTTTGGTGGAAATTTAGGGTAGACTCACATATTTAATACTTCGAGGTGGAGGTAGATGGGCAACTCATTATGGGAAATTAGCTGCGATAGTAAATGCGTACAGAATGAATGTAGTTTGCCTGATTTTTTCTTCTGCTAATATAAATGGTAGAAAATTATGTTAATGTCAATGATGGGATGGTTGCAAGAGAATTTGGCTGTGATTTACTTCTCTATTTTCTACTGTAATAGCCCATTTAGTTATTCTGAGTTGATGAATAATACATTTAAATTTAGATGTATATTTTTAAATTTGGAGATACAGCACAGTAACAGGCCCATCCGGTCCATGAGATCGTGCTGCCCAAATACACCAATTATTCGACAAACCCTGCACATTTGTAGAGTATATGCTGTGTAGTAATCGGTCAGAATAGGCTTGCCTGAATTTTATTCCTTTATTGCAAATTGGTCAGGGTATGAATTTGTATTAGTGACAGCAAATGAAACCATCAACATGTTTAGGTCATTAATGAAAGGCACCAGAACATTGGTAAACGTGAAAAAAGAGGTACAGAAAAACAAAAGATTCTTACATTACCAG
Organism: Narcine bancroftii; assembly: GCF_036971445.1. Classification (NCBI taxonomy): domain Eukaryota; kingdom Metazoa; phylum Chordata; class Chondrichthyes; order Torpediniformes; family Narcinidae; genus Narcine; species Narcine bancroftii. The sequence goes on from NC_091469.1 coordinate 411,394,806, forward strand.
ACTCTAAAAATGTAGGAAGATATTTAAAAAAACTGTGAGAAGAATGGAATTCCTCAAGTTGCAAGGAAATGCAAAGGAGGATCAGAAAATTGTGTGAGGTTTGTGGGGGGGGGGGGGGGTGGGGGGGAGCATGAAAGAAACATGAGTGAGAGGAAAGAGGAAGACAATCACCAACTCTGGAACAAGAAGAGTGAAGGCTGTGCCTGGGGGGAATGGGCTTTAGTTCTGTCTTCCATCCAAAAGTACATGAGGAATAGCTGAAGGGCATCATTAAATGCAAGATTTTCAGATGGTCTCAAGCATTTTCAAGACTAATGAGTGATTCAGGGGAATGGAACTGTTTGTCAGCAGTATTTTTCAAGTTCCAAACAGAGAAGGTGAAAACAAAAGGGCAGGCTCCAACCGTAAACAACTTCTCTTTTGACTCCTCTCACTTTTTACAAATCAAAGATGTGAACACAGACACTCACATGGGCCTTGACTCTGCCTATCTTTTCAATGGGTAGGTAACACAGTCCTGTTCCAAACCTTTTGTGGTACCACTCCCCAACTTGCTCCTCATTATACGCCAACTGCATCGGATCTGCTTCCTGCACCCATACAAAACTTGTCAATTTTATCATCTTCGCTGCTAACCCACCCTCCTCTCAAATTTACTTGGATCATTCTGGACATGTCTTTCCTATTTCTTTCTATGTCAGACTACAAACTACATTCTGAGATTGGGTGCAAGCTGCAACTCCCAGTTGCTGGTTATTTTACATTTTTTCCCCCCATTCCCATGCAGACATGTCTGTCCTCAACCTCATCTACTGGCTGGTGGGCCAACCATAAACTTGAGAAACAACTTGTAATGCTTTGCCTGGGTAGCCTAGTACCCAAAGGCATGAACATTGAACTTTTCAATTTCAGGTCAACTCCACCCCTCTGTTTCCATTGTTTCACCACCCCCAATTGGTGGTGGTTGCACCTACCTGTCTCTCTATCTTTTCCACCATCACTTGTCCAATATCCTGTCACTATGGCCCCTCTCCACCCCTTCCTCCAACTCTTTAATGCTTGATATTCCCCTCCCCCCAACCCCATTCTTGAGGAAAAAGGTGTGGGCCCTAAATTTTGATCATTTCACACCATGGATACTGCCTGACCTGCTGCCTGCCTCCATTTACTCTTGGTTTGCTCAGCATATCAGCATCTGCAATTCTCCCATCAAAATTCCTCTCCCCTTGTTCTTCAACCCACAGAGTTCCTCCAGCAGCTGGTTTATTGCTGTATGAAGGAAAGAGGCTGCAGACATTGGAATCTTGAACAAAAAAAATTGCTGGGACCAAGAATCATCTGTCAAGGCAAAAGGTGTGAATGGATGTTTTGGGTCAAGACCTGCTATCAGGATGAGCAAAATCCTGAGGTTCTGTCTAGGAAAAGCTCATGATCCATGAACTTGACCCAAAATGTTAACTTGCCCCTTTTTCCTCCACAGATGTTGCTGACCTTCTGAGTTCTTCCAGTGCTCAGTTGTTTTTTTTTTGAGCGAGAATGTAAAGCTCATCTGATGAAATTTGCTGAGGCATTTATTAACATGTGGGTGATAAAATGATTATTACCTATGATTGTAATTAGTTAACATAAGATTGATGATAAAATTAAAACCAAAGTCATTTCATTGGCACTGATTCAACATATGTCTGCCAGCGACGTGTACAGACTCTGCACTTAAAATGGTTTTGGTGATTTGAGCTTACTGACCCAGGTTTAAAATGTCAATTCTGCCACTAGATGCCAGCATCTCACTGTTGTGAGATGCATCTATCTTTCTTTGGCTTGGCTTCGTGGACGAAGATTTATGGAGGGGGTAAAAGTCCACGTTAGCTGCAGGCTCGATTGTGGCTGACAAGTCCGATGCGGGACAGGCAGACATGGTTGCAGCGGTTGCAGGGGAAAATTGGTGGGTTGGGGTTGGGTGTTGGGTTTTTCCTCCTTTGTCTTTTGTCAGTGAGGTGGGCTCTGCGGTCTTCTTCAAAGGAGGTTGCTGCCCGCCGAACTGTGAGGCGCCAAGATGCACGGTTTGAGGCGAGATCAGCCCACTGGCAGTGGTCAATGTGGCAGGCACCAAGAGATTTCTTTAGGCAGTCCTTGTACCTCTTCTTTGGTGCACCTCTGTCACGGTGGCCAGTGGAGAGCTCGCCATATAACACGATCTTGGGAAGGCGATGGTCCTCCATTCTGGAGACGTGACCCACCCAGCGCAGCTGGATCTTCAGCAGCGTGGACTCGATGCTGTCGGCCTCTGCCATCTCGAGTACTTCGATGTTAGGGATGAAGTCGCTCCAATGAATGTTGAGGATGGAGCGGAGACAGCGCTGGTGGAAGTGTTCTAGGAGCAGTAGGTGATGCCGGTAGAGGACCCATGATTCAGAGCTGAACAGGAGTGTGGGTATGACTACTTATGAAGCAAAAATTGATTCGTCAGATACCAACATAATAATTGTGACAATCATATTCGAATATTTTCCTGACTTTCTAGCTATAAGCCAGAAACTCTGGCAGGAAAAAGGTTGACAAGATAATATAAAGAAAGCCTGTTGGACCTGCAGCAAACAGGCCTTTACTTCTGAAACACATGCCACAGGCCTTGCCATGTCATTGGAAGTTTTTAAAAAAAAGCAAGTAATATCTTATCTTAATAATAGTTTCCATGAGTGCTTACAACAGAAGCCCTGATCTTTCTTCTTTATTCTGATCCTAAATTCGAATTGACACCCATTCATGGGTTAAAGAAGCAAAATATTTTGAAGGAGAATTAAAATTCGTATTTGAAAGCTAGAGGTCGTGCGGAATGCCTCAGTTGTTCATATGTATCTCTCTAATGATTTTGGTTACCAACATCTCAGCAGCTGAAACAAGAGGTGGCTTGTTACATTTTGTTCTCTGTGGTACAATGAATAGAAGATTGGTATTTAGCTTGCCAAATGATCAGAATCAAAATAAAACAAGCATTTTACAAAGAGCAAAGAAACAATTCCGAAATTCCAGTGAAATGAGAAGCACCAGATGTTAGTGTGAACTTCTAGTTCTGGGATCTACTAAATCCCTCAGTTGCCTCTCAAACTGAAAAGGAGGGCTTAATTTTTAGACCAACTTGACTGGATGACCTTTCCCTAAAGGCATGGATGAAAACCTCCACAGGATATGAAAGAACCAGGAAATGACTTACTTCAGCAATGTGGAAATGTAAAGAGCTTACCCCAGCAATGGAGTCACACTAAGATTCAAAACTCCATTAACCTTAAGAAAATCGAGTGCCAAGATAACATCCAGCTTTTGAAGCAAAAAAGAGAATGCTGGAAATATTCAGCAGGTCAGGCCACATCTGCGGGTATTTTCACAACCAGATTTTTCAGTTTCTATTGATCTCCACCCTCTCACAGATAGTCCCCTTGTCCTCTGTATTCCCCCTATTTCTGTGCAACTTAAACGTGCTGTAATGAAAGATCATCAACCTGAAACCTTTCTCTCCCGTACACATATTCATCAACCTGCTGAATATTTCCAACTGAATTTTGCTTTTCCATACAATTGCCATTAATTTTCTCAAGCAGCAGTGTAAACGGGCCTGTATTTTCTGAGAGTTTTTGCATGTAGCATTGCTAATTTGGGTGGCAAGGTTGGCTTAGCAGTTAGCTCAACACCTTTACAAGCGCCAGTGATCAGGACTGGGGTTTGAGTCCTGTGCTATCTGTAAGGAGTTGGGACATTCTCCCCATGACGGGGTGGGTTTTTCCCAAGGGTTCTGGTTTCCTCCCACCATTCGAAATGTACTGGGGGTGTAGGTAAATTGGGTGACCCAGACATGGGCTGAATGGCCTGTTACCATGCTGTATGTCTAAATTTAAAAAAATAAATAAAAACTATTTGAAGTCTTAATTATTTCATTTGCGGTGTCAATTATCATAAATAGGCAGTGGGGGGGAGGGAAGAGTTTGGATTCTCATCTCACTTCCCACCCCTCATTCCCCATCTGCCCATTCACAGCTGGAATAAGAGTTTTGACATTGACCTACTAATTCAACACCGTGAACTAACTCTTACTGATAATGCATGCTGTTACTATTAAGAGTAACACTTTTATCAGCAAATCTTTTCCTTTGGGATTATAGTATGGAACTAGGCAATAGAATTAAAATACATTTTTTTTCTCTCAGGCCTCATATGTTTCACAGGTGACTTCCAGTCATCCTTTTACTCTCCCAGCATGGTAATGTTATACATTACTAGTTCATGCATTTTGATTGATTTTGATCAAGTTTTACTTTGTCAATTGTTAAGCCATGAACAAATATGAAGTTAATCAAATGATGAAAATGCTCAACATATTTCTCCAATTGATGGAGAAAAGCTAATGACAGCTGCAACCTGGCTAAACAGCAGTAGCATCCTGGCACAGTCCAGACGTTTTAATGAGAAATTATTGTGATTGGATCTTCCTCGGGAATGTTTAAAGATACAATTAACTTCATTGTGTGAAATGACATTTATCATAATTCTCAATATTCCCAGCTTTCTAAGATTTACAAGGTTATAATAGGTACACATTTATTAGTCTTTTCTGGATAGTTGCATTTGTTACTGAGGGAACCTCAAGAAGAAGACGATGTGCTACTGGAAATCATTGGGTAAAGGACATATTTGCTGAATCCTGCCCCTTTCAATGGCTGAAGGCATTTGTGTTTCTGCTGACTGTTCTGTTTGTACAAGGCTTCCTAACTATCTGTGGATATGAAAGGAATGATATTCCCTCAGAGAGTGTCCTTGCTCTGACCGTTCAATACTGCACTTAAATCAAGATAAAATGAAATGGAGAAGAGAATGTACCTTGCTGAAATTTGAATCAACCACATGAAAACAGAGCACCACTGTTCAAACTGATCCATGGGCAAATATCTGTAACATGGACACATGACAGACTGCACATGCTGGAATGTGGAGCAACACCCCCTTCCCACTGACCAGTCTGTTCTCTGTCTTCTGCACTGCCGGGGTGAGGTACAATGAATGCAAGAGGAACGTTTTTTTTTCCTCCCAGGGCAGGAGAAGGAAATGCCAGAGGACTTCTGTACAAAGTGAAGGGTGGAATGTTTAGGGAAGATATCAGAGGTAAGTTGTAATAGACAGTTGTGGGTGCCTGCAATACATTGCCGGGGTGGTAGTGGAGGCTGGAACAATAGGGACATTTAAGAAATTCTAAGACAAGCACATGGATAAAAGAAAAATTGAGGGTGAAGAGGTAAGGAGGGTTTAGATTTTTTTATAGGAATATATAGATTGGCACAACATTGTGGCTGAAGGCCCTGTACTTTGCTGTAATATTTTCTGTACATTCTAACACCACATATTCCACCTGGGTAGGTTACAGCCTAAGTTTATGTAGCTCTGACCTATATTCCTTTCCATCTCTCCTTCCAATCCATTTCCGTATCTCCCTTTTGTACCTTTTCCCATATTCCCCTCCATTCTCTTCCCCTCTCCATTTTCATACTCCACCCCTGCCTGCTTCCATCCACCTACTACCCTCTCATGTCATCCACTAAGATCTGCATCTAGTTGCACTTGCCCTTCACCTCTCCACTCATGGTTCCCATTATAATTTTCTTTACTTAATGAATTCCAGCAGTTGGTTGCTTTATGTTAGAATAGAGGATGGAAACCGAGCATCTGGTTGGGTGATGCCAGAACAACGCTCTTACTCTCTTTGTCACCAAGTCAGAGGAACTTAGGAAGGGAAGACCTCGCACCTGTCTTTATTTTTTAATTTTTAAAAAATTTACAGCACAATGGAATCAGATTCCAGCCATTTTAAATTGTGCCACCTAATTTCATCCAAAATAAGTTACAACCCCATATATCTTTGAAAGATGGGAGGAAAACGGAGGTCTCAGAAGAATCCCATGCAGACATGAAAAGAACATGCAAACTCCTTACAGACATTGTCAGATTTGAACCCGGGTAGCTGGCGGTGTAACAGCCTTGCAAGGGCAGTGATGGGTGGAGTTAGTACCTTCAAGTTTCTGGGAGTGAGTTCGTACCTTCAAGTTTCTGGGAGTCGACATATTGGAGAACTTCTCCAGGAGCCAGCACATCAAGGCAATGGTGAAGAAGGCACACCTATGCCTTTACTTTCTTAGAAGTCTGAGGAGATTTGTATATTGTGAAAAATTCTATCAAACCTCCTCAGGTGTATTGCAGAAAGCATATTAATTGGTTACATCAAAGCCTGGTTTGGTAATTGAAGTGCCAGGAATGCCTTCAGGAGAGTGAATCCAAGGAAAGCATCCAATCTGGATGGAGTACCCAGCCGAATGCTGAAAACCTGTGCTGACCAACTTGTAAATGTATTCATGGATATCTTCAACATCTCAAACATCTCACTCTGGCAGGGCTTGGTACCCACCTGTGCCCAAGAAGAGTGTGGTAACCTACGTAAATGACCACTGATAAGTGGCACTCACATCCACGGTGATTAAAGGCTTTGAGAGGTTGTTATTGAAGCATATCAGCTCCTGTCTGAGTGGCACTACAGATTCATTTCAATTTGCCTACAACAGCAACAGGTCTGCAGCAAATGCCATCTCATTTGGTCTATACAAAGCCCCAGAACATCTGGAGAGCAAAGATGCATACTCCATATCAGGATGCTCTTTATCGACTACAGTTAGGCATTCAATACCATCATTCCCTCAAAATTGACGAGCAAACTCACCTCAGTAACCCATGAGATTTCCTCATCTCCAGACAACAATTAGTGAGGATTTGCAAGAACATCTCTCCACAATCTCCATATGTATTGGAGCACCACAGGGCTGTGCTCTTAGCCCCCTACTCTACTCACTTTACACCGAAGACTGCGTGGTTCAGAATGGCATCAATACCATCTACAAATAGGGCAGCGCGGTTTGTGTAGTGACCCGGGTTCAAATCTGGTGCTCTCTGTGGGAATTTGTATGTTCTTCCCATGTCTGGACCCAACACACCGTCATCATGAACAAAGCACATCGGTGCCCCTACTTCCTCAGGTATTTGCAGAGGTTCAATATGACATCGAATACCTTGGCAAATTTGTGCAGATTTATAATTTTTAATTTGTTTTTATAATTTAGACATACAGCACAGTAACAGGCCCTTTCAGCCCACAAGCCCTTGCCGTCCAATTACACCCAATTGACCTACATCCACCGGTATGTTTTGAATGGTGGGAGGAAACTGGAGCACCTGAAGGAAACTCATGCAGACACAGAGAGAACGTACAAACTCCATACAGACAGCGCTGGATCCAAAAACCCGGTTGCCGGCACTGTGACAGCTTTGCACTAACTGCTACGCTAACCATGCAGTCTTGTAGTGGAAAGTGTGCTGACCGGTTGCATCACGAGCTGGTGTGGCAGCCCCAAACACATCTAAGTGGAAATCCCTGCAAAAGATGGTGGAAACATCCCAGTACATCACAGGGAAACTCTCCCCACCATTGAGAATATCTAACTGGAATGCTATCGTCAGAGAGCAGCAGCAATCATCAAGGATACTCATCACCCAGGGCATGCTTTGTTCTCACTTCTGCCATCAGGAAAGGGACCACTGCTACCCCTCCACCAACAGACTCCTAAACAACAGACTCAATCAGAGTCTCTTACTTTGCACATTATTATTATTATTTTGAATATTAATTTTTCTGTATTGTAGAGTCAGTTTCTTTCTTTTATTTACCTATCTTTTCTTGAATATTGTTTTTTTTGTACTACCAATGAGTAGAAATTCTGCCTAGCCTGCAGAAAAAAAGAATCTCAGGATTGTATGTGATGCCTTGTATGTACTCTAACAATAAATCTGAATTTGAGCCTTGAATTTAGACAGCCTTGACTTTATGTAGCTCTGACCTGCCCCAACTGTAGAATGTCATAAACATAGCCACGTCTATGGCAGGCTCTGACCTCCCATTCATTGGAAACACCTATGTGAGGTGTGCTGCCTCAAGAAGGCAGCCAACACCATAAATGACCTCCACCATTCTGGTCTCAACCTCTTCTCATTGCTACCCTCAGGCAGTAACTACTGAAGCCTAATGCCCAGCACCTAAAAATCAAGAGCAGTTTTATTCAATATCTAAGAGGCTCTTGATCCTCCTTTTACTACCCAAACCCTAAACTACTCCAAGACCACCACAAAGACCATTTTAACTGCAACTGTAAATATTAATTTATCTATTTTCCTTTACATTTATCATCTTTGCATTCTGGTGTAATTTAATGTTACCCATCATAGTTGCTGTAAGTTCCATGCCTGTGTGGCAGGAACAAGTAAGAAGTTCAGTGCCGATGTACATTGTCATGATGTTTATGACGATGAACTCATGATTGTTGTCACTGCTAAGTGACTGACTGACTGTGTTGTTTAGATGGCTGGCCCCTACTTTGGCTGCACCCCCACCTACCCCAATATAAACCCTGGTTTTCCCGCCTTACCTGAGATTCACCTGAGGACTATTGTATCTACTGGCCATTGATTGTAAGCTTTTAAAAGCGTGTTTGTACTCCTCTCAAGTCTCTGAGTGAAATCAGCCACTTTACACTATGATTATCATGTGTCTCTTTATAGCCCTTCACCCTTCCCTCCCTTCCACCCAGCTCCATCTGCCTTTTAGAATGCTTCCAGCTATTACCCACCTGCCTCAATCTCCTAACTCCATGTCTTCCCTGCCCCAACCTGGCACCATTTGCCTGTCATCTTTCTCCCCTTCTTGATCCATTCCGCTCCCTTCCCCCTCCCTTTCAATCCTTCTGCAGTCTCAATGCGGAACATTGACAATTCCTTTCCTCCCACAGCAGTTGGTTTGCTAATTTGTAACATGGCTTCATTCAAAATATACTCAATTGACAACACAACTTTTAAAATAGTCTTTGGTAATTTCAATAACTTAATTTTATCATTATAGCATCAGCTCCCTTCTACCTGTGTCTCACTCTGTCCATTCCCTTTGTACACGTCAGTAGATCTTTGCTTGACATGTTGGTCACGTGGCTGGCAAGGCCCAGAGCAACTCAAGAATGAATCTGGCAATATGTCAAATATCTGACACCATCATGCCAGCTGATTTGTCTGGCGTTTGCTTGCAATCCCATCTTTCTGATAATCTGCTGGAGGAAATCAGTGGGTCAACCAGAACTGGGTTGTGGGAAAGTAATCTTTGAGCAACAGTCAGGCTAGGAAGTCAAACTTCTGGAACAATGCAAACCAATGCAGACATTACTGTTATCACATCACCAGGGAAAGTCAAGTTTCTATCATGAAGTGCTGAAACAAACAATGCTGCAGGATCATACCTCCACCTACAACTCAGTTTTATCATTGACTTGAATCACCACTGCCTAGAATTGATATCACAAGGCCAAGGAGCAGAAGGTGGCCACTAGGCCCATCATGTCTGTTCCATAAATCTACTCTAAGCTACTCTACACTAGTTCCAATTTCCGGCCTTTTCCCCATATCCCTTCATGCCCTCACGAATGAGATACTTTTCTATTTCTTGTTTAAATACTCCCAGTGATCTGGCTTCCACTGCCATATGCGGCAGTGAGTTCCACAGCTCTGCAACCCTCTGGTTAAAGAAGTTCTTCTTAATCTCTGTTTTATATGGATAACCTCTAATTTTCAGACTATGACCTCTTGTCCTCCATTCACCCATTTTGGGCTACGTTGACCGCAAGGGCGAAATCTGCCCCAACCCGGAAAGAATGCCCCCCCCTTAAGAAGTTACTACCCCCAAACTCAGCAAAAGCCCTTACAAGGTGTATGGGATTCTTTTCCTACTACTGCAAATGGGTTCGGAACTACGCCACGAAGGCATGCCCTCTGTTTGACATTAAAATATATTCCTCTCTCTCCAATGGCCTTGAAGGCTTTCGAGAGAATTAAAGCTGATATTGGCAAAGCTGCACTCTCGTCCATTGATGAGGATGTCCCATTCCAAGTGGAAACTGATGCTTCAGATTGTGCCTTGACAGAAACCCTTGATCAAAAGGGCAGACGTGTGGCATTCTTCTCCCGCACGTTACGTGGACCTGAACTTAAACATCCTGCCATTGAAAAAGAAGCCCAAGCTATTATTGAAGCTGTTCACTACTGGAGACACTTTCTAGCCGGCAGAAAATTTATTTTTGTCACTGATCAGAAATCTGTAGCCTACATGTTCAGTGCTAAACACAAAAGTAAAATCAAGAACGATAAGATGGCACGCTGGCAATTAGAACTCTCAACTTATAATTATGAGATCCAGTGCAGACAGGGCAGGTTAAATGATCCCTCTGACGCATTGTCACAACCTGCTGCTGGTGCTCAGCTGGAGGGGCTAAAAGATATCCATAGCAGACTGTACCACCTGGGAGTCACAAGATTTTTCCACTACATAAGGGCTAACAACCTTCCTTACTCTCTGGAAGAAGTCAGGAAACTGACTAAAATCTGTCCTGTTTGCGCAGAATGCAAATCACAATACTTCAAAGGTCCAGAGGCCACTCTCATCAAGGCAACCTGACTCTTTGAGAGGATTATCTTAGATTTTAAAGGGCCGTTACCTTCCAACAACAAAAATGTATATTTCCTTACTTTAATTGATGAATATTCCATGTTTCCCTTTGCGATACCCTGCCCTGACGTCTCGTCAGCGTCTGTCATTAAGTCACTTGACAAAATTTTCAACATTTTTGGTTTTACCAGTTACATTCATACCGATAGAGGCTCAGCATTCATGAACGCTGAACTGTGGCGGGCCCTGCTACGAAAGGGGATTGCCTCCAGCTGTACCACGAACTACAACCCACTGGGCAATGGGCAGGTTGAAAGGGCTAATGCTACAGTTTGGAAGACTGTTAATCTTGCTTTAAAAACTCATGGTTACCCTGTTACCCGTGGCAGGAGGTGCTGCCTGAGGTGTTACATTCTATTTGGTCTTTATTGTGTACTGCAACAAATCAAACACCTCATGAACGTATATTTGCCTTTCTTAGGAAATCAGGAACTGTGATGGACTGGCCAGCCTGTTTATCTGAGTCTGGAACCATGCTGCTAAAGAGCCACACTCGGGTGTGTAAAATAGACACCCCCATCCAACCAGTTCATCTACTGCATACTAACCCAACTACGCTCATGTTAGATTCCTAGATGGGAGTACTGACACTGTACCCCTAAGAGATCTGTCCTCGCCTGGTTCATCGCTTCCTCACACCCCTACTCAGAGTGAGCCTGAGAGGTTGGACTCAACCATCCAGCCTGTGACCCCTAGTAAAATTTCAGATGGCCATGCTGAGGCTCCACTGCCTCACACTGGCAATTCTGAAGTGGGTCCAGAAGCCAGTCCTTCCCACACTACAGACCCAGGAACTGTATCAGTTCCCAAGGTTGCAAAGGAGCCACCTGTTTTGAGACAAAGCATCAGAATTCGTAAACAACCTGATAGGCCGACATATTCATAAAACATCTCATTATATTTCGATTGCTTGCTAAATACTGGTGTATTTTTGCTGTTAAGAGTATCTCAAGGCCAAACATGGTATCCATGTATTGCTTGCTTCAGTCTTTCCTAGCAGCTGTCCCTTTGATTTTAATCCTTCTTCTGCCGGGGGAGACTGTGGTGAATGTCTGCCAAGCTGCCCGTCTCCCCTCTGGCGAACCTTGCTGTACTAACATTGGCTGTGTATTATCACTACTGTTAAGGACACTCCCTTTGGATATAACTGTATATGCATCTATTGTCTTTCATTATTGTACCATGAGTTTCTGCTAATAAAAGGCATGATTATTGTTTGACCACATCGTCTTTGTCTACTTCATCAACTGACACTTCACAAGAGAAACATCTTACTAATGTATCTCATCCGGTCCAGGAGATTTATCAATCTTTAATCCATTTAGTTTGCCTAGCACAATTTCTCTAGTAATGCTAATTGAATATAATTCTACTCCCTGAAGCCTCTGACTGTCCAGGATATTACTAATGTCTTCCATGGTGAAGACAGATGTAAAATATTGATTAAGTTCCTCTGCTATCTCTTTTTAACCCATTACAATTTCCCCACCATAGTTTTCTAAAGGTCCTATGTCAACACGTGTCTCTCTTTTATTCTTTATATATTTGAAAAAAAATCTTGATATCCTTTTTAATATTGTTAGCTAATCTCCTTTCATAGCTCATCTTTTCTTTCCAAATGACTATCTCTTTCTGTAATTGTCAAGGAATCCCAGTCCTCTGATTTCCCACTAATTTTAGCTTCGTTGTATGCCCTCTTCTTTGCTTTTATCTTAGCCTTCACCTCTTTTGTTAGTCACAATGGTACCATCTTTCCTTGGACAAATTTCTTTTTCCTTGGGATATATCTATCCTGCATGCCTTTTATTACTTGCAAAAATATCTTCCAGTCCTGCTCTGATCCTCCAATTAGTTTGCTTTCCCAATTTACTTGAGCCAATTCCTTTCTAATACCACTGTAATTTCCTTTATTTCACTGAAAAATTGATACATCTGATAATTTTTTTCCTTTTCAAATTTTAAATTAAATTCAGCCACGTAATGATTGCTGCTTCCTAGAGGTTCTATGACCTTTAACTTCCTAACGACCTCTGGTTCTTTGCACATGACCCAATCCAGAACTGCAGATCCCCTGGTGGGCTTCTCAACAAGCTGTTCAAAAAAGCTAGCTCTTAGGTTTTCTACAAACTCTCTCTCCTGGCTTCCAGTATTTTCCTGTCTTTCCCAATCCCCTGCCATGTTAAAATCCCCCATAATTATTTTGATATTATCCTTGTGGCATGCCCTCTGTATTTCTTGCTGTAGCTCATTATCCACTTCCCGGCTACTGTTTGGGGGCCTGTATATAACTGCTAATATGGTCTTTTTACCCTTGACATTTCTTAATTCAACCCATAATGATTCTATCTCTTTTGACCCTATGTCCCTTCTTTCTATTGATTTAATGTCATTTTTTATCCTCAGAGCCACCCCTCCTCCTCTACCCACCTGCCTATAGACTATGTAACCTTGGATATTGAGCTCCCAATCACACCCCTCATTGAGCCACGTTTCAGTAATGGCTACAATGTCATACTTTTTCAGTTGAATCTGAGCAACCAGGTCATCCACTTTGTTTCTAATGCTACGTGCATTTAAATAGAGTGCCCTTAAACCCAATACCGAAATTGTATGTTCTGTATTCTTTTTGTACAACACTTTCTCCTGTCTGCTCACCTGCCTTTTCTTTCTGTTGTTATTGAGTAACTCCTCACTATTTATTTCTCTCCCTGTTGTAATTCCCTGTCTCCTACTGTCCTATTCTCAGCACTCTCATTTTTAATTCCCTCCCCCTGCCAAGCTAGTTTAAACCCTCCCCAACAGCTCTAGCAAACCTTCCTGCCAGGATATTGGTTGCCTTCCAGCTTAGGTGCTTTCCCCAATGATCTAGGAATCTGAAGCCCTGCCCCTTGCACCAACTCCTTAGCCACTCATTTATCAGCCATATCTTCCTATTAGTACCCTGTCTAGCACATGGCACAGTCAGAAATCCTCGAGGTCCTATCTTTTAACTTTCTAGCTAACTCCCTATATTCCCTCTTACAGTAAATAAAGGTAGAAAGATCACCTGGCTCAAATATAATATTCCCTTGGACCTTGAGAGAGACTACTGTAGAAATTTCAGGTGCCCTGGTTGATATATTCAAAATGCCCTTAGCCACGGGTGAGGTTCCAGAGGATTGGAAGGTAGCTCGTGTTGTCTCATTGTTTAAAAAAGGCTCCAAAAATAAACCAGATAATTCCAGGCCAGTGGTCTGATGTCAGTAGTAGGTAAATTATTGGAAGGTATTCTGAGAGACAGGATATATAGGTATTTGAACAGTCATGTGCTGAATAAGGATACTCAGCATGGCTTTGTGTGTGGTAGGTCATGTTTAACAAATCTGATGGAGTTTTTTTTGAGGAGGTTATCAGGTAGGTGGATGAAGGAAAGGCTGTGGATGTGGTCAACATGGACTTTTAGTAAAGCCTTTGACAAGGTCCCACATGGGAGGTTAGTTCAGAAGGTTCAGACACCAGATATTCAAGAAGACGTGATAAAGTTGATTTAAAATTGGCTGTGTGGAGAAGGCAGATGGCGGTAGTGGATGGTTGCTCCTTGGATTGAAGGCCTGAGACCAGTGGTGTGCCTCAGGGATCTGTGTTGGGATCATTGTTGTTTGTTGTATACATCGGTGATCTGTTATGAATTGGATCAGCAAGTTTGATCAGAAGATAGGTGGTGTTGTGGACTGGCAGGAGGGTTACCAAAGCTTGCAGAGGGATCTGGACCAGATAGGAGAATGGGCCAGAAAGTGGCAGATGGAGTTTAATGCAGACAAGTGTGAGGTGATATATTTTGGAAGGGCAAACCAAGGTAGGAGAAATACAGTAAATGATAAGGCACTAAGGAATGCGGAGGAGCAGAGGGATCTAGAAGTGCAGATACATTGTTCCCTGAAGGAGACGTCGCATGTGGACATGGTTATAAAGAAAGCTTTTGGTATCTTAGCCTTTATAAATCAAAGTATTGAGTATAGGAGTCGGGATGTTATGTTGAAGTTGTTTAAGACATTGGTGAGGCCAAATTTGGAATATTGTGTGTAGTTCTGGTTGCCTAACTGCAGGAAGGGTATCAATAAGATTGAGATAGTGTGGAGAAGATTTACTAGAATGTTGCTGGGTCTTCAAGGCTAGAGTTACAAGGAAAGATTAGGACTTTATTCCTTGGAGTGAAGAAGAATGAGGGGAGATTTGATTGAGGTTTACAGGATTATGAGAGTGGATGCAAATAGGCTTTTTCCACAGATTTGTGGAGCTAAATGTGAAAAGTCATAGTTTTAAGCTGAAGGGGGAGAGGTTTAGGGGGAATATTACGGGAAAGCTCTTCACTCAGAGAGTGGTGGGAGTGTGGAATGAGCTGCCATCTCATATTGTGAATGCAGGCTTGATCATGTGTTTTACGAGTCAATTGGATACGTACGTGGAGGTGAGAGGACTGGAGGAGTATGGTATGCGAGCAGATCAGTGGGACTAGGGAGATGATGGTCAGCACAGACTAGAGGGGCCAAATGGCCAGTTTTCTGGGTTCTAGGGTTCTTTGGTTCTAAGATTTCAGTGCCAAGTTTTTGCACACTTGCACTTGGTCAAACAATTATGCATTAAATGTGCATCCCAATTTTAGTTTGTTTTTCAGTTCTACTTAATTTAGCTGCTATAATGTTTCAAGTCATCCATAAAGTACCTTCTATGCATAATTATGTAAAATAAATTAAATTATGCTTCAGCTGAAAAGCTTGAGCCTTTTTGCTTTACTGTAATTATCATTGTCATTCCTGTCAACATCAGAAAAACGTGAGGAGTGACATTTACAATCATCCAGCGTGACACCAATTGCTATGCCATTGGAATATTCATGTTTCCAACCCAAACTGATTGTTTGCCATTCCTTATGAGTGCTTTAGCAGACTTGATCATATCATCATTGCATGTTCTCTGGTTCCATATTTTTAAAAATGGAAGTCAAAATATCACTTGTCAATCTTGCTTATTTTTTTCTTGTGTCCTGCTGCTTTGTTTCTGATCCTGTTCTCAGCTTATATCAGTGCTTGCTCATTGATCATTATTATTCCTGTGGGGTTTTCTATCACAATTGTTCATGCTTTTAAGGTTATGTGTCCTCTCATTGGATCAAGAGTCAAAAAAATCTCTTTTCCTCCATGTATAGGTACTTCTGAACTTATCGTCTAATTTGTTTATAGTCTATACTGATTGAATTTTGCTGCTGTCGCCTTGGTGCTCCATTAAAATAGTTGAACATCATCTGCTGATAATTATTGATACTGACTGTTCAACACATCTTTCTGTTGCTGTAAGGTAAAACTTTAAAAGGATCACTCATCTGAAATAAAATTGGAAAACAAATTGCACATATACCTTGACATAATACTGAAAACACTCAAAAACAATTCACTGATGCCAATACTACAAAGTAATATGTTACACTGGATTGTGACCCAGGTGGAATTTTGGAAGCATTGGTAAATTTAGTAAATTTACATCTTGCTTGTGCTCAGAAATGCAGGCTGTCAATGCATCAGTGCTTATGTTAGATACAGTGTGTAGAGAATGTTCAAGAACTCAGCTTTCCTAACTGTTTTTATTCGGTTCATTAACTACTATTTGTTCTCCTTAATGGAAGGCATTTTGAGGTGTCTCCACATTGCTTTTATTCTTGATAGATAACAGTTGGTAATAGTGCAGGTTACTGGAGATCCATCTCTTTGAACATTGAATGAATGGTTTGTTCCAAAATCTACATGCTGTTTGATTAGTTGGCTTTGAATTTGCCCAAAGAGACCTGTCTTCTTTTTAGATGCTGGTATGAATGATTATTAATCGTTCTTAATCTCCCTCATTAGATAGAACAATGATACTGTAATACTGAATTGTACATTACCATGTACAATTTTACAACTGCCTGATCTGGGTGTCCCTGATAAACCTCGCAGCCACTCTTGAAATGCAATGGCAGCATGTGTTCTTGAACCATTGGAGCCCATGGTTTGTAACAATAGTGTGTGAGTTGGGAAAGTAATAGAAAGCAATGGTTACCCTATGCCCAGCATCACCATTCATTCCCCATCTTGCCCTTCTAGGTGGCAGGCATCATAAATTTGGGATGTGCTGTGCAAATTGTCGGGTATGCTTTGTAACACTGCAGCCATCGAACTCTGGCAGTAGGAGGAGTCAATGTGAACAGCATTCAAATAGGTTGGATGCTGGCACTACATTCATCAAGGCAAATGAAAATATTCCATTACTTCCTGAATTTGCATAAGAATTCAGAAGTTGCATCACTCATTTCAGAATTTCCTCAGATCAGCTACCTAATGTGTATTCACCAAAGGCAAAATTAAGTGGCAAGGAATGCGGGAAACTATAGTAATGATCTGACAGTGGCATTGGGGCAACAAATACACTAGGGCAAGGAGGGGGGGTTACAGCATCAGTGATGAGGGTTCAAATCCACCACTCTCTGTAAGGAGTCTGTACATTCTCCTTGTGTCCATATGGGTTTCCCCAGTTTCTTATCATGTTCGAAAGACCTATGGAATTATGAAGTTAATTAGTCACGTGAGTACATTTGGCTGATGTGAGCTCGTGGCGTAGAAGGAGTGATGCAACTTGTTACAATATTATCTATCTAAGTTAAATTAAATGCAATTTTGGAATAAATTGTAAACCTGGAATTATCAGATTATATTTAAAAACAATGCAAGTTGAAGCTCTCCTTCGAGGGAAGGAATTCTCCTTCATTGACTGCTCTGGGCTAGGTATGACTTCAGATCCACAGCCACGTCATTGATTCTTAACATTCCTCAGAAATTGCCAGGAAAGTTGTTAGTTTTTCGGGGCAGTCAGATTTTCCATCATATTCCAATTCTTATGAATGAGTAAATGTAAAAACAGCCTTTGACAAGTCCAAGTGTGGTTGATCTTGATGTATGCAGTCACATGCGGCTTCATATTCTGATGAAATAGAAATATAAGTAATTATGCCCATTCTGACATGACACTTTGGAGACAGTTTCTTCTAAACCTGTAGGTGACCAGGACTATGATTATCAGACACTATTTATTGTCATGTAATAAAACAGAAATGTAATATTACATAAAACTGCCACTTGAAGCTTTGACAGCCATGATCTAGGGCTAAGATATCTTGCAACATTTTTTTTTTCATTTACCATCTACTTTGCTCATTGCAAATTATATTTAACATTTTATGTGTTACATTTTAGAAGTAAACAGTAAATTGTGAAACTTTAAAATTGCAAATAAATTGGTACATATTATTTGGATGTACAAAATTAACCTTCAAGTTCCTAGGAGTCCACTTATTGGAGGATCTCTCCTGGAGCCAGAACATCAAGGCAACTGTGAAGAAGGCACACCAATGCCTTTACTTTCTAAGAAGTCTGAGGAGATTGGGCATGTCATCAATTACACGATGCTACTTCTACAGGTGTACTATGAAAAGTATACTGGTGAGTTGTATCATGGCCTGGTTTGTAAACTGGACTGCCCGGGAACACAGAAGGCTACAGAGAGTAGCAAACAAAGCTAAGACAATCACAGGCTCTAACCTCCCATCCATCGAAAACTTCTATGTGAGGCGCTGCCTCAAAAAGGCAGCTATAATCACAAAAAATCCCCAACACCCTCTTCTCACTGCTACCTTCAGGAAGAAGGTGCACTAGCCTGAAGTTCAGCAGGTTCTTAAATCTCCCCTTACTATCCAAATCATAAACTACCCTGGGACCACAAAACAAAGATGTCTCTTTTCCATTAAAATGCCACATTTTTAATGTGCACTAACTTTGACTGAATATTTATTTACCGGTTAACTCTTATGGAGAGTACTGAATATGATAATAAACTCATCATTATCAATGTTTGGTTTACACATTGTTTACCAATCCCTGTAATAAGTCATTTTTGGTGCTTTAATATTTTACTTTTCTCATTCAAGCCAATATCTAAATTCTCAATTCCACACTTCGAATTATAATTTTCCACAGAAGCATTGTTACAATTGATTTTTCATTGGAAACTATTCTCTTGCTTCAACATGGAGTACATTAGCTATTATAAATGTGCCTTGTATTCTAGTTATTGATGGTCTTTATTTATGTTGATTGCATTATTTTACTATGTGTGCAATAAGAAAATATTTCAGTTATTCAAAATTATTACTGAGTTTTTAAATAACCACATTTAATTTAAAAAAAAGACATACAGCATGTGTCAGGCCATTTCGGCCCATAACCCCGTGCTGCTTAATTACAGCCAATGAACCTACAAACCCTGGTATGTTTCAAACGGTGTGAGGAAACTAGAGCCCCTGGGGAAAACCCACGCAGACATGGAGAGAATGCACCAACTCCTTACAGACAGCATGGGATTTGAACCCAAGTCCCGATCACTGGCACTGTAGCGACATTGCACTAACTACTACATCAACCATGTTGCCCAATAACAAGTCTGGAAGTTTAAGTCCCACCAGAAATCCCTTCATTTAGCTCAAAGACTTTATGTAAAAATGTGATAGTTCGACCCTGCTGTCAAGATAGAAAGACAAGTACAAGAACCATAGAGCAATACAAACACCTTTATTACAATTACACTAGCGAGAATGAGTGGTATACCAAGTCACCTGAGGTAATACCAGAACCTCATTCAAAGATTCAAGTGAAACTGTACAGTATTTAAGGTATTTTCTTGCATACAAATCTGATAGGCATCTCGTTGAACTTATTATTACAAGTTTATGTTTTACTTTTTGCATTGCTCTTTTCTAAAGACAGGAAAATGGTTAACATCAGTTATTTACATGTATGTCATAATTAAAAGATATAATTCCTTGCATATAAAATTGGCAGGTCTGGA
Source organism: Narcine bancroftii (assembly GCF_036971445.1). NCBI lineage: Eukaryota > Metazoa > Chordata > Chondrichthyes > Torpediniformes > Narcinidae > Narcine > Narcine bancroftii. Next base: position 411,414,349 of record NC_091469.1, read on the forward strand.
AAGATTGCTTCTAATATACAGTAATATCTGCTTTCTATATTTTTAGTCTTTAATTATCACATGTAAATGGTTGGTCTCACAATAATGTTAATAATGGGGATATAAACCTAGTCTTGGATAATATTAGATCGAAACTTAATTGGCACCTTCAGTGTTGCTTTGTCCACCCTACGGCCATTGATAACTCAAATCGTGACTGACAGGTTGTAAGGTTCAATCAACTGCATTTGCGCGGGAAGCCATTTACGAATAGGTTGTTTGTTTACAGGTCGTTGATTCGACCAGAAAAGTCAGTTAGTATTATTGTGTTAAAGGCATCATGGATTCTGTAAGCCTGTTTGCTTCACCCAGGAAATGGCTGAAGTAATTAATTCAGGCGACTTTGGAGGATGAGATTATTAATTGTCTATCTGGGATGTGCTTATGGCTCTCTTTGGCCCCAGTTTCAAATCTAGGGACATGTGTTTTTAATAAAGACAAAATCACTGGTGCTTTTCTCATAACTGTCATTTTTCGATAGCATAGAAATACAAATTTTAACAAAGAGAAACAGAACTTTGTCAGAAAACCCAGTAAAGTTGAATGACTGCTCATTGTGTGCTCCTGTGGGTTGCTGCGTGGTCATTGATGTGCACAGCTGATAAAACACAGCCAGATCAATGCATGGACAGGACATGATTGGTGCTGTTTGCTGATATCCTATACATCTTACAAACAGCTTTAGTGTTAACACCAAAAGCCGACTTTAACAGAGGGTAAAGATTGCTTCTGATCTACTTACAAGGAATCCAGCAGTGAAGGTCCTTCCAGGATATATTGTTTTTCCTAATGTTAAGATCGTGTTTTCTCTTTACATCTCCCATAATTTGCCATGCTTCCCTTCAACTATCACACTGCTATCCCAACCAAGCCCTCATCATGATCTTCTGATCTCTTTCATCCTTCATCTTCTCTTTAATGTCTATGTGAATTTCATTTCTGTGAGAGTGGGACTGTGGATGAATGGAGGAGGACCTAAAAAGCAATGGGAGAGGTAGGTGCTTATTAAATTTCTCCATTGACCAATTAGCTGTAGCCAGTATAAAGAAGGGAAGTTCAAGCAAAGCAGCCAGTGTGTGAGTGGCCCAGTGTAGGAGCGGGATTTAGAGGCTTTAGTTTGAGAGGCTTCAGAGAGCAAAGGATGAGTACACCAGGAAAGATCTTTGCATAGTAATAAAGAGTAGAGAGTGGAGATGGTAGCTGGGGAAGTGGATGGGGGAAATCTGGGACAGCACAATTGTCCTGCAAAAGATGTATTCAGCTGCAGCTTCTTGGAGACCATGTTAGGGAGCTGGATGAATTTTGGATCATTTTGGAGGCAGAGAGGGCAATAGACAAAAGCTGTAGGAGACAGTCACACTCAAATAGCAAGAAGCAGGTAACTGGATGACTATTAGGAGAGGGAAGGGGAATAGGCAGTCATTGCAGAGCACTCATATGGCTGTTCCCCTTAACAATAATTATACTAATTTGGATATGGTGAGGTACAATCTCCTAGGGACAAGTTGTAGTGGACTGATCTCTGAGTAGGGATGAAGAAGGAATATAGAGATTTAAGAAGAAAGCTGAAAACTAGGACTTCAAGAGTGGTAATCTTGGGATGGCTGCCTGTGCCAGGCACCAGCGAGGATAGGAAGAGGAAGTTGTGGCAGATGAATGTGTGGCTGAAGATTTGGGGCAGGGGTACAGATTTGTGAATCATTTGGATCTCTTCTGGGGAAGGTCTGACCGTACAAAAAAGAACGAGCTGCACCTGAACAAGAGAGGCACCAAAGCTGTTGGGGAGAGTTTAAAATAGTTTGAAAGTGGGATGGGAACCAGAATGTGAGGATAGAGAATAGGGAAGAAGGTGAAAAGGATGATGCAAAGTGCTGTGGGTTTGTGAGGATGGACAGGCAGGGGAGAAAGCATAAATGCAGTCAGTTGGAGGGTTTGAAATGTGTCTTTTTCAATGCAAGGAGCATTAGGAATAAAGGAAATGAACTTAGAGTATGGATCAGTACAAGGAATTATGATGTTGTGCCGTTACAGAGACTTGGCTGATGAACGTTTTGAAAGGGATAAGATGGGAGGTAAAAGGGTGGTGGGGGGAGGTAGCATTACTGGTTAAGGCTAGTTTTATGACTGCAGAAAAGGAGGATGCTGTCAAGGGAATGTCTACTGAGTAGATGTGGGTTGACATTAGAAATAAGAAGGGAGCAATCACTGTATTGGAACTTGTCTATTGGCCCAAAAATAGTCCTAGGAACTTTGAGGAACAGATAAGTAGGCACATTTGGAAATGGTGCAGAAATGTTGTGGGAGACTTCAACTTCCCTAATATTGACTGGTACCACCTTACTGTAAGAGAAATAGATTGGGTAGAATTTGACAGATGTGTCCAAGAAGGATTCCTGACACAGCATGTGGACCAGCTGACTAGAGGAGAGGCCTTACTGGATCTAGTACTGGGTAATGAACATGGTCAGGTGACAGATCTCTCAGTGGGGGAGCATTTAGGTGATAGTGACCACACTCCCTGAGCTTTAGCATAACTATATACAAGGATAAAAGCAGACAAAATTATAGTGTTTAATTAATGAGATGAGACATAGGGAGAATAAAATGGGAACAGATGTTCTCGGGAAAAGCAGGGAAGTAACAAAGACGATGTTTAGGGACCACTTGTGCCAGGTTCAGAATAGGTTTGTCCCACAGAGATGGAAAAGAGTGTATGAAAATGGAATTGTGATAGGCAAGAGGTCAGATAGCTGGTTAAGAGGAAGAAGGAAGCCTACATAAGGGTTAGGAAGCAAAAGAGAGGAAAAGCTTATGAGGATTATATGGTAACCAGGAAGGAACTTAATAAAGGATTTAGGAGAGCTGGAAGGGGACATGAGAAGGTGTTGGCAAGTAGAATTAAGGAGAACTCCAAGGCATTCTATACATATGTGAAGAACAGAAGGATGATGAAAATGAAGGTGGGGCCACTAAAGGATAAAGGAGGGAAAATGTGCCTAAGATGTATTGCAATTCATTTAGTGAGGGAGCAATTTCATTAGAAAAGGACAAGACAACAATGAAATAATGACTCCATTTTTTCCTGACTTAGAAACTATATGTACTGGTCCAGAAATCAGATCACTACTTTTCTTTTAAGGGCATGAAATGGTACTGAGGGATTAGTTATGAAGGTCAATGGGTGCACAGTGACCGTACACAGGAAGTAACCCACCATGCTAGGAAGCTCTCTTCAGTGAGTATTCAGGGTGAAGCCTAAAATAAGAGAGACCTCATGTAGGTTTGATGGCTGTTTTGTAAAATTATACATAATTACAGCATGTTGGAGCCAATGTTCTCAGGTACCTTGCAACAAACCAGTGCTCCTTAAAAGAGTGAAGAAAAAGTAAATTTATTTGTATTAATTTATCATTTCAGAAGTTGGAGAAAAAGCAGTGCCCCAAATTCATGATGAATTTACAGACCCCTGCCAGCTGCTACTTGCCAGCCTGCCTTTGTTCCTGGGCTCTCCTCAAAAAACAGGTGCTTTCTAAGGTCATGACACCAGGAGACAATTAGTAACAAACAATTCATGCCTTGAGCATATTCCCAATGATTCAATCACCGCCCTCTCTGACTCATGCCCTAAGTCAGAAGGAGATACAGTAAAACTCTGCTGATCCAACACCTTTGGGACTTTGGCAGTGCTGGATCAGCAGATGTTCTGGACAATTGGATGTTACTGTGAATAATATCCAACCACATCTTAATTTCACATTTTCACATGTTTCAGTGGAATAATCATGATCCGGTGAACCTGGTGAAGTTGAAGGATGAGGGAAATGTCTGAGCACTCCAGAACCAGGTTTGGTCAGACACCCCAACCCTGGTTCCAGGCACACAACTGGCCTGCAGTTCAAACTCTGACCCTGGGCCCACTCCACATACCTGAGTCCGTCTGTACATTCCTCTTCAAACTGGATCCCTTTGCTCTGATTTTGGACGAATGGGTGAACCAGATACTGGGCACTACCCAAAAGTGCCGGAGAAACTCAGCAGTTCATGGTTCATAGCATGGAAAGCAAAAGGCAGTCGGCATCTTGGGCACAAGGCCTTCTTCATGAGTGCCAAAAATCAGGAAAATGCCCGACAAAGAAGGTGGGGAGGTGGGAGGTGGTAGGGGTGAAAGGGGAGTGGATGTCTGATTTTTGACAGTCCTGAGGAAGGCCTTTAGGTCTAAAGCATCTACTGTCTTTTGGTTTCCATGGATGCTGCCTGACTTGCTGAGTTTCTCCAGCACTTTTGTGTACTGCATTAGACCTCAGCATCTACAGACATCCAGATGCCATGCAATTAGGATTACCAAATAATTGGATGTTGGAATATCAAGGTTTTATGCAACTAACAATTAGCACCCAGTGTCTCATAAATTTAATAGTTAATAGAAATTTAAGGGCAGTACGGTTGGTGTAATGGTAGCGCAATGCCTTTACAGCGCCAGCGATCAGGACCAGACTGGGGTTTGAATCCCATACTGCCTTCAAGGAGTTTGTATGTTCCCTCCATTTTTGCATAGGTTTTCTCCAGTAGCTCAGGTTTCCTCCCACTGTACCAGGGATGAAGGCTTATGGGGTGTAAATTGGGCAGCACGGACTTGAGGGTCAAAATGGCCTGTTACTATGCTGTATGTCTAAATTTAAATCATTTTTCAAGGCTTCCTTTGACTGCTTCAGTGCATCTGTTTCCAGTATTACTGTGAGCATCTTTCTCCGTCTCCGACCCTTCATTCAAATATGCTCTGAGACGGAGCATATTTGACAGTAGATATATAAAAAAAAATCTATTGTCGGGATCAAATGCATAACCTCCAGTGTTTAATTACAAAATTTTAATACCTTGAAGCAACATCATATGTGGCACCCTCTTGTTATAACATCAGGGATGTCAAAAACAATTTTATAAGTGTTGGAACTGAGCTCCAGTGCACCCATTGTGGTCTCCTCAACATCGGAGAGACTGGACACAGACTAGGAAATAGGTTTGTTAAGCACCTTGGGTTGGTCTGCTGCAATAGCATGGCTCTCTCAGTAGCCACTGTGACAGAGCATATAGATAAGTTTTTGGGAGATAAATTAGGAAAGGTTTGTTTGAGTAGTTCACATACAAAGACTTTAAAACAGATCTTATTTGAAATCCCGGTACTCTGCTAATGCGAGACAAATCAGCTCCACAGCTTTTGCAAGAGCTTTGGAGAGTGCCCAAGAGACTTCACTAATGGATTATTGTTTACAAAAAGGCAACAGAAGAAAGATTTTGTTGGAGCCGCAGATTATCTGGAGCTATTCTAAGAGGGTCATGTGGTTTTGCAAGCAGAGAGAGTCAAACAGGCTCTCTCTTAGAGAGAGACAGAGAGACAGAGATCACTTCTACAGTGTTACAGCCAGCAACAGCAGGATGGACTGGAACAGTACAAGCTGACAAAATTGGGAAAATCCCCATGTGGAAAATCGGTTGTAAGTGCTTGATTCGATCTGGTTCATGCAGGAAGAGAGGACTGGCTGTCTAATGTTTCACTTGGAATAAGAGAAACTAAAAGGCACTCTGTGGTGACCTGAAAGAAAGAGGTTATCATCTGGAGAACCCTGAAGGGGGAAGTTTAATCAGCAAGACACTGGAGTGGCTAATAGAAGTACATCAGTTGTGGATGTCCTAGAATAACAAATCTCTCTCTGAAAACTGACAAGAACCTTCTTGAGTGGTAATTCTCTACCTTTCAAGCACCAAAGCCTGGTGAAATTTATAAACGTTAAATTCTGTGCACAGTATAAGAATTGCCTGCAACCAGTGAACTTGGAGGAATGAGAAGTGAGATTGGACTGTGAACTCAAGAACTGTTCTGAACTGTTCATACACATGCGCTTAGAATTAGAAGGGGATTAAGTAAGTCAATAGTGATAAATTAAAGTGTGATTCTATTTTCATGTTTAAAGATAATTAAAAGCAACTTTTGTTTAAGTTACCATTTGTCTTGCTGAATATCTATTGCTGCTGGGTTTTGGGGTCCTCTGGGCTCATAACACCACCTATTTCAATTCTCCATTCCATTCCCTTGCTGACTCGTCTCATGCACTGCCAGACTGAAACCACCCGTAAATTGGAGGAACAACACCTCATCTTCTGACTGATGGCATTAATGTGGACTTCTCTGGCTTTCACTAAACCACTCCCCACTCCCCGTCACATTTCCCTATCTCTGTCTCTCCATTCTATCTCCTTTCACACAAACATGATAAATTCTTAACTTGCTCTTTATCATATCCAGTTAACACCTTTTGTTGGTCTGGATTCTTCTCCCATTGTTTGAATTCTGAGGCTTTCAGAAATGTCTTCCTTCTGTCTTATTCCACTGTTACAAGATCAAACCAGCAACCACAAAGAAGGCATATCACACAGGGGTAAAGATGATCAATTACTTTATTAACAAAAAAATTCACCTTTAAACTTTAATTCAAAATCCCCCCTCTTATAACAATGCCCACTGGTTACTATGCAAATATCTATAACAGTGTAAAACTAATAAATTCCCCAGGCTAAATATAACATATGTAATTAAAGTCTAAGCTACACTTCCAACCAGCCCACAGAAAAACTTAGACACAAAACAAACACAAAACTTCAATCTCAACTGAAGCAAAGATCATAAACACATTCAGTTTGTTTGGTAAACTGAAGCGAAAAGATCATTGTGTGTGTGTGTGTGTGTGTGTGTGTGTGTGTGTGTGTGTGTGTGTGTGTGTGTGTGTGTGTGTGTGTGTGTGTGTGTGTGTGTGTGTGTGTGTGTGTGTGCGCGAGCGAGCGAGCGAGAACAAAATTCGAAGTTGTCTTGCATTGCTTGCAGAGAGAGGAACAACTGGCTTGGTCCAGATCTTTCTGGCTGCCTTCGGAATGTTCATCCCTTATGAAATCCCAACATTCTAAAATGTCCTCCAGACCATGAGTCATGCTCTGGGCCTTCCACTCCACAGCACCCTGAGTGGTGGTGTATCATCCAAGTCCAGACTTTTTTTTTTCATTTTCTGCACATGCTCAGTCTGTCTCCCACTCTCTCAGCAGTCCGCCTTGTCCTTGGATCTCTAAGGCAAACTGTCACTTTTTAACATAAAAACCACACCACACATTGGCCAATACATAACACAGAACTCTGTAACACCTCCCCTGCTAAAAAATAAAATTGGTCCACAAGAACAAATTTTTAACAATTAATGGAAGTATTACATAAATAAAATTAACACAATTTTTTTACAATAAGTATGTGATTAGATTCATATTTACCAAGATTAACATCTTGACAAACAATCTGCTGTTACATTATCTGTCCCATTTATGTGTGTAATAATTAAATCATACTCTTGTAATATTCAATAACCGTCTTCTTATTTTTCATTTTAGACAGAAAAAAACTAATGGATTATGATCAGTATATATTATTAACTGTTTGTGAGCAGTACAAATATAAACATCAAAATGTTGCAATGCTAAAACAAGTGCTAATAACTCCTTCTCAATGGTCGAGTAATTTCATTGATGGTCATTAAACTTTTTCAAGAAGTACGAAATACGATGTTCTACTCCATCACCATCCATTTTCTGTAACAGTATAGCGCCAACTGCTCCATCATTGGCATCCATGGCTTAAAAGAATGGCTTTGCAAAGTTAGGGGTCAAAAGTACAGGCTGATGGCAGAAAATGGCCTTTAACTTCAGAAACACTTCCTGGCATGCATCTGATAAGATGAACTTTTCTTTCTTTCCAAGTAGTTTTGTTAATGGGAGTGCAATTTCTGCAAAGTTTTTACAAAATCTATGATAGTAGCCAATCATACCTAGAAATCTCTGAAGAGCTTTCTTATTACTGGGGATAGGGAACACAGTGATAGCCAATACATTTGCTCCAACTGGTGCCACCTGTCCCTGTCCTACCACGTAACCCAGATAAATTACAGTGGCATGTCCAAACTCACTCTTGTGAAAATTCACTGTGAGGTGTGCTTCCACCAGTCTCTGAAATAACTGCACTAATTCAAGCATGTGTTTTCCCATGTTTCTATACTAATTACAAAATCATCGATATAGGCTCCTGTGTGCTCTAAACCCTGAATTAATGCATTAATCATTCTCTGAATTGTGCCAGGTGCATGTTTCATCCCGAAAGGCATAACATTATACTCATACAATCCCGAAGGTGTAACAAATGCAGAAATATCCATGCCTATCTTTGTCAAGGGAACATACCAGTATCCTTTTAAGAGATCAATCTTTGTAAGAAACTTAGCCTTTCCCACCTTATCTTTACAATTATCTTTTTTGGGAATAGGGAACGCATCAGTCTTTCTCACCATGTTTTCCTTTCGATAATCTGTACAAAACCTAATTGAGCCATCTAGCTTGGGCAACAGAACACAGGGTGAACTCCAATTTGAACTTGATTTTCAGATGATGTCATTTTTGAGCATATAATCCACCTCTTGATCCAACAATCTGCTCTTTTCCTGATTAACTAGGTAAGGATGCTGCTTAATAGGCTTAGCATCACTGTCCTCCACATCATGACAAGCCACAGTAGTTCTTCTTGGAACATCTGGGAATATATATAAAAAAAACAAAAAAAAACATAACAATTACAGCACGGAAACAGGCCATTAGGCCCTTCTAGTCCGCACCGAACCAAACATCCCTTTCTAGTCCCACCTCCCTGCACAATGCCCATAACCCTCCATCTTCTTCTCATCCATATACCTGTCCAACCTTCTCTTAAATAATACAATTGACTCCGCCGCCACTATTTCTCCCGGAAGCTCATTCCACACGGCTACCACTCTCTGAGTAAAGAAGTTCCCCCTCATGTTACCTCTAAACCTCTTCCCCTTAATTCTTAACTCATGTCCTCTTGTTTTAATCTTTCCTCCTCTTAATGGAAATAGTCTATCCACATTCACTCTGTCTATCCCTTTCATAATCTTAAATACTTCTATCAAATCCCCTCTCAACCTTCTACGCTCCAAAGAATAAAGACCTAATCTGTCCAATCTCTCCCTATACTCTAGATGCTTAAACCCAGGTAACATTCTGGTAAACCTTCTCTGCACTCTCTCCACTCTGTTTATATCCTTCCTATAATTAGCCGACCAGAACTGCACACAGAAGTCCAAATTAGGCCGCACCAACGTCTTATACAATCTCAACATCACCTCCCAACTCCTATATTCCATGCAATGATTGATAAAGGCCAGCATACTAAAAGCCTTCTTCACCACCCTATTCACGTGAGTTTCAGGGAACGATATACCGTTACTCCTAAATCTTTCTGCTCTTTTGTATTCATCAATGCTCTCCCATTTACCACGTATGTCCTATTCTGATTCTTCTTACCAAAATGAAGCACCTCACACTTATCAGCATTAAATTCCATCTGCCATTTTTCAGCCCACTTTTCTAAGCAGCCCAAATCCCTCTGCAATCCTTGAAAACCTTCTTCATTATCCACTATTCCACCTATCTTAGTATCGTCTGCATATTTACTAATCCAATTCACCACCCCATCATCTAGATCATTAATGTATATCCTTAAATTTCATAAGTAATGTCTTCATTTCTTCCCTTTCTGATTTAACTTGGTGTCTAAGTTATGCAAAATTATAGAATTTTCCAGTCTGTGGCTTATCACTTTGTGTGTTCCATGACCTTCCACAAAACTTATCTCCTCCTTACTTTCCTCTATAACTAGCACCTTGGTTGGAATCCTAGTCTCCTCCTCAGTCATTTTCTCCAAGTAAGGTTTAAGCATGTTCAAGAGACAGACCTATGTCTCTGTTCGATGATCAGTCATCTCAATGAGATAGATGTCCCGGTTAATTTTTGATTTCACCTTATATGGTCCTGAAAATGGAGCTCTCAAAGGGTTTGACTGCATTGGAAACAAAACTAATACTTTGTCGCCAGGTTTAATGTCCCTAATTTTTTCTTTTTGATCATACTGAATTTTCAATTTTCCCTGAGCAGTTTTTAAATGTTTCCTTGTTATCTCGCAACCCTGATGTATCTGTTTTTAAATTTGAAAACATAATCCAACAGATTTGATTGTATATCATTATGTATATCATTATTCCTTCAAGAATATTAATGGACCCCTGACTTCATGACCAAACATCAACTCAAATGGACTAAATCCAAAAGACTTCTGAGTTGCCTCTCTAACAGCAAACAATAACAAATGGATTCCTTCATCCCAATCCTTATTATTTTCCACGCAATAAGACCTCATCATATTTTTCACATTTAAATGGAACCTTTCCAAGGCCCCTTGACTTTTAGGATGACAGACAGACAACATAATTTAATGGGCTCCCAATTCATACACCACCTGTTGAAATATTCCAGACATAAAATTACACCGTTGGTTTGACTGAATTTCGCTTGGTAGGCCAAACAGTGTGAAAATTTTTAGCATAGCCTTCACAATTGATTCTCAGGGGAATAGCCTCTGGAAACCTTGAAGCTGTGCACATGAGTGTTACCAAATATTCATTTCCTGCTTTGGTTTTTGGCAATGGGCCAACACAATCCACTTTCACTTTTGAGAAGGGCTCCCCGAAAGCAGGATGGGTTGTAAAGGTGCCACTAGTGGTCCTTGATTAGGCTTACCCACCAATTTACAAGTGTGACAGGTTCTACAAAAGTTCACAACATCCTTTCTTAATTTTGGCCAATGAAACTGTTTCCTTATCTTTTCTACTGTCTTCTTCACTCCAAGATGACCTCCTAAAGGTGTACTTTGAGCCAATTTTAATATTTCATTCCTGTAAGTTTTGGGAATTACAACTTGCCTTGCTACTGCCCAGTTTTCACTGGCAGGTATCACTTGTGGTCTCCACTTTCTCATCAATATTCCATTTTGAACAAAGTAACCTACTGGCACAGTTTCAATTTCCTGGTTAGCCAGAATCTTATCTCTTATCCCAGCAAGATCAGGACCATGCTTTTGTCTGGCTATTAAGTCTTCTCTTGACAACAGCAAAACTGGATCCTTAGGTTTGTCTTCAATGCTTGCCTCCACTACAGGATCATCACAGACTTTCTCTACCTCTCCTTTTTTTTAGACATGGCTCTAGTAATGGCACTCGCAGGGTAGATTTTCAAATCCTTTTCAGACTCATAAACCAATGACTTACTTGTGAGTTTCACTGCAGGTATGACTTTACCCTCTGCTAAATCATTTCCTAACAAAAGAGAAACTCCATCCACTGGCAGACTTGATCTTATGCCTATCGTAAATGGGCCATTAACTAAGTCTGATTTCATCACTATTCTATGCAAAGGTATAGGCTCTGCTTCACCACCAATGCCTTTAATTAAATTCATATCTCCAGTATCAGTCTCCTCTCCAAAATTCAAAACATTGCATAATACAAGCGATTGGGCTGCTCCAGTAACTGAAATGAAACCTTCAGTCATGAATGGTTTAAAAATATCCCTAACTTTCTCACTCTGAACACAGAGTGTTCACACATCTACACATCCACCCCTTTCTCTTTCTTCCTTTTCAGTACAGGACAATTAGCTATTATGTGCCCTGGCTTTTTACAATAGTGCCAAATAACACTCGAAAATTTTTCCTTCACCCATTTCTCTTCCTCTCTTCCTTTAACCTCAATTCTAGATTTTCTTTCTACTCTACTTGGATTATCAGCAGTATTCCTTTGAAAGGTTTTCCCTGGTGTCGACTTAGGCTTGTGGGTTAAAGCATATTCCTCTGGGAATTTAGCCAATTCTTGCCAAGCTTCTTCAAATACCCACCTTTCCTACATAGTGCTTAACAATCTTTCAGGCAATTTCCTTTTTTTTCATCCCAATTCTTACTGTAAGTTTTAACTTGCCAACTATAACCATCAGTTCTGACTTTTTAGCCATTTTTAAATTAACCATAGAAGGGTTAGCTATGGGCTGGTCAATATTCATAATTGCTGGTTTTTCTGCTGGTGATTTATACACTCACCGTTTATTTTTAATTTCAAGCTGGAGGTTGAGTTAAACTCAGATGACTGATAACTAAGCACAAGTCAATCCCCCCTAAAGCTTCCAAATTGGTTCATCTCAGATGATTCCCGCAAATTATGTTACAAGATCAAACCAGCAACCACAAAGAAGGCATATCACACAGGGGTAAAATTACTTTATTATCAAAAATTTACCTTCAAACTTTAATTCAAAAATCCTCCCTTTTATAACAATGTCCACTGGTTTCTATGCAAATTCCTATAACAGTGTAAAACTAATAAATTCCTCAGCCTAAATATAACATATGTAATTAAAGTCTGTTCTATTTCCAACCAGCCCACAGAAAAACTTAGACACAAAACACACAAGACTCACAAAACTTCGATCTCAACCGAAGCAAAGATCATAAACAAAATTCAGTTTGTTTGGTAAACTGAAGCCAAAAGATCTTTGAGAGAGAGAGACAGAACAAAATTCGAAGTTGTCTTGTGCTGGTTGCAGAGAGAGGAACCACTGATTTGGTCCAGATCCTTCTGGCTGCCTTTGGAATGTTCATCCTTTTTGAAATCCCAACATTCTAAAATGTTCTCCAGACCATGACTCATGCTCTGGGCTTTCTTCCACTCCACAGCACCACCCAGTGGTAGTTTATCCTCCAAGTCCAGAAATTTTTAGATCATTTTCTGCACATGATCAGTCCGTCTCCCACTCTCTCAGCAGTCCACCTTCACCTTTGCTCTTAAAGGTAAACTGTCACTTTTTAAAATAAAACCACATAACACATAGGCCAAAACACAACACAGAACTCTGTAACACTATTTTTTCCTTGAAGAAGGGCTCAGGCCCAAATCATCGGTAATATATCTTTGTCTCAAGGCACTGAAAATACTGGCTGAGTTCCTCCAGCATTTCTGTTTGTTTTTACTACAATCACAGCGCCTGCAGACTTTAATATTTAACTGAGCTCCTATAATCATTAAGCCTGATCTCATCTGCAGCTCAGCATTATTGAAATGATGATAGGGGGATGTGTGTTGCATCCCACTGCAAATTTGTTTTTTTACTGCCTTAATACCCGAGACTTATTTTTGCTGTCTGTTTCCTTTTCACTCCTTTGGCATTTGGTCTGCTGATTAATCTAGAAATGGAAGATTTGAAATTTTGAAGGGGCTGCAGCAGGATCATAAAGGAAAGAGACAGGGAGAAAATCAAGAGGCCTGAGGAGCAAACAATATTTTCAGAATACTTACAGGACCAAGGACACCAAACACATCAGGGTTGAAACCTCTGACACCATTAGAGAGATGATAAAATACGAAATCTCCACTAAGCCTTTCCCTGACAACAAAGGAGGATCCTTTTACTGGATAATTTATTTAAACATAGAAAGGGAACATAAATAGGTTGATTGGCATTGGTAGAGCAGATAGCTAGAAACTTGCTTTCCCATGCAGGACTATCAAAAAAACAATTGCACTGGACAACAATTTTTTTTTCGAAAGGTTTGCTTCTTGAAAGAAAATTACGGATTATGATGGACAACTTCAAGCTGGTCGCAAAGGTCATTGAGAATTTTCTGTATCACATAGGAAATGGGAGAAACATTAACTTTTATTGAATTTAGCCAGTTTAACCGTGTAATGATGCCGACACATTGCGTTAGTTCAATGCACCTAAAAATGTTTGGCTGCTGATTTTTGTTTGTACTTAGCGTCTGATGACTGAGTCACTAATTTTACCACTAAAGCAGAGCTCATAGGCTTTCTTAATAAGTGCAGTCTTTGAGCCTTAAGCATATAACAGAATATATTGCAGCTATTGCAACATTAATACATTTCTGCTGTATTGAATCTTTCTGAAGACCATAAATGCTATTGTTAAGTACACTCACTATGCTATTGCCTGAAGAACATGTGCATCAACATGCATTCAATCTATATCAATGTAATGCACAGCATCTACATATGTGAGCTGCTTTTATAGCTTGTCTACATCTATCCTGACTAAGAATGTATTTGCTTAGTCCAGGTCTGCTTGAACAGACCAAAACCACTTGCTTTATGCACATTATACTAATGGACAAAATATCACAAGAAATCAAAAAAATAGGTTGTATTTTAAAGAAGTACACGATAGAAACATTTTCTGGTGATTTTCATGATCCGTGACCCAAAATCCATAAAATACACCCAAAAAGCATCCAGGAAGCAAAATCTTTGTTGTCTAGTGTTATAGATTTATGTTAACCACTCACCCACTCTCTCTCTTTCCCTCACATCTCTGTCTCCCGTCCTTCAGCTACCTATCTCCTCACTTCCTTCTTACCCCTCTGCTTTCTCCCCCATCACTTGTAGGCTTCTCTCTCTTTACCTTCTCACCTCTTACCTCCCCACCAATTTATTCAGGTGTCAGTTTATACTGCATTTTCACCAATATCAACTTTTCTTTCAGGTTTATACCATGTTTTAATTTTATTTGAAACACTGATCTGTTTGCATTGGGTGACATCTGTGGGATCTGTGACCTCTGAGAAAAGGTTGCATATACTAGGATAAAACTTTAGTGCTTAATATTAATGCAATATTCCAAAATATGCTGAAATCTTATCCCAATAGTTCAGGTCATGAAACCCTAATCAATAAGCCTGGGTTCACTGTGCCAATGCTAATAATTAAATCTCTCTTTCACTGTGAACACCATGGAGCCCTGCCGATGTTGACATAACAAGTGTTATATGGCGACAAAAAGTGGGATTACAGGACAACATCATCTAGTTCTTCATTTTAAATACTGCAAATCAGCATACCATGTATTTTGTATTTTTTGTTAATTATTGTCTTGAGCAATTTTTTTTCCTAGTTTCGAAACTTTATTTATTAATTTTAACATATGAAGAAAGTAAGTAATTCACGTACAGAAAAAATACAAAATAAAGTAATACAAGTACAAAGTAACATAGTTAATACAATGCCAATCTCGGCATCTCCCCCTAACAACTAAAAACTAAGACTAAAAAAAAAACAATTTTTAACCCCTAAACCCCCCCTCCCCACCCCCACAATAAAGAGTGAAGAATTAATACTATTAGTATAATTAAAAAAAATAAAAAATATATATCTTAAAAAAAGATATATATATATATATATATGTAAAAATTAAGTATTAATTATTAATCCAAAAATTTTTTATTATATAAAAAAAGGATGTGGAAGCTATGAAGAGGGTGCAGAGGAGATTTTCCAGGATGTTGCCCGGATTGGGAAACAAGATTAGCAAAGTTGGGACTTTTCTCTTTGGAGTGTAGAAGAATGAGAGGAGACTTGATAGAGGTCTATAAGATTATGAGAGGCATAGATAGGCTGGACAGCCATCCCCTGTTTCCCGGGGAAGGATCAGCAAACACCAGAGGATATGTGTATAATGTGAAGGGAGGGAAGTTTAGGGGTGATATCAGGGATAAGTTTTTTTACATAGAGTTGTGGGTGCCTAGAATGCCTTGCTGGGGATGGTGGTGGAAGCTGAAGCATTGGGGGCATTTAAGAGACTCTTAGACTCACATGGATGAAAGAAAAATAGAGGGTTATGGAGTAGGGAGAGTTTAAAACTCCTTTTTAGGAAGGAACATTTGGGTTGGCACAACATCAAGGGCCGAAGGACCTGTACTGCACTGTATTGTTCTATGTTCTATTGTATAGACACTAATCAACTGAAGCATTTTAGATATTAAAAACAATTGGTTGAGAAATCGACTAGTCCCAGAGTGATCCTTCAACCCACCAAAACCACACCCATTACATTCATTTTTTTTTTCCATTCTCTCCACATTCCACTCAGATCCCCCAGATTCTACCCCTCACTCATACAGTTGGGGCAATGTACAATAGGCAATTAATCAATCTGCCCACATGCCTCTGGAATGAAATGGAAACACCCAGAGGAAATCCTGGAGGTGAAAGGGAGAATGCGCACTCTCCACATTGGCAGCACTGGAGGTCAAAATGAACCTAAATCTCGGGAGTTGTATTGCTAAATGTGCTAGTTAGTCAGTAATACAATTAATAAATTATTAATTATGGTTTTTTTAAAAGTTATCTTCAGTTATTTAAAATCGTTCCTCACAAATTTGAGGGTCAGACAACCCAACCAGAAATGTTTACTTTTTGTGATCATTTTTGGCAATATAAGCAAAAAGGTATCATATTACCACAAAAATACACCATTAAAATGTTAAAATGCCAAAAAGCAAATTGCTACTTTATTGCAACTTTTTTCATGTTAAGGGATAGCTTTATTGTCATCTTACAACTGAATTTGATAGAAGTTATAAACCATAAATACAGGATATATGTGCCTATAGCTTTATGGTGTTAAGAGATATTCTGTACTTTGCAGTCCTAAGGCAAGGTTTTATGATGAAGATGTCTGAATACATATATTTACATTAGTTTATTTGATGTAATAGAGAGTTATTATTCATTTGCATGATAAGGAATCAAGTATCTCAAAAGGAGACAAAAGATTGAAGCATAAAATATGAAGAAAGGACACGTGGATTTGAAAGTGGAATTCTAAAATAAAGATAAATACAGAAATTCTGGAAATAGCCAGCAGGTCAGACTGCATCTGTGGAAAATGGAGCTAATATTTCAGTCCTTTGTCAGAACTAAGGTCATTGAAAATAATAAACCTCTGGAAGAGGTCAGTATACCAGCACTATTGGTGGAGGCAAATAAATGGTTGATGTATTGGTTGGAATCCCTGCAACATTCTTGAGTTCTTCAATATCTGCAGTCTCTTGTGTCTCCTGAGATTGATGAAGCTTGTGAGTTATATGCAATTACGATGATTGTTAATGGGGTATTTAAAAGGAATTGTCCATGAGTCCATATGATGCATTCTATTTGATGTCTATACATGTGGAAAATATAACTTAGCAACTTCACACTGAAACTAGGGGGAAGGCAGCTATCCTTTCCAGAATATGGCCATCCCTGGGTGAGTTAAAATAATTTCCTTCAAGCCACAGCACACTTGGAACATTCGACTCATGAAAAAATTGCAAATTAATGTTTAACTCAAGAGCAAGGAAGGTCAGATTAGTTTGAGAACCTGAAGAATCAGTAACGGGAATAGAGGACCAATTGATTTGCAAGGAGAGAGAGTTGTACACGGCTTGTGAGGGGTAGTGGGGGGGGAGGGAAGAGATTAAAAAGAAGCATTCGCAGTGTCACGTTGCTTTAGCAGACCAATTGAATTGTGATTCATTAGCAAGAACAAATAAAAGTAAAGCAGTCACAAGTAGAGCTGCCATTGTTGGAGCAGTGGGGAATTAGAGGCTTTGGCTAGCAGAGGCTGAGGACATGCTCCAGGTAAGGTCAGGTAGGTATAGTAGAGATGACAGCTAGAGCAGTGGTATGCATGTGGGAAATCTGATGACTACACCTGTAAGAAGAGCATCTAGTGCAGCTCCTTGCAGACTGTATTAGGGAACTGGAGCTGGATGAAGTCCAGAAAATTCAGGAGGCAAAGTGGTGATGGACATGTGCAACAAGGAGACAGTTACACAAAAGGAAAGAGGCATGTAACTGGGTAACTGTTAGGAGAGGGAAGGGAAATAGGCAGTCAGAGCAAAGCACACTTATGGCTGATCCCCTCAACAATAAGTATACTGTTTTGGAGGATAATTTACCAGGGACAAGATGTTGTTTTGTTTCTTTTATTGTAATAAAGAAACTTGGGTTCTTTTAAAACAGCTATACTTTATATCAACTATATGTCAGGAGCTAAACAACTCCTGACCGACTGGAGGCATCTATCTTGAATCCAACCGAAGTTGCCATAAGCTAGTCAACAACTCCCTCTAGTGATCAGGAGGATCACTAGCACTCTATCATTACATCTCCTTTCCTTGAGATTTTTTATCTGACAACATGACACAATAATATAGTATTCAGCTTGATTTAAAGTTCAACACAAACATGAACACAACATCAGCAGCACAAACTTTTCAAGCATACAGTTCTTTATTTTTAGAGATTCAGTCTATCAGGTGTTTTGTTAACACGTGTGGATCTTCTCAACACAGATACATGTGTCGGCTCTGCTGGTCCACGACTGTCTAGCGCTGGTGGTGTTTTCTCTGTTGCTGTGCAGGCTGGATCTTCTTGCAGTGTCTCTTGCATTTTCAGCAGGCTCTTTTGATTTCTCTTCAGTATTTGACCATCCTCTGTTATGACAGTGTAAGATCTTGGATTTACTTCCTCCTGAACAGTGGCCATTTTGCCCCAAGTGTTGAAATCTCACTGTGTCGTGTTGTGCCAGTGGCTCTAAGCTTCTTGCTGACTTGACATAGTTTGCTTTTCATCTCCTTTACATATGTTTTTGTTTCCATTTGACATTGTCAACATCCCTGTTCTTGTTTGGGTCTGCAGAGTAGAGAAGTGTGGTGTGTAGTCTATGATCCATCAGAAGCTCAGTGGGTGACATGCCATGTTCAAGTGGCGAAGCTCTGTAACTCAATAGAGCTGGATAAGGATTTGAACCACTGTCTAGCGCTTTCCTGAGCAACTGTTTATGTGAACTCCTTTGTCTGCTTTACCATTTGACTGTGGATGCAGAGGACTTGAAGTCACATGTCAAAAGTCATACTCTTCTGCAAAGTTCTGGAATTCTCTACAACTGTAGCAAGGTCCATTGTCACTGTAGACAATTTGAGGAATTCCATCTCTTGCATAAATCAACTTCATATATTTGATCGCACAAGCAGATGACATATTTGGAAGCAATGCAATATCTGGATAATTCGATACATAATCCATAACCAGCAAGTAATTCTTTCCATCCATGTGGAACAGATCAGTCCCAACTTTCTGCCATGGTTCTGCTGGAAAGTCAGTTATGGTCATGGGTTCCTTTGCCTGCTTTGCAAGATGTTTCAAACAGGTCTCACAGATTGAAACTAACCTGACAATGTCAGCATTTATTCCTGGCCAATAAACAATGGTTCTGGCCCTCCTCTTGCATTTTTTTCCATTCCAAAGTGCCCCTCATGCACCCTTTTCAGCATCTCTTGTTACAGTGATTGAGGAATGACAATTTTGCTCTGTCTGAGTAGAAGCCCATTGACAACACTCAGCTCAGTTCTAATGTTGTAGTATGGCTTATATTCACCTCTAGCCATCCTTCATTCAGATTCTTAATGACCTTCTGTCCCAAGTCCATCTGGGACTACTGTGAACCTGAGGTGGTGCTCTTTATCTTTAACTTTCACCTTGAGCATACATGTACCTTTTGAGTCAATGCCCTGTCCATTGCAGGCTTTAATTTGTATGGAGGTATGCTTTATCTTCATTGCCATGATGTAGCACTCACAGATCAAAATGACCTTTATCCTTGTGTTTAGCTTGAAAGGAATATTTGTTCCATTTGGATGCAATGACACAGTCAACTTATCCTGCTCCACTCTGTTCATGCTTGGCTGTTCCGTGTCTGTTAGTTTATAGTCTTTTTGTACTATCATGCCACTGAAAAGTGTATCGCTCAGAGCAGTTTCTTCTATAGTTTGTTTTTATAGTGTGCAATCTTTCACTTCTGTTTTGTTTCCCTTTGGAAAAAACATTCCTTTGCATAGTGAATCTGCTCTTTGCACTTAAAATACGCATTTTCATAGGCTGGGCATTGTTTTAGTGCATGTTGAGGGCAGCATCATTTACAAATGAATGTTTCTCCTTTTTGTCATTACCTATATCTCATTTTTTGTTTATGTGTGTGAACAGACACAATGGCTATACAGTTTAGTCTTTGTTTTCACTGGCTTTTGCGCTCTCAGCAAACATTTTCACGTGCTAATTCAATGGCGTGGCTTATCTTCCCAGCTCCAGCTAAGATAAGCTGTGTCTTTCGCGGCAATTTTTTTCTCACTTTCTTATCAATAATCCTGAACATAGTTTGATGACAGATCATTGAATCTTGCAGCATTTCAAAATTGCATGTTCTTACTTTTAATTTCAAGTCCATTAAAAAAGTATCAAAGCCCTCTCCCTGCAGCTGTGTGTGCGAGCAAAACACATACCTCTCAAACATTGCATTTTTCTTTGGTGAAGAGTGTTCATCAAACATCTTGATAACCTTGATGAACTCGCCTTGGTCTTCTGCTTTGGCAAAAACAAATATGTTGAAAACTTATAGTACTTGAGGTCCCACCACAGTAAGTAGCAGTTCAATGTTCCTTGCATCAGGTTTGCAGTTACAGCATGAATCATTGTTTGAACAACCTCCATTCATGGTCGACATTTCCAATCCAATTTACAGGATCAGAACCATCACACTTTCCATTTCTCTGCTACTATCAACTGATTCTCACTTTGCACACTCCTGGTGTCTCTTCCACTTTTGCTACCATGCGCAGCCCTGATACCATGTGATGTTTCTTTTATTGTAATAATTAAACTTGGTTATTTTAAAACAACTATATTTTATTAGCTAAAGAACTCCTGACTGTATGGAGGCATCCATCTTGAATTCAACTGAAGCTGCCACAAACTAGTCTCTGACTCCCTCTAGTGGTCAGAATGATCACTAGCTCTCTATCATGACAATGGTCAAGTCTCAGGCATAGAGTCTAGCCCTTTGGCTCAGAAGGGAAGGGAGAAGAAGAGAAGTGACTGGATATTCAATAATTAGGGGAACAAATAGAAGGTTCTGTGGACAAAATCAAGTCTCCCAGATATTATGTTGCCTCCCAGGTTCCAAGGTCAGGGACAACTCAGTTTGAGTACATAGCATTCTCAAGTGGGAGGGTGAGCATACAGATGTCGTGGCCCACGTTGACATCAATGACATACATAGGAAAAGAGATGAGGTCCTGAAAAGACAATATAAAGAGTTAGAATGGAGGCTAAAATACAGAACCTCAAGGAAAGTAATCTCTGGATTGCTGCTTGTCACCCATGCCAGTGAGGGCAGGATAGGAAATTATAAAAAACTTCTATGTTGGCAATTTTAGAATTTTTTTTTCCATTTTCCCTTTCCAAATTAACACACAATCCATTAACGAGAAATAGGTTGAGAATTTGGGCTAAATTTAGGAAATTAGTGCAGGGAGCAGAGGTTAAGATTTCTGGATCATTCGGATTCCTTCTGTGGTAGATTGGACTTCTACAAAAAGGATGGGCTGCACCTGAACTGAAGGGGAACCAATATCCTGGCAGGCAGGTTTGCTAGAGAAGTTGGGGAGCATTTAAACTAGTTTGGTGGGGGTGGGGGATGGGGGGGGAGTGAGAATCAGAATTTGAGTGTTGAGATGAGGGTAGAAGAGAATCAAGGAATTAGGGTTGAGAAAGAGGAAGTTAGAAAAACAGTAAAAAACAATGTGCAGCAAGGAAGACAAAAAAAAGGCAGGTAAAAATACAGGATAATTTACTGTACAATAGAATGACAGCCATATGGCAACAGATGTGTGTTTAAGAGTACTGTACTTGAATGCAAGGAGCATTAGGAATAAAGTAGAGGACCTTTTTGGACAGTTACACTGAAAAATGTGACATTGTGGCCATCACCATGACATGGCTTAATGATGAACGTGATTGGGAGCTGAATGTTTGGGAAATATAGGCAGGTAGGTAGAGGGGATGGTGTGGCCCTGATAGTAAGCAATGATATTAAATCACTAGAAAGAAGGGGCATAAGGTCAGATGGGTTAGAATCCATATGGGTTGAGTTAAGCAATGACAAGGGTAAAAGAACCCTATTGGCAGTTGCACGCAGGCCCCCAAACAGCAGCTGGGAGGTGGACTACAAGTTACAGCTGGAAATGGAAAAAGTGCGTCAGAAGGAAAATGTTAAAGTAATTATGGGAGAATTTTAACATGAAAGGGGATTGAGAAAGTCAGGAAGGTACTGGATCTCAGGAGAGAAAGTTTGTAGAATGCTTAGAGGCTCGATCTATATTCATTTGAATATAGAAGAATGTGAGGAGATCTCATAGAAACATATTGAATGCTGAAAGGATTGGACAGAGTAGATGTGAATAGGATGTTTCCCTTGGTGGGTGAATCCAGGACAAGAGGACACAGTCTTAGAATTAGAAGCCCATTTAAAACAGATGTGGAGAAATTTATTTAGCCAAAGGGTCATGGATTTGTTGTTACATACAGCTGTGGAGGCCTGATCATTGAGGGAGTTTAAGGGGGAGATTATCAAAGGATATGGGGAAAAGGCAGGAAATTGGAACTAGACAAGAAAACAGTTTAGCTCAGGGTGGATTTGCAGAGCAGACTTGATGGGCCGAATGACCTACTTCTGTTTGCTTATCTTGTGAAATTCTTCAGAATTAATAGTTTTTTATGGGCTAGTCCAATTATAAATAACTCTCTTTTTCAACAGTCTTTGTTGGACACAGGTTTTAAGGATTGGTGTAGAATAGGTGTTCAAAGTTTTAATGATCTCTTTATTTCAAGATAATTTTTCCTCTTTTGAACAATTATCAGCTAAATGTAATCTTTCCAATAGACACTTTTTTAGATATTTACAAATTAAGCTTTTTGTTCAATCTAAGATTTTGGATTTTCCAACACTAATATTCTTGAATTTTTTTTAAATTTACGGTTTTATTTATGCTTATATGTTCAGGTATCTGGTATCATTTATTTATTGCAACAAACACCATACAGCATTAAAACTGAGATAGCATTCCCTTGACCCAGTACAAAAGCAGACTAACAATACAATGCAACATACAATCAATTTTCAGAAATTAGACAATGCGACAAGGAGACAGTTTAAAGATAGATGTTATAAAATGTCTGCCAGTTTCGGGTGAAGTAGAACATTCCCTGCGCCTGAGGGGCTACTACACTGTTCACGCAGCCTTAAACAGGTCGGGTTACCGACCCTTCCACAGATGTTAAATTCACTAGCAGTAGGGAACCAAACTACCGTCCAGTCATAAGTTCACAGGGCCCAAACCCTCCAGTGCCATCCCTCCCGTGAGGCCCAGACACCACGGCCTCAAGTCCTCCATTTATATCCGAGGCCGAGGCACATCTCTCCCAACCTCTGAGCCCGGCATGGCTCTGCAGCACTCGTTGCACCGGATGCCGCCTCCGACTCCACCACTCGTCCTTTCCACTCAGCCCGACAATAGTCACCTTTGAAAACGCTCCAAAGAGCTAAAGAACTGCCAGCCTCCAAAGATGCGGGCAGCTCAGCCCCTCCTCTAGGCAATGTCTGAAGCTTCATACCTCCAATGGGTGAGTTCCACAACTCTGCAGCATCCGCTCGTATCTGCTCACACTCGGCGTGTTCCACTGGCTACACATGAGTCCATTCCTGCAGCAGCTATGATCAGGAGTAGCCACAGCCGACAGATCCACGATCCCATTTTCAGAGCACCCTCTGAGCGTTAAACTTAATAAAAATATTTTAAAAAGAAAATAAAGTTCTGACAGATGAATGCATGCCTGAATGCGTTGGTGCAAGGGGCATGGGTTCAGATTCATGATCATTGGGCTCTCTTCTGGAAAGGGTATGATCTCTACAAAAAGGACAGGTAGAAGGGTGCTGGATGCGAGCGAGTGAACAGACTAGAAACGCAGACTGTGAGGTCTGACGTAGCAGCAGAAATGTTTATTAAACTTCACGTGCTTGCTTTTCAGCAGAGTGGTTGGACCGCACGTACAATCTGCCACTTGTGTCATGCTGATGCAAGCATGCACGCCAACTTCTGTCATGGTACGGAAGAGATGAAAGAGTGTTACCATCTCTGCCATGACTGCCGCGTGGAACAAGCAGGGCCAGTTTGTTGCAGCAGATTTATGCGTCGCCACAAGGTTACACCTGGATGGGAAGGTGACTAATATCCTGGCAGGCAGGTTTTCTAGAGCTATTGTGGAGGGTTTAAACTAGTTTGGCAGGGGATGGGAACTAGAATGAGAATAGGGTAGAAGATATCCAATTAGATGCAGAATATAGTGAGATTGTGAGGAAGAATAGGTAGACAATGGGGAAAAATTGCAAGCATAAGGTTAAGGATTTAACAGGATATTTTTGAAACAAAATTGAGAAGGGTGATTAATACAGTACTGTTGGTGTTGTATCTAAATGTCCACAGTGTAAGAAATAAGATTGATGATCTAGTATCGTAGCTGGAAGTTGACAGGTATGACATTGTGGCCATCATTGAGTTGTGACTGAAAGAAGACCACAGCTGGCAACTAAATATCCAGGGCTACACAGTGTATCAGAAGGACAAGGATATAGGCAGAGAGGGTAGGGTAGTTCTACTGGTTAAAAATGGAATTAAATCTTTGGAGAGAGGAGACATTGGATCAGAAGGTATAGAATCCCTGTGGGTAGAATTAAGAACCTGTAAGGGTAAAACAGACCCTGGTTGGAGTGGTATACAGGCCTCCAAACAGTACTCAGGACATGGCATGCAACAAGGGGATTATTACAACAGTTAAAGGGGATTTGAATATGCAAGTTGAATGGGAAAACCAGGTTGGTACTGGATTCCAAGTGAAGGAGTTTATTGAATGGCTTCAGAATGGCTTCTTAGAAGCCAGGATGGCAATTCTGGATTGGGTATTGTGTAATGAATCAGAGTTGATAAGTGAGCTGAACATAAGGGAACCCTTAGAAGGCATTGTCCTGGGTAAACTTGTACCTCTCTCTTTGTTCGTTTTAGATTGGTCACAGTGTTTGAGCTACCGAAAGAAAATAGACACACACCCTGAGAGCACTTAAGTTTATACAAATCTTTATTACAAATTCTAAAGCTGATATCAAACTACAATATGCAAGCCCTTCCCAATTATACTTATCAACGCCCGGAGTGGTCCCTACTGCCGAAGCGAGGCAACGACCGCACACTTGTAGTAGGTTGTCGGGGCGCCGGTACCAGGTTCTTCACCTCCCCTGACCGGGACGTTAGCTGGACTCTAGAAGTTCTTCTTCTTGCTGAGAGATGTTGCCACCTCTCGAAGAGTCTCTCATTTCAGCAGCGGGACCATGGCTTATATTACCCAAAAACTGCTTACCCAAGCACCTATTCCCAGCACAGTAAGAAAGGTAAGCGAGCAAGCTAGCACCCCTAGGCTTCTATCGAATTACACAATTTTCAGCTTATCGCTTTGAATACAATGGTTTATTTTGCGTCAAGGTTAGGTCTCTGCCTGAAAGACTGACCAAAGCAAGCAGGAAGATTAAATGTTCTTGGTACACAGATGTCTTTTTGTCAGATAACTGCATCTCTGGGCCCCATGGTGAAATTTAGCTTATGTCTGCTGAGTCTCAAGCAGGTTACTGATTCTCAGCCTTGCAGGAGCAAAAAACATGGTTTAAATCCTCCAATACAGCATATGATAGAATTCACCCTGCAGTTTGAGAGGGAGAACTGAAATCAGAGGTGTCAGTATACAGTGGAATAAAGGGGACTACAAAGTTCTGAGAGAGGGAGTGGCCAAAGGTTGATTGGAAAGGCACTCTATTAGGGAGGATGGCAGAGCAGCAATGGCTGGAATTTCTGTGAGAAATAAGGACAGTGCAGGACAGGTACATTCCAAAAAGGTAGAAATAATTGAACAGAAAAATTACATAACTGGCTGACCGGAGGAGTCAAAGCCAAAATAAAAGCAAAAACAAACAAGGAAGCAAAAATGAGTGGGAAGGCAAAGGAAATGGAAGCTTTTAAAAATGTACAGAAGGCAACCAGCAAGGTCATTAGGAAGGAAAAGATGAACTTTGAAGCCGGCATCAGAGAACCAGGCCCCTTTGATTGTTCTCACATTACAAACATTCCCCCCAACCTCCCCGCACCCCAGCATTAACAATCATGGTTCACATGGGACTCCTGAAATGTATGTAAGTGTACCAGAAGACCATGAACCATGCAGGATGGTTTTCAGAATGCATGGGCCCAAGATCTCTAGATCAAATTGCAGTCCACTATGAGATGCAATTTTATTGAGTGTTTTAAAGCACAACTGAATTTCCAGGATGATACCACATATAATAATGTTGAGTAAAAGTGTTCTCATAATTGGTTAGTCAAGGGTCAAGGATTATGTTCATTTTTCATCTCAAGTCAATCTAATGTTGTCTCAGCTTCTATTACCCATTTGGTTTTAGTTTCTTTATCCTTAAGACAGTTTACTGTTCAAAGGAGCTTTGTAATGACGTTAGGCAAATTAAAGCATTTAATGCAGAGATAACGAGATGAAGCAGGATACTGAAGCTCAAGCATTAACAGAATGAAGGGATTAATTTCCTGTCCTATAGTGTAAATTTTGTGCAAAGAGGTACAAAAGGCTACAATCATTGATCCCATTATTTTGATGTTGGGCTGAATAAGAAATGGAGCAAACCTAAGGTAATGCTACTTCTGAATTTTTATGTAATCATCCAAGAATGAGCAAATTCCAGCAAAGCTATTCACAGGTGAGAGGGAATACTGGAGCTAATATCATCTCTATCTTTTTCAAACACTGTGTCTTATTGGTAGGGGTTCAAGAGACCCTGTATGTATTTTTTTTTAAACATTTAATTATTGCCTTGACAAAATGTTAGAGTGTGCTATATGCAGTAATGTATAACTGAAAATAATCTCTTCATGATTCATTAAATCCAGAGCACTCAGGAGAGCTATATTTTCTTCAACTATGTAAATTAGCATAGTTGAGCAGAAATAGTTTAGATTGGCATTGAATATGCATTTTTGTGGCATTGTTATAATTTTTCTTTTTTTATAATAATTGAATCTCATGTTAACTTTTCTCCTTTTTCTCACTTGTTTTAATATCAATATGTGGATTGATATTTGCATTATTTTGTTAATATTATTGAAAATGATGTTTTCTTTTTGATTATTCTTCATTTTGACTGCATGTTAATTGAAAATTCTCAAAATAAAATATTTAAAAGTGTAGATTGCGCTTTATGTCATCTGTTAATGCCCTACTCTGATCCTGCTGCCCCACTGCCTGACAGTCCCGTCAGGAGCGGGTGGTGTGAGGAGCGTGACAGAGTGAGCGAGTGCAGTCTGACAGCCCCACCAGCCGTTCTGTGACAACACAGTGGGGCAATGGGGCTGTCAGTGCAACATCAATCATCTTACCTTCCTGTTTGTAGTTGTTTTCAGAAGCAATCCTTTTACATAGAGGTGGAACAACTTCACTCCACCTCTGACACTATCACCCTTAGTGGAGGGAACTTGAACCACATTGGACCCATCAATCGACCTTTGGACCTTTTATGCAGGTAAGTGGAGTATCTTAAAGGAAGAGGAAATCTGTCTTTACAAATTGATAATTTTCACTATAAAAGGGCCTTTAGTGTGACAGAACAGACTTAAAAGCCACATGAGGCCATTTCCTTTTATGTTTTGTCTTATGATTTTTTGACCACGCTGCCAACAGTCTGAGCAAATATTTGGACCCTGTCAAGTGCTGAATGATCCAATACAAGGGAAACTCTTTTAATCTCACTCTTAGAATCTTCCAGCTACAAATACAACTCCTGTGACTGTGTCTGTACTATTGGGTTCCAATTAGGTTTTGGAAGAACAACTAAGGTCAAAAATATTAGGCTTTGATCTAAAGTCAGTGACGCCAAGGTCTGACCTTGCAATAACATTTTTTGCTCATGATTGCATGGTGTTCAATCCATTCAAAACTCCCCACGTTATGGAACAATTTGTGCTTTCATGCAGAAAGCTGTCAACAACATTCAGTCTCGGAATAATAAGTGACAAGAAATATTCAAATGACAGAAGTGCCAGGCAATTATGATTTTTACACAGAAATAAAGGAAAAATTTGGTTAAAAAAATTACATACTACCTTTGGAGTGGTCATTTGCACAGGAAGCACTTTTACACTGCCTTCCTGTGTTGTGGAGTTTTTTGGAGGGTGAATGTGGGTGAACGTCATATTTATTAGCCTAGTTTCTTACAGAGGGCCTGAGGTCAATGTAGACTGCAGCCGCACAGTAAAATTGTGTAGGGGTCTTGGTGGAAAAATTACAGGATGGAATTGAGTGGGGGGAGGGGGGGTGGCTAGACGGCATAGAGCACACATGTCAACTCTGGCCCGCGGGCCATATGATTATATTTGGCCCGCAAGATCATTTCAAAAATGTATTAGAGGTGGCCCGCTGGCCGCCGCGCCAGTATAGCGCATGCACAGTAATACAACAAATCCCAGAATGCATTGGCGTCAGCCTGCTAATCGCCCCCACCTCCTCTGTTTACGTTGCAGGGTCTCACCGTGGACTCTGGTTTTGGGGCCTGGCCGGAGTCAGGGGAAGCCAAGGCCGCTTCCCAGCGCCCGGAACTGGAGGCCTCGGGCCTGACCTCGCCAGGACCGTTGCCCACTCCCCCTCCCTGCCGCAGGCCGATCCGCGACTCACGGTGACGGGGCCGCTGATCCGCCGAGATGCCGCCCTGCAGCGAGAGCCGATGCCCCCGCACTGTCGTTGTCCAACCCGATCGCCCGCAAACCCCGCCCTCCCGCACACAGGCCTGAGTAAGTATTATGAACTTTAATCTCAGGATAAAACGATCTTCCAATAGTTTCATGTCGTCACAGTAATAAATATATTCCTGGTTAAAAATGGTCCTGCACCTGGATACAAGCTCATTAGGCATAAAACTTGAAAAGTGTGTCAATCAAAGGATATCTGTACCAATGGAAAAAGGGCATGGCAAATAACCCTGCTAGAGTTCATGCCCACAATCAGTCACCCATTTGATTGTTTCAGGAATCATGTTATTCTCCCACATTCTCAATAGCCCTCAGATTTTACTATTCGACAGCACACTAGCAACATTTGACAAATCCTCTATAGAGAAATATTATTTATTGAATATTTTATTTCTCATTTGTTAATGCTTCTGGAAAGAGTTTCTCCAAAACTATTATTAAACATTTATTTTAATAAGAAAAAGTTTAACATTACATATGTTGAAAGAAGAGAAAACATGCAGATGTTGTTGAAAATTTTCAATAAATATTTAGTTTGGCCCTCGACTTAGTCCAAGTTTTTAATTTTGGCCTTCCGTGAATTTGAGTTTGACACCCCTGGCATAGAGGGAAGACGTGCTGCTCCACCTTTCTCCAGTTAGACTTATAAATACCCGATTTTAAAACTTATAAAAGTTGTTAAAAATAGTATTTACAGACTTTGGAATAGTGGAGGATTGAAATAGCTACAAACGTGAAAAAAATCAAAAACTCAGTTACAGAAGAAATTACCCTATAAAGGTGTTGAAGAATTGAAGCCGACCTACCAAGTTGAAGCCACGGTGTCGTCAACTGGAGTTCCCAAGCCTCAAAGGACCCCTGCTCAGCTGAGTATTACACCAGCGCCGATCGTGCGTCCACAAGATGGCGCCGGTTCTGTGATGAGCTCGGTCGGCCCTGACTCGCGCCCCCGTGAGCCTGGGTGCGTGGGTGGATCAGCCAAGTGGGGACAGATGCATGAGCTCGCAGTAATGCCTGGTGGTCTAGGGCACGTGGTGTAGCGTCAGAGGACGCACCTGCACGGTCAGTGATTCTTCCGGGCATGCGTGGTGCATTGCAAGTTCGGAATTTATTAGAGAAGGTGTGGGCTGTGGGGGAACCCAAAACACAGCGGGCTGACGAGGTCAGCACTCTGTCGATGGGTATCCAGACCTGCAGCCGCACTGGAAGAGGTACTATTGTATCAGAAGAGGAGGAGAGCCCAGTGCTATTTGAATCAACACAGGAAGAATATATGGAGACTGGGACCAGAGAAGGAAGGCCTCAAGGGGAAGTGATGGAACCTGGACTGGATTCTGTTTACAATATTGGAAGCGATTGCTCATCAAATGAAAAATATGTCAATGCAGATGTTTACTCAGATAAATCAAAGATTTATGGAAGTGAAAACTAAAATGAACAAATATGTATGAAGAGATGATCTCTATGAAGAAAGATATGACTATAGTTAAAAGTGATGTTAGTAGATGTAAGAAAACAGTGGACACTGTACAGGATAATTTAAAAAAAATTGAAGAAGCTTTTTTTTGAATGTAAGAACTAAGTGGATCGTAATAGAGAAAAGATGGGAAAAGTGGAGGATTCTTTCATGGATTGGGGGATTCAGAAGAAGGAATTACTGAAGAAGATTGACTAATTGGAGAATCAAGGTATCGGCACATTGTTCAAGCCGAATATAAAAGTTGGGTCATATCGGATCATTCTATGTAGTTTTTCTCTTGTGCAAGTCCGGAAGTGGTGCAATTGTCTTATAGATGGTGGCTTAATACAATGCTATTAAAGAAACCAGAATTTGTTACTTTTGTTAAGGAACAGATTGCTTTATTCCTGGCTGAGAATATTAATACAGAGAGTAGTACTTTTTTATTATGGGATGCTTTGAAAGTATATTTGCATGGGCAAATTATTAGTTATACTATGAAAGTTAAAAAAAACCAGTATGTGGTGGAAAGCTTAACATTGGAGAAACAAATTACTGAGTTTTAAAAGGAATTTTGGAAAAATGTTACAGAAGATAAAAAGGCAGCTTTAGCGAAGTTGAAACTACATTATAATACACTACAAATCTATCAGTATGAGCATTTAATTAATCAGTCTAAGCAACGTTACTATGATTTAGGTGAGAGGGCTCATAAGGTGTTAGCATGACAATTAAAAACAGAACAGACATCGAAAATTATTAATGCTGTTAAAAAGAATTCAAATGTTACCTATAAACCTCAGGAAATTAATGACTAGTTTTACTCATTTTATCAACAATTATATACTTCTGAGGGAACGCAGGATACTGGTTCTATTGATTCTTATTTATCTAAATTAAATTTACCTGTTTTAGGAAAGGAGGAGGTTTAGGAATTAGAAGCTCCATTTACAGATTTTGAGATTAAAGAAGCTATACAAGAAATGCTGAATGGAAAGTCACCGTGGGATGATGGATTTTCTGCTGAATTTTATAAAATATTTTATGAAGATTTATCTTCAGTATTTGGAGATGTTCTACAGCAAATAACTGAGGATTAGGTGTTACCAGAATCTTGTTTGAGCACTATAATTACTGTGATTTTAAAGAAAGATAGGGATCCATTGAAAGTCTCTTTGTATAGGCCTCTTTGGCTTGGCTTCGCGGACAAAGATTTATGGAGGGGGTAAATGTCCACGTCAGCTGCAGGCTCGTTTGTGGCTGACAAGTCCGATGCGGGACAGGCAGACACGGTTGCAGCGGTTGCAGGGGAAAATTGGTTGGTTGGGGTTGGGTGTTGGGTTTTTCCTCCTTTGCCTTTTGTCAGTGAGGTGGGCTCTGCGGTCTTCTTCAAAGGAGGTTGCTGCCCGCCAAACTGTGAGGCGCCAAGATGCACGGTTTGAGGCGATATCAGCCCACTGGCGGTGGTCAATGTGGCAGGCACCAAGAGATTTCTTTAGGCAGTCCTTGTACCTTTTCTTTGGTGCACCTCTGTCACAGTGGCCAGTGAAGAGCTCACCATATAACACGATCTTGGGAAGGCGATGGTCCTCCATTCTGGAGATGTGACCCACCCAGCGCAGCTGGATCTTCAGCAGCATGGACTCGATGCTGTCGACCTCTGGCATCTCGAGTACTTCGACGTTAGGGATGAAAGCGCTCCAATGAATGTTGAGGATGGAGCGGAGACAACGCTGGTGGAAGCGTTCTAGGAGCCGTAGGTGATGCCGGTAGAGGACCCATGATTCGGAGCCGAACAGGAGTGTGGGTATGACAATGGCTCTGTATACGCTTACCTTTGTGAGGTTTTTCAGTTGGTTGTTCAACAATGAAGACGCTGTTTACATCCGGTACTGCACGGATGGCAGTCTCTTCAATCTGAGGCGCCTGCAAGCTCACACCAAGATACAAGAGAAACTTGTTCGTGAACTACTCTTTGCAGACGATGCTGCTTTAGTTGCCCATTCAGAGCCAGCTCTTCAGCGCTTGACGTCCTGTTTTGCGGAAACTGCCAAAATGTTTGGCCTGGAAGTCAGCCTGAAGAAAACTGAGGTCCTCCATCAGCCAGCTCCCCACCATGACTACCATCCCCCCCACATCTCCATCGGGCACACAAAACTCAAAACGGTCAACCGGTTTACCTATCTCGGCTGCACCATCAGATGCAAGGATCGACAACGAGATAGACAACAGACTCGCCAAGGCAAATAGCGCCTTTGGAAGACTACACAAAAGAGTCTGGAAAAACAACCAACTGAAAAACCTCACAAAGATGTATAGGCCTATTTCTTTACTAAATGTAGATTATAAAATTATGGCAAAAGTATTAGCGAATAGACTTGCTAAATATTTATCTCAGTTGATACATGTAGATCAAACAGGTTTTATTAAGAATAGAAATGCATCTGATAACATTCTTAGATTGATTACATTGGTCAATGAATCTAGACAGCAACCCAACCATCCAATGGTGGTTGTACTGGATGCGTAAAAAGCTTTTGACAGGGTTGAATGGAATTTTTTATTTAAGGTGTTAGAGAAATTTAATTTTGG
This sequence comes from Narcine bancroftii, assembly GCF_036971445.1. NCBI lineage: Eukaryota > Metazoa > Chordata > Chondrichthyes > Torpediniformes > Narcinidae > Narcine > Narcine bancroftii. The sequence goes on from NC_091469.1 coordinate 411,446,949, forward strand.
CCCTTATTTTATTGGTTGGGTTAAAGCTTTATATAAAAACACAATTGCTAGGGTGGTGACAAATGGTCAAACTTCTTTACCATTTAAATTAACGCGGTTGACTTAGCAAGGTTGTCCATTATCACCAGCCTTGTTTGCATTGGCTATTGAACCATTAGCTCAGACAATATGACAGAATGATAAGATTAAAGAGATAAGAATTGCAGATGATGAACATAATATTAATTTATTTGAGGATGATGTGTTGATCTATTTGACAGAACCGGGGAAGTCTTTGAAATATTTGCAAGATTGCTTGCTGAAATTTGGGGAGTTATCTGGATATAAGGTAAATTTGGACAAGAGTGAAATATTACCAGTTGGGGAAAGAGATTATTCAGAATATAAAAATATTATAAAATTCATTTGCATAAGATCAAAATATCTCTGGATCCAACAATATTTTTGTTGGGTGAATTGAATCCTTTGAAAGATTTAGGATTAGATAAATTTCAGATTGCTTTTGTGTATTTAGCTCTATCTGTTGCAAAAAAAAGTATATAGCAAGTACATGGAAAAATGCTAATGTGATTGATATTAATAGATGGCATAATGAGATGAAAACTTGCCTAGTAATGGAAAAAATTACATATGTTTTACATGATAATTATTCTTTTTCTTTAATAAGTAGTCCTTATATTTAGAATATTTACATTTAGATTGACCTTGATTAGATTTTAGTAAATATATTTCAGTTTTCTTTGGCTCTCCTAAAGAGAGTAGGCTGAGAGGGGGAGGGGGGTTCTTTTTTTTCTTCTCACTTTTTTCTTTTCTTTTTTTAGATATAAAGAAATTTTTTTATCATTCATAATATGTATTTTCCTTATTGTATGTAATAAGTTTGTTGAACGAATAAATAAAGTTATGAAAAAAATATTATAAAATTGAAATGGTCAGATAAAATTAAATATTTGGGAGTAACAGTAAATGCAAATTACCAATCTTTATATAAATTAAATTATATTCCTTTATTAAAAAGGATTAAAATAGATTTGATTAAATGGAAAGATCTTCTGTTAACATTAATTGGTCGAGTAAATTGTATTAAAATGAATCAATATTTGTTCCAGTCGATACCTTATTTACTTTCAGAGTTTTTTTCAGGATTTGAATTTTTATAGAAGGGGAAATTAACATGAGTAGCTTTACATAAACTTACATGGAAATATGCATGGGTGGTCTTCAATTATCTCATTTTCAAAATTATTATGAAACAGCTCAGTTGAAATTTGTTAGTAGATTGATGGATATGAATCAACCTCTGAGTTAGGTGAAGGTGGAAATGGCTTGTATTTCTGAAGTTGAGATACATCAGTTCATATTTAAATGGAATATGAATTTATTATGGAAATGTAATATGCCAGTATTAAAGCACCTGTTAAAGATATGGAGTAAAAGAAATATGGTTTTAGGGTCAAAGGGTAAACTATCAATTCAAACTCTGTTATACCATAATCAACTTATTCCCTTTTCAATGTTTAATAATCATTTAAAGAGATGGAATTTTAAGGGTATAAGGATAGTTCAGGTTTGCTTTGAAGAAGGACAGTTTCTTTCCTTTAATCGACTGAGGGAGAAATTTGCTATATCTGTAAATTCTTTATTTTTGTATTATCAACTCAGAGCTTTGATAAAAGAGAATTATGGTAAAGAGATGAATTTACCTATGTTGATGAAATGTGTGTCTTTGATTTCCTCTATACCAAAGAAAGGTTATATTTCAGATATGTATCAATTGTTATAAGATAGTATGGATAAACCGGGATGGGAGAAATCTAGGCTTAAATTGGAAAGTGACTTAATTTATATCTTTCCTGAAGACAATTGGGAGGTTATGTGCCACAACAGTGTAACCAAATTGACAAATGTAAAATGGTTAATTATAATATTTTACATCAGTTATATTTGACTCCAGAGAAATTGAAAAAATATGGGTTTAGTAATTCGGACTCTTGTTTTTGATGTGGACTATGTACTGGAACTTTTTTACATGCTGTTTGATCTTGTGTTAAAGTACAACCATTTTGGGAAGGAATTAGATTGGTCTTAGAAAAATTATTTAAGATTAAATTACTATTAGACCCATCGATTTTTTTTGTTGGGTTATATAGTTTCTTTGAAGGGATTGGGGTTGGATACATTTCAAATTGCATTTGTACGTTTAGCATATTCTGAGACACAAAAATGTGTAGCTAGTACTTGGAAAGATAATGTGGATATTAACATAGTACGATGGCATAATGAATTAAGAGCTTGTATTCCGTTGGAAAAAATTACATGTAACTTGCATGATAATTATTCTTTCTTTGTTAATATGTGGTCTTCTTATTTAGACTATATGAATTTGAAAATACTTTTATATATTCTATATATTCTGTTTTGTTTTTGTATTTGGCTCCCCTTAAGGGAACTAGCTGAAGGGTTGGGAGGGATTTTTTTATGTATCTAAAAATTTCTTGCTGGTATTTGATTGTATTTGAACTTTTTAAAAGCCTCTATGATGTCGTCAGCTTCCCCGTCCATGACTGGGTGTAATGTGGCCATCTTCTTCTCCAGCTCTGGTCATCAGGTAAAAAATCTTTTCAATAAAATTTGAAAAAAAAAGGATGGAATTGAGCAAATAAATTCCATCATGACATTTTCACACTCAATTTGTGCAAATTTTCTGCTTCTCAGCGGCAGTGTAATCGTGCTTAATGATTATTTTCACCAAGAGTATCACACCATTTTTCCTTGATGTTCAGCAACATTATTACCAGCTAATCTCTTACAATCAGCATTTCATTGTTCATTGATGATCAGAGACTCAAAGGGAATGGGTGTGTAAATGTTTAGGAATAGTTTGGCTATTTTGGGGTCAGTTTAGAAATTATTTGATAAAATCAGCTATCTTTGGTAATTGAAAAACTATCAACTTTCATTTTTGATACTAGTGTACAGTACAACTAAAACTTGAATGTTGATTATAATCTATTGCTACCTGTAATTTCACTTTCAAGGCTTTTTCATTGGGTAACCATGGTTATCTATTATGCCCCTGACTAGTACATTCTATATTCTCATTACAAACTGGTGCAATTGTCAGTAGATAATTCACAATATCTGCACTTAAAGGTTTGAAAATGTATCACTCAACAGTGTTTTATTAGTGCAAAACAAATAAGAAGTAAATGCCTTAATGAAGTCTTAAGGACCTTTCTTTTTGTTTATTATAGATTAAATCTAAAAAAAAATCCAACAAATATTTTGACTATAAGAGCAAGTCCATGATTGGTAGTTTTGTAATGAATGGCTATTCAAAGGCCCTCCAACATCTTCAAGGAACAAACCAGGAACACTTATTGGATGTGTGCAACTGGAGCCACACTTAGAATCATCCAAGATAAAATATTTTGGTTTACTAACCCGACCATATTATTGCAACAATGAGTATAAGATGAATTTTAGCAACTGATCATGGCTTCTTTAACAGTATCTTGAACAATCAGAATGAGATGGGTGAATGAGAACTGATTCTTCAGAACGACAACTTATCTTCCAGCTCTGTGAGCATCTCTTCTCAATGTGGACTGCAAGCCCACTTATTAAGGGCAAGAGGGATGGGTTTACCAGGGATGTTATACAGGATGGAAACAGAGGTATTTGTTCCACCATATCATCACTGACCATCAAAAACCTAATCATACTAATCCAATTGTTCCTGATACATCCATAATTCCAACTGCACCAAGTGCAATTTACGACAACCAATTAATCCATTAACCAGCAGATGGGAGGAAACAAAGAAGAGTGGAGAAATTGATATGATCAGAGTGGGTGTGCAAACTCTCCACATTCGGCACTCAGGGTTGAATCTGGGTGTGTAGGAGCTGTGACGTAAAGAACTGAACTACCACTGTCCATTGTCCAAGTATGATGAAAATTAAGCAATTAACAAGAGATCTTTGAGAGATAAAATTTACATAGACAAAGGTTTAGTTCAAATTCAAGTTTATTTATCATCCAATTGCACAATTACAACCCGACAAAACAGCACATTCTGGTACTCGGTGCAAAACATGGCAGCACGCAACCAGACATAACATTTACAGACAAGCAAATCATATGCAGGTCAAATATACATATATAAAAATAAATTAAATATTGTTTAAGACCAACTGGCTTACTCAACACTGATGTGCGTTTTTAAAACACCCTCGCTTCTGATGGCCTTCACGACATTCGGCTGGAAATGACTTCATCTCTGACGATTGGCAGCAAGCTCAGTACTTCAGGGCCTCCTGTTCTTGCTGACTCAAATCTCTGTGAGCCGCTTCATTGTATAGCATGGTTCAGTCCTCCACAGGCCCCCCTCCCCCACTCAGAACTGATGTTAGAAGGTGATAATCACTTTGTATATACCCTGTCTGCCTGTTTAGGTGGGCAACCTCTCCGTGGTGGGCAAGCAACTGTCAACAGTTTCTGCAATCCATGTGTGCTGGCTTGAGGCAATCAATTTTGATTGTCTCTTGCCTGTCTCCAATATCCAATACACACATTACACTGTCGTACAGTATCACATTGATGCTTAAGAGGGATACGATGCATCCTTCGTTGTATGAGTACGTATTCACAGACTTTCTCACACAGCCATATTAGGAGTGCCATGGGTGAATCTATCTGTCCTCTTGCTACTGGCATGAACTCCCTGGAACAGTGAGCGGCACGCCCTACACCAGCTCAGCAGAAGACGTGGCCAGATCCTCTTTTGGTGCCATACGAATACCCAGCATCACCCAAGGCAACTCATCCATCCAAACAAGTCCTTTGAGGCACACCATGAGTGCCGGCTTCAAATGGCGATGGAATATCTCAACAAGGCCGTTGGATTGTGGTTGGTACGCCATGGTGTGATGCAACTGTGTGCCAAGTAGCTGGACTAGCGCTGTCACAACCAGCATCCCAAAATGAGCCACCTAGTTCATGATAAACGCTCTGGTGCATGATGTGGTGGAAGTGTCTGAGAGTGGGACACCTTCTGACCACCTCATAAACATATCAACTATTGTCAGAAGGAACCTGGCACTTCGTGGCAGGGGTTCCATGATATCTATATGTATGTGGTCAGAATGCTTGTGTACTGGGGAAAAGATTGGAGCGGTGATTTTACATGCTACTATGTTTTTTTAGGTCTGACATTGTACACAGGTTCTGGCCCAGTGTCCATCCTGTTTCAGTAGGCTGTGCCATTCAAATATTCCTGCTACTAGTTGTGTGGTGGCTCGAATGGAAGGGTGTGCCAGGCCATGAATCGAATCAAATACTTGGCGTCTCAAGCAACAGGAATAATTGGTCGGGGTTGCCCTGTGGATACATCGCATAGGATTGTAGTCGCTGAAGGTCCAAATCTCAAGTCCTTCAGCTTAAGACCGATACCCAGGCCGCTATGTCATTGTCCTCCTGCTCTGCTGGTGCAAGAACTGTATTATCTATACCCGGAGACCATGTACTCACCCAAACTCAATTCCATAGCCACGTTGCCTTCCTCTTCAACCATGATGTCTATAGAATTTTGTGATTTATGTACAACACCATGATGTAGGTGGCCAGGACACTCTTGATAGAGCTCCTGTAACTGTTTGACATGATGGTGGATGGTAGCTTTGCCTGTTTCAATCTTCTAAAGAAAATATTTAGGCTCTCTGGATATTAATGAAATAGAGTACCTCACTCCTCAGGGCTACATGAATAAGAACATAAGAATATACATCTCTCAATTTATCCTTTTGAATCAAGGGAAAGTTGACAAAGGAAAGGATGTTGCTACATAAACATTAATAAGGCCTTTGATAAGGTCCTGCATGGGAGGTTAGTCAGGAAGGTTCAGATGCTAGGTATTCATGGTGAACTGGATTCGACAATGGCTCAACTGTAGACGTCAGAGAGTCGTGGTGGATGATTGCTTCTCAGACTGGAGGCCTGTGACTAGTGGTGTGCCTCAGGGATCTCAATGGCCTGAATGCCTGCCATCTATTTCATTACTGGCTAAGTAAGAGATAATAACCTTGAAATTTCTTGGAACTTAATTATTCATTTCTTTATGGAATGTGGAACTGAATGGAAGGTGGGGGGAGGGTGGTGGCAATAATGTTAGTGGGTTTTAGATTCCACTTTCCATTTGTCCTTTACCTTCACATATTTCTCTCAAACACTCCCTCCTTGCTCCCAATGGTCTCTTGTCCTATCTGACACTCTATTTCCTGCCTTCTTCTCTCCAGTATCCTACCATCTCTTGGCCTTTCCTCAGTCCTTGCCCTACTTTTTAAATATTTGTTATCCTCCCGTTCCCATTCTGGACTTTGAAAAAATCTACTGACACAAAACTGTCAATTACTCCTCTTGAATACTGCCTCTCTCACCGAGTTTCTTCAGCTTCTTGCTATTTGCTTAAGATTCCAGCATCTTCAGTTCTTTTGCTTCTCTTTTTTTTCATAAGAACTTTCTAATTTGGCAATAGTTTTGAAATAGATTTCTTTCCAATAACCACTTGAGGTCATTACCAATTATTTTCATTCCTTTGGTCGACACATCTCATTGTATATAACTGTGTACAGATAGCAGGACACCCTGTAGCGATGGAGAACATTGCATATGGTCCACCCCTGGTTCTAAGGCAAATCCTTCAGATGGTATTTTGAAATAAATCTTCATTTGATCACACCAAGAGGAAAGCATTTCTCCTGCCAAGAGACAGCCTGTCCTCATTTAAATACCATCGTTAGGAATTTTCCACCTCTCTGAAGTGTGAACTCTGTGTGAGATCAATCAGTTTAGGCAGTTCACAGACCACTGTGAGTTACGAACCTCACAACAACAGTAATTAGACTGGACGAGTGATTTTCTAGCTCTGATGCAGTCCAAACATATCTACACCAGCATTTGAATCTTTTTTTCAGAAGTTGTGATTATAGAGCTCACCATAGGTTATTTTAAACGTATTAAAATGTTACAATTCAAAGTGATACAAATCAAAATCAAAAGCAGTAATTTGATTAAAATTTAAAAATCATATTATACACAACTGGCTCTAAAAATCCCAATTGGAGAATTGTTCATTTCAATGTCACACGACCAAAATGAAAGTGAGCAGGGGGTGAAATACAATAACAGGCATTTTTACATCTCTTCACATCACTTTGAGGGTTCAGATAGGGACTTTGGGAGGGACCCACACTGTGATTCTGATGTTATCACAATGTTAGTTGAGATTACTGCTGCAGACATCCATTGATTTATGTTAATCTCTGTACAACACTGCTTTTGGAGCATTGCCAGGGAAATTAGTGCACATTGTTCAGGAAATTAGTTTTTTCTACTCCCAGGGCAACATTAGTGCCTTTCTCACTGCCAACCTGCCTAGGAAGCAAGAAAAGTTATTGGGCACGCTGCACTTGGGAGCCTTTCCCACTGCATCATGACTTACCTGGTTAATCTGCAGCCTAGCATTTTAAAGGGTGTCCCGCCTCCAGCTGTGACAATGCAAGAGTAGTTTGTGCTTTTACACTGCCAGAAGGCAATTAGTGAGTTAACTCGGCTGGGCTCTGACACTTGCCCCCACTAAATGTCAGAGCCCGGTTGAATTTAACTCGCTCTGCCAGGTTGGGACATTTCACACTACATGATTACCAGGAATGGACTCACTAAATTAACTGGTTAACCCACATGGAATCCGCGGTATGAAGGGATAGAAGGGATAGTTTCACCAGTATAGCACCTGGCTGCAGTCCCATTTGAGGTAAGCCCCATACTTATCTGCTTACCTTCTATCATTCATCCTCTGTGATCATTGATCTATCCCCTACTAAAATCTCAATCAGCACAGATTTTGATCTTCCAACTACTCTGGCCTCTGACCCAGAGACACCCTGCGAGATCCAATGACGATCTACTCCCCAGTCTCTGCTGGTCTTTACCTAATAACAAGATCGTGTTATATGGCGAGCTCTCCACCTCCACCGTGACAGAGGTGCACCAAAGAAGAGGTACAAGGACTGCCTAAAGAAATCTCTTGGTGCCTGCCACATTGACCACCGCCAGTGGGCTGATATCGCCTCAAACAGTACATCTTGGCGCCTCACAGTTCGGCGGGCAGCAACCTCCTTTGAAGAAGACCACAGAGCCCACCTCACTGACAATAGACAAAGGAGGAAAAACCCAACACCCAACCCCAACCCACCAATTTTCCCCTGCAACCGCTGCAACCGTGTCTGCCTGTCCCGCATCGGACTTGTCAGCCACAAACGAGCCTGCAGCTGACGTGGACATTTACCCCCTCCATAAATCTTCGTCCACGAAGCCAAGCCAAAGAAAGAATTATACTCCCAACCCCAAATTTACTTAATCATCACAGACCCATACTTCCTTGCATCAACCCCCATCACCCATCCACCAGGAATCATCATTTTGTAAATCAAAGTGCACCAAGGCAAATATCTGGCTTTAAGCCATTCCCTCTATCCTTAGAGATTGTAGAGATTATTCATTGATAGGCTGCAGGAAGAGACTAAATAAATTGTACTTCATACACTGGAGAAGGAATTGAGATTTTTTCCAGATATTGATAAACTAAATTTGTTTTTTTGTTCTGTTTAAGACCTTGATAATCAGATGAGGGAAGGTAAATAAACTGTTTGACTAGAACTAGGGCTGCACAGTTAGTGTAGTGGTTAGTGCAATGCTATTACAGTGTCAGCGACCCTGGTTCGAATCTGGTACTGTCTGCAAGGAGTTTTGTATGTTCTCCCCATGTCTGCATAGGTTTCCTTTGGGTGCTCCGGTTCCCCCCCACCCCAACATGCTTGTCAATTGGATGCAATTAAGTAGCATGGGCTCATGGGCCGGAAGGGTCAGATACTGTGCTGTATGTCTAAATTTTAAAAAAAATCAAAACTCCTAAATATGGAGATGAGTGCTTGTAGCAACTGCTTACTCGTTTACTATGTTGTGAATGGAGTGATTTTAAGTTTACAGCCATGCTTTTGGTGAGAAATACGGGCAGTTGAATGTGCATTTAAAATGCAATGTTGTATGAAATAGTCTTTCAGTCCCACCTGTTAATATTTTTCTGTTCATTCATTTTATAGAACTAGCAAGGTTAACATTTGTTTCTCTTTACTAATTGCCCTGAGAAGAAGGCGGACCGCTTTCTTGAACTGGTGATAAAAATACTTCCACAGTGCAAATTGGAAGATTTCCTGGATTTAGTTCCAGAACAATGAAGGAAAGCAAATATTTCCAAGTCACGAAGAAGTGTAAATTAGAGGAGAACCTGCAGATAGTGGGGCCCATGTGCTCCACCTATTCTTGACCTGTGTGCTGGTGGAGATTCTGGGTTTGGAGGGAGCTGATGTTGGAATGGCCTTAAGGCAATTGACTGCAATGCATTTAATGAATTGATAGGGGACTGGAGGACAAGATGCCAGGCAACTTGGCTGTTTTGGAGCTGTAACATGCCCAGGTAAACAGAGAGTGTTCCTTTAAGCACCTGATTTGTGCCTGTAGATGAAGGAAAGGAATTGGGGGTAAGTCAGGCATATGTTGTCAGACATTGTAAGTACTCTTGTATCTGCCATATTTACTGTTGTAGTCAATGCTGTGTAATAGTCGACCCCCTTTTTATGGCCCTGAAATTGTGTGTTTTCTGTATGACCCATCCGGGCTCCAGACGCCCAACCGCAAACCATTGTCTCGGGTGCCTGCCAATTTCAACTCCTGACGCTCTGACCGTCTGCTCATCTGAGCGCCTAAGGCCCCGACCACCTGTCCATCTGAGCTCACAATGCCCTGACTGCAGATCCTCCTTCCAGCTGCCCACCCACCCCTCGGAGCTTCCACCGCCCCGACTGTGGATCCTCATTCTGGCTGCCCGCCCACCAGAGCTCCTGTCACCCTGACCATGGATCCTCACCCTGGCCACACGCCCACTGGAGAGCCCGATGCCCTGACCACAGACTGTCCTAGGCCCCGGCCACTGCCCATCCAAGCTCCAGACGCCATGAAAGCAGACTTACCACCTAGTTCTGGCTATGCAAGCTCCTGATGCCTTGAACAACTAGGTACTTACTGCGGTCAAAAATATGACCAATGTAAAAGTTGACCCCCCTCTCCCCCCCCCACAAATTTGACCTGAAAAATTAGTTCAAAAAACTCAGCTAATACAGGAGTATATATGGTATGTGGCCAGTTTGATAAGGTTTGTGGAATTACTGGTGAGTGGTAATCCCAGATAATGCTGATGTTTCATGACATGGCAACTGTAACACAACTGAATGCCAAGAGCAGGTGGCTTAAATGATTTGATTGGTGGCTAAAGAACTGCACTTGACAAATGGTAAATGGTGTCACAGTAGCTGCCATAGAAGAAGGAATGCTACCAGCCATTCAATCACCATCTTTCTGATGTGGTGCAGTCATTGACTTGAAAGGTTAACTGTTGTTTTCTCTCCAGTTTGTGCATGAACTACCCAAGTATTTTCAGCACTTTCTGTTTTGACTTCAGATTTCCAGCTGCTATAGTTTTTTTTAATTTCATTAGATGCTTGATTATTGTCTGGTCTTGCTGCAGGCACTTGTGTCTGAGAAGTTGGGTGCAATGAACAAACATTCTTAGTTAAATGGCAATGAGCAAACACTCTTAGTTAAATGGCAATGAGCAAACACTCTTAGTTAAATGGCAAATGACTCAGCTGTAGCCTTAACTATGATGATTGAGCTGTCAGGGAGGATGGTTGGTGGATAATGGCCTGGCAATTTGGCAATAGAACTATTCACCAGGTACCTTTGACAACAGATCAGGATCACTCTGCAGTGGAGTTATATCTCCATATGCCTAGAGACTAAGAGGTCTTCCAGCAGAAATTAATACCAGAAGTAGGAGAAGGCACCTCAGAAAATGGGTTGAGGGAAGGTTTATTAAAAGAGCTACAGCAGTGAAAACGTTTGTGAATATGTAGTAATGTTCCAATGAAAGGGATGAAACTGAGGGGGCGTGGCCTGATAGCGAACCTGGAATAATGTTAAAATAGTGGGAATTCCTGAAGGAATTGAGGGTTCGGATCCAATATTTTTTTTTTAAGTGGATCCCTGAAGCACTGGGATTGGATTTTTTTTCCAAAAGGTTTAGAATTAGATAGGGCACAGAGGGCCTTAAGAAGTAAACCATATCTGGGTCAACCTCCACGAGCTGCTTTGATTCATTGTTTATGGTACCAAGATAGGGAAACTATTTTGAGAGTAGCAGTCCAAAATGCACGTAGGTATCAGTCTCCGTTGATGGTACAGTGAAATAAGGTATTTTTCCATCCAGATTTAAATCAAAAAATTATTAAAAGGCAGAAAGAATTCAATTCTGCTAAAGAGGTGCTTTGGAGGAAGGGTTATAAGTTTTCTTTTAGATACCCTGCAGTTTTGTAGATCTTTTATGGTAATTTCCAATCACAGTTTTTTGAGTGTGATCATGATGCTTTAATTTTTGCCAATTCTTTGCCAGACAGGGCAACTAAAAGGCATTCTTCACCTAAGAGGAAGGCACCTGAGAAGAAGAATGGAAATGGGAATGGGAAGATAAATATGTCAAAGCGATTGATTGATATTGATGATCCGGAACAAGCTTTGGGATTGAATTCTTTGAGGCTATGAGCTGACTTAGACATAATTTTATGTCTGGTTGGGGGGGATGGAGGTCACTGAAGCTTTCAGAAGTCATCCACCACCTGTGGGGGAGAGGGCGTATTTTATTTCTTTCCACACCCAGTTAAGTGGGGAGTTACTTCTTTGGTAGTTTCCTTTTTAAAAAAAATACCTTTTTATTTGTGTAAGTTTTACTTTGTTTAGAGAAGGGTTTAGTGGTTGTTTAATTTAGAGGTTACTTAGCAAGGGGAGCTTCAAATTTTTTTATTGGAGAGGGATTTTTCGCCGATAGACAGAATAGAAAGAGGGGGTATTCATTTTGTTTCTGAAAAACCGCACAAAGATAAGCGTATACAGAGCCGTTGTCATACCCACACTCCTGTTCGGCTCCGAATCATGGGTCCTCTACCGGCATCACCTACAGCTCCTAGAACGCTTCTACCAGCGTTTTCTCCGCTCCATCCTCAACATTCATGGGAGCGACTTCATCCCTAACATCGAAGTACTCGAGATGGCAGAGGCCGACAGCATCGGATCCACGCTGTTGAAGATCCAACTGCGCTAGGTAGGTCACGTCTCCAGAATGGAGGACCATCGCCTCCCCAAGATCGTGTTATATGGTGAGCTCTCCACTGGCCATCATGTCAGAGGTGCACCAAAGAAGAGGTACAAGGACTGCCTAAAGAAATTTCTTGGTGCCTGCCACATTGACCACTGCCAGTGGGCTGATATTGCCTCAAACCGTGCATCTTGGCGCCTCACGGTTTGGCGGGCAGCAACCTCCTTTGAAGAAGACCGCAGAGTCCACCTCACTGACAAAAGACAAAGGAGGAAAAACCCAACACCCAACCCCAACCAACCAATTTTCCCCTGCAACCGCTGCAACCGTGTCTGCCTGTCCCGCATCAGACTTGTCAGCCACCAACGAACCTGCAGTTGACGTGGACATTTACCCCTCCATAAATCTTCGTCCGCAAAGCCAAGCCAAAGATTCCAATAACAATGTCTAGTTTGAATTTTGCAACATTTAATGTGCAGGGTTTAAATAACCCGATTAAGCGAAAACGTGTTTTAGTCAATATAAAAAAGATGAAAGTTGATATTGCTTTTTTGCATGAAACTCATTTAAATGAAAGAGAACATTTGAAATTGAATGGGAATTTTCATCTTCTTTTAATTCAAAAGCGAGAGGAGTGGCGATCTTGATTCATAAGAAAATACCATTTGAACTTGAATTTTTGGTGGAATCAGCTGGCCAAATGATTAATTGTAAATTGTTTGCTGAGTCATGGTCTTTGTTGAATGTGTATGCACCTAATGTTGATGATGATCAATTTGTGTCTGAAGCTTTTTTAACTTTAAGTCAAGCTAAAGAAAATATTTTGATTGGGGAGATTTTAATTGTGTATTAGATCCATTATTGGATAAATCTCCGAAAATCGTGAAAAAAATCAAAAGCAGCGGTCCAATTGGTTTCTTTGATGAAAGACTTAAATTTGATTGAGGTTTATACAAGGTTAAACCCTACTGAAAAGATTTTTCATTTTATTCCTCGCGTCATGATTCATTTTCAAGGATTGACTTTTTTTTGGCATCAGCACATTTGCAATCATGTTTTTTTCAAGCTGAATATAAGAGTAGAATAATTTCTGATCATTCATTGTTATTCATTTCTTGTGTTGGGCCAGAAGTTATTCAATCAACCTTTCGGTGGAGGTTTAATGCAATGTTATTGAAAAAAAACAGAATTTGTAAAATTCATTTAGGATCATATCTTTTTAGATTTGAATAGGAATACAGTTCAGAGTGATTTTACTGTATGGGATGCTTTGAAGGCGTTTTTACGTGGTCAAATTATTAGCTATGCATCAAAGGAAAAGAAGAAATCTTTGGCAGAGACTTGGTCATTGGAAAAACAGATAGCTGATTTAGAAAAAGAATTTCAGAGGAATTGTACAGGCAGTTTTGACTAAATTGAAGTTATGATATAATACATAACAAACATACCAATTTGAATGTTTGATTCAAAGATCTAAACAATGTTATGAGTTAGGGAAGTGAGTCCATAAAGTTTTGGTGTGGCAATTGAAAACAGAACAACCATCAAGAACTATTAATGCTGTGAGGAAAGATAACTCAGTTACTTTTAAACCTCAGGAAATCAATGACCAATTTTTATCATTTTATCAGAAATTATATGTTTCTGAGGGAGTTGGAGAAGATGGTTCCATTGAAGATTTTTTGTCAGGATTAAACTTGCCAATATTAGGGGAAGATTTTTACCCCCTCCATAAATCTTCGTCCGCGAAGCCAAGCCAAAGAAGAATTAGGGGAAGATGATGTGAAGAAACTGGATTCTCCTTTTACAGGTTTAGAAATAAAGGATGTTATTCAACAAATGCCTAATAGGAAGTCTCCAGGAGATGATGGGTTCACCGTTGAATTTTATAAAGTTTTTTTTATTATGATCTGTCCTCTTTATTTATGGACATTCTTCATCAGGTAACCCAGGAACAAGCTTTACCAGATTCGTGTTTAAGTGCAATAATAACAGTTATAGCAAAAAAAAATATAGAGACCCTTTGAAAGTAGCTTCATATTGGCCAATTTCTTTATTAAATGTGGATTATAAAATAATAGTGAAATTATTGGCGAATAGACTTGCTAAGTATTTACCACAATTGGTACATGCTGATCAGGCTGGTTTTATTAAAAATAGGTATGCTTCTGATAATATTCTTAGAGTGATTTCACTGATCAACGCTTCATGTCAGCAACCTTACCTACCAATGGTAGTTTCATTAGATCTGAAAAAGCTTTTGATAGGATCAAATTGAACTTTTTATTTAAGTCTTGGAGAAATATAAGTTTGGACCCTTTTTTATTGGTTGGGTGAAGGCATTATATAATAATGGTCAAACTTTTTCTTTTTTTAAATTATCATCAAGGTTGTCCTCTGTCGCCAGTTCTATTTGCATTGGTCATCGAACCAATGGAATAGCTCAAGCTCAAGCTATTAGGCAGAATGAGAATATTACAGGTATAAGGATAGTAGATGATGAATATAAGATTAATCTATTTGTTGATGATGTCTTCTTGATATATTTAACTAATCCGGAATGATCTTTAATTTACCTGCAAGAATGTTTAGAACAATATGGTAAATTATCAGGATATAAAGTGAATTGGGATAAAAACGAAATATTACCAATTTTTGAAGGAAATTACGACCAATGTAGACAAATTACTAAATTCAGTTGGACTGATAAAATTAAGTATTTAGGGATAATGATTGATGTAAATATTCAATCATTTTATAATTTAAATTATTTACTGTTAATGAGAACAATTAAAGCTGATTTGTTTAAATGGAAGGATTTACCTTTGTCATTAATAGGTCAAGTAAACTGTATTAAGATGAATATCTTTCACGAATTCAGTATCTTTTTCAATAGATTCGTTGTTCTCTTTCAAAATCTTTTTTTCAAGACTTAAATAAAGTAGTTTGAGAATTTCTATGGAAGGGAAAATTAGCTAGAGTAGTGATGCATGAATTGACTTGGAAATATGCTTTGGGAGGTTTGCAATTACCCCTTTTTCAAAATTATTATGAAGCAGCTCAATTAAGATTTATTAATTGTATGTTAGATGTTTCATGCCCCCATAGTTGGGCTAGGGTAGAATTGGCTGGTATATTGGAACCTTGTCCACATCGATTTGTATTTAAATGGAATTCTGTTTTATTACAGAGACATAATGTACCAATTTTGAAACATTTGTTAGGGATTTGGACCAAAAGGAATTTATTAATAGGCTCAAAAGGTAAAATATCGGTTCAGACCCCAATATATCAAAATAAATTGATTCCTTTTTCATTGAATAACAGATTTTTAGGAAATTGGCAGATTAAAGGAATAAAGTTATTGCAGGATTGTTTTGAAGAGGGTAAATTGTTATCATTTAATCAA
Source organism: Narcine bancroftii (assembly GCF_036971445.1). Taxonomy (NCBI): domain Eukaryota; kingdom Metazoa; phylum Chordata; class Chondrichthyes; order Torpediniformes; family Narcinidae; genus Narcine; species Narcine bancroftii. The sequence goes on from NC_091469.1 coordinate 411,462,623, forward strand.
CTTAGAGAGAAATTTGGGATTTCAGTGAATTCTTTGTTTGTTTATTATCAAATTAGAGCATTAGTGAAAGATAATTTTGGTAGAGAAATGAAAATTCCTAAGTTAACGAAATTTGAGTTTATGATTTCTCATTTTTCAGATAAGGGTTTTATTTCAGAGATGTATGCCTTGTTACAAGATACTATGGATAAAATAAGTTTAGATAAATCCAGGATTAAATGGGAAAATGATTTAACTTGTGATTTCAGTCAAGCCGACTGGGAGATTATGTATTTTGAGGGTGTGAATAAATTGTTTAATGTAAGATATAGTATAATTAATTATAATTTTTTTGCATCAGTTATATTTAACCCCTGAGAAATTGAGAAAATATGGATTTAGTGATTCAGAGTTGTGTTTTAGATGTGGATTATGTGTTGGAACATTTTTACATTCTGTCTGGCTTTGTGATAAGGTTCAACCATTTTGGTATAAAATTAGGGATATTCTTCAAAAGTTGTTTAAAATTCAATTTTTTTAGATCCCAAAATTTTTTTGTTGGGTTATATTGTTCCATTTGTGGACTTGGGGTTAGATAAGTTTCAGACAGCATTTTTACGTTTAGCATTGGCGATAGCGCGTAAATGTGTCGCGACTTCCTGGAAAGACAAAGTTGAGATAAATGTAAATTGTTGGCTTAATGAGTTGAGGTCCTGTATTTATATGGAGAAAATAACATATAATTTGTATGATAATTATGATTTTTTTTTGTTAAGATGTGGTCACCTTATTTAAAATGTATGAATTTAGTAATATCTTATAATGCTGTATGTATTTTTTTTCCTTTTTTTTAATGTTTCCCTTGTGGGGTCTGTTGAGGGTGGGGGAGGGGGTGGGATAGTTGTAGTTCTCATTTTTATATTATGGATTTTGTAAAAGTTTTTGTATTGAAAATATTAAATAAAGTTTTTAAAAAAGAAAAAAAAAAGGATGAAACTGTTACCAGATCTTAAAATTGGTATATTTTGACAGGATGAAATAATGCAGAATATTTAAAGAATAAAGTATTAACACAATTGTTGAAACATAAATGATCTGGAAGAGGAGACAAAGTTTGGTGTATCTAAGTTTGCAAATGACACTAAATTGAGTGGAAAATCAAATCGTGCAAGGTGCAGCAGGCTATCAAGAAGGCAAATGGAATGTTGGCCTTCATTGTTAGAGGGATTGAATTTAAGAGCAGGGAGGTTGTGCTGCAACTGTAATAGGTGCTGGAGTACTGTGTGTAGTTCTTGTCTGCTTCCTTGAGGAAGGGTGTACTGGCTTTGGAGTCAGTCCAGAGGAAGTTCATCAGGTTGATTCCAGAGATGAGAAGGTTAGCCTGTGAGGAGAGATTGAGTCACCTGGAATTTAGAAGAATGGGAGGAGATCTTATACTTTTCTATAAAATTATGAAAACCATAGAGGTAGGTAAATTGTTCCCATTGATAGGGGAGACTAGAACTTTGGGACAACCTCAAGGTCCAGGGTAGTACAGTTTGGATGGAGATGAGGAGGAACTGCTTTTACCAGAGGGTGGTGAATCAATGGAATTCACTGCCCATTGAAGCAGGGGAACCTACCTCAGTAAATATATTTAAGACAAGGTTAGATAGATTTTTACAAAGTAGGGAAATTAAGGCGAGTTGAGTAGCAAAGAGGTCTTTCTGCAGTTGTACATGGCCCTGGTGAGACTACACCTGGAGTATTGTGTACAGTTTTGGTCACAAATTTGAGGAAGGGCGTTCTTGCTATTAAGGGAGTGCAGCGTAGGTTTACAAGGTTAATTCCCAGGATGACGGGATTGTCATATGTTGAAAAATTGGAGTGACTGGGCTTATATACACTGGAATTTAGAAGGATGAGAGGGGATCTGATTGAAATATATAAGATTATTAAGGGACTAAACATGCTAGAGACAGGAAACATGTTCCCAATTTTGGGGGAGTCCAGAACCAGAGGCCACAGTTTAAGAATAAGGCCATTTAGAAATGAGTTGAGGAAAAACTTTTTCATCCAGAGAGTTGTGGATCTGTGGAATTCTCTGCCTCAGAAGGCAGTGGAAGCCAGTTCTCTGAATGCTTTCAAGAAAGAGTTAGATAGAGCTCTTAAAGATAGTGGAGTCAAGCAATATTGGGAGAAGGCAGGAACGGGGTACTGATTGTGGATGATCACAGTGAATGGCGGTGCTGGCTCAAAGGGCCAAATGGCTGTAAGGGATATGGGGAAAAGGCAGGTTGGGGGAGATGAGCCTATTATCACACCAACCACAAACTCATTGAATAGTGGTTCAGTCTTGACAAGATCGATGGTCTACAATTGCTCCTTTTACTTATGTTTTTATGACAGGTTTTTATTTCAGTTTTATTAGCATCCAAGCCGGTTTTAAACAGAATAGAAGCAAAGTTACTTATTAAGGCATTGCACAATTTTAGGAAAGTTATCTTTGGCTGACAGATCTCTCATGAACAAATGATAAGGACAATTGTTTATATGTAGAAGCATTACTTCTGGCTTTTGAAAGGTATTAAGCAAAATGATAAAGTGAGTTGAAGATAAATCATGTATAGTGACAAATCAGTTAAAATGCCAGCAGCTTTTACACATTTCATGATTAGACATTATAGATTAGGATTTTTTTAAAAATTTAATTTATTCCTTCACACGATATGGTGATCACCAGCAATGCTGGCATTATATATCTATTATCTAAATGTCCCTGAAACAAGAAGCCAGTTAAAATTAGTTTTCAGAATAAAAGTAAGGAAGTCTTGTTGCAGCTTTATAAAACTTCATTTTGGCTGCACTTGGAGAATTGTTTGCATTTCTGATCAGCCAATTATAGGAAGGATGGTGAGGCATTTGGAAAAATACAGGTGTGATTTAGCAGGATATTAGCCTGTGGAGAAATATTCAGATGAAGGATATACAAGCAACAAAACTATTAAAAAAAAACCCATCAAACAAAATCCTGTCAATGCTAGTCACTTGAATGGTGGCAGGTCACTCCAGTGACAAATTTGGTGAAGTAGGAGATGGCAAAGTTTCACTTCCAGGTAAACTCAATGACTTCTATGCCCAATTTGAACATAAGAACATGGAAGAACCACCACTGCACACTCCCATGTCTCCAGGTGACCCTCTCCTATCTGTATCCGAGGATGACGTGCGGGCTGCCTTCAGGAGAGTGAATCCGAGAAAGGTTTCCGGTTCGGATGGAGTATCCTGATGAGTATTAAAAATTTGCACTGACAAACTTGCCAATGTATTCACAGATATCTTTAACATCTCACTCTGGCAGGGTGTGGTACCCACCTGTTTCAAACAGGCGTCTTCTTACTGGTGCCTAAGAAGAGTGTGGTAACCTGCCTAAATGACTATCGATCAGTGGCACTCACATCAACAGTGATGAAGTGTATGAAAGTTTGATGTTGAAGCATATCAGATGCTGTCTGAGTGGTGACATGGATCTGTTCCAATTTCCTACACGCACAACTCAAAGCCCTTGAAACACCTGGAAAGCATACATCGAGATGCACTTTATCAATTACAGTTTGGCATTTAACACCATTATTTCCTTAAAATTAATCAGAAAACTCCAAGACCTGGGATTCAACACCCCACTGTGTAACTGGATCATGGATTTCCTCACCTCCAGACCACAATCAGTGAGCATTGGTAAGAACACCTCCATAACTCCATCAGTAACAGAGCACCACAGGGCTATATTCTTAGCCCCCTGCTCTACTCGCTAAACACCTATAATTGTGTGGCTCGGAACGACCACAAAACTGTCTACAAATTTGTTAATGATTTCACAGTAGTGGATTATATAAAAAGGAGTGATGAGTCAGAATACAGGAGGGAGTTTGAAAACTTGGCTGAATGGTGCACCAACAACAACCTTGTACTCCTAGTTAACAAAACTAAAGAGCTGATTGTTGACCTCAGGAAGGGAAAACCAGAGGTGTACAATTTAGTGATCATTGGGGGATTAGAGGTGGAGAGGGTGAGCAAAATTTGAGTTCTTAGGAGTCACTATCTCAGAGGATCTTTCCTGGACCCAATGCACAATTGACACTGTGAAGAAAGCACGTCAGTGCCTCTACCTCCTCAGGCGTTTGCGAAGGTTTGGTATGATAGTAGAAACACTGGCAAATTTCCTCAGATGTATGGTGGAAAGTGTGCCTACTGGCTGCATCATTAACTGGTATGGGGTCACCAATACCCCTGAGCGTAAAGCCCTGCAAAAGGTAGTGGACACTGCCCAGGACATCACGGGTAAATCCCTCCACACCATCAAGAACATCTACAGAAAACACTGCGGTCGGAGAGCAGCAAAAATCTACAAGGATCCACACCACCTAGCACATGCTCTGTTCTCACTGCTACCATCAGGAAAGAGGTAGAGGTGCCAAAAGACTTGCACCATCAGGTTCAGGGACAGCTGCTACCCCTCCACCATCACACTCCTCAACAACAAACTCAATCAGGGACTCATTTAAGGACTCGTACCCATTTTTACTTTGATTTTTTTCTATCTCTGTATAGCACAGTCAATTTGTTTACATTTCTTTATTTGTTTGCATGTGTACATTGAGTCACTTTTTTTTGCATTGCGTGACCTGCAAGAAACAGAATCTCCGGGTTGTATGTGATTACATGTACGTACTCTGACAATAAATCTGAAATTGGAAATCTGATTCACATTGTCCTTTAAAACTGGGAAGAGGTGACTTGATTTCCCTTAGTCAATTAGATCAATGTAGGACTATATAGGTTTTATATTTGGTGGTTGGAGAGCAAAGCAACAACCACAATAATAAGTCATAAGCTGAACATATTCATTGGCAATAGGAACAGAAAATGTTGGAAATAGTGGGTTAGAGATGTACTTTCATCATTAGCTTTCACTATTGACCTGAAATATTAACTGTCTTCCTAACCATAGATGCTGTCTGATCTAATGAGTATGTACAGCACATTCTGTTTTATTTCAGATTTCTATCATCCACAAGAGTTTGCTTTTCCACACTTGCAATGTTTTCTGTGGATGGGAGAAACAGATCTGAGTCTAGATTGAAAGTATAATAAAAAAGGAAATTAGACAACCATAATCACGAAATTGGTTCACAATTGAAGGAAATTTTAATTGCTGTTCACAGTGGTGCACAATTCTCTAATTGTAATTTAAATCTACCCCAGAGGCTCCAGTTGACTTTGGGAGCAACTACTAGAAAGATCATCAAATAAAAGGAGTAGCATTAATTGAAACATGGATTTGGAAAGGGGGGATTAATTAAATGGGGCAGTTAAAGCATGGATTTGGAAAGGGGGGATTAATTAAATGGGGCAGTTAAAGCATGGATTTGGAAAGGGGGGATTAATTAAATGGGGCAGTTAAAGCATGGATTTTGAAAGGGGGGATTAATTAAATGGGGCAGTTAAAGCATGGATTTTGAAAGGGGGGAATTAATTAAATGGGGCAGTTAAAGCATGGATTTTGAAAGGGGGTATTAATTAAATGGGGCAGTTAAAGCATGGATTTTGAAAGGGGGGAATTAATTAAATGGGGCAGTTAAAGCATGGATTTGGAAAGGGGGGATTAATTAAATGGGGCAGTTAAAGCATGGATTTGGAAAGGGGGGATTAATTAAATGGGGCAGTTAAAGCATGGATTTGGAAAGGGGGGATTAATTAAATGGGGCAGTTAAAGCATGGATTTGGAAAGGGGGGATTAATTAAATGGGGCAGTTAAAGCATGGATTTGGAAAGGGGGGATTAATTAAATGGGGCAGTTAAAGCATGGATTTGGAAAGGGGGGATTAATTAAATGGGGCAGTTAAAGCATGGATTTGGAAAGGGGGGATTAATTAAATGGGGCAGTTAAAGCATGGATTTTGAAAGGGGGGATTAATTAAATGGGGCAGTTAAAGCATGGATTTGGAAAGGGGGGAATTAATTAAATGGGGCAGTTAAAGCATGGATTTGGAAAGGGGGGATTAATTAAATGGGGCAGTTAAAGCATGGATTTGGAAAGGGGGATTAATTAAATGGGGCAGTTAAAGCATGGATTTGGAAAGGGGGGATTAATTAAATGGGGCAGTTAAAGCATGGATTTGGAAAGGGGGGATTAATTAAATGGGGCAGTTAAAGCAAGGATTTGGAAAGGGGGATTAATTAAATGGGGCAGTTAAAGCATGGATTTGGCAAGGGGGGATTAATTAAATGGGGCAGTTAAAGCATGGATTTGGAAAGGGGGGATTAATTAAATGGGGCAGTTAAAGCATGGATTTGGAAAGGGGGGATTAATTAAATGGGGCAGTTAAAGCATGGATTTTGAAAGGGGGGAATTAATTAAATGGGGCAGTTAAAGCATGGATTTGGAAAGGGGGGATTAATTAAATGGGGCAGTTAAAGCATGGATTTGGAAAGGGGGGATTAATTAAATGGGGCAGTTAAAGCATGGATTTGGAAAGGGGGGATTAATTAAATGGGGCAGTTAAAGCATGGATTTGGAAAGGGGGGATTAATTAAATGGGGCAGTTAAAGCATGGATTTGGAAAGGGGGGATTAATTAAATGGGGCAGAAAGCATGGATTTGGAAAGGGGGGATTAATTAAATGGGGCAGTTAAAGCATGGATTTGGAAAGGGGGGAATTAATTAAATGGGGCAGTTAAAGCATGGATTTGGAAAGGGGGGATTAATTAAAGGGGCAGTTAAAGCATGGATTTGGAAAGGGGGGATTAATTAAATGGGGCAGTTAAAGCATGGATTTGGAAAGGGGGGATTAATTAAATGGGGCAGTTAAAGCATGGATTTGGAAAGGGGGGATTAATTAAATGGGGCAGTTAAAGCATGGATTTGGAAAGGGGGGAATTAATTAAATGGGGCAGTTAAAGCATGGATTTGGAAAGGGGGGATTAATTAAATGGGGCAGTTAAAGCATGGATTTGGAAAGGGGGGATTAATTAAATGGGGCAGTTAAAGCATGGATTTGGAAAGGGGGGATTAATTAAATGGGGCAGTTAAAGCATGGATTTTGAAAGGGGGGATTAATTAAATGGGGCAGTTAAAGCATGGATTTGGAAAGGGAGGATTAATTAAATGGGGCAGTTAAAGCATGGATTTGGAAAGGGGGGATTAATTAAATGGGGCAGTTAAAGCATGGATTTGGAAAGGGGGGATTAATTAAATGGGGCAGTTAAAGCATGGATTTTGAAAGGGGGGAATTAATTAAATGGGGCAGTTAAAGCATGGATTTGGAAAGGGGGGATTAATTAAATGGGGCAGTTAAAGCATGGATTTGGAAAGGGGGGATTAATTAAATGGGGCAGTTAAAGCATGGATTTGGAAAGGGGGGATTAATTAAATGGGGCAGTTAAAGCATGGATTTGGAAAGGGGGGATTAATTAAATGGGGCAGTTAAAGCATGGATTTGGAAAGGGGGGATTAATTAAATGGGGCAGTTAAAGCATGGATTTGGAAAGGGGGGATTAATTAAATGGGGCAGTTAAAGCATGGATTTGGAAAGGGGGGATTAATTAAATGGGGCAGTTAAAGCATGGATTTTGAAAGGGGGGATTAATTAAATGGGGCAGTTAAAGCATGGATTTGGAAAGGGGGGAATTAATTAAATGGGGCAGTTAAAGCATGGATTTGGAAAGGGGGGATTAATTAAATGGGGCAGTTAAAGCATGGATTTGGAAAGGGGGATTAATTAAATGGGGCAGTTAAAGCATGGATTTGGAAAGGGGGGATTAATTAAATGGGGCAGTTAAAGCATGGATTTGGAAAGGGGGGATTAATTAAATGGGGCAGTTAAAGCAAGGATTTGGAAAGGGGGATTAATTAAATGGGGCAGTTAAAGCATGGATTTGGCAAGGGGGGATTAATTAAATGGGGCAGTTAAAGCATGGATTTGGAAAGGGGGGATTAATTAAATGGGGCAGTTAAAGCATGGATTTGGAAAGGGGGGATTAATTAAATGGGGCAGTTAAAGCATGGATTTTGAAAGGGGGGAATTAATTAAATGGGGCAGTTAAAGCATGGATTTGGAAAGGGGGGATTAATTAAATGGGGCAGTTAAAGCATGGATTTGGAAAGGGGGGATTAATTAAATGGGGCAGTTAAAGCATGGATTTGGAAAGGGGGGATTAATTAAATGGGGCAGTTAAAGCATGGATTTGGAAAGGGGGGATTAATTAAATGGGGCAGTTAAAGCATGGATTTGGAAAGGGGGGATTAATTAAATGGGGCAGAAAGCATGGATTTGGAAAGGGGGGATTAATTAAATGGGGCAGTTAAAGCATGGATTTGGAAAGGGGGGAATTAATTAAATGGGGCAGTTAAAGCATGGATTTGGAAAGGGGGGATTAATTAAAGGGGCAGTTAAAGCATGGATTTGGAAAGGGGGGATTAATTAAATGGGGCAGTTAAAGCATGGATTTGGAAAGGGGGGATTAATTAAATGGGGCAGTTAAAGCATGGATTTGGAAAGGGGGGATTAATTAAATGGGGCAGTTAAAGCATGGATTTGGAAAGGGGGGAATTAATTAAATGGGGCAGTTAAAGCATGGATTTGGAAAGGGGGGATTAATTAAATGGGGCAGTTAAAGCATGGATTTGGAAAGGGGGGATTAATTAAATGGGGCAGTTAAAGCATGGATTTGGAAAGGGGGGATTAATTAAATGGGGCAGTTAAAGCATGGATTTTGAAAGGGGGGATTAATTAAATGGGGCAGTTAAAGCATGGATTTGGAAAGGGAGGATTAATTAAATGGGGCAGTTAAAGCATGGATTTGGAAAGGGGGGATTAATTAAATGGGGCAGTTAAAGCATGGATTTGGAAAGGGGGGATTAATTAAATGGGGCAGTTAAAGCATGGATTTGGAAAGGGGGGATTAATTAAATGGGGCAGTTAAAGCATGGATTTTGAAAGGGGGGATTAATTAAATGGGGCAGTTAAAGCATGGATTTGGAAAGGGGGGATTAATTAAATGGGGCAGTTAAAGCATGGATTTGGAAAGGGGGGATTAATTAAATGGGGCAGTTAAAGCATGGATTTTGAAAGGGGGGATTAATTAAATGGGGCAGTTAAAGCATGGATTTGGAAAGGGGGGATTAATTAAATGGGGCAGTTAAAGCATGGATTTGGAAAGGGGGGATTAATTAAATGGGGCAGTTAAAGCATGGATTTGGAAAGGGGGGATTAATTAAATGGGGCAGTTAAAGCATGGATTTGGAAAGGGGGGATTAATTAAATGGGGCAGTTGTGGTTTTCAGATTTATTAAATTCATGGTACTAGAAGGGTGTATAAGGATATATTAGGTCAACCATATTATGAACTGCAGAAAATCTAAATATATCATGGCTCAAAGGATAGAACAGACCTATGAATAGATTCAGAAGAGAAACTCAAAAACTGTGGATGCTGGAATTAAATGCAAATAATGAACTGCTGATGGAACTCAACCATTGGTCAATTAAAATTTCAGGTCAGGACCCTTTATCAAGACTCAAGTGGGAAGAGGTGATATCATACGAGGGTGGGGGTGAAGAAGTGAGGGAAGGGCTGAAATGGCGGGGTGTTGGACAGAAGATGGGATTGGTAGAGAGATAAGGAGAGACTATAGGGGGTTAGGGTTATGGAATTAGAGAGAAAAGTAAGAATAGGAGAAGATCAAGAAGAGATTGAAATAGTAGAACCAGATAGAAATGGCAGTTACCTAATTAAAAATTTTAAACTTAAAATTAGAAAAAAATCTGTTCATGGCATTGATTTAAACTTGTCCCCTGGTTCTCAGTACCCACCTCATCAGCATCCACACCCAACACCTTATTCTGCAACACTTCTGCCAACTCCACCCACATCTTCCTCTCCCCCTCATCCACTTTTTGTAGGGATCATCACTCTGAGACTTCCTGATCTGCTCTTCCCTCCCCACCTACCCTTCCAATCCCTTAGGTACTTTTCATTGCAATAAGAGAAAGAGTAAAACTTGTCCTACATCGCCTCCTGCACCTCCACACAGGTTCACAAACATACCATTCAAGGGAAGCATAGTTTTACATGCATACCGTCCAACCAAATCAAGTGAATTTAGTGTATGCCATGCCATTTCCTCTACATTAGTTAGAATGAATGCAGATTGGGTGATCGCTTCACCAAGCACCTGTGCTCTGTTTGTGGATCTAAATATGAACTCCCAGTAGTCAACCATTTCAATCCCCTTCACCATTTTCACACACACACTTCTGTTCTCATCCATTGTCAGGGTGAGGCCAAATGTGAACTTGAGGGACAGCACATCTTATTCCTCCTGGTCAGCCTTAAACCCAATGACATGAACATTGATTATTTTTTTCTGATTTTAGATAATCTCCACTTCTACCTGGTTTGACTGACCATTTCTAACCTTGATGCTGCCTTACCTGCTGAGTTTCTCCTGAACTTCATTGTTTGTAGGGGATAAATGCATTTTTTAAATATATTATCATAATTCAGTTTAAAGAAATGATTATTGAATCCCAATAGTAATTTGCTCTTTAATCCCATCACTTTTAATTTAGGTAATTGGGTACAATTCTGGGCACTGTACATTATTTTGGAATTGGAAGGAGTGCAATATACAGTTGTGTGATCATTCTCCTCTGCCAGGATATGATTGTACTAGCTGAGACCATTAAAACCCTGTCACTTTCAGAGGAATGTCTTTGCAAAAATTGCTACAAACTCAGAAAATATTGCAAAATTTTGTAGCTTGGATTAAAGCGCTGATCTGTTTTCCATCAAACGTTATTAATCTCACATCACAAGTTTTGTGAGAATTTACACATTCAATGGATAATTTCAAATATCATGGTGAAATTCACATCTAAAAATGAATGATTTCTTGCACCTGAGGGGATGGATGCAAGCACGGGAGGTTAACCATACATTCATCTTCAGAGTGGTCAGAGAATTTGGACTACAGTTGTGAAAGAGAATCATCAGCCTGAAATGTAACCCCAATTCTCTTACCTCAGATACTGCCTGACCTACTGAGTATTTCCACCAATTTATGTTTTTTCTTCTGTATTTTATAAAAGTTCATCATGACTTTATTTATTTACTCTATGTCTCTATTTATGAAACTGAGGATCCCCTGTGCTCCATTACCAAGTTCTCAAGAAGATGTTAATTAGATATCTATAAATAAGATTGTCCAGGTTTTGACAATAAACATGGGTTGTTATTCACACACTGTTATTGCCAGAACAATGGGAAAACAATCTGGTTAAAGCAGTAGCAGTGTTGTCTTCATCAGACTGGTTTTCTGCCTCCTCCTCAAAGGAGGGTAAAAAGAGAGTAATGGAAGAGGACAAGGCCAAATGCTAGTTGTGGCATGAAGTGAAATATTTGTTGTTGGTGATGATGAGGGAAGGTATGGCCTTGCATAAATGTGAGATTGATTGTCACTGATGGATGGACAGTAGTTAACAGAGGCTGTAGGTATATGCAATGTAGGAAAATAGAATCTATTGCAGTAGAGTCAAGACAACATATTGAAAGAATGGTGTAATTTGCAAATCAAGATGCAGTAGAAGGATATTTATGATACTGAATCCAGGAGTGGGGGAGGGGGTGGGGTGTATCCTATGCTAATTTCTCAGATGCTTCCTACCATATGTTGCCATTTTTGCTGTAGCTTTCTTTCTATCAGAAAAGACAATGCTCCTGTTGCCCTTGCAACCATTGGCACAACATCTCGCGAAGCATCGCTGAACACTGGGGCAGATTGGAATATCTACCCTCTATTTTCCTCTCTTCTTTCAAAAGGGGTCAACTCCAAAACCCATTAATTGCACTATCAGTTAAGTTGTTGTCATATCTATCTTCCAAATTGATTATGAAATGTGAAACTAATATGTTAATTGTACAGCTGAGTTTAAGGCCACTTTGATAATTGTCATGTCAAAAATGTCTGGTGCTTATCCACTGGAGATTCAACTCTTGTTCCCAGTGCATCTGGATATTAAACTCAGCTGGAAATGTCATGAGATAGAGTCTCTATTGGTCTATGAACAGTGGACTGTGAAATTATGTTTGGCAGATGGGAGATTCCACAAGAAACCTTAGAAAATGGACAGAAAATCCCACGATAATTTATTTCCCTAGTCTTGTATTACAATTAGCCTCCACTTAATTAGATCAGAGAGCAGAGAAAGATGAGTTTATTGTAATCATTGATTACTATGTGAGACAAAATTCAGATGATTTTTTTGACAATAATTTTGAATAGTAAAATTTACTTATCAAATAAGATTAGTGAATATCCTGTCTTAATGGGTATTATTCTTTTTTGAGCTGTCATAAATTGTGAAGTAATTTACCAAAATAATAATAATTCCATTGTGATATTTCATAAGGCCAACATTAACTCAGGGGCTCATTGTTATCTTTATCTTGGTCAAGTTATTCCCTGAAGAAATTTTTCCTGTATCATTTGAATTTACCTGCTTTTCTCTATCATCATCATGAGATGAGAAAACGGATTGCATGTCTCCATTCTGCACACTTCCTCATTGTCAGTCAGACAAGTCAGTAGAAGGAAGAATACCACTGTAGCAAAGTATTCTATACCGAGCTACTATAGACATCAGTGTACACATTGTAGAATCACTGTACCTGTTGATGTATACACAGGGAAACCAACATACATGCTTTGACACCTAGTGCAAAACTGGCACCTCCAGGCTTATATACATTACTGCTTCTGTCACATGGACAGGAAGTGATATCATCAGGCCAGATAAAAATCCTGTGTTGGGTGCAGGTCAATTTCCTGTGTTTTCCACAGCATATCCACCATTTTGGGAGCCAGTTCACTTGCTGGTAAATGGGTGACCACACTGCCTACTTTACAGAAACATGAGACTACTTTTTACAGCCTGTTTCACGACACTTTTTTTGCCATTGCTTACATATTGTGGAGTCACTGACTAAATTTTGGATTAAAAGGAACTAATGTTTCTTGAAAAATAATTGCAAATGCTCTATTAAGTTGATGTCAATCTGTAAAATTAAAAAGGTAAGATTTGCCAATATGTACTTTGAGCAAATGGGACCAGCCATGAAGAGACTCGTACACTGTGGATGATTCTGTCCCAAAACAGTAAACTGCTATCAGGAAACTTAAGTCCAAAGGACGGTTCAAGCAGTGAGAAGTGGGCATGGCCTGGGTGGTGAAGGTCCTTGAGTATAGAAGCTGCTTTCTTAAGATACTGCCTCTTGTGGATGTCCTCGATGTAATGAACATTGATGCCCAAGGTGGCACTGGCCAAGTCTTTTCTTGTCTTATTCATTGGCACCTCCATACCAGACAGTGATGCAACCAGTCAGAATGCTTTCCACAATACACCTGTAGAAATTTGCCTGCCTTTAGTGACATACCAAATCTCCTCAAATTCCTCATGAAGTATAGCCACTGGAAAGCTTTCTTCATGATTGAATCGACATGGAGGCCCCAGGACAGATCTTCAGAGATGTTGACACCCAGGAATTTGAAGTTCTTAACCATTTCCATTGTTGACCCCTTGATGATGACTGGTTCATATTCACCTGATTTCAAATTTACTTGGTCCATCTTTAGCAACACACTCCCCTTTCTCAATCTTTCTGTGTCCATTTTTGAGACAAACTCTCATCCGACATTTTGTACAGACCCACCAAATTCCATAGTTACTTTGACTACTCCTCTTCACACCCTGTTCCCTGTAGGAATCCATTCCTTTCTCCAGATTCTTCCATCTCCATCGCATAGAGTGGATAAAGTTGATGAGCTCATCATTGAAGGCCACACCAATGTAGTCATCAATATAAAGGATGAAGAGTTGAGGAGCCCTACCTGTGTGGACTTTTAGCAAGGATTGCTCCACATAGGCAGAAAAAAGGCAGGCATAACTGGAGCTCATGCAATGGCTTTAGATGCAGAAGAGGCATTTGATAGATTAGAGTGGGATTTTTCATTTAAGTATTAGAAAAGTTTGGATTAGGATTTTTTTTACGTTGGATTGGAGCATTATATAATAGTCATAAAACTAAAGTAGTAACAAATGAGCAAGCGTCTATACCATTTAAGTTAGTAATATTAAATAGATAAGGCTGTCCTTTGTCACCATCATTATTTGTTTTAGCCATAGAACAACTTGTCCAGCTTATATGCTCTGATTTACAAATTAAGGGCTTATGGTGTGTCAGGAGGAACATAAAATTAGTTTATTTGCAGATGATGTTTTAATATATTTGACTGACCTAGAGTTATCTTTATGAAGATTGTATGCTCAGTTGTTAGAATATGGAAAGGTTTTGGGTTATAAAATCAATTGGGATAAAAGTGAAATCATGCCTTTGACAGCAGGTAATTATGTTCAGTGCCAGAGGGATACACAGTTTAAATGGCCAAAATAAGGTATTAAATATTTTGGAATACGTACGGATAATAATTTGAAGAATTTATGTAAATCGAATTATTTATTTTTACTTTTAAAAACTTGAGGAAGATGTTTTAAAATGGATACATTTACCTATAACTATAGTTGGAAGGGTGAATTTTATAAGGATGAACATATTTCCAAGGATTGTAAGGTAAAACATCATGAGATGGGAATGTGTAGGGAGTTACCCTGTACAAGGCAGTAACAAGAAGGGGAGGTGTCCTTGTACTCCTGTTAGGTAAAACATCATGAGATGGGAATGTGTAGGGAGTTACCCTGTACAAGGCAGTAACAAGAAGGGGAGGTGTCCTTGTATTCCTGTTAGGTAAAACATCATGAGATGGGAATGTACAGGGCTGTAACAAGATGTAAATGCATCCTTGTACTTACAAGATAAGAGAGACATTGATGGATTGAGAGGCAGGAAGCTAGCAGGGAAAGGATAGCAACAGTTTTAGTCATTGGACAAGTAATGATATGATGATGTTCTAAGCACGTATCCAAGGGTATAAAAAATCACCATTTTGCTGATAACGGCAGAATGCATTCTCCGACTAACTTTGTTAGTCGCAAGTGTTACAATCCGGTAATAAAGAACAAAGAACCCTGATTTCGACTCAGCCTGGTGTTTGTCTCACTCATTCATAAACAAAGCAGACCTAACAGGATACAATATCTTTTTCAGATATTACCAATATTAATAGCCCCAATTATATTCAAGAATTAAATAAACAAATCAGGAAACTTCTTTGGAAAGGTAAAATAGCAAGAATCTCTATAGAAATGTTAACATGGATATACGAATTGGGAGAATTACAGCTTCCTAATTTTAGGAATTATTATCAAGCAGCATAGATGAGATTCCTTGCTTCTTTTTTTTTTGAAAATAGAAAACCAGTATGGGTTAATATAGAATTGAATAAAATAGGAGAAAAGAAAACAGAAGAATTCATATATATATATATATATATATATATATATGTGGAAAAAAAAATATATATATATATAAGTGGAATATATATATATATATATATATATATATAAGTGGAATATATATATATATATATATATATATAAGTGGAATATATATATATATATATAAGTGGAAAATATATATATATATATATATATAAGTGGAAAATATATATATATATATATATATATATATAAGTGGAATATATATATATATATATATATATAAGTGGAATAATGGAGGACCATCGCCTTCCCAAGATCGTATTATATGGCGAGCTCTCCACTGGCCACCGTGACAGAGGTGCACCAAAGAAAAGGTACAAGGACTGCCTAAAGAAATCTCTTGGTGCCTGCCACATTGACCACCGCCAGTGGGCTGATAACGCCTCAAACCGTGCATCTTGGCGCCTCACAGTTTGGCGGGCAGCAGCCTCCTTTGAAGAAGACCGCAGAGCCCACCTCACTGACAAAAGGCAAAGGAGGAAAAACCCAACACCCAACCCCAACCAACCAATTTTCCCTTGCAACCGCTGCAATCGTGTCTGCCTGTCCCGCATCGGACTGGTCAGCCACAAACGAGCCTGCAGCTGACGTGGACTTTTTACCCCCTCCATAAATCTTCGTCCGCGAAGCCAAGCCAAAGAAAAAGAAAAAGAATATATATATATATATAAGTGGAATATATATATATATATATATATATATAAGTGGAATATATATATATATATATATATATAAGTGGAATATATATATATATATATATAAGTGGAATATATATATATATATATATATAAGTGGAAAAATATATATATATATATATATAAGTGGAAAATATATATATATATAAGTGGAATATATGTATATATATATATATAAGTGGAATATATATATATATATATATATATAAGTGGAATATATATATATATAAGTGGAATATATATATATATATATATAAGTGGAATATATATATATATATATATATAAGTGGAATATATATATATATATATATAAGTGGAATATATATAAGTGGGAATTGAAACTGTTGGTTGCTGATAAAGGACATCACTATTAAAACATTTACTTAATGTTTGGAATAAAATAAATCAGGATATTGGAGGAGGGTTAATATCACCTAAAATACCATTGATTAATCTTCTTTTGCTCTTTTCAAGAGATAATAAGTTCTTAAATACATGGTGCTGTAAAGGGATTTTTAATGTGGAAGATTGTTATGGGAGAGGTCAATTGATGTCATTTAACCAATTGAGAAATAAATATGCTATATCACGTATACCCTTTTCTGTTACTTTCATTTAAGAGCACATTTGAGAGATAAGTTGGGACCAAAAATGTTTCTGTCTAGCTATACTGAGGTAGAACTTTTGTTAAAAAATGTATTTCTTTGATATATTTATTATTACAAGCAGGAATTCCTAAATTAGGATTATATAGATCTAGGCAGAGATGGGAAATCAATCTGAATATTACAATAGACCAACAAATATGGGAAAATTTATGTAGGGATTGTATGACTAATATTATCAAATGTAAGATATAGATTAGTTCAATACAATTCTTTTTACATCAATTATATCTTACACCACAGTAATTGAATAGATTGAAATCAGATTTATCAGATCAAACTTTTAGGTGTGGCGAAGATGTAGGATCTTTTATACATTCAATGTCATCTTGTCCCAATGTGAGACCTTTTTGAGTGACTATAGGTAACTTTTTGGAACAAGTTAGAATAGTTGTTTTTCTGCTAAATCCCAATTTATTTTTACGAGGAAATATTGAAGGTACAAATCTTAAATTGAAATTATTAATTTATCAATTAAAATTTGTTAAATTAGCATTACTGGTAGCAAGAAAATGTATTCCAATTACTTGGAAATTAGATATATCTTTAATTATGCCAAGGTGGCATGATGAAATTTAAAGCTGTATCCCTTTGGAAAAGAAATGACAGGAAATAAATACCCTGGGTTTTTTTTACAAATTTGCCACCTGCACAATCAAATAATGGGATTAAATTAGTAGCGATATCCATTCTGTCCCTCTCACCCTGCAGAATTCTCCTCTGTGTTTGTTAGAACTGATGCATTGTACTGCACAACATTTCTCTCTGTAATCCAAAGATTCTTTTTACTTTCTCTTTTTTTAAATATACTTACAATTTTTTTTAACTTTTTTCAATTTGTTTTGGGGGGGGGTTAAGTTGGGTGGGAAGGAGGGGTTTTGACGTGGGGTGAAAACCATAATGTATGTAATCAATTTGTTTTTTTATATATCTGGGTTATTATAATAATTGTACTTATTGCATGCTAAAAAAATAAATAAATTATTTTTAAAGATTACTGGAGCCCATGTGGGTATTATGATTAAATGACATCAAGTCTGTTTGACTTGGTGAACATTAGATGAGACAAAGGAAAGGTTATTGAAGATGAGGACAAGTTCTGCCAGCTGGAGGAGAGTGGACATGGAGAGGGACTGGTTGGGTCTGTTGTCGAGGAAAAAAATGAATGACTTTGAAGCCTTCATTATACAGGAGGGAGATGTATAGCGATTGGATGTCCATGGTGAAGTTGAAGCATTTAAGTTAAGGAAACTAGAGTTGTTAAAGTGATGGAGACCATGTGAAGTATTGTGGATGTAAGTGGGGAGGGACTGGAGTGGGGGGACAAAATAGAGTCGAGGTAAATGGATACCAGTTCAGTGGAGTAGGAGCATGTGGAAACAATGGGTCTGGAAAACAATATAATTGGAGGCCGTGTGAAGGAGATGACTGGGGGTGATGAGTTCAGAGATAGTCCATGAGATGGTGGTTTGATGAGTTTGGGTGGGACCTTGTTGTAACGGTAAGTAAGAGGAGGCATCTGAAAGTTGTTGTCTGGATTCAAGGTAACAAGCATGATAATAGACTGGAACCTGGTACTGTTTACTCTCTGAGAAAGAGTTTGATGTTAAAACTCCTGAGGAAATGGAAATGGCAGTTAAAAATGATGAGAAGTTGGAGTGAAATAAGCCCTGCTTGGTTTTTACCATCCCCGTCTCTGACCTTCCCATCTCTGAGTCGGGGTGCTTGGTTATCCGCCCACATCTCAATGAGTTCCACGCATGACATGATGCCAAACTCTTCTTCCATCACCTCTGTCTCCAGTCCTACTTCCATGACTGACTCTTCATCCCCCACCCAAGACTTCCTTTCCTTCTTTAAGCATTCTTCCTTCTCTGGGACTCCTCATCCTGGCTAGCATGCCCTCACATGCCCTCCAATGACTTCCAATTCCCTGAACTGGACTGCCCCATTTATACAATGGACATCCAAACCCTTTACACATCCATTCCCCTGTGCAGAAGGCCTCAAAGCACTTAGTTTCTTTCTTGACAAGAGAAACAAACAGTCATGCCCCACCACCTTCCTTTTCCATCTGGCAGAATTTGTTCTCACTCTTAATAACTTCTTGTTTGACTCATCTCACCTCATTTAAGTCAAAGGAGAAGCCATGGGTGTCATGATAATGAATATGTATGAGATGTACCGGAAGTCTCGTGGTATGAGAGAGAGATAAGAACACAAGCAGGAGAACAAAGGAAACGGGAGAATAAAGACACTAAGAAGTTTACCTGATAAAACTTGTATTTAATGTTTTATTAACTTCACATTTCGGGCCACAAATGTGACATTGGCGACGAGGATGGAAGAAGCTTGAAGAAAATTAAAGACTAAACAAGATTACAGAGGTTTACAGACAACTTCAAGGTGATAAGAATTTTCTCTTTGCTTCAGTACTTTTGGGGCTGGAATATTTCCTCATGGCTGGTGCAGACGGTGACTTTCTAACACATAGTGGAATTGCTCATTTTGATCCAACGGGTGATGTAAGCACTGTAAGTGTGAAGTGGAAGGCATGGCTGGAAGAATTTGAATCCTACGCCGACAGTCGTGGCCTATTTCTAGATACCGGTACAGTTGAACAAAAAGCACAGAGAAGGGCGTTACTTCTTTTCACTGCTGGACCTGCAGTTCGGGAAACATTTAAGACACTTTTGAATACTGGAAGAAAGGATGAGTACCGGAAAGCGGTAGATGCATTAAATGCACACTATGTAGCGACACCGAATGCTACATTTCAACGCCATTTGTTTCGGAGAACGAGACAAGAAGATGGCCAGACAATTGCTCAGTACGTGACGAGACTACGCCAGCTAGCTGTTGGATGCAATTACATGCCAGCTGATTTGGACAACCAATTATTGGATCAAGTCGTACAGCACTGGAGATCAGATAAACTCAGAAGACGTCTACTGGAAAGAGGGAGTGAGTTGGAACTCACCGATGCTTTAACCATTGCTGCTGCATCAGAGGCTGTTGAAGGGCAATTTCATACCATGACCCTGAAAGACAACTCAAGCCAGCAAATTAAGAGGCTCTCACATCGCCATAATCAGCCAAGATATACGCCGACACAGGACGTGGAGTGTTATAGATGTGGAAACCGAGATCACTTTGGAAAAGACCCATATTGCCCGGCCAAAGGCAAAGTTTGCAGAAAGTGTAGAGGTAAGGACCACTTTGCAAAGAAGTGCAAAAGCAAGTCCAATGCAGACCAGAAGAGGAAGAGTACAACTTCCAAAGGCAAAGCCTGGGGGAAAGGAAAGTATCCTGGAAAGAAAGATACCATTCGCCAGATAGACGGTGATGATGATGATACCCAGGAGGAACAGAGTTGTTACCAATTTACGTTGAATGAAGTACATCATGAGAAGGTCCCAGTGATCATTGGTGGAGTGACAGTTCAGGTCATTGTAGACTCAGGCAGTGACAGTAATGTGATTGATCGACATTTATGGGAGAAGTTGAAAAGGAAAAAGATTATCTGTACCTCAAAGAAGTGTTCCAAGAAACTGTATCCATACACAGCAACCAAGCCATTGCAGACCATTGGATGTTTTACTGCAACTGTTGAAGCTGGAGATAAGTACACCGAAGCAGAGTTTATGGTCATAGAAGAGAAGGGAGAACCATTGCTGAGTAGAAGCACAGCGCAAGACCTGGCAATACTTCATATTGGAGCTTGTGTCAATTCAATTCAGTCATACGAGGATATGAAGCAAGAATTCCCCGCAGTCTTCCAAGGAGTAGGAAAGCTGAAAGGTCGACAATTGAAGCTAGCGGTAGATGAAACGGTCAAACCCAAGGCACAACCAATGCGCCGAACTCCGTTTGGACTTCGTGGGAAAGTCGAAGCCAAAATTAAAAAATTGATCGAACAAGGCATTATTGAACCGGTGGAACATTCGACACAATGGGTCAGTCCCGTAGTGATTGTGCCCAAACCAAAGGGTGACATAAGACTATGTGTTGACATGAGAATGGCCAATGAAGCTATAATTAGAGAATGACACCCTATACCAACAGTGGAAGAAATACTTCAAGAACTAACTACCAGCAAGGTATTCTCAAAAATTGATCTGAAATGGGGCTATCATCAATTAGAGCTGGATCCAGGTTCCCGAGATGTAACTACATTTGTGACTCACTGTGGATTGTATCGTTACAAGAGACTATCATTTGGAATTAATGCAGCTTCAGAGATCTACCAGTATGAAATCCATCGAGTGATTCAAGGCATTCCTGGAGTTGCCAACATTTCTGACGACATCATAGTCCATGGACCAACGAAGGAAGAGCATGACAAACGGTTGAGGCGTGTACTATCTAGACTACAGGAGGCAGGCCTTACTGTGAATGGAAACAAGTGCCAGTTCGGTGTGTCAGAAATGGACTTCATGGGACACAGACTTACATGGAAAGGACTAAACCCTGCAGAGGCCAAGGTGAAAGCTATTGCAGAGGCACGCCCACCTCAGAATGCAACAGAGGTGAGGAGTTTCCTAGGATTGGTCAATTTTTGTGCAAAGTTCATTCCTAATTTTACTACAGTGGCAGAACCACTAAGGAAACTAACCATGAAAGGTGTACCATTTCATTTTGGATCTGAGCAGAAGAAAGCGTTCACAGCGCTGAAGCAAAGCCTGACAGATGCAAAAACTCTTGGATATTACGATCCGGCGGCATCAACCAAAGTCATAGCGGATGCCAGCCCGGTTGGTTTAGGAGCCGTGTTGGTCCAGATGCATGATGGAGGACCAAGAATCATTGCCTATGCCAGCAGATCGTTATCAGATGTTGAAAGAAGATACTCTCAGACAGAGAAAGAAGCACTTGGTCTTGTATGGGCCTGTGAGAGGTTCCATGCATATTTATACAGCATTGAATTTGAACTCATCACAGATCATAAGCCATTAGAGGTGATCTATGCATCTAGATCCAAACCATGTGCCAGAATAGAGAGATGGGTACTCAGACTACATCCCTACAAATATAAAGTAATCCACATAGCAGGGAAAGCAAACATTGCTGATCCGCTGTCCAGATTGGTGAAGGATGGTGGTCCACAATCCAAGTAAGAATTGAGAACAGAAACAGAGAGCTTTGTACGCTTCGTAGCTATTCAGGCGACACCGAAAGCTGTGACTACGAAGGAAGTCGAGAGAGAATCCGAACGTGATCCAGAACTCATGGAAGTAAGAGAATGCATACAGAGTGGACAATGGGACAAGTGTACTCACAAGGCTTACATTCCCATTAGAGACAAACTTTGTTGCATCGGACAGTGTGTATTAAGAGGTTGCAGATTGGTGATACCACAAAGATTGAGATCGAAGATCGTATCCTTAGTGCATGAAGGACACCTAGGTATTGTTGGTACCAAGCAAAACCTCAGGACCAAGGTATGGTGGCCAGGTTGTGATAAAGACGCAGAGAAATTTGTGAAAACTTGTCACGGATGTCAAATCACAAGTAGGAGTAATCTGCCAGAACCGATCCGGACTACGCAACTTCCGACAGGACCATGGATCGACGTAGCTGTTGATTTTCTTGGACCTTTACCGACGGGTGAATCAATTATGATAGTGATAGATTACTACAGCAGATACTATGAGTACGTGGTGTTGAAGTCCACAACCACTGAAAAAACAATACAAGCATCAGCAGAGATATTCGCAAGATATGGATTACCTGTTACATTATACTCTGACAATGGTCCACAATTCATTTCAGAGACATTTGCAGAATACATGAGGACCACAGGTATCCATCATCATAAAGTAACTCCGAAATGGCCGCAAGCCAACGGAGAAGTAGAGAGACAAAATCAGTCCATTGAAAAACGATTGAGAATTGCACACGCAGAAGGACAAAAATGGCGAGAAGCATTGCTATCTTATGTGGCTGTCTATCGAGCAACGCCTCATGCAACCAGTGGAAAAAGTTCTGCAGAAGCATTTTTTGGGAGAAAAATCCACACAAAAATGCCAGAAATAAAGGAAATCCGAGACGACCAGGAGATGAGGGACCACGATGCTGAAAAGAAAGGTGCAGCAAAGCTGTACACAGATTCGAAACGTGGAGCCAAGTACTCAGACATCATGCCAGGAGATAATGTTCTAGTGAGGCATGAAACTGGTGGTAAGCTAGACACACCTTATTACCATCAACCCTATACTGTCGTATCCAGAAGTGGCAGTATGGTGACAGTCAAGTCTCCGACTGGAGTCCTGTATAAGAGAAATGTATCAGGTGCAAAAAGGTACCAGTCCAGAGATACATCGAGCGAAGAGGTTGAAAGGCCAATACGAGATGCTGAAACTGAGAAACCCGATAATGTTCCAGAGGCAGTTACCAGCACTCCTGATGAAGTGACTAGAGTGCCAGAAACACCTGAAGCCGTGGCGAGCAGTATTTCCGACGCTGAGTGAACAACCGAGAACCGACGACAATATCGCAGGCAGGCCGAAACGAAACCGGAAAGTGCCCAAATGATACGAAGACTTTGTGCCATAGTTTTAATAAGAACTTTGGGACAGTATTTTAATCTTATATCATCAAGTGCATGTATGAATGCTGTAGGAAGTAAATTCTATGTAGTTGAGTTATAGTATTACCATTAGTTACGATGTTTGTATGTTTCCGAGGGATATTGGTAAGTGAAGGTAAAGTTTATTTCTGATTAAAGGAGGAATGTCATGATAATGAATATGTATGAGATGTACCGGAAGTCACGTGGTATGAGAGAGAGATAAGAACACAAGCAGGAGAACAAAAGAAACGGAAGAATAAAGACACTAAGAAGTTTACCTGATAAAACTTGTGTTTAATGTTTTATTAACTTCACATTTCGGGCCACAAATGTGACAATGGGTACCTACATGGGTTCCAGCTATAACTGCCTGTTTGTGGGTTTGTGGGGGAATCTATGCTGCAAGCCTACACAGACAAAGCCCCTCAATTTTTCCTCTGCTGCATTGACAACTATATCGGGCTGCCTCATGTGCCCGTGATGAGCATGTCAATTTCATTCTCTTCGCTGCCAACTTCAACCCCAATCTCAAATTCACCTGGTCCATCTCCAGCAACAGTCTCCCCTTTCTTGATCTCTCTGTCTCTATCTCTCTCCATCTCAGGAAACAATTAACATCCACAAAACCATCAACATCCACGACTACTTTGACTACACTTCTTCACACCCAGTCTCTTGCAAAAATTCTATTCCCTTCTCACAATTCCTTAGTCTTCACCACATCTGTTCCCAAGATGAGGTCTTCCAGTCCAGATCATCTGAAATGTCTGCCTTCTTCCACAAACTTGGCTTCCCCTCCACCACCATCAACTCAGCCGTTACCTGTATCTCCTCCATTTCCTGCTCGATGGTTCTGGCCCCCCTCTGCATCCAGATGCAACAAACACAGGATTCCCTTTGTCCTAAACTACCACCCCACATTATCCTTCATATTTTCAGCCACCTACAGCTTGATCCTACTACTAGGGGTTACCATGGATTACCTGTCTGAAATGGAATAGAAACTCAGTCATTGTCCCAGTGATTATCTCATTTTTCTGATAGATTAAAATGGGCTCAAATTATATTTTTTTTTCCCCAGATTATGAACATAGAACATTACAGCACAGTACTTGCTCTTTGGTCTACAATGTTGTGCAGTGATCAAATGCTATTAGTTTTAGGTTAATAATGGATAGGGCTGGGCCTAAGATTGAGATCCTTGATTGGAATGAGGAAAATTTCGAAGAGATGCAAAAGGATGTAGAGGGTATGGATTGGAATCATTCATTTTCAGGGAAGCCTGTAAAAGATAAATGGAGGATATTCAAAGGGGAAATTTTGAGGGTACAGAGTTAGTATGTCCCGGTGAAGATTAAATGAAAGGTCAGAACATATAGAGAGCTTTGGTTTTCAAGGGATATTGGGGATTTGGTTCAGATGAAGCAGGATGTGCACAACAGGTATTGACATCAGGGAATAAATGAGGTGCTTGAGGAATATCAAGGGTGATTTTTTTTTTAAAAAAACCTTAAGAAGGATATGAAGGAGATATGAAGCTGCTTTGACAGGCAAGGAAAAAATAAATCCAAAGGGTTTCTAAAGATACATTAGAAATAAAAGAATAGCGAGGGATAAAATTGGGACCCTTGAGGATCAGAGGGATAACCTATATGAGAAGCCAGAAGAGATGGAAGAAATTTTAAATGATTTTTTTCTTCGGTATTCACTAAGGAATATTCATCCAGGGCAAGAGGGGAAATCTGGCAGTGAGGTCATGGAAAATATACAGATTAATGAGGAGGTAGTATTGGCTATTTTAAAGAAAATAAAGATGGATAAATCTCCGGGTCCTGACAAGATATTCCCGAGGACCCTGAGGGAGGTGAGTGAACAAATAGTGGGAGCTCTGACAGAAATATTTGAAATGTCACTGGCAACAGGGCAGGTGCTGGAGGACTGGAGGGTGGCTCATGTTGTTCCACTGTTTAAAAAAGGATCCAAAGTAAACCTGGTAATTATAGGCCTGTGTGTCTGATGTCGGTGGTGGATAAATTAGTGGGGAGTATTCTTAGAGATGGTATATACAAATATTTGGAAAGACAGGGATTGATTAGGAGTCGTCAACATGATTTTGTATGTGTTTTTTTTCAAATCTTAGAGTTTTTTTTAAAGAGGTTACTAAGAAGGTAGATGAGGGGAAGGCTGTGGATGTTGTCCATATGACTTTGGCAAAATTCTGTATAAGTTAGGAAGGTTCAAGCATTAGGTATAAATGTTGAAGCAGTGAAATGGATTCAACAGTGGTTGTATGGGAGATGCTAGAGAGTAGTGGTGGAAAATTGTTTGTCAAATTGGAGCCGGTGACTGGTGGAGCCACGGGGATCACTACTAGGTCCATTGTGTTTGTTATATATATTAATGATCTAGATAATAGGGTGGTAAATTGGATTAGTCAGTATGCATATGATACTAAGATTAATGGTGTTGTGAACAGTGAAAAAGTTTATCAAAGCTTGCAGTGGGATATAGGACAGTTAGAAGAGTGGGCTAAAAAATGGCAGTTGGAATTTAATACTGATAAATGTGAGGTGCTACATTTT
Source organism: Narcine bancroftii (assembly GCF_036971445.1). NCBI lineage: Eukaryota > Metazoa > Chordata > Chondrichthyes > Torpediniformes > Narcinidae > Narcine > Narcine bancroftii. The sequence goes on from NC_091469.1 coordinate 411,488,612, forward strand.
GGTAGGACTGATCAGCAAAAGTCATGCATGTTAAATGGTAGACAATTGAAGAGTGCAGTAGAACAAAGGGATTTAGGAATTCTGGTACATAATTCCCTGAAAGTTGAGTCACATGTAGATAGGATGGTGAAGAAAGCATTTGATATGTTTGCCTTCATAAATCAGGGTATTGAGTACAGGAGTTGGGATGTCATGTTGTATAAGGCATTGGTAGGCCAAATTTCAAATATTGTGCACAGTTTTGGTTGTCAAATTATAGGAAGACAGAGAGTGTGCAGAGGAGATTTACAAGAATCTTGCCTGGGTTTCAGGGTTTGAGTTACAGGGAAAGGTTGAGCAGGGCAGGACTTTATTCCCTGGACTGTAGAAGATTAAGGGGTAATTTGATAGAGGTATATAAAATTATGAGGGGGACAGACAGAGTCAATGTGAATAGATTTTTTCCATTGAAAAGGTGGGAGATATAAACAAGAGGACATGGATTGAGATTGAAGGGGAAAAATTTAGGGGAAACATGAGGGAAAATTTCTTCACTCAGGGTGATCGGAGTGTGGAATGAGCTTCCGGCCAAATTGGTAGATGTGGGGTCGATTTTCATATTTAAGGAAAAGTTGGATAGGTATATGGATGAGAGAGGTGAGCAGGGTTATGCCTGAGTGTGGGTCAATTGGATTAGGTGGCCCAGAGGACTCTTGGAAGGTTGGGGGGGAAGGGGAAATGGTGGTGGTGGTGGTGATTAGCTGTGGTTTCCTGCCCAATATTTACCACTAAACATTACAGGTGGCCCTTGGGTTACATTCCTGACAACTGTCTGTTAACCAATTTTTCATTAGAGAGAAATGAACAATTTCATTCAGGGTTGATTAATATATGGGTCAATGGGACTAGATGGGAGAAGGTGTTTGACATGGACTAGAAGAACTGAACTGGGCTGCTTCTGTGCTGTAATGGTTATATGGCTATATGAATATTAATTTAATGTCAGAATCAGAATTTATTGTCATGAACAAGTCATGAAATTCGGTGTCTTCCTGTGTAGTTGGAATTGTACAAAATATCTTGCTGTAAAAGGTCCCAGGCAACACTTAATTGTGACTCTTCAGTCTGTTTTACAGTAGGGAGAATGCAATTTCATGTAATATGTTTTGTATGTTCATGTCAATAAAGGAACCTTATCTTAAATCATGATGAACAACATGCAATGGCTAGTTTTGATGGCCTTGAAGTGTCAATGGATGTTAAATTGTTTGATAAAGTATTTTATATGTCAATAGAAAAGATTGCCTTGTGAGTTTCCAAAGCAAATCTCTTAAATGTCCTCCTGAGTTAAACTGGCATGGATCTTCCAGAGGCCACCCATTTAAATTCTCCATCCCAGTCCCAGTGTCTGCGCACTGACACTACCCGTAAATTGGAAGAGCAACACCTCATTTTGCGACTGGGAACCCTCCAACCGGGATGGCATTAATATAGACTTCTCTGGATTTTGTTAAACCCCCTCCTTCTTCACTCATCATCTTTCCCTATCTCTGGCTCTCCATTCGCACAAATATGAAAAAATTCTTATCTCATCCCTTATCATATCCAGTTAACCCCTTTTGTTGGTCTGGATTCCTCCCCCACTGTTTGAATTCAGAGACTTTGAGATTTCCTGTTTCTGGCTTATTCTGCTTATTCCTTGAAGAAGGGAACAGGCCTGAAACATTGGCAATATATCTTTGCCTCCTCTAGATGCTGAAAAGACGGTTGAGTTCTTCCAGCATTTTGGTGTGGTTTTTTTTCAATTACAGCAAATGCAGACTTTCATGTTTCACTCCTGCATTCTTAAAGACAATAGGCTTGTTTAATTACTTTGGGAAGGTTACATGTACACAGGATGATTATTTTTTGAAGATAGGTTATCATTTGAATAAACTAGCTGCTAAACATATTCCACAACTCCTGAAGATGCTTGCATTTCTGTACTAACTTTCTTATCTTGAAATTATGTGGTCAGATTTCCGTAACTGCAAGACCCTCCACAAAAAATAATTATCAGTATCATTTTGTCGCAACTTGCTGTGTGGAAATTTGTCACCATATTTCTGAGTATGCAATAACGGTGCTCTGCAGAAATATTTAACTTATAAATTGCTCTGGCTCATTTTGATAAACGGTTTTATCGTCAGAGCTTCTGTAATGGCAACAATGCTGCTGGAGGGGACCTAGGGAGAGAGGGGAGCGGAGGCACAGCACTCCTCTGCTGGGTTCAACTGCCCAGTCCAAATACAAATGACTCTATACATGCTTTAAACAGTCTGTTTAAGGACCTGACTGTGTCTGTGAGGTCTGTGCCCAAGATGGCAGAGCCTGTGCTGGCATCAGTGTAGAGGAATTGCTGACTCTGGGGAACAGTGGACCAGAACATAGTGCTAGAAACAGGGAGAAACACCTCCCATTGGTAAGAAGAAGCATAGGATACAACCCTAAAGAAACATGACCATGGCAGTATAGCAGCAAGGGGCTCAGGGGCTGAAGGACCCACCCAGGCTGCAGGTAGTTGGTGACTTGTGGCCGGAGAACTCACAAAGACTGCGAGCTGCTGGAGAATGGCTAATTGAACCAGGTATCAGAACAGGAATTTGAGAGGGTGTTTAAGGGAAGAAGGTGTCCCGAAGGGCCTCGGGTACTGAAGGTTTCCTGATCATATCTGAGATTTGGATCTGGATCTCGGGTTGCCAACAGATAGAACAGGGATCTGTGTGGCTGCAGAGGCTGTGGGAGTGCTGAAGAAGATATCCATGGAACCTCAGTTACTCTGAAGGGGCTCTCTTCTTTCTGTTTCCCTTACTGTAAGGGCCATAAGAGCAATGCTAATGGGGACTTTTTGTCTGCCTTGAACCACAGAGTAAAAGAAATTGTGTGTGATATTACATTTTCTTGTTTTATTATGAGACAATAGAAGAATTAGGAACAATCACTTTTCACCCCCAGTAAGGTGTCCGTAGTAAGATAAGATGAGCATTTTTAGGACAACAATGTGAATGGTATGCAATGTGGGTGCAAAAAAGAATCAATCAGGACCTTTTCCATTCTGGAGCTTTTATTTTTCTGCCACTTTGCAACCACTTCTAAATTAACTGGTCAGATAATCATGAAATTAAATTGGTTTTACTTAAGTTTTGATGCAACATAATTTCCTACTCCTATACTCAATACCCTGACAATGAAGGCAAGCATGTCATATGCCTTATTTACCAGCCTATCTACTTGTGTGGATGCTTTCAAAGAGCTATTGACCTGGACCCCCAGATCACTCTGTACATTAGTGGTTCAAGAGTCCTCCCATTAACTGTAAACTTTGACTCAGAGTCAAAAAGTAACAAATACAAGGCTATTTATATTTAAATGCGGGCAGCATATTGTTTTGCATTTAAATGTATTTAAGATTGCATTTAATTTTGTATTTATCAGAAGTTCCAAATCACATTAGTGACTGATGTTAACTCAGCTAGAAATTTATACAAAATTAATTTGCACAACATAAATGTCATTCTCATCAATATAATGCCTGTCTTTTGATGTTGTGTGGACAAGTTTTTAGGTCAGTGTCTTTTGCATCATAATGAGGAAAGGCCAATTAGATTCAAAAACATGATGGACTGTACAATTTCCAATGTTTGCAAAGAACAATGTCCACAAGATTAATTTGCATTTCAGAAGTATATTTGAGGGCAGCACGGTTTATGTAGTGGTTAGTGCAACACCTTTATAGCACCAGCGAATGGGACTGGGGTTTGAATCCCACATTGACTGTAAGGAGTTTGTACGTTCTCCTCGTGTTTGTGCGGGTTTTTCCCAGGGGCTCCAATTTCCTCCCACTGTTTGAAACATACTGGGATATGGGTTAATTGGGGGTAAATTGGGCAGCACACATATTCATGGGCTGAAATGGCCTGTTACTGGCTAAATTAAAAAAAAATTAATTTCATCCATTTACCAGTACATGAAATGTAACTAGAACAATTTTAATGCAGTCCTAACTTGGCAGTTTGCAGGATAAGCAAATAAACATTAGCAGACTTATCTTTAGCTGAGTCATCCTGTAATTAAGTTATTTGGGCAATTTAAAAGTTCAATTAGTTAACCTTGAAGTGTTTTTATCCTGATAAAGTGTGACTGACTTGCACTGAGACTTCCTCCTTTAACTTTCCAAATAAAAGAAACCAAGAGAACAGTAAGAATTCATCAAACTTGATGAAGACACTGTAAAATTCTGATGATTAAACGATCTGCCTTAAGCGTAATTGGTTTAAATTAATGTATGATACTTCTGTGCCCCTATTAGTATTACTGGGTTGTAGTACTGCCAATATTTACACTACGTCTCAGCATTCGGATGAAGCTATTTGTCTGTACCAATGTTCAATTTGTCAGCCGAGAAAAATGGTGACACTGTGTTGTATTCTGCAGTCAATAAAGGAGCACAGTGGGAGGCAACAGCACCTGTATATGCATGGACACACTCACACATGCACATGATATTTTCACGACTGCCCCTAAAAACTGCATCAATTTCAATATTGTATGTGCATCTGAATGGGGCTCTGTTTTTTTTTTCTCCACAGCTTCCAATAAACAGGGTGCAGTAATTTCCAGCAGGATAAATTTGGGTACTTAGCCACATAAATGTACAACGCATACCGCTAGTCATTATCTGGAAGCATCCTCATTCTCTTTGCACAAGAACACCAGGTAAGTCCTTTTTCCACAAGTATGGTTGATGGGATCAGTGCAAAACATTTAGCATGAAAAGATCTTGATCTCTTTGATGACTTTGTTCACTCACTCCATTTTCTAGAAAAATATGGAGTTCAAAACGGAAAAAGGGTAAGGTGATGTACTTTGGAAGATTGGACTTACTGGTTAGTGGTAAGATTCTTAAAAGCATAGAGCAGTGGTGGAAAGAAAAAGTTTGAAAACCACTGTTTTAATCGTACCTAATTGACTCGTGATATGCACTGTTTCATAACTCCAAAGGAAATCGGCCAATGACAATTTTTCTCCAGCAAAATATTTCAGTAACATTTGGGTCCTGAGCAGTGATTCTCAACCTTCCCTTCCCACTCACTTACCACTTTAAGTAATCCCAGAACACCTATGGCATAGGGAATACTTAAGATGGTATGTGAGTGGAAAGAAAAAGTTTGAAAACCAATGGTGTAGAGCAACAGGTGAACTTGCAATCCAAGTCCCTAGATCTCTCAAGGTTGCCACATAAATTGATAGGGTGGTTAAGAAGGCATATGGCGTGTTGGCCTTCATTCGTCAAGGGATTTAGTTCAACAGCTTTGAGGTAATGTTGCAGTTCTATAAAACTATAGTTTAGAATATTGTGTTCATTTCTGGTTACCTCATTATAGGAAGGAGGTGGAAGCATTAGAAAGAGGGCAGAAGAGATATACATGGATGTTGTCTGAACTGGAAACATGTTTTGAGTAAGGTTGACTGAACAGGGCCTTTTCTCTTTGGAGCAACAGAGGATGAGATGTGGCATACTAGAGATATATAAGATTATGTTGGGCATAGATAGGGTGGTTTGGAGGCAGGTACAAGAGATAGTCATTTGGCACATGGATGTAAGAAAAAATAGAGGGTTTTGAGTGTAAAGAAATAGATTATTGTGGAGCAGGTTTACATAGGTCGGCACAACATCGAGAGCTGAAGTGCCTGTGCTGTGCTGTAGTGTTCTTTGTTCTCTTGCAGTGCTTTGTGTGTTGTTTTTGTTATATTTATTGTTTGCTAGTGTGCTTTATGTACCTGTGTACCTGCAGCAAGCAGGGATTCAGCACATTTGTACATTTTATTTGCATATAGGTGAATAAATTGTCATCATATTAGTTGAACAATTCCATTATTCCCATATTCAGCTTAAGAACAAATCATTTCTATGGTTAGTTTAGAGAATAAAATCTGTAAACAAAGATTGTTATCCCATAATTAATTGTTTTAATGTTTCCCTGGTAAATTTGATTAAAATAACAATATTTTAGAGAATATATAATGTTTGTACTTGTACAAATATACTTTCTTAACATTTGAGTCATTGCATAGTTAATTCAGCAAATATGCGTCTATATTTTGTGCTTTTTAGATGGTATTGACAATTGTTCAAGACTGTACAGTGCACAATAGAGAGTTTGGATAAAAGAATGGAGGCTGAAATGTTGTAACCATTTCTTGATGTGAATATATGAAACAATATTAACACACAGTCTTGCCTCAATCACAGACCATGTTCATGTGGCAGCATTTTAGTAACTAACATGGTTGTGCTGAAGTTTCTTCAGGTCTTTTCAGGAGGATTTCATTGAAGTGAAATTCATTGGAGCCTGGTACATTCCTCGCTTGGCTAACAGGTAAAAAGGAGAATGAGATGAGTGGAAAATTAAACTACTTTCTGCTTGCTTGTTCAATTCCTATTGTGTAGAATTAAAATTCTATCAGACATTGTGATTACACTAACAAAGAGCTGAGCGAGAAACAGAATTTCATATCATCGCTCTTATAATCTTATTGAAAAGCTGAAAAAAGCTCATGTGTAGACATACTCGCAACATCACTTGGAGGAATGTCAGTCAAACTGTCAGGGGTACAGTGCAATTATTTTCAATGCACCGGTATTCTATATGGGCACTCTCCAACCAGATGGCATTAACATTGATTTCTCTGGCTTCCATTAGGCCCCTCCCCATCTCTCTTTCCTTCATTTCTGTCTTCTTTACACCCCCTCCGTAACTTCCCAGGAGCTACCTCCTCCCCCAATCACCTCGACTTTTTTCTCTTCTGCCCTCCCACCCTTATCCAACTCTGAATCAGACTCACTATCAGATTTATTGTCACAAAAATTGTCATGAAATCTGATATTTTGCGGCAACGGTATTGCAATAAATTACATTTCTATAAGTGTAAAATAAATAATCAGTGCAAAAAAAAAAGAGAATAAAGTGAGGTAGTGTCTGTGGCTCATTTTCCATTTAGAAATCTGTGATGGAGGGGAACAAACTGGTTTTGTAACATTGGGAGCTCCTGCAGCTCCTTCCTGATGATAGTAGTGAGAAAAAAGCATGGCCTGGGGGGGGGGGTGAGGGACCTTGATGATGGAGGCTGCTTTCTTAAGATTCTTAAAGATGTCCTTAATGGGGTGAAGACTCATGCCCATGATGTTGCTGGCAGAGTTCACAACCCTCTGAAAACTTTTCCTCTCCATAGTACACCTGTAGAAATTTGCAAGAAGCTTTGATGACATACCAAATGTACTCAAACTCCTAACAAAATATAGCTAATGGTGAGGCTTCTTCATGATTTCATCAGCCTGATGGCCTCAGGATAGATCTTCAGAGATGTTGGCTCCTTGGATTTTGAAGTTCTTTACCATCTCCACTGCTGACCCCTTGATGAGGACTGATTTGTGTTTTCCTGGTTTTCCTTCCTGAAGTCCACAATCAGTTCCTTCATTTTGTTAACATTGAGTGCAAGATTATTGTTGTGATACCACTCAACTAGATGATCCACCACACTTCTGTACACTTCCTCTTTGCTGTCTGTGATTCTGCTAACAACCGAGCTGTCATCTGCAAATTTGTAAATGCATTTGAATTGTGCTAGTCACACTGTTATGGGTGTGGAAAGAGTAGAGCAGAAGGCTAAGCACGCATCCTTGAGGTGTGCCTGTGTTGATTGTCATTGAGCAGAATTTGTTCCCTATCTGCATTGACTATGGTCTTCCAATGAGGAAGTCAAGGATGGAGTTGCAGAGGGAGGCGTAGAGGCTTGGGTTTTGGCACTTGCTGACCAGCCCTGAGGGGATGCTGGTGTTGAAATCTGAGCTGTAATCAATGAAATGCAGCCTGATGTACATGTTGCTGTTTTCCAGTGATCCTGGGCTGAGTTGAGAGCCAAGGAGATTGCATCTGCTGTGGAGTGATTGTTGCAGTAGCTGAATTGCAGTGGGTTGAGGTTTTTACTTCGGTAATAGTTAAGTCTGGCCATTATCAACCTCTTAAAGCATTTCATCACAGTAGGGCTGAGTGTCTCTGGGTAATAGTCATTGAGGAAGCTCATCCTGCTCCTCTTGGGCACCAATATGATGATGCCCTTTTGAAGCAGGTGAGAGACTGAAAATGTATTTGAACCTTCCAGCTAGTTGGTTGGCACAAAATTTCAGTACCCTGCCAGGTATGCCATCAGGGCAGATGGCACCCGAATAAGTCTTAGCAGGGGCATTAGTGTAACCACAGGGGCACAATCTGATGCTCAAACACACTCCATGGGGGTTGGGGGGAGGCAGAAAGGGGGAACTTACCATGTTAAATGCAGTGTATCAGGTTCCATAGGCTGTGGGTGGCCAATTTTCTTCTTAAGTGCATGCGTTAGTGCCAGCTGGGTGGAGGGGGGTGGGGTCTTAATACTGTGACAGAGTATTTAGAGGTGGTTTGGGAGGAATTGTTAGAGCAGCTTGCACACACACATTTTAAAACACAGAATATTTGCAGGACTTTTGCAGAATGCTTTTTGCAGGAGGCAACAAGTATCGACAGCAGTTTGTCTGGGAGAGCATGTGATCTTTACAGGCAGGGGAGAAGACTTTTGCTCTCAGAGAGGGAGGGTGTGAAACAGAGAGGAGAGAGACAGAAACCTGTTCCAGAGGGACAAGCTGGCAAACTTTGGTAGGTTGCCCGGTCAAAGGAGAAGACTGGTGGTGTGAAAGGTGACCTGAAAGAAAGAGGATCATCTGGAGAACCCTGAAGGAGGAAAGTTTCATCAGCAAGACGGATTGAGAAGGAATCGATTGCAGATGTCCTGGAAAAGGATTCTCTTTCTGAAAACCAGCAAGAACCCTCCTGAGTGGTAAACATTTGCCAATGAAATGCCAAAGACTGGTGAACTTTGTTAATGCTAACTTCTGTGCACAGTACTGGAATTGCCTGCAACAAGTGAAATTGGACTGTGATCCAAAGAACTTTTCTAATCTTAAATATACATTACACAGACCTACGCTTAGTATGGGGGGGGGAGGGGAAATAAGTAGTTAGGTAGGTTAAGTAATAAGTTAAAGTTTAATTCTGTTTTCTTGTTCAAATATAATTAAGAACAACTTTTGTTTAAATAACCCTGTGTTGTGGTGCATATCCATTGCTGCTGGGTTTTGTGGTCCTCTGGACTCCGTTACAATACCTTGATTGGGGAGGAAATTCCCACGAATGGCCCCCCCATTGCTGCCAACACTACATCAGGGCCTGACACATTGCAAGGGTTCTAGCTCTTGAAAGATGTTCTGATGTTGCTCTTTTTGAAAACCAGCAAGAACCCTCCTGAGCGGTAAACATTTGCCTATTAAGTGCCAAAGACTGGTGAACTTTGTTAATGCATTAGGGAGCAAAAGAGGAAGATAACTTCTGAAAAAGTTATCACAGGGTCACCAGCTTCTGCAGGAATTCTCCTTTTCAAAGTGAGCATAAAAGGTGATCAGCTCATCGGAAAATGAAGTATTGCAGCCAATTATAATGTTGGGCTTCTTGGCTGTAGGCCTGTGCTCCTCTCCCTGGCCCTTCCCTTCCCCCACCCTTCCTTATTATTCTGGCATCTACCTGCTTTATGCTCATAGCTTGATGAAGGCCCAGTCCCGAAATTTTGGCTATATCCCTTTGCTTCTTATTGATGCTGCATGACTTGCTGAGTTTCTCCTGCACTTTTGTGGGTTGTGCTATACACCACTGAGTTTACTATTCTTTTCATGTTGGAAAAAGGAACAGCAGACAATAAAGTTATAAGGAAATTTTAAAAAAATAATTCTATTTGATTAAAAATCCCACTTATTAGTTCTTGGATTCAATTCCTGAAAAGTTCCTTAAATAGGTGTACACCACACAAAACTGGTCTTAATTTATACTTGTATATAATCAAGATTCTGCTCTTTATTAGGCATTGCTCTGAGCAGAAGGTGTGCACTTCCTAATAGTAGGGTTGTCGACTACTCCCCATAAAGAATCATAAACCATATAACAATTACAGTACAGAAACAGGCCATATCGGCCCTTCTAGTCCACACCGATTTAAGTGAAACTCCACTAGTTCCAGTTACCCGCTTCCTGCCCATAACACTCCAACCCCCTCACATCCATGTACTCATCCAACCTCCTCTTAAATAACAAAATTGACCCTTCTGCAACCACCTCTTCCGGAAGGTCATTCCACTCAGCCACCACTCTGAGTGAAGAAGCTTCCTCTTGTGTTACTTCTGAAGTTTTGCTCCCTAATGCTATGACCCCTCATTCTAATCTCCTACCCTCAAGGGGAAAAGCCTATTCACATTTACTCTATCTAACCCCCTCATAATTTTATATACCTCTATCAAATCCCCCTCAACCTTCTACGCTCCAATGAAAAAGACCCAATCTACTCAATCTTTATTTATACTCTAGATACTGCAATCCAGGCAACATTTTAGTAAATCTTCTCTGCACCCTCTTTACCTTATTAAAATCATTCATATAATTTGGAAACCCAGAATGCAATTGCACCTTCAAGGTTTATTCTTCTTCTCAGCTCCCCTTTGACATGCAGCCTGATGGTACAAGAAATTGGTTTGTGGCAGAAACAATTCCTGCAAATCGAGTCAAGCCTCATTTTCATTGAACCAAAGAACCCTTCCAGGGACAGCATTCAATTTTGGCCCATTGTGTCTTTTTCCTTTGAAAATGTATTTATGAATCGTGATAAACCATAGAATAAAAAACATACAGCTTAAGAAAATGCAGAATACCTTACAACCCTCCTACCCTAACCCACCCATCCCTCCCAACCCCCCTCTAAACTAACCCCAAAAAAGAAAAGAAAAAGGAGATCACAAAACATAAAGCTCTCAATCGGTTGCCATGGTTTAGAACACCATTAATTTGTGGAAAGGAGATTAATAATTCAACCACATATATTTCAAATATGGGCTCCAAGTTTTAACAAAAAAATTATTATTACGTAAATTATATGTTATCTTTTCCAACGGAATACAAGATCTTATTTCTAAATGTCATCTCTGAATACTCAAATTAGTCTTACTTTTCCAAGTAATTGCCTATAGCAGCTGTTACACCCAGAAAACACCACTAGACTCAGTGGGGTTTCCAGTAGAACTGTTTATTTGAATTTCACGCACGACCCATTAAGACCAACGGGAGTTCCGCCCCGCACATCGGTGATGTCATCACGTGGCCCGGGGCGCGAGCTGTGGCCTAAGCCATGAGGCAGTGAGCAAGCCCTGACGGCGCCATCTTCTGCAGCTGACCTGCCAGCGCGGCGGTACAAACAGAGCCGGTTAGCTCACAAACCCCACCCCCACCCAAGAACTGGCCTACGTGTCTCACTGCTGGGGCAACCGGCCCCTCCATTTGGATTGTGCTGTCTGCACGGGCTGGTTTAAGTCTACGTGTGCCGGCTATAGCCGGTTGACTGTAAAATGTTTCTCTCTGCCCCCAGTGTCCAGAGTAAAAGCTTTTCCTGATAGCTGGAGGACTTTGTATGGGCCCTCATATGGGCGTTGCAGGAGGGCTGTGTGCGGGCTGCATTGGACGAAAACTAATTCCACCAAGTCCAGCTCTCTGGGGACATCCATCGGGTGCTTGCCGTGGTGGCTTGGCAGTGGGGGTGATAACGAGATGAGCTTGCAGCGGAGGTCCGGCAGTAGTGTCGGGAACTTATCTCCCGGATCGGCATCTGCTCCAAGAATCTCCCCTGGTAGCGACAGCGGTGCACCGAGGATGTGCTCTGTGGACGAAACTTGGGGGTCTTCCTTCGGGGCCATTCAAATGCCAAGCAGGACCCACGCCAGCTTGTCTGCCCAGTTGGGTCCTCTCAGCTATGCCTTGAGGTGTTGGTGGAAAGTTCTACGAGTCCATTCACTTGGGGATGATAGGCCGTTGTGTGATGGAGTTTGATCCCCAAGCAGTTCACCAGATGCGCCCAAAGGGTGGAGGTGAACTGGGTGCCCCTGTCGCTGGTCATGTGGGCTGGGATGCCAAAACATGCGACCCAGTTCACAAGCAGGGCTCTGGCGCAGGACTTGGTGGAAGTGTCCTTGAAGAGGATGGCATCCGGCTAACTTGTCGTCTGATCGACCATGGTCAGGAGGTAGCGGGCATCCCTGGACACCGGTAGGGGTCCACTATGTCGATGTGGATATGGTCAAACTTCCTGGCCGGCGGGTCGAAGTGCTGTATTGGGGCTTTGACATGGCGCTGAACTTTGGATGCTTGGCAATGTGTGCAGTTCCTCGCCATCTGGGCCATTTGTTTCTTTAACCCATGCCAGACGAAGTGTTCCGCCACTATGCGCTCCGTTGTCTTGACTGAGGGGTGAGCCAGGTCATGGATCATCTGGAATGTCTCCTGCCTCCACTGTGGGGGACATATTGGTTGCCGCTATCCTGTGGAGATGTCGCACAGGACTGTGTCATGGCTGCCTGGCAGCTTCAGGTCCTCAAGGCACAGGCCGGTGATGACAATTCAGAAGGCCTGCATTTCCTCATTGTTCCTCTGGGCCTGAGCTAATTGGGCGTAATACAGGCCAGGGGGCAAGTTGTGGATGGTCAGTCTGGAAAGCGCGTATTGTCCTTACCCGCCCAGTGTCAAATGTCGGTGGTGAACTCAGAGATATAGGAAAGGTGTCATTGCTGCCATGCTGACCAGGGGTCTTTAGCCACAGCAAGGACCTGAGCGAGTGGCTTGTGGTCTGTGAAAGCGGTGAACCGTCTGCCCTCCAGGAAGTAGCAGAAGTGCCTGATCGCAAGGTACAAGGCCAGGAATTCTCACTGTACTTCAACTTGGGTAGTCGGAGGTGCTGGCTGAAAAGTGCCAGGGGGAACCACTGTCCATTGACCTCTTGCTCTAGGATTCCCCCGATGGCTGTGGCAGACGCTTCCATGGAGACTACTTTGTGAACGTCAGGTCGGGGTTGGGCCAGTAGGGTGGGGCTCGCAAGGTCAGCCTTGGTTTGTGCAAAGACTGTCTCAGCCTCATTCGACCACTCGAGTGTCTTTTGTTTAGAGGAGATCAGGGCGAACAGTGGGCGCATTATACGTGCAGCCCCTGGAATGAAACGGTGGTAGAAGTCGACCATTCCGGTGAATTCTGGAAGACTTTTGAGGGTGTCTGGCCTGGGGAACTATTGCATGGCCCTGATTTTGTCCTGCAACAGTGCTGCCTCATCCACGGTGATGGTATGGCCCAAAAACGGTAGTAACTTTTACCCGAACTGACATTTAGCCATAATGATGTTGAGGCTGAATTCAGCCAGGCGGGCGAACAGTGTGCGGAGGTGGGTCTTGTGCTCATCATAATCTTGACTGGCGATGAGGATGTCGTCGAGAAAGATGAACACAAAGTCCAAGTCTCTTCTCTGCCCAGTGCGTCCATGAGCTGTTGGAAGGTTTGGGTCGCGTTCTTCAGGCCAAATGGCATCCAAAGGAATTAGAACAGGCCGAATTATGTGATGATGGTGGTCTTGCCAATGTCATCAGGGTGCATCATGGTCAGGGATCTGGTGGTAGTGCCCTGACTGTCGACCTTGGAGAACACCTTGGCACTGTGCAAGTTGGCCGTGAAGTCTTGGATGTGGGGGATGGGGTAGCGATTGGGCATAGTCACATTGTTGAGCCGGTGGTAGTCCCTACATGAGCGCCAACCCCTAGAGGTCTTGGGGACCATGTGCAAGGGAGATGCCCAGAGGCTGTCTGACCTGCGGACTATGTCAAGCTCCCTGAGGCAGGAGAACTCCTCTTTCACCAACTGCAGCTTCTCCGGTGGCAGTCGTCCGGCCTTGGCATGGAGTGGAGGGCCCTGTGTGGTGATGTGGTGGCGGATGCTGTGTTGGGGCATGGTGGCAGTGAACTGTGGCCATAAGATGGCGGGGAACTTATCGAGGATGTGGGAGTACTCAACCTTGGGTGTGCAGACGGTTGCTATCCCTGGCCTGTGTGCATTGGATGGCTCAAGATGGAGGGTCTGGAAAGTACAGGCATGCACAAGCCTCTCGCCCTTCGTCGACCAGCAGGTTGTGCACACAAAGAAAGTCGACTCCTAACAGTGCAGTTCTCATGGTGGCCAGTAGGGACTTCCAATGGTATTTCTCCTGCCGAGGTGTACCTGAACAGTCTGTGTGCTGAAGGTCTTGATATCGGTACTGTTCGCTGCCCAGAGAGTCAGGGCTCGTGCTCTCATGCGAGTCTCAAAGGCAGTCGGGGGCAGCACACTCAACTCCGCTCCAGTGTCTACCAGGAAATGCCGACCACTGGTCTTGTCCACCACTTGTAAGAGGCTTTTCGTGTGGCCAGCCATCGCAATCATCAGTGGCGGCTGGCCCGGTCGTTTCCCTGGTACGAGCAGGGTTGGTGGCATTTCCGGGATTGTGCTCCCCAGTGTTGGTGATAGAAGCACCAGGTCGACTGGTGCTCTTCCGTCTTCTGTCTGGGGGCAGGCTGTGGTTGGCTAGGTGAAGGGCTGGCCTCGTTCACTCTCTTCGTCTGCCACAGCACATCAGCTGTGACCTTCCTGGGGTCTGAGAAGTCCTTGTCCGCTAGTAGGACCTGGATGGCCTCCGGCATTTGTTTGAGGAAGGCTTGCTCGAACATTAGGTAGGGCTTGTGACCCTCTGCCAGTGTGAGCATCTAATCCATCAATGTGGGCGGGGGTCTATCACCCAGGCCATCAAGGTGCATCAGCCTGGTCGCGCACTGCCAACAGGAGAGCCCGAAGGTGCTGAGAAAGAGGGTTTTGAGGGTGATGTACTTGCTGTCCTTGGGAGGATCATGGATCAGATCGTCCACTCTGGCTGCCATTTCTTCATCGAGGACACTCACCACGCAATAGAACATGGTGGAGTTGGAGGTGATATGCCAGAGTCAAAACTGTGCCTCCGCCTGCCCGAACCACGTGCAGGGCTGGTAGGTCCAGAAGGGGGGGAGCTTCACTGAGACGGTGATGAATCCATGTTTTGAGACCAGATATCATCTGTGCTCGTCGGGGCCAGCAATGTAGTGGCTGCTACACACAGAAAGCACCACTAGATTCGGTGGGGTTTCCAGTAGAACTGTTTATTTGAATTTCACGCATGACCCTTTAAGACCAACGGGAGTTCCACCTCGCGCAGCGGTGATGTCATCACGTGGTCCGGGGCGCGAGCTGTGGCCTAAGCCATGATGGTGCCATCTTTTGCAGCTGCCCACCAGTGCAGCTGTACAAACGGGGCTGATTCACTCATAGAGATGTGTGCCACCACATGCCAAACATTTTCTAGCCACAGCTAAGGCCAATTTCAAAAAAGCAATTTGAAAATTATTTAATTTTAACTCCAAACTCAATCTCTTAATATTACCCAACAAAAATACTAAAGGATCAAGTGGAACCTTCAATTTAAAAATAACTTCTAAAAGTTCCCTAAATCTATTTCAAAAAGGTTTCACCTTCTCACATATCCAAGTAGAATATAAAAAGGAACCAACTTCCACATGACATCTAAAACATAAATCTGAGGAAATAAACTTGTATTTCCTTAATTTGTCTGGAGTTAAATATAATTGATCAAGAAAATTATCTATCATGCAGATTCCTCAAAGATATCAAAACATCATCTGCAAACAAATTTATTTTAAATTCATCAGATTTCGCCTTAATACCTTTAATATTATTATCTTGTCTAATCATTTGAGCCGAAGGTTCAATAACCAATGCAAATAGAGCTGGTTGATGTAAAATGTGTAGATAGCTGTCCATTTGTCACAACTCCAGCAGTAGGACTTCGAAATAAAGCCTTAATCCAACAGGTTAAAATAGGCCCAAAGTTAAATTTCTCCAAAATAATAAAAGGCTCCATTCCACTCTATCAAAGGCCTTTTCTGCATCAAGAGAAATAACTATTGGTTGGTTAGATTGCTCCCAAGAAGCATTAATTAAAAAAATCAACTTTACAATATTATCTGCTGAATATTGATTTTTAATGAAACCTGCTTGATCTATATGAATTAAATCTGGTAAATATTTAGCTAATCTATTAGCTAGAAACATTGCCACAATTTTATAATCAACATACAATAAAGAAATAGGTCTATAAGACCCTGCTTTTAATGGGTCCCTATCCTTCTTAAGAATAACTATAATAATTGCTTTAGAAAAGGAATCCGGAAAAGAACAAAGCTCTGTCGCCTGTTTCAATACATCCATCAATAAAGGAATTAATAAGTCCTGAAATTCTTTATAAAATTCAGAAGTAAAACCATCATCTCCTGGAGACTTCCCACTAGGCATAGATCGAAGTGTATCTGTTACTTCTTTAACAGTAAAGGAAGCATCCAAATCCTTAATATCCTTATCATTCAAAAATAGTAAATCCAAATCAGATTTTAAAAAATTATCAGTTTTGGCTTCACCCTCTAATACTTCAGAAGCATACAAGTTTTTGTAAAATTTACAGAACAAATCATTGCCCATTGTGTCAATATGGTAGCAACTCTCAAGCATGTCTTGGATTTGGAGAAGAAATAATATCAGGGAAGTAGGGCAATTAGGAGAGAGAAAGAATCCAGATGAGGTAACCTGCAAGAGTCATGGCAATGGTGAGAAGGGTAGAGCTTTTGCGAGATGAGGTTTTTAGAGATTGAGTAAAAAAAATGATTTGTACTGTTTGATAGATGATATGTGGCTAGTTACAACCATAATGTCCCATTTTTACTGAGGCCACTTACAACAGATTTAAACCAACTGTTTGAACATGTAAGAATTGTATATAAAAGCATCATAAAGCAGTTTCTGACTGAATTTCAAAGCTATAGAATTCTTGTATCTCACAACACACTTTGAACAGGGGAATAGGAGTGAAGAGGTTATCCACACACTCTGCTTGTACAAGGCATTATGGCAAATGAAGCAATATTTAAGTTTGCCTTTTAATTTTGGGAGATAATTCACCAATCATTGTTTAACAATCCATTTGAGATAATGGCTTCCAAGAACCCACTTTACTCCTTGTATATCATTAACTCCTTTGTAAAATGCTAATTCAAAAGAAATCCATTAATGGCTTTATCTGAGGACAGTGAAAATCCATGTATGATTTATTTTTCTTATTTCATCAAATTGTGGAAAATTTGTGCCTAGTGCATTTCATAGGCTACAGAGGAACTGATTAGAAATGACTAATGGTATCTTAATGTATTTATTTTGGTAGCTGTTTCATGTGCTCATTATACCCTATGTCAATCATATTCAAGTGGAATTAGCCAATTAAATCCAAGATGATTAAAATTCAATCTCTTTGTAAACAATCAAATACAGAGATGGTTTCTTATGAATGATAGTTAAGATTCTTAATACAATTATTTTGCTATAATTGTAAAAATATATATGCCATAACATCCAACAATGTGCCAGTTGAGAAACACTTAAGGAGTTTGCTTGTCATTTTTATCACTAATAAAAGGCTAAACATTTATTGCGGATGTGCTGATTAATTCAAGTGGACTTGAGAAACCTCCCATAGATAATATTTAGATGCCTTTGATAGTGTTTGTTTAGTAGAAATTATCACCTCACTGACAAAAGACAAAGGAGGAAAAACCCAACACCCAACCCCAACCCCAACCCCTTGCAACCACTGCAACCGTGCCTGCCTGTCCCACATCGGACTTGTCAGTCACCAACGAGCCTGCAGCAGACGTGGACATACCCCTCCATAAATCTTCGTCCGCGAAGCCAAGCCAAAGATCAAGAAAAGATGACTTCAACAGGAAAGTCTCCAGATACTGTAGTGTGGTGCATAAAAATGCTGGAAAAACTCAGCAAGTCAAGCAGAATCTATAGGAAGAAAAGGGATATAAATTAACATTTCTGGCCTGTAAGCTTCATCAAGGTAAAGATTAACATTATCTTTTTGAGGATCCAACTGCGTTGTGATCCTGGGGTGAAATTACCATTAGTACAAAGCCGAGCAATTTAAATTGTCAGGGGATGAATCAGTTATTTAGGAAGGCCTATCCAAATGACTTCACAGCATATTGAAGCAGATAATGCCAAATGCAATGTCAGTTAGCAGAAGTAAAATGATTTACTGAGAAAATAAATGAGGCTGCTCCTATTTTCAACACCATTCTTTTGTGCAGGTCCCAAATGATATCTTTTAATTTTTTTCCCTTCATTATGCATTTATTTCAAAAATCTTCATAACATAAACTTGAGTGACAATGGATCAGAACCAAAACAATATCTGGTCTGCTGCTTCAAGATTGTAAAACCCACTGAAGATGGTTTGCATTAACCAATGAAGTTTTCCATGTGTACGTGGAATTGCTGCCAGCTCAGAGCAGGCACAGCTACGTAAAGTTTGTTGAAATGCACAGCAGATAAAGAAATATCTGAATGAGAAGGACAGAAGTTCCAAGGAGAGGTTATATCTGACATAAGAATGTGCCTTTTTTTGCCTCATTCAACCTGCAATTTCTTTAACCAGAGGGTGGTGAATCTGTGGAATTCATTGCCACAGAGGGCAGTAGAGGCAGGTTCATTAAATATATTTAAGAGGGAATTAGATATATTTCTTCAGTATAAGGGTATTAAAGGTTACGGAGAGAAGGCGGGGACGGGGTACTGAACTTTAAGATCAGCCATGATCTCGTTGAATGGCGGAGCAGGCTCGAAGGGTCGAATGACCTACTCCTGCTCCTATCTTCTATGTTTCTATGTTTATCAGTGGTTAGTTACTGTTCTAGTTATTCGGGTCACACTAACACTTGTATCAAAGCAGTCATCGTTAAAGTAAGATGCACAAACTAGTTGTTGTAAATTTGGAAAGCTTATTTTAAAGGGAATTCTAGACACAGACATGAGCATGGAAACAGAGATTGGAGTGTCTCAACCCAAAACATTGATTATCTCTGCCCCTCCACAGATGCCGCTTGACCTGCTGAGTTCCTCAAACAGCTTTTTTGAGACTAGCATGTGCATGGTTGATTGTAATTTAGACAAACAAAGAGTGCCTTGGACTGCCAGTCTATCTTTTATAAAAACTAAATGACAACATCTTTAAAGTTATGACAGCTTTAAAATTTGAGTAATTATTCATATTTTTCAGACAGAAATTAATTGTTAAACTGAATAGCTGCTGATCCATTTCAGAAACAAGAATAGACACGTAGTGGACATTAGGCAATTTTTGTTTCTTTCTCTATTCATCCTGGCTTATTTCCAAATATTGTAAAAATCTTTGTTGAAACCAGGTGCATGTTTGTTGCAGGCACTGACAATACAATTTATGTTGGCTTGATTCAGCTTTCATACAAGCTCGTTCATCCCTGTAATGGAATTACAAAATGGAGCAGAACCCTCTCACATGTAAGAACATTTGTCAATTCCAAACATTTAAAAATAACAAGGTATAAATCCTTAATGTAGACCATGTCTCTTTCAGCTTGACCTCTTTGTATGGTTTTATAATACCTGTACCTCACTTCAACTAAAGATGTATTTTTTTTTATCTCTCTGGATTCTACTTCATATTTAAGGAACTTTTGCTTGGCACACTGATCAATCAGGCATTCTAAGTGCAAACCTAAAGGCGGGGGAACTGCATGGTTAGTTTCTGTCATTTTTATACTGCTTCACTAGTTAAGAAAGACAGTAACTGGGCTAAATTCGATGTTGGATGCTATGGGCAATACATTGGGGAAGTTGCCCAGTTACTGAGAATTTTTTGAGGGCACACAACAGAGATCACATTTTTAAATTCATTCATTTCACAGGATTTGGACATCTCTGTCAGGGCCAATATTTATTTCCCATTCCTAATTCTCATTAAGAAGTTGGTGATCTATTCACATTAACTGCTGCAGATCATCAGGTGAAGGTACACTACTATACCGATCGAGAGAAAATTCTGTGATTTATTCTCAATGACAATAAATGACAAGCAGTTTATTTCCTTGTCAAGGTTATGTATATCTGGAAAGGAAGCAGGTAAGGTTCCCAAACATCTGCAGTTCTTGTCCTTCATACTGGCAAAGGTTATAGGTTTGGGAGGTATACAATACAGTAACCACTGGGGGATCAGAGGTGGAAAGGGTGAGCAAATATAAATTCTTGGGAGTCACTATCTCAGAGGATCTTTCCTGGACCCAGCACACCAATGGCATCGTGAAGAAAGCACGTCAGCACCTCTAATTCCTCAGGAGTTTGCGGAGGTTTGGTATGACATCAGAAAGCCTGGAAAATTTCTACAGAGGTGTGGTGGAAAGTGTGCTGGCAAGCTGCATCATGGTCTGATATGGAAACACCAATACCCCTGAGTGTAAAGCCCTCCAAAAGGTAGTGGACACAGCCCGGGTCATCACAGGCAAAATACTCCCCACAAGTGAGCACATCTGCAGGGAGTGATGCCATCAGAGAGCAGCAGAAATCATCAAAGACCCACAGTACACAGAAGACGCTTTGTTCTCACAGCTGCCATTAAGAAAAAAGTATAGTTGAGTAGCGCGAATAAAAGGTCTCACAACTGGAGGCAGAACAGATGCTTTTATTAGCTTATAACTATAGGTAGGGTCTCACATTAGTCTTTGGAATGGTTCTGGCTTTAGGCAGGAAACCAGGGTTGTATGTGAGCAGATGGGAATGGAGCCGGGAGGCAGAGCCAGCCATCAGCACAACACCCAACCAGTGAATCCCAGTTCACTGCATTCACCCCTTGTATAATTTATGGTCTGTGAGTGAAGATAGAGAACATGGGTTCAGAAAAAAGTTGGAAAAATATAGTTACTTATAAATTTACAAATTTAAGCAGTCCGGAGATCCTGGTGCAGCACCTTAGCTCCGATGGCCTTAGACTCCTTGGGTCTCGTGGTCCTTTTGTGAGGGAGGAGAGGTGAGCTGGGTTTCTGGCTCTATGGTGGAGGGGGATGCACTTTCCTCCTGAACCAGATCATCCGAGGCCTTGACTGAGGGTGGCGAGAATGAGCTCCATGGCTCACAGGGCACCTGAGGCAATGGACCTTCTGTTCTAGTGAGTGCCAGATCTCTGATGGAGATGGTGTCCTCCATGCCATCCGGGTACTCCACATAGGCGTACGTGGGACTGGCATGGAGCAGATACACCCTTTCCACCAGGTGGTCAGTCTTGCTTCTCCTCACATCCTTCCTAAGAAGGACTGGACCAGGAATGGTGAGCCAGATTGGGAGTGTAGTCTGCGATGCCGACCTTCTTTCAAAATTGAATAGGAGCTTGTGAGGAGTAGCATTGGTCATGGTACATAGTAGCGACCAGAAAGAATGAGTGCATAGGGAGGACTTCCTGCCATTGTGAGTCTGGAAGTCTTTTTGACTTCAGAACCAGTTTGACAGCCTTCCAGACCATGAAGTTCTCCTTTTCAACCTGCCCATTCCACCGAGGATTGTAGCTAGTAGTCCTGCTGGATGTGATGCCCCTCATCAGCAGGTACTGACGTAACTCGTCACTCATAAAGGATGAGCCATGGTCGCAAGAATATAGCTGGGATACCCGAACAGGGCGAAAATCAAATCTAGGGCCTTTATGACTGATGAAGTGAATGTGTCTGGACATTGAATGGCGAATGGGAAGTGGGAGTACTCGTCAATGATAGAGAGGAAGAGGGTGTTCCCATTCGTCGAGGGGAAAAGTCCCTTAAAATCAAAACTGAGCCATTTGAAGGGCTTGAATGACTTGATCAGGTGAGCCTTTGTGGGGCGGTAGAAGTGCGACTTGCACTCCACTCAGATCTGGCAAGACCTGGTCATTTTCCTGATGTCTTCTATGGAGTAAGGCAGATTGCGCGCCTTGACAAAATGAGCCATGTGGGTAACCCCTAGATAGCAGAGCTCCTAATGCAGAGACCGCAGTTGGCTGGTGTGTGCAGAGGCACAGCTTCCTCTGGATAAGGCATCTGGAGGGTCATTAAGAGCTCCTAGCTGATAGGCGATGTCATAAATGTAGATGGAGAGTTCAATCCTCCACCTAGCAATCTTGTTATTTTTTTATTTTGGCCCTCTTGACATTATTAAACATGAAAGCAACTGAGCGTTGGTCAGTGAGGAGCATAAATTTCCTACCAGCCAGGTAGTGCCTCCAGTGCCTCACGGCTTCTACAATGGCTTGAGCCTCCTTTTCCACAGATGGGTTCCGGAGCTCGTAGCCTTGTAATGTCCGATAGGAAAAAAATTCAACCGGCCTGCCTGCCTGGTTGAGAGTAGCGGCCAGGGCTAAGCCTGAAGCTTCACTTTCCATTTGTACAGGTACATTCTCATCCACCACTTGCATGGCAGCTTTTGCGACGAAATTTCAAAGGTAGTTAAAAGCTGTTTGGGAGTCAGCCAAGAGGGGAAAATTAGTGGCTTTTAAGAGAGGGTAAACCTTATCAGCGTTTTGAGGGATCCACTGGGCATAATATGAGAAAAAACCCAGGCATCTCCTCAAAGCCTTTGTGGTCCTGGGAACGGGGAGCTCTAACGGCGGCGCATCCTATCGGGATCGGGGCCAATGATGCCATTTTCCCCCACGTACCCAAGGATAGCCACCCATTTAGTCCTGAACATGCACTTGCTAGAGTTATAGGTGAGGTTTAGGGCTTTCGCTGCATGTAGAAAACTCTGGAGGTTGGCATCATGGCCTTCCAAGGTGTGGCCACAGATGGTAACGTTATCGAAGTAGGAGAAGGTAGCTTTCAACCCAAACTCATCCACCATTCTGCCAATCTGCCTCTGGAAGATAGAAACCCCGTTAGTGATACCAAAAGGGACCCTCCGGAATTGATAGAGATGATGGTTAGCCTCAAATGCCATATAAGGACGGTCCTCGGAATGGATTGGCAGCTGGTGATAAGCAGCTTTCAGGTCGATGGTCAAATAGACCAGATACTGTGCAATATTATTCACCATGTCCAAAATTCGAGGGAGGGGTTATGTGTCCAGGACTGTGTACCAATTAATAGTTTGGCTATAGTCAATTACTAGCGTGGACTTGCTTTCCCCCTCTACCACTACCACTTGCACTCTCCATAGATTGGTGCTAGGTTCGATGATACCTTCATCGAGCAGACATTATGTCTCAGACTTTATGAAATCTCAGTCTGCTCTGCTGTACCTCCTGTTCTTGGTAGCAATAGCTTCGCAGACTGGGGACAGACTCAGGAAGAGGGGTGGGGGTGGGTCAATATTCAGTGTGGGGAGGCTGCATGTGGGTTCTGATTTTAGGGGCCCTCTGTTCTGAACCGTTACAGGGGGAGGGAACCAGAATACACCAAAGTCACACTTTTAAGGTGACACAGGAAGTCCAGATCCAACAGCACCGGAGCACACAATTCATCAAATACATACAGGCATATCTTACAAAATTCGCCCCCTTCAAATGACAAATGCACTATACAATGTTGTTGAATACGCATAGAGTGTGACTGAGACACAAGGAATATGTGATAATTGGAAGGATATTCTTTAGGTTGTACTCTTGCACAGTCTGTGTGTCTATCAAGCTTTCAGTAGAGCCTGTGTCAATTAGGCATTTAGTGAAATGTCCATTTACCTGAGCTGCTGAGATCTGTCCTGGTCTAGGACCATCAAGACTAGGACCCTGGAGACTCCATACTCCTCACTCAAGTGGCCCCCACTGCCCTGGGTTGCCCTGTGTGGGTTAAGATGGTGTTGACCTCGTGGCATGGTAAGAAGGTTGCCCTTCCTCCTCTGACGATGATAGCACAGAGTTTGAATTGGGTCACGGCAAGATGGCCACTGAGCCTTTACGCGCTGTTTCCTCTCTGCCACCCTCCATCAACATGTAGCACAGCAAGTGCGCTTGGGTGAATTCAGGGCACACTCTCCCAATGCACTTTCTTCAGCCAGACAACGAGATCGAGAATGCTGCCTCTTGCCACAGAAAAGCACTCCCTTGCACAGGAAGTGGCAGCCATTATGACTGGGATAGCGGGAGCAGCCAGTCCTTGGAAGGGGTCACCTGGGTGAGTGAGCTAGGTGACTTTGAGGTCATTGTTTTTGAGCTTGGCCTGAATGATTTAGCCAGTTCAACATGGCTAGTCAGGTCCTTCTTTCCCAACTGGAGCAGTCGCTGCCTCATGTACCTCAAGTGTACCTCCATGACTAGAGTGTCCCAAACCTGTTCTTCTTCACAAACACGGCCCGTAGTCATTTCATACCTGCACTTTTTGGCAAGTGTCCACAGATCCAGCAGGTAGTCATCAATGGTCTCACCTGGCTATGTAGAGAGAGTCGATGCATGTCTAGGACCTTGTTTTGCGACTTCAGGTACCTCGCCTTCAACATCTCAATGGCAGCATCATATGTAGTGCAGTTCTTGTTGACTGCATACCCTTTCTTTCCTACCCTTGAAATGAGTGCGGACCTCCTGACTTCATTGGTGTGTAAGACGTCTCTGGTCACATTCAGGTTGGCCTGGAAGCAGTCTAGTCAGTACGTGAACTCCTCAGCCGCATCAGAGAACAGAGGGTCTATCAACAGAATACCTGGGTTGAGTAGCTCTTCCATCATTAGGGAATAAGCTAAAAAAAATTGTAGCACGAATAAAAGCTCTCACGAATGGAGGGAGAACAAATGCTTTTATTAGCCTATAACTATAGGTAGGGTTTCTGGGTTTAGGCGGGAAACCAGGGTTATATGTGAGCAGATGGGGGCGGAGCTGGCCATCAGCACAACACACTACCAGTGAATACCTGTTCACTGTCAGGTGCCACAAGATTCACACCACCAGCTTCAGGAACAGCTGCTACCCCTCCACCTTCAGACTCCTCAACAACCAACTCAGTCAGGGACTCATTTAAGGACTCTGAGTATTACACTATATTGATTTTTCTTTTTTTTCTTTCCATATTGCAGTCAATTTGTTTACAGTTCTTTGTTTACATGTTTTATGCTGTGTACAGTTTATTTTTTGCACCATCAATAAGTGGTTATTGTGCCACGCCCACAGGAAAATAGGGTTATATATACTCTGACAAGAAATCTGAATTTGAAGTGGTATCAGCACACTTGGCAAGTAACTGCTGCACATTTTATACATGATGCAACCTATAGCCAGTGTCTTCTTTGGCTTGGCTTCGCGGACGAAGATTTATGGAGGGGGTAAAAGTCCACGTCAGCTGCAGGCTCGTTTGTGGCTGACGAGTCCGATGCGGGACAGGCAGACATGGTTGCAGCGGCTGCAGGGGGAAATTGGTGGGTTGGGGTTGGGTGTTGGGTTTTTCCTCCTTTGTCTTTTGTCAGTGAGGTGGGCTCTGCGGTCTTCTTCAAAGGAGGTTGCTGCCCGCCAAACTGTGAGGCGCCAAGATGCACGGTTTGAGGCGATATCAGCCCTCTGGCAGTGGTCAATGGGGCAGGCACCAAGAGATTTCTTTAGGCAGTCCTTGTACCTTTTCTTTGGTGCACCTCTGTCACGGTGGCCAGTGGAGAGCTCGCCATATAACACGATCTTGGGAAGGCGATGGTCCTCCATTCAGGAGACGTGACCCATCCAGCGCAGCTGGATCTTCAGCAGCGTGGACTCGATGCTGTCGACCTCTGCCATCTCGAGTACTTCGATGTTAGGGATGAAAGCGCTCCAATGGATGTTGAGGATGGAGCGGAGACAACACTGGTGGAAGCGTTCTAGGAGCCGTAGGTGATGCCGGTAGAGGACCCATGATTCAGAGCCGAACAGGAGTGTGGGTATGACAACGGCTCTGTATACGCTTATCTTTGTGAGGTTTTTCAGTTGGTTGTTTTTCCAGACTCTTTTGTGTAGTCTTCCAAAGGCGCTATTTGCCTTGGCGAGTCTGTTGTCTATCTCATTGTCGATCCTTGCATCTGATGAAATGGTGCAGCCGAGATAGGTAAACTGGTTGACCGTTTTGAGTTTTGTGTGCCAGTGTATGCTTTTGTTAAAGTGAATGCATTTTTAAGATAGTGGATGTCAAGTGTTTTTTTTTCCCTGGGGGGGTCCAGATTCCTCCCATCGTTTGAGGTTTACTGGTGGTTGTAGATTATTTGGGTTTAATTGGGCAGCATGGGCTGAAACAGTCTTTTAACACGCTCTATGTCTAAATTTAAAACAATTAAAACATGTCAGAGCTGCACTCATCGTTCTTTGTAAATAGCAGAAGGTAAGTTGCTTGCTTCCTGCTCTTGTAGCCACAGCGTTTATGTGGAACTCAGTAATGGTAATCTCATTGAATATGAAGGCATGATGGGTTGGGCTATGATTATTGCCTCGAATTTTTTTTTAGCATCAGTATCCCTTGCCAGTTTTAAGCTGATGCTAAATTCTGAGGCCTTGCTATCTGTAGACATGAACTGCTCCATTTGCTGAGAAGCTGTGAATGGAATTTTACATTGTAAAATCATCAGAGAGGATCACATTGCTCATCTATGGCAGAAACAGGGCTATTAATTAATTAATTAATTAACGATCCTGAGGAACTCTTGCAATAATGTTCCAGATCTGGGTGATTGACCTCCAGCAACCACAGACATATCCCTTGATGCTAATTGTGGATGTTTCCTCTATTGCTGCCTGCTAATTTCAGTTTCACCAGAACTCCTTGAGGTCACAATCAATTAAATATATAAGTTAGTCATTGTCACCTCACCTTGAAAATTCCTCTCTTTGATCCATTTTTGGACCAATAGATGTGATACAGTCCAGAGTCTCAAGAGCCAAGTGACCCCAGCAAAATCTAACTGGGCATAGCCAAGCTCGTAACGAATGAGTAAGTGCTGCTTGATAACATTGCAATGGCATCTTTCATCACTTCTCGGATTGAGAGTGAATGGGTATTTGTTAGTCAAATTAGAATTTTTGTTACTTTTTATGGACAGACATACTGATGCAATTTTGCATATTGTTGGATAGATGCTGAGGTTGTAACTGTACTGAAACAACTTGGCTGGAGGCAAAGCCACTTATGGAGTACATCTGCAACACTCAAGTTCAAGTTTAATATCATCTAATTGTACATGTACAACCTGACAAAACAGCGTTCTCCAGTCCTCAGTGCAAAATCATCCAGAGACCTTTACAGAAATAACACAATTACAGACAAACTAAACCTCAGAAGAATAGATAAACATAAATAAAAATAAATATTGTTTAATAAATAGTAGAATCCCAGAAGGTTTCATATGTGCAGCTCATTCAATAGTTTAGCAGTCTCACTGCCTGTGGGAAGAAATTGTTTCTCACCCTGGTAGTAATGGCTCTAATATACCTGAAAAATGGCAGTGCTGGCTTGACAGGCCAATTGGCCTACTCCAGCACCTACTGTCTATTGTCTATTATTGGTGGTCCTGTACCACCACCTTGATGTAGTGGATTGAAGATGT
This sequence comes from Narcine bancroftii, assembly GCF_036971445.1. Taxonomy (NCBI): domain Eukaryota; kingdom Metazoa; phylum Chordata; class Chondrichthyes; order Torpediniformes; family Narcinidae; genus Narcine; species Narcine bancroftii. Next base: position 411,516,022 of record NC_091469.1, read on the forward strand.
AGTGTGCCGGATGGAAAAGGTCTTCTATGATTCCTTGAGCCCTATTTAGACAACACTCCCAGAAATGTCATCCACAGAGGAAATGGAGATTCCAGTGATCCTCTTGGAAGTTTTAATGAGCCTCTCTATGGACATCCAGTCTTTTATGCTTTTCAGCTATCATACCGCTCAACGATGCAGCCAGACCGGATCCTCTCATTTGTGCTCCTGCATATGAAAAAAATAGTCAAGATGGGGCTGGTACCTTCCTCAACCTCCTTAGGAAGTGTTAATTGATTTCAATGTGTTCAGTGCTTTCAGGCATTTTTTGACATCACCTAGGGTGATTATCATCACTGGAAATTAGGAGAATGAGCAGAAAGCTTAGAGGAACATATAAAATTATGGAAGGTATAGACAAGATACAAGCAAGGAGGCTGTTTCCACTGGCAGGTGAGATTAAAACTAAGGGACCTTGACTCAGTATTCAGGGGAGTTGATTTAAGTTTAAAGATGAGGAGGGACTGCTTCCCTTGGAGAATAGTGCATCTATGGAGTCCTCTGCCATACAGTCTGCCTCATTAAATGTATAAGACACAGTTCGATATATTTTTGAATGATAGGGAAATTGAAGTTATTGTGAAGATGAGTCCATAGCCAGAACATTGGCTTTGTAGACAGAAATATACTGGCTTTGGAGACGGTCCAGAGGAGGTTTACTATGTTGATCCCTGGGATGAAGGGGTTGACTTATGATGAAAGATTAAATCGTCTAGGATTGTATTCGCTCGAGTTCAGAAGAATGAGAGGAGATCTTATAGAAACATATAGGATTATAAAGGGTATGGATAGGATAGATGTAGGAAGGTTTTTTGAGCTGGCTGGGGAAATTAAAACGAGAGGACACAGTCTAAAGATTCGGGAGAGTAGATTTAGGACAGAGATGAGGAAAAATAGTTTTTCCCAGAGAGTAGTGAATGTTTGGAATTCTCTAACCAGGGAAGTGGTTGAGGCTGCCTCATTAAACATATTTAAAATTCGGTTAGATAAATTTTTATATGATAGAGGAATTAGGGGATATGGGGAGAAGGCAGGTAGGTGGAGTTAGATCATAAATTAGATCAGCCATGATCGTATTGAATGGCGGAGCAGGCTCGATGGGCCTTTTTTGACCTACTCCTGTTCCTACTTCCTATGTTCCTAACATATTGAATGATGGAGCAGGCTCGGATGTGGAAGTAAGGATCTGCCTTGTATAGAATAATTTTGATTGAACAATTTTTATTTAATGTTCACATGTGCTTTTCTGCTTTGTGTAAGAATGCAGGGAGAATTGTAAATATGTTAACACGTTGGGAGGCCCCACACTGTGCTCTCATCAGGCCAAATCTTAGCCTGCTCATATGTTTCCCATGAGCTTTGAATTCCCCAGATTCTGTGACTTGCAAAAACAAAGCTTAACAAAATGTATAAGCTAAATGTTTAGAGTAATGTATCTCCTTAATGTGAACATATGATGTTCTGCCTTTGGATCTCACACAAGTTATCTCTTGGGTACAAAGAAGTGTGAATCTTATCCATGACTAAAATATCCCATATTCCAAATGTTAGTTTCTTAGCTTAAAGTAGAAAAGAGCTCACAGCATCAGGGACTGTGATATTTCTTGGGTTCCACTAGAAGTGTCATTACTGCTGGTGCCAGAGTTAGGGGAAAAAGTGGATATATGGACAGGAACCAGCCTGTTCACTGACTGAGATCAATGGCAGAGAACTGGATATAAGGAGAAGATTCTGACCATTTAGCAGGGTCATTTACTGCAGGGCCAGCTGCACCTTGGCAGCGCACCCTGTATTAAGCGAGTTCTAAAGATTTGCAAAATGAATAGTGTTGTTTTTAACATGGTTGTTATCCTGACATTCGTTTTAAGGTTCAGAAGGCACAGAAACTTTAACATGGTGGGCCAGATTACAGCTTCTATTAACCGATTGGCTAAAACTGTCTTTGATGATGGTAGCAATCTCATGCAGAGCCCAATTAAATTACCTTCTAGCACGTCTGGCTGGACAATTGCTGAGTAGAAACAGGGAGGCTCTTCAAGTTCCTCTTTCCATTTTAATTGTCCCACTGCCATTCACAACAAGATGAGATAGGACTGCAGAGCTTTGACTAGATTCTAAGATTGAATTGTTCCAGTTATTGCATGCTATTTTCCTGTTTAGCATGTATGGAGTCCTTGACAAATAAGCATGGAAGTCACCTTTGATGGGTAGTGTTTTTTTAGATATGAGGGAAATTCGCAGATAAAGGGATTAGGCAGATAAATCAAGATTGCACAGGTATAGCAATGCCCATATTAGATTACCCATATCCTCATTGGGACAGAACTATATAACCACTTACAGCACAGAACAGGCCAGTTCGGCCCTACTAGTCCATGCCGTAACAAATCCCCACCCTCCTAGTCCCACTGACCAGCACCCGGTCCATACCCCTCCAGTCCTCTCCTCTCCATGTAACTATCCAGTCTTTCCTTAAATGTAACCAATGATCCCGCCTCGACCACGTCTGCCGGAAGCTCATTCCACATCCCTACCACCCTTTGCGTAAAGAAATTTACCCTCATGTTCCCCTTATAATTTTCCCCCTTCAATCTTAAACCATGCCCTCTAGTTTGAATCTCCCCCACTCTTAATTGAAAAAGCCTATCCACATTTACTCTCTGTCCCTTTTAAAATCTTAAACACCTCTATCAAGTCCCCTCTCAATCTTCTACCCTCCAGAGAAAAAAGCCCTAGTCTGTACAACCTTTCCCTGTAACTCAAACCTTGAAATCCTGTCAACATTCTCGTGAACCTAAAGGTTTTCATGGCACACTCCAACTTCTAGTTACTTTTCTTAAATTCTCAAGCATTGATCTATGATCAATGGCAGTAGTGATTTTCCAGTTAATTAAAGAAAAATAGATACAATTTGAAAAGAAATACATCATTCATCATTGTGTATCATGACCAAGCAGTAAGCATTTGATGCAGCTGATTGCTGAGCTGTTTTTTTAATGCAGGCAAGTTCTTCTTAGAGAAGCAATTAAAACTTCCAGTGATCTTTAGGCAGAAAATATATCTGTTATACTTGGACTTCCTTAATTCTTCCATAATAGTTAGCATGAAGTTAATCACTGAGGGGAATGCCAGTTTTTTCTACATGTATAGAATAAATTAACAAATGACAATAAGAGCTCTTAGTTTCTTTGTTCTGTATGGCTATACAATGATAACATATACAATATTTTTTTTAAACACTCTTGCTTTCAAATGTCTGCAGCATCAAGGTGCAGTCAGTGCAGTTCTTATTCCCCACCTCATTTGAAAATATCCATGATTATTTTAAATTCATCCCCAAAGGTAAGGATTAACACTGACTTACTATGCCATCATTATTAGTGTTCTGAATTACATTAAGCATCAAATGCTGGATTCCAAAGGGAAATGAAACATTAAATTTCGAAGCAAATTTTAACCGGGCTTATCTGTTGTGAAGGCAGATTATTTAGAGCATGCCATGTGATACTTTGATGTCATCATCAAGAACAAGCCAACTGATGCATGTTCATTTTGCAAACATTGCCTCAACTTTCAAGAACAATTTTAAATAAAATGCAAAAATGTACAATGCAATTAATTGAGCAATCCCTAGAATTGGTCTTCTTCAATTAACAGAAATAGATGAATCTGGCAAGCAGGATAAAAGAAAACAAGATATTTTACAGGTATATTTGGAGTAAAAAGATGACTATGGAAAGAATAGGAAATTAAAGATCAATGTGGCCATCTGCAGTGTGGATTGTGGAGAGTCATGTGGCCTCTGTCTGTAACCTGGTAGGAGGGTGAATTGTGAAGGGTCAGGTGATCACTCGATCTGGAACTTGGTGGGTTGGTGGAGGATCATGTGACCTCTCTGTCTGGACCCTTATTAAAAATCGCATCACCTGCCAATCAAGGGTGGACTCTGCCTACCTCTTAGTGCACACCTGACCATTGGCCCCTTTAATTACCTAGTACTTACCTGGGCTGGACCATCCAGCTTACTGTACTATAAAGTCCACCACGTGGAGAGCTCTTTTTCTTTTGATGTTCAGCCCTGAACCGAACCCTGCTCCACTCCAGGTCGTGAAATGTGGACAATGCTGGAGGAGTTGCGTGTAAAGTATGCGCTACACAGGAATCGTGGCTGTTAGATAGCATTGGAACCATGTCCATGTTAGACAAGGAATGGTGGGTATCATATTATAATCCTTGGTTGTTATGTCTGTACACAGCTGCTAATATCAGTAGTGTTAAGTCCAATGTGACTGAGTTGTACTGTGCTTCTAAGTCTGTACCCAGTTGTTAGTATCAGTAGTGTTAAGTTCGATGTGACTGATTATACTGTGATTGAGAGTACTAGTGTATATCATCCCTGCTGCAATCCCCTTATGTGTGCTTTAATAAAGATCCTTCCAGGCTCATTGCTCTTTGATCCCGCTGAACTTTTCCTTCCACACATGACGATTGGCACTGTGAGCAGGGTTCAAGGAGTTTTAGATGTGGACATGCATGGTCGTGATTGAGCATATATTAACAAGCATGTGTGTTGGTCGCTTGTCATGTGTGTGTGTGTGTGTGTGTGTGTGTGTGTGTGTGTGTGTGTGTGTGTGTGTGTGTGTGTGTGTGTGTGTGTGTGTGTGTGTGTGAGTGTGTGTGAGTGCACGCGATGGCATATTTCAACATGAACAGGACCAGCAGGAAGGACCCCAGTAAGCTAGGAAGGGAGCACAAGAGTAGACTCCCAGGTGGACTGATGATAGTACAGGGTTTAGTGGGTTAGCATGTTTACTGGCAGAACACGAAAGACCGGTAGACTAAGCTGACAGTTTGGAACTATGAGCAGAGAAGTTTGGGTCCCTCCTTGAGAAGCTGGGATTTCCCAAGACCAAGGAGGGAGCCCATTGACTCTGAACAACAGATGATTAACAATGTCCTGTGGGTGCTGCCAGAAGGGGTCAGTGACGGTACCACCCTATGGAAACAGTGGTGATTTTGGTACAGACCATGTTCCCTACCCTCCTAAAATGGGACCTACATGGCCAGCTGCAGTGGCACTCACTTAACGAAGTGAGACTGGTTATCAGGGACTGGGCACTAATCACAGGCTTCTATGGGGGTGCTCGTAAGTGTCACTTCCCTAAGAACACAAGGGAGACTGGTGATTTGGCGGGCTATTTAATCACCACCACTTGCCCCAATCTTAGAGGAATGGTCTTGCCTCTCATGGACTGGGGACTAGGAAAACCGTCTGGCAAGTCATTACCCTCCTGGAGAGAGTACATGGAGCAGAGAGCACCCACTAAAGTTCGCAGGGCTGAAACAAAGTTTGAAATGCCATGCTTTTGGTTAGTCACAGAGACATGTCTGCTCTAATGGAAAGGGCATTGCAGGGGGGAGCCCATAAGGGTGGAGCCCACTATGACCCAGATGCACCACCCTTCTACTCCTCCCTCAGCAGAGGTGGCCCCTGACTAGTCTATCATGTTGCCACACCAACCAACTTGTGAGTGAGTTCTCCCAAACACCTTCCTCCCTCCATGCTTTACACCCCCCCCCCCCCCCCCGCCCACCACTCACCAACAGGAGAAGACTACCCTTCAAGCTGCTCCTCTTCCTGCCTATACTGATTGGTGCTGTGGGAGCCTATAAATACGCATGCAATGCCACTATACTAGACTCTGACACTGCATCACTGCTCCAGCACACAGCTGAGAATCTTCCACCTATGCTGTCCCCATTTAAAGACAGCTACAGGAACTGCTTGTATGGACACTTTAAGCAAAACATTTTGGTAATGCCAACATTCTTCCACACCCCTCACCATTTAACCAACTCACTTCCGGTAATCCTTGCTGGGGTGGGTGCTTCAGGGACTGGTTTCTTTTCCCCCTCCATACAATTTGGCACACAAACGGTCCTGACTCTCCCAGTGAGTCCACAAAGGGAGCACACCTTGGCGATGTGGTGCACCTCGTTCAGTCAGCACCAGTCCAAGCAATCAGTGTGAATGCACGCAGGAATGGCAATCCTGGCATGAGATGACCAACAGTCTACAGCCTAGCAATAGGGTGCACCGAGAATCATCAGTATGCCCAAGATGCATGCCTGCTGGGCCAACCCCGGCCTTCCCATGGGAAGGCATAGCGGCAGCCTCCTGGGATGTGTGCCTCCAAATGATGAGGGAGTACCCAGATGAATGTCCACCATGGAGAAAATGCTGCCAAAGAAAGGGCTGTGGTACTTCAGATTAAAGGAAAGCTGGATGACCTTGCACTATATGCATGCAGACAAAAGTGGTACCAGTTCTGATGTTGGTGAAACACACTGCACATACATTCTAGGCAAGTCGGTGAGACCACAAATGAGAGTCAGTGACTGACAAAAAATACAAACAGATAGGGGGGGTGGCTGTTTCCAGAGCACAACACTCCATGGGGAGAACAATGACCCCTTTTGGCTTATGGGGAGTTAGTTGGCCATTGTCATTTTCCGAAATCATACCTTCACCCTCTGTTACGCCTATCAAGGCACAAGGCACTTGCACTGTAGCAATGTATTTATCTTTTGCAACTTTGTATTAATTTATTAATGTTTTTATTTTTTTAATGATTGGCGACTGGTGTGAGGAGTGGAATGTAGCGTGGATTGTGGAGGGTAATGTGATCTCTTTGTCTGGAACCTGGTGGGAATCTGGATTAGGGCAGTCATGTGACCTCTGCATCTGGTACCTGGTCAGAATTCATATTACCTGCCAATCAAGGTTGGAATCTCCCCACCCATTTTTGTACACCTGACCATTGGCCCCTTTAACCACCTACTGGTTACCTAGGCCAGACCATAGAGCACTACAGCATAGAAAACAGGTCATTTAGCCTTTACTCTGTGCCAAAACATCATTCCGCTCACCCCACTGCCTTGCATCCATTCCATGCCCTCCAGACATCTCCCATCCATGTATCTATCCAATTTATTCTTAAAACTGAAGTGTGAGCCCATATTTACCAAGTCAGATGGCAACTCGTTCCACTCTCCCACCACTCTCTGAGTGAAGAAGTTCCCCCAATGTTCCTCCTAATCCTTTCCCCTTTCAACCTAAAGCTGTGTCCTCTTGTATTTATCTCTCCTAAGTGAAAAGAGCCTATTCGCATTTACTCGGTCTATACCTCTCATATTTTTATAAACCTCAATCAAATCTCCCCTCATTCTTCTATGCTATAAGGAATAAAGATCTAACCTGTTTAATCGTTCCCTGTAACTCAACTCCTAAAGGCCCAGCAATATCCTAGTAATTCTTCTCTGCACTCTTTCAATCTTATTGATATCCTTTCTGTAGTTAGATGACCGGAACTGCACACAATATTCCAAATTTGGTCTCACCAATATCTTATACAACCTCACCCTAACATCCCAACTCCTCTACTCAATACTTTGATTTATGATGGCCAAGATGCTAAAAGCTTTCTTCATGACCCTGTCTACCTGTGACGGAATTTTGTCCCTCCAGCTTACTCCACCACGTAGAGTAGCTCTTGCTCTTTGGTCCTGTTACAAACCCTGCTCCACTCCAGGTCACAAACTGTGGAAAATGCTGGAGGAGATGTTGATAGGATATGCACTGCACAGGAATCAGGACTGTTAGATAGCACTGGAGCTGTGGGAAAAAGAGTCTCAAACTAGTTAATCAATGTGTGCTAGACAGTCCCTTTTTCAATTTAAGGTGGTTCATAGGGAGTATATGTCTAAGGATACGCTTCCCCATATTTTTCCTAATTTTAATCCAATCTGTGATAGATGTAATTTGCAAGTGGTTTCATTGACCCATATTTGATCCTGTCAGGTTTTGGAAAGATACTCTTTCAGTAATTCTTGCAATTGATTTACAACCAAATCCCTTAACTGCTCTTTTTGGAGTTTTAGGACCAGATGAAGATTATTGCCCAGCTTCTACACATCAGATGATAACTTTTATCACCCTGATGGCTAGTCAAGTAATTCTTAAATGGAAGGACCCCACTCTGCCCAGTATAATTCAATGGTTTTCTCAAAACATGGCCTATTTGAATTAAGAGAAAATTAGAAGTGCTACATTTGATCCATCTGTTAAATTTGAAGAAACTTGGTGCCCGTTCATACAATAGTTTTGTGTGATTTATTGTCCTTTCCAGATACCATTAAGTTTCTCTTTTGGATGAGGACCGGGCGTCCTGTGTTTGATTGACGCTGATCCAAGGTTTTCCAGGTTTTTTTTGTTTTCTCTACTTCATTAGATTGGAACAAGAGGTTTTACTGTAAAGTGATTTTTTTTTCTTTCCTTTTTTTTCTCTCTGATTGAGTATGGGGAGATCAAGATATTACATACGGATTGTTGTACTTTGTAATCTTTTTAATTATGTATCCTTCTTCTCACTGTTCATTGTTTATTGTATCTTAAAATCAATAAAAAGAAAGAAAAATAGCACTGGAGCCATGCCCAAGTTAGACAAGAAACAATGGATAGTGTATTGTAATCTTTGGTTGTTATAAGTCTGTAAACAGTTGCTGGTATGGGTAGTGTTAAGTGACTGATTATATTATGTTTTTGCGATTTAGAGTACTAATGTGTGTATCCCTGTTGTGATCCCCTTACATGTGTCAAAGACGTGATGAAGGAAAGGCAGTGGATGTTGTTTATATGGACTTCAGCAAGGCCTTTGACATGGTCTCGCATGGCAGATTAGTCTGGAATGTTAGATCACATGGGATCCAAGGGAGGCTGGCCCAGTGGATTCAAAATTGGTTTAGTGAACAGAGTCAAAGGGCAGGGGTGGAGGGATGTTTTCCTGATTGGTAACTCTGTGGCTAGCGGCATTAGTTTGTGCTAGATACACAGGTATTATCAAGGAACAAAAAGATTCAGCAGGTAGGCACAAGTAAGGACAAGTTTTATATTTCATATATTTTGATCCTCTAGTCATAGACAGTGGGACTGGCAGCCAAGGCAGGGGAATGCTCCTCTTGCAGAATGTGGGTCATCAGGGAAACCAGCAGTATAGAAAGGAGTTACTAGGACACTATCACACTGAGGAGGCTGGTAAAGGGTAGATAGATGAGAGGGAAAGGGACTGAAGGGCATCCCTGAGGTCATTCACCTCAATAACAAGTATACCATTTGGATACTGTGGCGGGGTTGGGGCAGGGTGCGACCGACCAGCGACACGCCATGGTGATCGGGTCTCTGGCACGGAGTCTGGTTCTGTGGCTAAGAAGGGAAGGGATGACGAGAGATAAGCTGTTGTGATAGGGGATTCCATAGAGGGACATATAAGAGGTTCTGTGGAAACGTTAGAATATCCCAGATGGTATATTGCCTCCCTGGTGACAGGGTCTGAGATATCTCAGATTGAGTGCACAGCATTCCCAGGAGGGAGGTGAGCAGCCAGATGTTGTGGTCCATTTAGGGACCAATGACATGGATAGGAAAGATGAGGAGGTCCTGCAAGGTTAAAGGAATTAGGTGCTAGGTTGTAGGACAGGACCTCCAGGGTTGTGATGTTAGGATTGCTACCCATGTTAGTGAGGTTATAAATAACAGACATGGTGCTAGAGGGAGGGCTTCAGGTTTCTGGATCATTTGGCTCTCCTTCAAGGAAGGTGGAACCTGTTCTAATGGGATGGTTTGGATGTGAACTGGTGGGGGACATATATCTTTGTGGGAAGGTTTGCTAGTGCTACTCTGGTGGGTTTAAACTAGATTTTCAGGGAGATGGGAACCAGATTGCCAGAGCAGATAGAGGAGTGGAGAAGGGGAAATATTATGTGAAAATTACATGCACCATTAGAAATCAACTGGTTCTAAACTACATCTATTTTAAATGCAAGGAATATTGTAGGCAGATGATCTTAAAGCATGGATTGGCACGTGGAATTATGACTCTGTGGCCATTGGTGAAACCTTGTTGCAGGAGGGGCAGGACTGGCAGCTCAATGTTCTGGGCTTCTATTGGTTTAGATGTGATAGTATGGGGTGGGGATTAAAAGGGGGAGAGTAGCATTACTCATCAGGGAAGGTATCACAACTGTACTCAGACCAGAGAGCTCATCTACTGAGGCTATATTGGTGGAACTGAGGAATGGGAAAGGTATGGCCACACTCATAGGGTTGTATTATAGACCAGTGGTATGCCTCAAGGATTGATGCTGGGACCATTGTTGTTTGTCATCTATATCAATGATCTGGCTGATAATATGGTAAATTGGATCAACAAGTTTTCAGATGACACAAAGATTGGAGGTGTTGTGGACAGTGAAGAAGGCTTTCAAAGCTTCCAGAGGGATCTGGACGAGCTGAAAAAAGGGGTTAAAAAATTTAAAGCAGACAAGTGTCGGTTGCATTTTGGAAGGACAAACATTTAAATGGTAGGACACTGAGGCATGTAGTTGAACAGAGGGACCCGGGAATACAGATACATAATTCCCTGAAAATGGTGTCACAGGTGGATAGGGCTGTAAAAGAGCTTTTGGCATATTGGCCTTCATAAACAAAATATTGAGTATAGGAGGTGGGATGTTATGGTAAAGTTGTACAATGTTGGTGAGGAAAAATTTAATTTGGAATATTGTGTGCAGTTTTGATCACCTAACTACAGGAAAGATATCAATAAGATAGAAAGAGTGTAGAGAAGATTTACTAGGATGTTGCCCAGACTTCAGGAACTGAGTTACAAGGAAAGGTTAAACAGGTTAGGACTATATTCCCCAGAGCATAGAAGAATGAGGGGAGATTTGATAGAGGTATTTAAAATTATGAGGGGGATACACAGAATAAATGTAAATAGGATTTTTCCACTGAGGGTAGGTGAGATACAAACCAGAGGGCATGGGTTAAGAATGAAAGGGGGAAACTTTAGGGGAACTAGAGGAGGGAGGGGGGGACTTCTATACACAGAGAGTGGTGGGAGTGTGGAACGAGCTGCTGCTGAGGTAGTTAATGTAGGCTCATTTTTAACATTTAAGAAAAATTTGGACAGATACATGGATGGAGCGGTATGGAAGGTTATGGACTAGGTGCAGGTCAATGGCACCAGGCAAAAATATGGTTTGGCTCAGATTAGAAGGGCCAAAGGTGCCTGTTTCACTGCTGTAGTGTTCTATCTATATTACTAATTTAGATGGCAATGTAGTCAACACATTTGGTGCATTTAGTTTATAGTAAAACTAGTAGTTTAGTGGACAGTAGGGAAGGATATATAAGACAGGATCTAGATCAAATGCGAAGATGGGTCAAGGAGTTGAAATTGCAAGATGATGCACTTGGATGGGTCAAACCAGGGCAGGTCTTACACACTAAATCATGTTCTATAAGGTGAAGGAAATGTTTAGCTTGTTTGTGCCATTGAGCGGGGTATTAAATATCACAACTAGGATCTCAGGATAAAGCTGTGCAAGGTGTTGGTAAAACCTCACTGAAGTACTGTGTGCAGTTCTAGATGCCAACAGTTGGAAGGATATGCAGTGAAGGTTCATAAACTCACGAGCAGGATTGGTGCCAGAACGAATGTTAGAGGGGAGCATAGTGCAATGCTCGTAAACTCGCTCAGCGGGGGGAGTGGGGAGGTCAGATGCTGGTCCTACCTGCTGTGAATGTTCTCATCCTTGCCCCTCTGACATAACGGCGAAAAGTACAGATTTTATTGCATCAAGCATCACAAGTTAGATGCTAGCGACACTTGTGCATGCTAGTGACACAGCCAGGGGCAGGTGGAAAGTCACTGGCATGCGTCAAGCTGTACGTTAGTGATGCTTGATGCATGCTAATGATGTGGCAGGGGTGGGTCTGTCAGCAAGCGATAAGCGCGACCGTATGGGAGGCACAGCACCTCGCTTGGGGTGAGCAATGCCCGCGGATATCCCCCCTTGGAGCAGATTCTGATCATGAGAGAGTGAATGGCAAGTTTTTTTTTCCGCCTAGGGTAGATGATCCTGGAACGAAAGCATATGGGTTTCAAGTGAGAGGGAAGAGGTTTAAGAGGAACAGGAGGGGCAACTTCTTTGCTCAGAGTCCATATCCAGAGTGACCTGCCAGAGGAAGCTATAGAAATGGGAACAATATGGTATTTTAAGAATACCTGGACAGACAGAGAATAGAAATACTTTAGAAAGATGTAGGCCAAATGCAAGCAAATGGGACTAACCTGGAATACCAACTTGGTTGGCACAGAAGAGTTGGGCCAAAGACCCTGTAGGACTCTAACTAAGATATAATGAATGGTAGCCTTATGATTGTTAAACAATGTTGCACTTAGTACCATCACAAACATTTTTCTTTTGAAAATAGTTAGTATTTGTTCAAACAATAATTTGAGAAATCAGAATGAAAAGCTGAAACAAATCCTGTGCAGTTTCCAACAGGACAGAGCTCAATTTAATAGAGCAGTCAACAAGTAAGCTGGCAGGTACAGCAGGCAGTGAAGAAAGCTAATGGCATGTTGGCCTTCTTAACAAGGGGAGTTGAATACAGGAGCAAAGAGGCTCTTCTGCAGTTGGTCAGGGCTCTGGTGAGACCACCCTGGAGTATTGTGTGTAGTTTTGGCCACCAAGTTTGAGGAAGGATATTCTTGCTATTGAGGAAGTGCAACATAGGTTCACAAGGTTAATTCCTGGGATGGCGGGATTGTCATATGTTGAAAGATTGGAGTGACTGGGCTTGTATACACTGAAATTTAGAAGGATGAGAGGGGATCTGATTAAAACATAAGATTATTAAGATGGTCGCTACACATGGATAAAGGCATGGTCCAGGATAATGGGCTGAAAATAGCAGATAGAATTAAATGCAGACAACTGTGAGGTGTTGCATTTTGGAAGGACAAACCAAGGTAGGATACATATGATAAACAATAGACCACTGAGGAATTTGGTTAAACAGAGGGATCTGCGAATACAGATACATAATTCCCTGAAAGTGGCATCACAGGTTGATAGGATTGTAAAGAGAGCTTTTGGCATATTGGCCTTCATAAATCAAAGTACTGAGCATAAGAGTTGGGATGTTATGACAAAGTTGCATAAAAAATTCGTAAGGCCAAATTTGGAGTATTGTGTGCAGTTTTAGTGACCTAACTACAGGAGAGATATCAATAAGATAAAAAGAGTGCAGAGAAAATTTACTAAGATGTTGGCAGACTTCAGGGACTGAGTTACAAGGAAAGGTTAGGACTTTATTCCTTGAGTGTAGATGAATGACGGAAGATATAATAGTAATTTATGAGGGGTACAGACAGAATAAATGCAAGTAGACTTTTTCCACTTTGGGAAGGTGAGATACAAACCATAGGACATGGGTTAAGGGTCAAAGGAGAAAAGTTTAGGGGAAACATCAGGAGGAACTTCTTCATACAGAGAGTGGTGAGTGTATGGAACAAGCTGCCAGCTGAAGTGATGAATACAGGCTCAATTTTCATATTTAAGAAAAATTTAGACATGTTCATGGATGAGAGAGGTATGGAGGGCTATGGACTGGGACTAGGCAGAATAATAGTTCAGCACAGACTAGGAGGGCCAAAGGCCTGTTTACTGTGCTGTAATATTCTGTTTCTTTCATTCAAATTTAAATAAAGAATGCTATTTTTCCTATAATTGTCTAAAGTTAATAAACTTTGAGGCTTACTTGCTTGGAAAATCTGAGTTTTTATTTCTGGCCAGTGCTATAATCCTGCTGGTAAGGGCGAATTTCCTCCAGTGGTGGTACAAGGCCAAAGCAATTAACAGCTGGGATTCATTAATATTCCGACAGCGGTCATGCCCCCTGAATAGTTTACACCTTTTCTCCAATATTTGGTGATGTGTCAAGAACATTGCTCAGGGTTCGCTAAAAGGAAAGGAATAGTTGAGGCAAGTGGGATCTTTTCAATGCAGACTGGAGATCACTCCTTCACCACTCACATTGAGTTGTTGTCATGGCCCAATAACATAGCCCAACTGACCACCAGGTGTAAATTAGAACCTTTCTGTTTCTGGGTGAATAGCTCATTTGCTGAGTCTTCAGTTTCTAGGTTAGCTTGAAGCAAAGTTAAAACCTTCCAGCACTAGCCAGAGCAAAAATGGCAGTGCCCCATGGCTGTAATAAAAATGGAAGTATTTCAAGTATTAATAAGCAACAATAAAAGAAACCTTTGAACCTCTGAGCAAAATTATACTAACCAAAAAGGATTTTCAGTAAACAGCAAACCATTGCAGCTAGTAATGAAGCTGAGAGTTGATAATTTTAAATACTACTGGTCGGAAATATTCCTGCTGCAGAATTTACCTTCGTTGATGACATTTTGTGAGAGGATGTTATCTGGGGTACTGAGGTCCATGAGGGCACATTTGAAAGCTGACTTACTTCATGACAACTTACTGCTCCCCTGGCAGGCGTTTATGAAGGGGTGCTCATGTCTACTATTGCAGCTGATTTGATTTTTATGATAAATATGTCTGCACACCATGTTGGAAGAATGTCACCACACAGAATGGCCACAAACCAAGTCTCATTGAGCTGAGTTTTTCAGCCAAAGAGAGTAAATATTTTGAATACATGGACTAATCAGAAGACATGGCAACAAGCTCACTAAAGGAAGTGATAGTCATCAGCTCATTTTTTAAAGAAGTTGGCAAAAAGATAAGAGGTTGATGCTCCCATATCAATGCAAAGATTTTCAGATTGTGATTAATAAATTTCACTGTGTTTTTCTATAGATATAAATATATAGATATAGATTTGAATTATCAGTAAAAAGGAATTTAAAAAAATTATGTTCAGCTGGTTCCACCTGCTATGGAAAATGACTGGGATGGGTGATGGGTCCATATTTGTTCTGAGAACAAAATAATGATTTGTGGATAAATTAATGCAACATCATCATCTGATAATATCAAAAGTAAGAGGTTTAGAATCAGTGATTTAAAAAACTGTTAACACCTAAAGAGCCACTCTTGCCCTAGATATTGATGAGCGTCCTAAAAGGCAAGCAAAAAAGTCTTTACATGCTACATTATTTGTTGTTTCAGATCAGGTCCATTGATGCAGACTCCAGCAGAACCTGACGCTCATGGCACTGGGCACTACCCCACTCGTGTTAAACACTTCTCCTCACAGAGCATACCATGGTGCTCAGATCCAGGAGATCAGAAGTAAGGCAGGCCTGATTGGCCAGGGCTGCAGAAGATTGTTGCTGGCTAGACATCAAGGGTTCTTTTGGAACACTGGATGGTGTACTATGTGACTTGATAAATTTCTGATTCAGAAATTGCTGAAGGATGACTTGTGATTGATCAACTCGTTGAGTGCTGTCACACCAGCAGTCAACATTAGCAAAACCAAGGAGATGATTGTGGAATTCAGGAGGAAGCCAGGAGAATGCAAACCAGTCCCCATCAAGGGCTCAATAGTGAAGGGGATGAAGAACTTCAAATTCCTGGGTGTCATCATCTCTGAGGATCTGTCCTGGAGCCTCCATGTTGATGCAAACCATGAAGAAGGCTCACTAGTGTCTATATTTTGTGAGGTTTTTAAGGAGGTTTGGTATGTCACCAAAGACTCTTGATAACTTCTAAAGGTGTACCATGGAGAGCATTCTGGTTGGTTGCATCACTGTCTGGTACAGAGGTGACAACTCTCAGGACAAGATAAAACTCCAGAAGGTTGTTGACTCAGCCTGTGACATCGCAGGCACCAGACTTCACTCCATCAAGGACATCTACAAAAGCCAGTGTCTTAAGGAACTGCCTCTATCTTCAAGGACCCCACCACCCAGGCCATACCCTCTTCACTCTGCTACCATCAGCGGAAAAAGGTACAGGAGCCTAAAGATGAGCACTGAGCAGCACAAGGACAGGTTCTTCCCCACTGGCATCAGATTCCTAAATGATCAATGATCCAAAGACTTGGCCTTTTCTTTGACTTTTCATGCATTATTTTTATTTATTTTTGTAAGGTGGTTTATATAAATGTTTGCACTGTGATGTTGCTGTAAAATAACAAAATTGGTGACTTGTTCATGACGATAAATTCTGATTTAGATTCTGATGTGAAACGCTCAATCAAATTGGCATTTGACCTGGAAATGATCTCAATCCTGCTTCATTGCAGGGGAGAAGAAAGGGGAAAAAAAAGATTTTTTTTTAGAAATGTAGAATTGATTAAACTTTGTTGCACATCCAAGAATAGCAGATGCAATTTAATGAAGTAAATGCGAGCTAATATGTTTTTGGATTAAAGCAAGGGTAGGTTGCACACATCTGGAAGTATGCAGTTGTGCCTAAGCAGAAAATCAAGGGTTCAAGTACACAAATGACGGAGTGCCCAGTGCAGGTAGTTAAAGCCATGAAAAGGCTGATGGAATTCTGCTTCTTGTCCATAGGAACAGAGAACATTTTTTTTAGCATCTTGTTATGGAAAGTAAAGAATCAGTAGGATTGTGCTTAATTCAGAGATGATCCAGACTCCATTTTCATTGGAATCAGATTAAAAGAATCAGAAAGAAAGAAATTATTTTATTTTCATAATATCCTCAGGAGAGCAGACTCTCACTAACAGCAATGCCACGATGACCAGACAATCCATTCCAGTGATGTTGGTTGAGTGATCCCATTTTTTTCAACATCAAAACATTTACACACTCAGTCGAAAGACCAGTTGGAACCTCAATTTCAACACCTCTTTCCAAAATTAGTTGTAAATAATTTTTTTTAATTTTGAATGGTTTTGTGATAGTCTGTGCTGTCAAAAACATAAAAATACACACAGAACTATAGAGCACACAAGACACATTTATTAAGTCATGCTAGCAGGAATGAGGATTGTTCATGTCAGGTAGACAATATCACCCTTGTTCACCTCAAATCTCATTCAAAGAACATAGGGAAACTACTAGTACCATATTTAAGGCATTTTCTGGCAGCATATCTCTTACAAGTTGATAAGTATATCTCTATGAATTCATTTGTGGGTCATTGTTACAAGTCCTGGTTGTAACAATGTGTCCTTTCCTAAGAAATGGAAATAATTGACATCAAACAGTCATTCACATGTCCAAATTAACTCAAAGATTTCACTTCTTTTACATACAAATAAGTTAATGTCTAGGAGGTCCGGTTCAAATATACTTTTACAGCGATGTTCTGTATACCTGAGATTTAGACTTTATTTATTACATGCAAATTTATTAGTCTGGGGAAATAATTGCATCTTTAAGAAACCCAAAGAAAAGGTAATATTTGCTTAAATTCAAAGAGAAAAACATAGCTTGATCCGGAGATGCAAAGTCAGCCTTAATTAAATAGGAACAGGTTCTGTCAGATCAGTTAATCTGTGTTAATGTTTCTGTCAACCTGCAACAGTGCACAATTAGGAAGTGGCTTTGAGTTGTTAGTTTAGATGCTAATTTGGTAGACTGGGAGCCCCCAAGTCTTGTTCTTAATGCCTCTGCGATCTGTTGAACAATCCTCATTTAGGGAGTGGTTGAATACTAATTTAGTTTTTGTCTGGAAAAACCACTGTCTTGTTTTGTGTGAAAGTGTTTTTTTCTGGCACAGGTTTCTAAAGCTAGGGAATTCTGTATTTAATAAAAACAAAATCAGTTGTTTTAAGTTCTTGTTGACTTAAAAATAGAATCTTTTACATCAGAATCAAGATTTATCATCATGAACAAGCCATGAAATGTAGTGTTTAGCAGGAGTATCATTCTACAAACATACATATCTTAACCATCTTATGATATTACTATAAAATAAAATAATTACAATTACAGGGCATAAAAAGTAAGGCAGTGTCTTTGCTTCATTAATTATTCAGGAATCTGAAGGCAGCCGAGAAGAAGCTGTCCTTGTGCCCTTGTGTTGCTAGTGCTCGTCTTTAGGCTCCTGTACCTTTTGCCCATTCGTAGCAGAGTGAAGAGGGCATGGCCTGGGTGGTGGGGTCTTTGAGGACAGAGGATGCCTTTTAAAAATACCGCCTCATGATGATATTCAATAGAGTGCAGTCTGGTGCCTGTGATGTTGGAGGCCGAGTTAACAACCGTCTGGAGTTTATTCTTGTCCTTTTGAAGTTGTGAATTGTGGAAGCATGAGGCCCTTTCATGCAAAGAAAAATCCTGACAGTAAAAGCAGAGGCTCTCCGGTCTTTCATCGGGAGACTTACCTCCTTGAATGTGCTGTAGCCAGCTCCAAGGCACCGACTGCAATCCCTCTTGGGGAAGGATAATTGGCAGAGCGCAGCACTCTGATGCCTCACGTGAGTGTACAGCCACAGCAAGTGGCTGGTTAGGGGCAAGCTTATGACGCCGTCAGCCCGTGATCCATCTCCCAACTGACCCCTCTTCTTCCATGACCACTTCAAGGCAGGCTGATCGGCAAGAGCCATCTGGTCGGCAAGAGCCATCAGGTCAGGGGCCGCTGGCAGGGGCCGTCAGGCAGGGTGGCCATCGGGGCTGGAGCCATCAAGGGGCGGCCCGTGTGGGCTGTGACAGCCCTGCTGGCTCTGCTCCAGCACCTCACTGGGCTGCTTCGACCTTGGGACTGTTCTCTGCAGCTCAAAACACAGCGGAGAAATGGCCGTCTTCCCTACCCATAATCCCCCACACTGCTGAAACTGTTCTATGAAACACAGGGTTCAAGCTGCGTGGAGGATTATAGGTAGAGAAGACAGCTGCTCCATGAAAGCTTTTTGTTTTCCTTCCTCGTGAAAGGGCCTACTATTTCCTGATCCAGGGAATCTGTAATGGAGGGTCAGGGGAACAAACAGTCCTCAATATTAGCATAGCTTGAAGGACATTAAGAGGAATTTCTTCATGCACGTGTCCCCAGAGGTAAAGGAATGAAGTTTAGATAGCTCAGTTAGATGTCAGCTCAAACTCATTGCCCTGAATTGTCTTCCATTGTCAGTCTGTGCTGAATTTTTTAAAATATTTGTATGAAGCAAGATATTATTCAAAGTTGATTTACCTTTATTGCAAAGACATATCGACTGAGAAATTCAATTGTCTACCCCCAATTTATTTCAAAACTGAATACAGTATCTGAATCACAGTTACAATAGTTTCTGGATCATTTCACAATGTATTAGAATTTCACCTGGTGACTTTCGCTGCTGAAGATCCAGCTGCGCTGGGTGGGTCACGTCTCCAGAATGGAGGACCATCGCCTTCCCAAGATCGTGTTATATGGCGAGCTCTCCACTGGCCACCGTGACAGAGGTGCACCAAAGAAAAGGTACAAGGACTGCCTAAAGAAATCTCTTGGTGCCTGCCACATTGACCACCCCCAGTGGGCTGATATCGCCTCAAACCATGCATCTTGGCGCCTCACAGTTTGGCGGGCAGCAACCTCCTTTGAAGAAGACCGCAGAGCCCACCTCACTGACAAAAGGCAAAGGAGGAAAAACCCAACACCCAACCCCAACCAACCAATTTTCCCCTGCAGCCGCTGCAACCGTGTCTGCCTGTCCCGCATCGGACTTGTCAGCCACAAACGAGCCTGCAGCTGACGTGGACTTTTACCCCCTCCATAAATCTTCATCCATGAAGCCAAGCCAAAGAAAAATACCTCCACATCATCCATGGATCAAACAATGTAATTTCCTGTGCTAGAGAAATAAGATCACCTCATTTCTAGAAGGACCATACCTTCATACCTTGAAGAAGAGCTCAGGCCCGAAATGGTGGTTATAGATCTTAAGCTCCTAAGGACATTGCAAGACCTACTGAGTTCCTCCAGCATTTGTGTTTTACTTGATCTTTCCCCATTTGATCTTGGGTCAGAATTTCCTTCCCTGAAGAGAGTAGGTGCCATTTGAAGACATTTTAAGTGATGTGGCCTTAAAATAAGCTTTCATCTAAATGTAAAATCGAATCTCCCAATCAGTATTGACTTAAGATTTCTAATGCATATTATATTTGATGGAATATAAATCACTCAGACTTTACAAAGCCTTGCTATTTCATCAAGTAAAATGGTGCTTGAGAATTTCTTTTGTTTTATCACATTACTGATGAGCGTGATAGTGGATGTTGCAGATGGTTTCCATGTGATACAAACTGTAATTTGCATTTGGCACTCTAAAGTTATTCCTTACTTTTGTTATGCACGAGAAGGTAGGTTGCTATTGTGAAGCGTTCAGAGCACTGTGTGCAGTAACATTTTCAAATGCTTCCCTGAAGGGCTTAAAGGAAAGGTTGCAGCAATAAACTGAATTTTAAACACATAACTTGACTTTGGGACATTTTGGTGACCATGGTTCACTTCAACAACATTCTTTCAGGCAGGATTTTTTTTCTTGATTATATTTTGCTTCCAACCCTACAGCATTTGCAGAACTGATGCCAGAAGTCAGCCTGTCCCAAATCATGTAGAAAGGTTACATCATGTATGTTGATTTAAAAAGCAAATAATTAACAAGCAGGAGAAACACAAAATGCTGGAGGAACTCAATGGATTAGGCAGCATCCATGGAAGGCAAAAAGTAGTCGACATTTCAGACTAGAATCCTCCATCAGGAAAGGTCCTGAAGCATTGATACTTCCTCCAACAATTTGGTGTTGCTCCAGTTTTCCAGTGTCTCTGGTCACTGGTCTCTCTTGTTTATTTTCATTAATGAGGAGAAGGTATTGCAGAATGGGTAGGTGCATAGTACTAAAACAGAGTCATGGTTAACTCACCACTAAATAGAAACAAAGCTTGGTCATGTTGGTCAATCTGGCAAAAGAAAGATATGAACTTTTCTGACAGCAACTCTTGTTGACTTTCATCTTGTTAAAATTCAGTTTAATAATGACTATAATATTTTTGAGGCTCAAGTCTCACATGAGAGAGACCTGTTTCTCAATAATTTTGAAGACTTGGAAACACGTTGCATTTGGATCGTCTTTCTCTCTGGTTTGAGTTGCATTGTAAATGGGTTTTCTCACTTGATATCACTTCATGGAATTCAACATCAACACATTCGTGGTTAATAGGATTCATAACTAGAATGCAATCAATCTGGGAATTTTCACTAAAATTATGGTATTCTTGTAAAACTAACAAAACTTGATCTATATCTTTATACATGTATTAGATAATCCCTCTGTTCAGCTATTTTCTCAACTGAGTCACACAGAACAAATTCAATCTCTATCTGTGCTGAGTAAATCAAGAACATCTGCAGGTGCTGAGATTGTACACAGAAGTGCTGGATAATCTCAGCAGGTCCTGCAGTGTTCACAGGAGGTAAAGTTATAAAACCCATGTTTCAGGCTTGAATCCTTCATCAAGGTAAGAACAATCTGTGCTGAGTTGGTTCATTGCAGCCAAAAAGCTTCAGGGCCTTTGCATTTAACCTCGGCTCCCTGAAATGGAGAGAAAGAAAATTGGTCACCTTGTCATTCCTAATTATTATTAAATTATTCCTCTGGATTTGGTCATGAAATATTGTTAGGTCAACAGCCAAGGTTTTAACCTGGTTTATGAGCAGCAGACTGAAATTGAAGGCAAGGCAGTATTGCAGAGAACAGATGGCTGAAATCAAAGAGAACATAAAACATAGGAGCAGAAATAGGCAGCCCCGCCATTCAATCATGAGCTGATCCATTTTCCCACTCAGCCCCACTCCCCGCCCTTTTCCCCATAACTTTTGATGCCCTGGCTAATCAAGAAGCTATCCATCTCTGCCTTAAATGCCCCGAATGACTTAGCCTCCACAACGGCCTGTGGCAACAAATTCCATAGGTTCATCAGCCTCTGGCTAAAGAAATTCCTTTGCATCTCCATGCTAAGTGAACATCCTTCAATTCTGAGTTTTTGTCCTAGAGTCTCCCACATTGGGAAACAACTCTTCTACATTGACCGTGCATTTCAACATTCCAAATGTTTCAATGAGAACCCCCACCCCCACCATTCTCCTAAACTCCAATGAGTACAGGCCAAGAGCTGTCACATTTTCCTCATATGATAACCCTTTCATTCCTGGAATCATCCTTGTGAACCTTCTCTGAATCCTCTCCAACATCAGCATATCCTTTCTTAAAAGAGGAGCCTAAAACTGCTCCCAATACTCCAAGTGGTTTCCCCAGGGCTTTATAAAGCCTCAATATCACATCCCTTCTCTTATATTCTATTTCTCTTGAAATAAACGGCAGCATTGCATTAGTCTTCGTGTTCAATGGCTATGTGATGTCAGGTCATGTTAAAAATCAGAGAAGATTATATTCTCAATTTCCAATTTAAATTTAAAATTTCAAACTGTGGGGACCCTTTTTGAATTACTTTTATAATCTTTGATTTGTTACGAAGGCAAAAATGTTGACTTATGAGGTAATTTATCACACTGATAAGAATTCTGTCTTTCTTTTTGACCAAACAGCTTCTTTCTTGGTAGTGGCTTTAGATTTTCATTTTTTAAAAATAATAAAATATCAATACAATATACTGTTTTAAATGGATGAAATGATATGATCTAGGTGTAATGTATCTTCTTAACTCTATATTTTTGAATATTGTAGTCACACTAGGCATGCAGTGAGCGAAAGAGTCATACAGAATCAAACTGACTTTAATAGAACTCTCACACGTGTTTAAATCCCTCGGAACCTGATGACACTTGTGACTTCCGGGACTTCTACGACATCAGCCGCTAGGCTGTGGGCTTGCCACACACCCAGAGCTCTCACAGTCAGATCTGCTGCGGACTTGCCCGTGACTCCGTGAGCCAGTTCGCCTGTTGCGTGGGTGAGCTGCCACGTGACCCCCCCCTCCCACCCCAAACCAGCATTAGGAGGTATGGAGTCCACAGTCAACATCTCTTTAGTCCGCTTGGGTGGCTGACCTTATTGGTGTGGAGGTGGCACAGTCGCAGGATGTTCCAGGTCTAGGTGCGTCAGCTTGGTGAAGGTCTCCTCACGCCCGATCATGTTGAGGATGCATGCGGTTCTGTTCTGATGCACCACCTTGTATGGGCCCTCATATGGCTGCTGGAATGGAGTCCAGTGCATGCAGACTGAGACATAGTTACAGTCCTGGCGGGGCTTGGGGACAAAGGAAGGTGTTGGGTCATGGCACAAGGTTGGGATAGGAGCAAATGTTCCTACTTTCTCTTGGAGCCTTGTGAGCACTGCCGCGGGTGTCTTCTCTGTGCCGTTGGCTGCTGGCACAAACTCGCCTGGAACCATCATTGGGAGCTGTACACCAACTCTGCCAAAGACTTGGCTAAGTCTTCTTTGGGAGCCATGCAGATGCCAAGAAGTACCCATGGGAGCTCATCCACCCAATCTGGGCCTCGGATGTGGGCCATCAAGGCTGACTTCAGGTGCTGGTGGAAATGCTCTACCAGGTCGTTGGACTGTGGATGGTAGGCCGTGGTGTGGTACAGCTGGGTCCTAAGTAGCTGTGCCATCATCGATCATAGGCTGGAGGTGAAAGGCAACCACCCCGCCCCACCCGGGTCTGAGGTGATGTTGGAAGGCAGGCTGAAATGTGCAACCCAGCTTGCAATCAAGGCTCTGGCACAGGACTTGGTGGACGTGTTGGCGAGTGGCACAGGAGACTGGCAGTGGACTGACGATGTCCTCATGGACATACTCAAACCTGTACATTGGCTGGAAGGGTTGAAGGAGGGCCTTCATGTGCCTTTGGACTTTGGAGTCTGGCATTTTATGCATTTTCTGGCCCAGTGCCCAACGTGCTTGCACAAGCCGGGCCAAGAAAATCTATCCGCCACCTGTTGGATGGTTGCCCAAATGGACAGATGGGTCAAACCATGTAGTGCGTCGAAAACACAATGCCTCCAAGTGGCTGCAACGATGGACTGGGGTCAGCTGATAGACACACTACAGAGGAGCTTGCTGCCTGCGGGGCTGATAGGAATGTGGTCAAGTTGCAGGCCTGAGACTGTGGTGCGGTAGGCCGGCAACTGCTGTGCCTTGGTGAGCGCCGTGTAGTCCAACCCTGGAGATGCAAGACACCATGTCAACCATGACGTTTTTTTTCCCGGAGATATGTTTGACGATGGTGGAATAGTCCAAGATGTATGACAGGTGGCTTTGCTGTCATGCTGACCATGGATCTGACACTTTTTGGTTGTTGTAGTCCCCCTAGATGTGCAACAAGTGAAAGAATCACATGGAGTCAAAAGTGAATTGAACCAACTGACTTTAATAGAACTCATGCATGAGCTCAAATACCTCTGAATTTGATGATGCTTGCGACTCCCGGGACCTTTATGACATCAGCCACTAGTCTCTGGGCTTGCCCTGCATCCAGAGTTCTCACAGTCAGACCTGCCGTGAACTTGCCTGAGACTGTTGCATAGGTGAGCCGCCACAACGTGAAACTTCAATGCTAATAAAAATATTGAAAAAGAAAGCATTTGCCTCCTTCACCATTGACTCAACCTACAACTTCAGGATAACTTGCACGAGGACTCCTAAGCCCTTTTGCATTTGGGAATTTTCAATTTCATCCCAATTTAGAAAATAGTTTGCTTGTTTATTTCTTCAAGAAGTGCATGACCATATATTTTCCGATATTGTATTTCATTTGCCACTTCTCTGCCCATTCTCCTCAATTAAGTCCTCTGTTTCCCCAACACTAACTGTTCCTCCACCTATCATCATGTTCTAGGCTACAAAGCCATTTATTCCATGATTGATATGCCACCTAAAAAGAAATGGCCCCAACACCAACATTCCTGTTACGTGGAACACTACTAGCAACTGGCAATCAACCAGGATATGATCCTTGTATTCTAACTCTCTGCTTTCTACTACTCAGCTAATGCTCTAACCACACTATAAGTTTCCTGTAATGCCAACATTCCTGTTATCTTGTTAAGAGGCCTCATGTGTGGCACCTTGTCAAAGGCCTTCTGAAAATCCAAATACTTTACACACCATTCACTGCCTCTCCTTTATCTAGCCTGCTTGTTACTCGTTCAAAGAATTCCAATACATTTGTCAAGCAAGATTTTCCCTTAAGGAAATCATGTTGGCTTTGGCCTATCTTGCCACGTGCCTCCATGTACTCAGTAACCTCATCCTTGACAATCAACTCCAACATCTTGCCAATCACTGACATCGGCTAACTGGTCGATAATTTCCTTCTGCTGCCTCCCTCCCTTCTTGAATAGTGGAGTAATATTTGTGATTTTTCAGTGCTCTGGGACCACACCAGAATCTATTGTTCCTGAAAGGTCATTGAAAATGCCTCTACAATCTCTACAGCTACTTCTTCCAAAACCCAAGGTTGCAATCCATCTGGTTCTAGAGACGTATCTACCGCTAGACCATTCAGCTTTCTAAACTTCTCCCTTGTAATAGTAACTGCACTAACTTCCTACCCCTGGTACCCTTAGACATCTTCCATAGTGAAGACTGTATCAGTCTTCACTATGGAAGCAAAATGCTTCCATCAGCATTTTGCTGATACAGGAGCATTTTGCTCCTATGCCATCTCCTTGCCCCCATTATTATTTTTTCAGCATCATTTCTTAATGGTCCAATATCTACTCTCACCCCTCTTTCACTTTTTGCATGTATTTTGTTTTTAGACATAGAGCATGGTAACAAGCCCTTCTGCCCCACAAGCCTGTGCTGTCCAAATACACTTCTTACTTTGGCTTGGCTTCGCGGATGAAGATTTATGGAGGGGGTAAATATCCACGTCAGCTGCAGGCTCGTTTGTGGCTGACAAGTCCGATGCGGGACAGGCAGACACGGTTGCAGTGTTTGCAGGGGAAAATTTGTTGGATGGGGTTGGGTGTTGGGTTTTTCCTCCTTTGCCTTTTGTCAGTGAGGTGGGCTCTGCGGTCTTCTTCAAAGGAGGTTGCTGCCCGCCGAACTGTGAGGCGCCAAGATGCACGGTTTGAGGCAATATCAGCCCACTGGCGGTGGTCAATGTGGCAGGCACCAAGAGATTTCTTTAGGCAGTCCTTGTACCTCTTCTTTGGTGCACCTCTGACACGATGGCCAGTGGAGAGCTCGCCATATAACACGATCTTGGGAAGGCGATGGTCCTCCATTCTGGAGACGTGACCTACCCAGCGTAGTTGGATCTTCAACAGCGTGGATTCGATGCTGTCGGCCTCTGCCATCTCGAGTACTTCGATGTTAGTGATGAAGTCGCTCCAATGAATGTTGTGGATGGAGCGGAGACAACGCTGGTGGAAGCGTTCTAGGAGCCATAGGTGATGCCGGTAGAGGACCCATGATTCGGAGTCGAACAGGAGTGTGGGTATGACAACGGCTCTGTATACGCTTATCTTTGTGAGGTTTTTCAGTTGGTTGTTTTTCCAGACTCTTTTGTGTAGTCTTCCAAAGGCGCTATTTGCCTTGGCGAGTCTGTTGTCTATCTCGTTGTCGATCCTTGCATCTGATGAAATGGTGCAGCCGAGATAGGTAAACAGGTTGACTGTTTTGAGTTTTGTGTGCCCGATGGAGATGTCAGGGGGCTGGTAGTAATGGAGGGGAGCTGGCTGATGGAGGACCTCTGTTTTCTTCAGGCTGACTTCCAGGCCAAACATTTTGGCAGTTTCCGCAAAACAGGACGTCAAGCGCTGAAGAGCTGGCTCTGAATGGGCAACTAAAGCGGCATCGTCTGCAAAGAGTAGTTCACGGACAAGTTGCTCTTGTGTCTTGGAGTGAGCTTGCAGGCGCCTCAGATTGAAGAGACTGCCATCCGTGCGGTACTGGATGTAAACAGCGTCTTCATTGTTGAGGTCTTTCATGGCTTGTTTCAGCATCATGCTGAAGAAGATTGAAAAGAGGGTTTGTGCGAGAACGCAGCCTTGCTTCACGCCATTGTTAATGGAGAAGGGTTCAGAGAGCTCATTGCTGTATCTGACCCGATCTTGTTGGTTTTCGTGCAGTTGGATAACCATGTTGAGGAACTTTGGGGGGCATCCGAGGCGCTCTAGTATTTGCCAAAGCCCTTTCCTGCTTACGGTGTCGAAGGCTTTGGTGAGGTAAACAAAGGTGATGTAGAGTCCTTTGTTTTGTTCTCTGCACTTTTCTTGGAGCTGTCTGAGGGCAAAGACCATGTCAGTAGTTCCTCTCTTTGTGCGAAAGCCGCACTGTGATTCTGGGAGAACATTCTCGGCGACACTAGGTATTATTCTATTTAGGAGAATCCTAGCGAAGATTTTGCCTGCAATGGAGAGCAGCGTGATTCCCCTGTAGTTTGAGCAGTCTGATTTCTCGCCTTTGTTTTTGTACAGGGTGATGATGGTGGCATCACGAATGTCTTGAGGCAGTTTTCTTTGGTCCCAACAAAGCTTGAAAAACTCATGCAGTTTGACATGCAGAGTTTTGCCGCCAGCCTTCCAGACCTCTGGGGGGATTCCATCCATACCTGCTGCTTTGCCACTTTTCAGTTGTTCGATTGCCTTATATGTCTCATCCTGGGTGACGACCTCATCCAGCTCTAGCCTTAGAGGCTGTTGAGGGAGCTGGAGCAGGGCGGAATCTTGGACTGAATGGTTGGCACTGAAAAGAGATTGGAAGTGTTCTGACCATCGGTTGAGGATGGAGATCTTGTCGCTGAGGAGGACTTTGCCGTCTGAGCTGCGCAGCGGGCTTTGGACTTGGGGTGAGGGGCCGTACACAGCCTTTAGAGCCTCGTAGAAACCCCTGAAGTCGCCAATGTCCGTGTTGAGCTGGATTCGCTTGGCGAGGCTAGTCCACCACTCATTTTGGATCTCCCGGAGTTTGCGCTGAAGATGGCTGCATGCGCGACGGAAGGCTTGTTTCTTCTCTGGCCAGGACGGCTTTGTAAGGTGAGCCTGGTGGGCAGCTCGCTTCTTTGCCAGCAGCTCCTGGATTTCCTGGCTGTTTTCGTCGAACCAGAGCTTGTTTTTCCTGGAGGAGAAGCCCAGTACCTCTTCAGTGGATTGCAGTATGGTACTCTTCAGCTGATCCCAGAGGGTTTCAGGGGATGAGACCGTGAGGCGGATTGCATCCTCGAGCTTTGCTTTGAGGTTTGCCTGGAAGTTTCCTCTCACTTCGTATGACTGCAGGTTTCCAACATTGAACCTCTTTCTGGGGGCTTTACTGTTCCTGGGCTTTGGCTTGAAGTGAAGGTTGAGCTTGCAGCGAACCAGCCGGTGGTCAGTGTGGTATTCCGCGCTGGGCATGACCCTGGTGTGGAGCACTAGGATGTAGTCCAGGAGGTGCCAGTGTTTGGATCGGGGATGCATCCAGGTAGTCTTCAGGCTGTCCCTCTGCTGAAAAAGGGTGTTTGTAATGACAAGCCGCTGTTCTGCACAGAGCTCCAACAGGAGGCGCCCATCGTCATTGCACTTGCCGACACCATGCTTGCCCAGGATTCCTGGCCAGGTTTCTGAGTCTTTGCCAACGCAAGTGTTGAAGTCGCCAAGGATGACAACCTTGTCGGCTGTAGGGGTGCATTGAATGAGGTTGCGCAGGTCAGTGTAGAACTTGTCCTTTTCTGCTGGTTCCGCCTGGAGGGTTGGAGCATAGACACTGATGAGGGTGATGCGACGCTTGTTTTGAAGGGGGAGTTGCATGGACATGATCTGGTCCGAGTGGCCTGTCGGGAGGTTTTCGAGTTTGGAGGCAATGGAGTTCTTGACCATGAAGCCTACACCAGATAGGCGTCGTTCATCCATAGGCTTGCCAGACCAGTAGAGTGTGTAGCCCGTGCCGCATTCTTGGAGGCTGCCTACATCTGCAAGGCGGACTTCACTGAGAGTGGCTATGTCGATGTCAAGTCTGAGGAGTTCATGTGCAATGAGGGCAGACCGACGTTCAGGTCTGTTGGCCTTGTCTAGCATGATTCTGATGTTCCAGCATGCATGATTCTGATGTTCCAGCATGCTAGCTTGAGTTTGTGAGCATCTTTTGAGGGGGAGGACGTGGAGGGGAGGACGTGGAGGGAGAGGACGTGGAGGGGGAGGACGTGGACCTGTCCTTGGGCCTGCGCAAAGGAGCTTTTAGGTGGAGTGCAGTGCGCGCAGTACTGGCCCCACCCTTTACACCTATGGTTCGTGTGCCGTGGCCAAGCAAGCTGGGACGTGGCAGCGAGGTCCTTGGGTCGTAGGTTTGATATCGGAGTGGCCTTCTCCTATGCAGGTTTCTTACCCGGGCTACAAACCCCCCAAGCACCCAGAGGAAACCTATGCAGACACAGGGAGAATGTGCAAACTCTTTACAGACAATGCTGAATTCAAATCTGGGGCACTGCAGATTTATTGCACCAACCGTTACTCTCACCATCCTGCCTTGGAGAAGGTTTCTGTATCATCTTTGATATTATTTACTTGAATACTCCATCTTTTCCCTCCTTATGAGTTTTTTTAGTTTCCTTCTGTGTTTCATTTTTAAATTCCCAATCCTCTCATCTTCCCTCTAAGTTTTACTTCCTTGTACAGTATGCCTTCTCTTTTGCTTTTACATTGGCTTTGACTTCCATTGTCAGCAACAGGTGTGTTCCATTTGGATATTTCCTTTTATTTGCTATGTATATATCTTTTATCTTCCTCATTCTCACACAAATTCTAACCATGGCTGCTCTGTCATCCTCCTACGAGTGTCCCCTTCCAAACTACTTTGGCTGCTTCCTCTCTCGTGCCACTGTAATTCCTTTCACTCCAGTGAAATACCAACACATCTGACTTTAGTTTCTCATTTTTAAATCTCAAACTAAACCCAATCAAATTGTAACCATTGCCCCCAATGGTTCCTTTTCTCAAAGCTTTCTCATTGCTTCTGATACATTACACAACACCAAAACCAATGCAGTGCAATCCCCCAGTGGGCTCATCAAGAAGCTGCTCTAAAAAGCCATCTTGCAGGCATTCTAAGAATGCCTTCTCTTGAGATCCAGTCCCAACCTAATTTACCCAATCTCCATGTTAAAATACCCCATGATGACCATAACATTGCCCTTCTGACATACCTTTTCAATTTGCTGTTGTAATTTGCTGTCCACATCCCAGCTACTCTTTGAAGGTCTGTCTATAATTGCCAATAGTGTCCTTTGACCCTTAACATTTCTTACATCATTCTGTGAAGTATGTTTCCTGTCAACATATAATCTTGGAGACATTCAGCAGATCAGGCAGCAGGCCATGAGTTGAAATTTCAGAAGCCAAAGGGACTGAATATAAAATATTAAATCTTCTATTTTCTCTAAAGACTTCCTCAGTGGTACCAGTGGTTTGTGTTTTAGTTTTAGGTATCCGGTTTACTTGAGTTTTGTTTGTTGTGATCCTGATCTACTCAGATGACATCTGATGAATTCAGCCTGAAGATGAGAGAGCCAAAGGATTTCTGAATTAGATATAGAAATAACATCTCATTCGAGGTGTGGTCAATCAACAGAGTCCACCAAAGCCCTACATTTCCCGACCATATTTTCTCCCAGGGAGGATTCCATTCCATTCTCCCAGGTTCTTCATCTCCATTCAACCTGCTTTGATGACCAAATTTCCAGACCAGTACATTTTGGATGCCTTTCTTTTTCCTTCAGCAGGAAAACAGAAGTTTTCCAATGGCTGTGATTGAAGGGCTCCCAAGCACATTTTCTTTAAGGACAGGATTTCCATTCTTCCCACCTTCAATGGAATCCTGCTACCAAATGTATCTTCGCCTCCCTTTCCCTTTCAGTATGCCAAAGGGATTATTCCCATTTCCAACATCCATTCACTTTCTCACAACACGTCCATGTGACCCTGGGAGATGCATCACCTGCCCTTTTATCTCTTCCCTCCCAATATATGGAAGAAGAAGAAATTCACAAGCCTTTCTTCCAATCAGATGTATTGCATTGAGTTTCAGAGTGTGCTCTCCTCTACATTGGTAGTCTTCTTTCTTTGGCTTGGCTTCGCGGACGAAGATTTATGGAGGGGGTAAAAAGTCCACGTCAGCTGCAGGCTCGTTTGTGGCTGACCAGTCCGATGCGGGACAGGCAGACACGATTGCAGCGGTTG
Source organism: Narcine bancroftii (assembly GCF_036971445.1). Classification (NCBI taxonomy): domain Eukaryota; kingdom Metazoa; phylum Chordata; class Chondrichthyes; order Torpediniformes; family Narcinidae; genus Narcine; species Narcine bancroftii. The sequence goes on from NC_091469.1 coordinate 411,547,016, forward strand.
CAAGGGAAAATTGGTTGGTTGGGGTTGGGTGTTGGGTTTTTCCTCCTTTGCCTTTTGTCAGTGAGGTAGGCTCTGCGGTCTTCTTCAAAGGAGGCTGCTGCCCGCCAAACTGTGAGGCGCCAAGATGCACGGTTTGAGGCGTTATCAGCCCACTGGCGGTGGTCAATGTGGCAGGCACCAAGAGATTTCTTTAGGCAGTCCTTGTACCTTTTCTTTGGTGCACCTCTGTCACAGTGGCCAGTGGAGAGCTCGCCATATAATACGATCTTGGGAAGGCGATGGTCCTCCATTCTGGAGACGTGACCCATCCAGCGCAGCTGGATCTTCAGCAGCGTGGACTCGATGCTGTCGACCTCTGCCATCTCGAGTACCTCGACGTTAGGGGTGTGAGCGCTCCAATGGATGTTGAGGATGGAGCGGAGACAACGCTGGTGGAAGCGTTCTAGGAGCCGTAGGTGGTGCCGGTAGAGGACCCATGATTCGGAGCCGAACAGGAGTGTGGGTATGACAACGGCTCTGTATACGCTTATCTTTGTGAGGTTTTTCAGTTGGTTGTTTTTCCAGACTCTTTTGTGTAGTCTTCCAAAGGCGCTATTTGCCTTGGCGAGTCTGTTGTTTATCTCATTGTCGATCCTTGCATCTGATGAAATGGTGCAGCCGAGATAGGTAAACTGGTTGACCGTTTTGAGTTTTGTGTGCCCGATGGAGATGTGGGGGGGCTGGTAGTCATGGTGGGGAGCTGGCTGATGGAGGACCTCAGTTTTCTTCAGGCTGACTTCCAGGCCAAACATTTTGGCAGTTTCCGCAAAGCAGGACGTCAAGCGCTGAAGAGCTGGCTCTGAATGGGCAACTAAAGCGGCATCATCTGCAAAGAGTAGTTCACGGACAAGTTTCTCTTGTGTCTTGGTGTGAGCTTGCAGGCGCCTCAGATTGAAGAGACTGCCATCCGTGCGGTACCGGATGTAAACAGCGTCTTCATTGTTGGGGTCTTTCATGGCTTGGTTCAGCATCATGCTGAAGAAGATTGAAAAGAGGGTTGGTGCGAGAACACAGCCTTGCTTCACGCCATTGTTAATGGAGAAGGGTTCAGAGAGCTCATTGCTGTATCTGACCCGACCTTGTTGGTTTTCGTGCAGTTGGATAATCATGTTGAGGAACTTTGGGGGACATCCGATGCGCTCTAGTATTTGCCAAAGCCCTTTCCTGCTCACGGTGTCGAAGGCTTTGGTGAGGTCAACAAAGGTGATGTAGAGTCCTTTGTTTTGTTCTCTGCACTTTTCTTGGAGCTGTCTGAGGGCAAAGACCATGTCAGTGGTAAACACAAACTGGGTGAATGCTTTGCAGAAGAGCAATCACTTATCACTTTAATTCTTTCCCCCTCCCACCCCATTCCCCAACTCACTCGCTGATACAGGTACTTCACCTTTTGCTTCTTAAATTACTCCAGTGATGTTCAGTGTGAGATGAAGGAACAGGATCTTATCTTTTGACTCAGCATGTTATACAGTAACTTTCGGAGCATAACATACAGTTTGACAAGTTCAGGTAAACCCCTTTCACTGATGTGGCTGTTCCTTGTTTCGATTAGTAATAGTTCAATTTGTCTTTGCTTTGCTTTTGTTCTATCTGCCAGTCTATTATCTTGACAACTTTGGCCTGCCCCCATCACTGACATTGCCTCTGCTCTAACCAGCCTCTCCACATCTGCAACTTAAAGTACACTTGTCTCCTTACATTTCCAGTTTTGATGAAACATCCTTTATCTTTTAGCTTTTTTAAATATTTTTTTATTTTTCACACTATGAACCATATTAACCAAAATACACACAAACATTTCCCTCTTGAATATACACAGTGTCATTTTTGCCCCTTTCCCCCCTCCCTTCCTTTCCTCCTTCCCACCCCCTCCCAACCCATTAAACGTTCAACATATACAATACAATAAACCTATTAAACAATGTCATCACACAATGAAAATAAACAAGAAAATTGCGTCATCTACTTTTACATACTGGGTCAGTTCATTTCGTCTTCTTCTCATTCTATCATTTTAGGGGGTGGAGGTCTGCGGTCAGCCCTCTCTGTGGTGTTCCATGTATGGTTCCCAAATTTGTTTGAATACTGTGACTTTATATTTTAAATTATATGTTGTTTTTTTCCAATGGAATGCATTTATTCATTTCTATGTACCATTGTTGTACTCTCAGGCTCTCTTCTGATTTCCAAGTTGACATTATACTTTTTTTTTGCTACAGCTAAGGCTATCATAATAAATCTTTTTTGTGCTTCATCCAAATTGAGGGCTAGTTCTTTACTTCTTATATTACTTAGAAGAAAGATCTCTGGATTTTTTGGTCTGTTGCTTTTTGTGATTTTATTTAATACCTGATTTAGATCTTCCCAAAACTTTTCCACTTTCTCACATGCCCAAATTGCATGTACTGTTGTTCCCGTTTCCTTCTTACAGCGAAAACATCTATCTGATACTGTTGGGTCCCATTTATTTAACTTTTGGGGAGTGATATATAGCCTGTGTAACCAATTTACCTATCTCGGCTGCACCATTTCATCAGATGCAAGGATCGACAATGAGATAAACAACAGACTCGCCAAGGCAAATAGCGCCTTTGGAAGACTACACAAAAGAGTCTGGAAAAACAACCAACTGAAAAACCTCACAAAGATAAGCGTATACAGAGCCGTTGTCATACCCACACTCCTGTTCGGCTCCGAATCATGGGTCCTCTACCGGCACCACCTACGGCTCCTAGAACGCTTCCACCAGCGTTGTCTCCGCTCCATCCTCAACATCCATTGGAGCGCTTTCATCCCTAACGTCGAAGTACTCGAGATGGCAGAGGTCGACAGCATCGAGTCCACGCTGCTGAAGATCCAGCTGCGCTGGATGGGTCACGTCTCCAGAATGGAGGACCATCGCCTTCCCAAGATCGTGTTATATGGCAAGCTCTCCACTGGCCACCGTGACAGAGGTGCACCAAAGAAAAGGTACAAGGACTGCCTAAAGAAATCTCTTGGTGCCTGCCACATTGACCACCGCCAGTGGGCTGATAACGCCTCAAACTGTGCATCTTGGCGCCTCACAGTTTGGCGGGCAGCAACCTCCTTTGAAGAAGACCGCAGAGCCCACCTCACTGACAAAAGGCAAAGGAGGAAAAACCCAACACCCAACCCCAACCAACCAATTTTCCCCTGCAACCGCTGCAACCGTGTCTGCCTGTCCCGCATCGGACTTGTCAGCCACAAACGAGCCTGCAGCTGACGTGGACTTTTTACCCCTTCCATAAATCTTCGTCCGCGAAGCCAAGCCAAAGAAGAACCAATTATAGATGAAACATCCTTGACCCAAAATGTCAACTCTGCTTGTTGAGCTGTGGAGTGTTTAGAGTGTTTTCATTTTCTGATTCAGATTTTCAACACCTGCAGTCATTGCTTCAATTAATTGAGAAGGTCAACAGCACAGAAATAGAATAGTAAAAGATGTCAGCCAGAATTTAAGAAGAGAATTTCAGGAATGATCAATGTCTTAGTTTTTCTGGACCAATGAGGTTTCTCATTGAAAGATTCTGAATGGACATGATGACCTCCTTCTGAGTGTTATAATTTGACATTATCCATTTTACACCAATGCTGAAAGTCAACATGAGCTTTAAAGCAACTGATACAGCACCTGAGCACCTCATATTCAGTGGAGTATTTATTGGAGTCTGGAGCATTGAATCATGAACAAGGAGGGTGCAGCTAAAGTGGAGTATTTGTGATCCTTATAACCATTCCCTGGAGGAACAAAATAGGTTGTCATTCCTCGAACTTTTAGCAGAGATTTTTTTTTAAATGGAGCTGATGCTTTCTCATTTTTTGATAAAACCAGGCAGACCAGAGAATAATAAACATTAGTCAAGCAATACTTCACACTGACAGTATTTCTAACAGAAAAGCAAAATTTGGATGACTAGTTACATATGATTTAACACTACTTTTCTGCAGGGAATGGAACATTATATGCCTTGTTGCTGATGTGGCATGTTTAATAACAATAATAAAGATACGATGAATAGATTAGGTCTATGTAATTTTGAAATCGAAATCAGGCCTCACTCAATTGTTCTGCTTTAAGGATCTTGCAGCTGAATCTGTTCAGAATAATGATTATCTTGCAACATCAGTATGTCAGTTACCTGCATTTGCAATTTTACCAATAAAAACACCTAAATTATAAATTAGCATATGTAATAATTAGCCTTCAACCTATTGCTGATAATAATGTAGAAATATTTAACTACACCTGCCATCATTTTTCTGCCCTTCTTTGAACTTGAGGATTTAGATATTTAATTGAAAATGTAAGAAGGCCTTTAGATGAGGGTGGATCACTGTTTACTCCTGCTTCCCACATCATTTCCTAATTTACTCTGCCTCTGCTTTTGTGCCTCCAGCCAGGGCAAGTTCACTATTCCTCTCCTTCAGCATACCTTTGGGACCAAGGATGACTTACTTCCATTCTTTAGTTGGTTTTGAGGTGGCCAGTGAAATCAATGTGGAAAATACAAACTCCTCCACAGATGAGGCATTGGGTGCCTAATAGATAAAATAAGTTGTTTATGAGAAGGTCTCTTTACTCAGGGCTTCCATGTGCTGTCAATACATAAATTAGTGTGAGTGTACATGGGTGCTTGAAGATTGCATGCAAGTTGTTGAACCTATGACTCTATTTCCTTTCTGTAATACTCTGTCTCTATAACTCAAGATTCCCAATGGAATCTAAATGCTCCTTCTCCACATTGAGCTGTTATGGGATAGATTCCCAGGAGTCAGTGTGGATGTTGCAATTCTTCAGGGAAATTTCAAGCATAGCCTGGTCATTTCTTCCACAGACAGATCTCAGAACAGGGTGCTATTGTGGAGGTCTGTTGGTTGGCATGTGAGTGACATGCTTTGCCCAGCTTGGTCAACTGAATGTATTCTTGGGCCTGCAAGAGATCAGAGTTTTACTCTTATTCAAATCCTCCATGTTTTCCATCCATTGCATGAAAATCTTTGCATTACCCTGACCTTCCTTTTCTTAATACCATCATTCAACCCTAAAGCTTGCCTCCAATGCTGGCTTCTTGATAATTCCAACTTTGTCATCAGACTAAGTTTTGGAATTCTTACCTTAAACCTCTACATCTCTGCTTCTATCTTTTTTACTTGAAGCTGCTCCAAGGAACCTAGTTTATTAATCAAGCTTTTCATTATATGTGCCATCATCTTCCTATGTGGTTTCTCGGGACTTTTTGTGACATTAAGAGTCCGACATAAGTACAAGTTATAACTTTAAAATTATAGTTAAAATAAATGTTGTGAGAGTAATATGCAGACACCTCAGCACAAGACGTTGAATGTAAATTTGTCCCCTTGCGCAGAAGGGTTGGTTGGAGAACACACTAGGAACCTTGGCCTTGAAACAAAAATGCTCTGCAGGGTCATCCATTGAGAAATTTTAAAGCACTGAAAATCCTGCATGTTTGCATGTCTGGAGTTCAACACCTACTAGCAATAAACCATTGGTGATCTTCAGAATGAACATCTGAACCTACCAAAGTGATTACCGTCCAGAAACTCTCATAATTAATAGACCCTATAAAAAGTAAACAGGTAAAAAGTTGATTAAAACAAAAATTGAGGAAATTACCATATTTCTTGGTTCAGACATCTACATTTATTATTGCATTGAATTATTTTGCAGTTAAAGTCTAAAACAAAACCTTGTCCTGTGTGTTTCTGTAATGCCATCTCTTAAAGAAATAAGGTGACCCTGTGGAGGCCTGGGCTATAACAGAAGTTGAAGCAAAATCTTTAGCTCCTGCATCATTACCATGCCCATATGCAGGTATCATAAGGCACTTTCAAGCACGGAAAACACCAGCCTGTAAAGGCAAAGGTTCCTTACCCTTCCACATAAGGACATACTATTCTGAAAGTGCCATGGCCAACTCCAAGATGTCGATTCCAAACCTTCTCGGGGAAGGACAATCGGTGGAGTGCAGCGCTCCACTGCCTAACCTGAATGTACGGGGGTGGGCTGATGATGCCATCAGCTCACAACCCATCTCCCCACTCTCTCCAAGACCCCCTCAAGTCAGGGGTGGTGGGCGAGGACTGGTCGGGGTAGCAGGAGCTGTTGGAGCCTGCGGGGCCACTCTCTGTGGCTTAAAATGCAGCAGAGCAATGGCTGTCTTCCCTACCCATAATCCCTCACGCAGATAGAACTGTTCTGGGAACCACAGTGTGGTTCCAGCTGTGTGGGGAATTATGGGTGGGGAAGATGACCATTGCTCTGGCACTTATTTATGACAGGTGACATTATGGCATCAGTTGCCCCACCTCCAATGGCTCCAGAGGGCACTACAAGGCACCACTCGATATGAATGGGATGCTGGAGTAGTCTTTTAGGGCCGCTGTCTGAAAGGTAAGTTTTAAGTTTTCAATCCACTCTTGTAGCTGCCCCCAGGCGGAGGCCTGACATGAAATGGCCTATTGGCTGCAACCTGGAATCCTGGTGTCAGTTATATTCCTATGTTTATCATTTCAATTCTTAAAGTAACATGGTTAATGTCATCTCCCAAGCATCAATATTATGACATATATCATCTGGTGATTTAGTGAGATATTTGCTGGTATATGATGGGTGGGGAGTGCCATCATCCTCCAGACCCTAAAGTTAAGTTTGGTGGGTTTAAATTAAAATAATTCATGAGATTGTTCCTATTATTAAAATTTCCACAACCCCTTATAATCACTAAAACCCAACAATTGTAAGCCAGCTCTGCCACACTTGATATGAGTCCCATTTGACCTTGTGCTCTGTTTTTGGGTTCACCATTGAGTCTGGGGGCATGGTATTAGTTGCTGGGTAGAAGGGCTGGTCCCTAGCTTAGTATCTACCACATGTATACATAACTTGTGCTCTACCCAGAAGTTCATACTGAAAATGAACTGAGCAAAGATTTCTTCTCTATTATTCCAATATTTGAACTTGATAGGTGAGGTAGAATTTAATAGTTTTGATTTAATTAATGAACATTGCAGGAAATTTCTCCCAAGGTAATTAGAGATATGGTTTTGCTATATTATCAGATGATTAACTGATTTTCAGACACAAAGGTGTCTATCATTTCATTGTGGAAGCCTGGCAGATGGAGAGCATGGGTTGGAGAGCAGATGTACCTTGGATCCTGCTGCTTCAGTTCTGGGACCCACACCCCAATGCGTATGGCCAGGCAAAATGCGTATGGAAGTATTCACTTCTTCTGAAAATTCTCACAATGTCACAATCTGATTTAAAAAAAAATTAAAATCCTCTTTAGATTTTTAACTTGCAAGGTGTAAACTAGGTCTTACATATTGCAGTCACTTCTGTACCACACACTGTGTGGTCACTGCACAAAGGCAAGGAAGAATATTTACAGCAAATGGCCTTGTCGCTAAAATGCAAAACTAACTGCTGGAGGGAAATGTGGTGAACAGCAGAGATGAATTTAGGCACTGGAAATGCATAAAGGAAAGGAAGAGAAAGATATCCTGAAGGGTTAGGTAAAGGTATGTGGTAGGATGCCTGTGAGGAGCATTAACACTGCCCTTAATTGTATATGATAATTAGTATTTCTTTTTATGTATAGTTTGTTATTTTAATCACCAACAGCTCTGAATCTTACTCTGTTAGCAAATGCAGCTAGTATGGAGGAGGATTTACTAATGATCTGCAAAAGGGTATTCAATAAAACAAGGGACAAATCCTCCAAGATATGTGTGATAGTACAGATCTATCACCAATGTACATAGTGTATATAGTTACTGTATCTAGACTGTGCTTACAGCGATTGGCTGAGAGCTTAGCCACGCCTACTGTCTGGGCCTTAAAGGGTTGTGTCCCTAGCCAGGTCGGATCATTCCAGACTGGTCGGCCACCTGTGAAGAGCTCCTGTCTTTTGCTAATAAAAACTTGGTTTGGATCAACAAGTCTTTGGTTCTTTCGACGAGCTCTACAATATGACAGAGTAAAAATAATTGGGAGGACGGGAATATTTGACATTCCCAAAAATAAGCATGGAGATTGCAACGCACAATTAATCCACACACATTATTCCCTATAAAGGCAACATGCTAACTTATGCTGCCTGCACCCTTAAATAATTACTGCAGCTGCTACGCTAACTACACTATTCATTAACTTATCATCTCAATAGGATCCCAAGGTTCTTCACTGTCTGGCAGCATCGAGAGCTTTTCTGCAATATTTAGTGTCCAATGCAGCATTTAAAAAGGTGCACTATGAATGTTGCAGCTGTTAACAAACATTCTGTGATATATACTGGCCTAGGGAATAGTCACAAATCACATGTGATCTGGGAGAGTGAGAATTGTGGCCTTTTCAAGCTGCACTAGAGAAAATGGAGGGGAAAGCATGAAGAGGGCAGACTTGACATACTGCAAATAAAGGGAGAAGAGATGAATGTGCGGGGGAGTGCTTGGAGTCAAATTCCAAGCATCTGTATGCAGGGCGACAAAATTTAATCAAGCATGGCCAAACTCTGGATAAGCCTTCAAATCCTATACTCATTAACTGTACTACTAACTTCAGACACTGCTCAATGCAGCCCAAAGTCCAAAACACTCTCTCAATCTACCAAAGACTCTCGAAATGTTTACAGGTGTCCCATGAAGAGCATTCTATCTGGTCTGGAATGGAGGTACAAATGCACAGGACAGGAAAAAAACTGCCTAGAGTTGTGAACTCAGCCAGCGACATCACTCCGTCGAGGACACTGATAAGACGTGGTGTCTTAAGAAATCAACCACTAATCTCAAGGACCCACCATCCAGGCCATGCCCTCTTCAAACTGCTACCATCAGGTAAAAGACACAGGAGCCTGAAGACAAGCACCCTGCTGCACAAGGACAGCTTCTTCCCCTCTGCCATCGATTTATGAATGGACAAAGAACCATAGATATGACCTCACTTTCTCCTATTTTCTGGCACTATTTATTTACTTTTGAAATGTAATTTATACAAATATTTGCACGGTAATGCTGCCACAAGATAACATATTTTGTGACATGTTCATAATAAATTCTGATTCTTATTCAATCAGAATTAAGATCAAAAACGTGTGCGCTTCACTGTACATTTTAACATTGAGTACAGTTCTGGGCATTACAGCTACATCACACTGTTTGCAACCACTATTCAACTGTGATAGTTATGTCACCCCAATGCATTTACTACACTCACTGGCTCATCTCCTTCCTACATGGAGGATGGATGGGTGAATTTCCTGCAGATGGCTGACCAGGGACAACTCTGGTTGAATCGGCTTATTAAAGAAATAATACTTTTTTTGAATATTTTATATTTTCACACAGACTTGTACAGTCATATATAGTATCCTGCCAATAATGGCAGTTCACTTCAAATATACATATATTCATTCTCTTTATGACTTTATATACAAGGCCGTGTCTCTACCAACCCCCTTCCCCCCCACATATAAAACAAAACGACTCACTCAAACTTCAACCAAGAACAACAAAACTTTAACACTAGGAAAATAAACAAGGGGCAGGGATTGTCCCAGCTCAGTGGGCGGCCTCTGGACCGATATTCATTCTTGACTTTTCTTGATCGGGATCAGTGCAAGGGAGAGGAAGCCACAGCAAGAAGCGGGGAAACCAATCACTGCCATGCGCCTATGCAGTGCATGTATGGCTGCCAGACCTTACGAAAGGTACTGTGTTTGTTTCTTAGGTTATGTTATTTTCTCCAGGGGAATGCATCTTTGCATTTCCTTGATCCATCGTTTCACACTGACTAGAGTCAGACTTCCAAATCTCCGCAATGCACTTCCTGGCCACTGCCAATGCAATTAACACAAATTAGATTTGAAATTTGGACAGCTACATCGTAAGCCTTATGTCCATTATGTTTCCCGCAGGACCCAGAGTTGAAAGGGCTCTACGAATGACCAGAGAACAGGGTCTATGCTCGGTACAAATTAATGACAAGGAGGCAACAGCCCGGTGAGTCCTGTAGAGCTTATATTCAAGCACTAAGGGCACTGGGCAGGGACTGTGCCTGCACAGGCAGAACTGCTGCAGAGACCACAGATGATCTCATTCAGGATGCCTACGTGGCTGGGGTCCGATCGAATGAGGTGAGGCAGCGCCTGCTAGAGCACAGGGAAGAAAACCTAGAGGACATGATCCGGATCGCGGATACAATGGAGGATGCGGTCTTAAGTATGGAAATTTACTCTCAGAGCTGGACCCTACGCTCTGATGTGAGTAGGATGCCCTCCCTCAACCCTACTACCCCCCGGCACACCGACGGCCTGACGGCTGCCGCTACGCTCCCCGATGCAACCCCGAAGTGTTATTTCTGTGGGAGGGACAAGCACAGCAGATCCCAGTGCCTGGTGAGAAAAACCAGGTGCCAGAAGTGCCTTAAAAACGGCCACTTTGCTGTAGTCTGTTGCTCCAAAATGGCCACTGTCAAACACAGTGCCTCATGTGAAGCTCAACCACCACCCTCCCATTCAAACATTTCTTCCTCAGAGCTCTTGTCCAATGACAGTGAGGACTCCACCGCGCGGCAGCGCCTGACATCACGGGGCAGACGCCAAGCGCGCAAGGTACAACCCACCCTCGTCGCAATGATGTAGGCCTGCTTCACCCTCCCTCACGAAGCCACGTCTGACCAGGCCCCAGCCCCAACTTCAATGGCCGTCGTCGCTGCCGACCAGGGACCCACCGCCGCCATCACCGCTGAGCCCGCCGCCGTCGCTACCAATGCTGTCGACCAGGGACCTGCCACCGCTGCCGACCAAGGGCACACCATACCCAACGCCACTACAGACGCTTCCAACCGGGGACCCACCACCACCGAGGCAGCTGACCAGGTACTGGCCACCGTGACCGATGCTACCGACCTGGTACCTACCGCCACTACCGACACTCCGTTACATCTATTCCCAAGATGAGGTCTTCCAGCCCAGATCATCTGAAATGTTCACCTTCTTCCACAAACTTGGCTTCCCCTCCCCTCAACTCCGCCCTTACCCGTATCTCCACCATTTTCCGCTCGATTGTCCTGGCCCCCTCTGCATCCAGACACAACAAACACAGTATTCCCCTTGTCCTTACCTACTATCCCACCAGCCTCTGCTACATTATCCTCTATATTTTATGCACCTACAGCATGATCCCACTACTGTACACATCTTTCCCTCTCCCCTCTCTGCCTTCCGTAGTGCCCACTCTCTATGACTTCCTCTTCCACTTACCCCTCCCCACCAATCGCACTCCCCTGCTCCCCTCCCCCCCCCCCCCCTCCACACACTGCTGGCACCTTCTCCTGTGGTCCTGTGGTTGCAGGAAGTAACACACTTGCATCCACACTTCCCCCCTCACAGCCATTCAGGTCCCCAAACAGCTCTTTCAAGTGAAGCAACACTTCATTTGTGTATCCATGGAAGTGATCTACTGCTTCTGATGCTCCCTTTGTGGCCTTCTCTACAATGGAGAGACTAGGCACAGATTGGAAGATCACTTTGCTGAGTACCTTAGCTCTGTCTGCATCAGTGATGAGGATCTCCCAAGTGGCCAACCACTTTAATTCTGTGACCCACACCCATACTCACGTGTTTGTCCCACAAGAGCACCTGTAAATTAGAGGAACAACACTTGATTTTCCATCTAGACACTTTCTAACCAGATGGGATTGACCTCTTTTTCTGCTAGCCTACTTTCTCTCCATTCTTCTTCCCCTTACCTCCAGCCTTTGGGGCCATGCTGACTCCCCCCCCCACCATTTTGTTCAGGCACCTGCTGATGTTTTTTATACCCTACTGAAGGACTCAAGCACGAAACGTTGGTTATGTATCATTATCTTTACTATATAAAGTACGCTGTTTGACCTGCTGCATTATGTTTTTACTTCATTTTTAGAGGTTACAGGATACCATTCATCAATCTCACAGACTGTGGGAAGAAGTATTTCCCAGCCTGGCAGTCCTGATTTACCTCAATTAATGGGTCAAAGAATAGGGATCTCAATAATTCGTGGAGCTTTATTTAAGCAATGTCCCCACTGAATGTAGGTAATAGAGGTAAGGGAGACCCACTTTGATCTTCTCAGCCATTTTAATGATCTTCTGCATTGACTTCCAGTCCAAAGCTTTGCAGCTACCATGCCACACAGTGATGCAGCCAGACAGGATGCTCTCAGTTGTACTGCTGTAAAATGATGCCATGATGGGGGCCAGTAGATTTTCCCTCCTCAATCTTCTTAGGAAGTTGTGTGGTATTGGAAAAAGGAGATGAGAGTGAAGGTAAAGATAAGAGTATTGCTGTATCATTTTGGATATGGTCTGGCAATAATTTACAGGTGACCCTCAAGATGTGATCTGCAAGTGAAAAATTATGATCAAATGACCTGTAACTAGGTCAAGGGAAAGAGACCAATGTCTCCAGTACAGAGGAGTCAGATAATAACTGAATCATGAACTGGTATCCTCTCATCTTGATTTCATTTTGACCCCTTTGTCCAGTCCCTTCCTGCACAGTACCTCACACGCCCTCCAACACTTCAACAAATTCCAATCTCTGGACTCGACAGCCTCATTTTCACTGTTCAACTCTATACACTTCCACTTTCTTCCCCCTACCCCATACTGAAAGTCTCAAAGCCCTTCATTTACAGAATCAACTAGTTCCCATTCACCACCACCCTCCTCCACTTGGCAGTACTTGTTCTCACCCTCAATTACTTCTCCTTTGACTCATCCAACTTTTTTCCAAATCAATGGGGTAGTCGTGCATACCTGCATGGGTCCTAGCTATGCGTGCCGTTTATTTGCTACATGGAGCAATCCATGCTACAAGCCTACAGATGCTAGACTCCCAACTCTTCCTCCGCTACATCAATGACCAGGCTGCTACTGTCTCGTATACACATTATGAACTCATCGACTTCATCCAGTTTGTTGCCAACTTCCACCCCGACCTCATATTCACTTGATCCATCTCTGGCAACACTCTTACCTTTCTTAATCTCTCTGTCTCCATCACAGGATAAAACTCTCTACAGATATTTTCTACAAACCCACCAACTCCCATTATTAACTGACACCTCTTCACAACTTATCCCTGAATGGATTGTATTTCTTTGGCTCAATTTCTCCATCTCCTTCTCATCTGCTCCCAGGTTGAGATCTTCTATTCCAGAACATCCAAGATGTCCTCCTTCTTCAAAAACATGGCTTCCCATCTACAGCCATCCACTCAGCCCTTACCCACATACCTATCTTTCCTTGACACTCCATGCTGAGATGCAGCAAGGACAGGATTTCCCTTGTCCTCACTTACCACCCTACCAGCCACTGGATCCAACATATTACACTGGACAATGAATATTTCACTTTCTGAAAACTTTCGGGTGCATTTTATGGATTTTGGGCTACTGATCTCAAAAATTACCTTAAACATTTCCTATCAAGTGCATTTTTTTTCTGGCGATAATCTGTTTTTTGCGATTTCCTTTATTTTAAATGTAATTCAAGCAAACAAAACCATGAAGTGCCATTGAAAATTCATTTTCTGTAATACACTTGGCCTTTTTCCCTGCTGATCTTGGTGCAATCAATGACAAATATGGTGAAAGGTTTCACAGAAACATTGGGACCGTGGAGAAATTATATCAGGGCAACTGGAATCCATCAGTACTGGCCAACTATTATTGGACACTGAGATGAGAGTCATCAGATGCCTAGTACAAACAAAAATCAGTGGTAAAACATTTTTAGGTCAGTTGAACTAACAAAATGTGTCAGCATCATTGTGCAATTAAACATGCTAAATTCAATTAAAGTAATTTAATATTTCTCCATCTTCCTATATGATACAACCAAAACTAAAATGATCTTTGTGTTTAGCTTGAAGTTATCTATCATAATCCCCAAATTATTCTTTCAGGAAGCAAACCTTTTGGAAAAAAAAATGTCCAGTGTTATCTTCTGCAATTTTTCCACCTTCAATATGATCCCACTGCCAGCCACATCCCCTCTCCATTTCCACTTTTCACAGGGACCACTCCCTCCATGACACTCTCATCCACTAATCCCTTCCCACTAATTGCCTCCTTGATACCCTGTGATCACAGAAAATGTTACACTTGTGCCAGCATACCTCCTTCACCACCACTTGGGGCCCAAACAGTCCTTCCAAGTGAACCAACACCTCAGCTGTGAATCTTCAGGGGTCATCTTTTGTATCCAATGCTCCCATTGTGGTCTCCTCTACATCAGAGAGCCTGGACATAGATTGGAAGATCATTTAGGTAAGCAATTTCACTCTGTCCACTTCAGACCCAAGGCCCTTCCAGTAGGTACCTACTTTAATTCCACACTCCATTCCCACATCAACATATTTATCCATGGCCTCATGAACTGTCAAACTGAGGCTACCTACAAATTGGAAGAACTAAACCCAATATTCTGTCTGGGCACTCTCCAACATCAACTTTTCCAGTTTCCATTAGCCCCTCTCCCAAGTCTCTCTCTTTTCCTGTCTCTCTGTCTCCATTCCTCCCACTCCCCAACACTTTCCCTTCCATCTACATTCAAAGAGTGACCTCCTCCCCTTATTTTTTCTACTACACATCCATATCCACATATGACCTCTTTCCCGTTAGCCCAATATCCTCCCGCTGCTCATTCCTCCCTTCCCCCCTCCGTCCGGGGTCTACCTGCTTTTTGCTCATACACCAACAAAGGGCTCAGTCCCAATACGATGGCTACTCTTTAATTCCTATAGATTCTGCATGACCTGCTGAGTTACTCCAGTACTTTTGTGTATTGCAATACAACAACTTCAATCAGACAGTTGACCAAAAGTGATGGATGAATACAGAAATGCATGATGCTTCAAAAAGACTTGGAAGAAGCAATGCCCAGGAGCATGGAGGAATCCAGTGCCAGCTCTAAACAGGGCAGAATGCACCATTTGGAGCCCATCCTTTGCAGCAGGCCAGTGACGAGTAGAAAAACTCCATTAGCACACTTCCAGATCCAAATATAATGTGAAATCTGTTGGTTAATGACTTTGCCTTCATTACAGGACAAGTACAAGCCGTTCAATCATTGGGTGAACAATGGAAATGTAAGTTCAGTATGCAAGTTCAAAGACTGACCTTCGTGAATCTGGATACACATGGTCAAAGGGACTTGGAAGATGTCACAGAAGCCCAGAAAATCTTGTTCTCACTTGGAATTATGACATCAATGATACCTCCATTACCGACCCTCCCAGCGCTATTGCTCACCCAGCCATCGCAGACTGTAACCAGTAAAACACAAAAGTTTGCAGACTCCGTGATTGAAGGGAAAACATAATGCTGGAGAAATTCAGCAGGTCAAACACTGTTCTTTATACAGCAAAGATAAAGATACATAACCGACATTTTGGGCTTGAGCCCTTCTTCAAAATATGAGCAAAATGTAGGTAGGTGGTTGGAAATTGGTACAGGGGAGGGGCAGGGGGTGGACCACAGACTGGAGTTAATAGGTGGATAAGGGAGGGAGAGCACAATGGTGGGGGATGGGGGAAATGTATGGCTCTGTGAATGGAGAAAGAGTGATAGGGAAGAGAAGGAGAACAAGGAGTGATCTCACTGGAGAAGTCAATACCATTAATTGCTTTGCTAAGCACTTTCACTCTGTCCACATCAATGATAGGGAGCTGCAAGTGGCCAGCCATTTCAATTCTGTGCTCCACACCCATGCCAACACATCTGGCCATGGTATACATACTATCCCACCAAGACCACCCATAAATACCACCACCAATACCTAATTTCCCATTTTAACAGTTCCAACCAGATGGCATTTACATCAGCTTCTCCAGTTTCTGCTGGATCACTCCCTGTTTGCCCTATTCCCCATCCTTCTGTCTTCTTTACTTCAGCTCTCCACCCTCTTCCCTCTCCATTTACAGAGCTATTCGCCCCTCCCCCCTCTGTTGATTGGTGTGCTCTCCCTCCTTCATCCACCTATTACCTCTTGCCTATTGGCCTAAGCTTTTCCCCGCTCCTCCCACCACCATTTTATTCAGGTGCCTGACTACATTTTGCTCATGAAAGGCTCAAGTCCAAAATATTAGTTATGTATCTTTATCTTTGTTATATAACATCCTCTGTTTGACCAGACTATTATCACTAATGCTGATAAGCCATGGTTTAATCTCTGGTCTTAATAATTCCTGAGGCTGCCCTGCAAAGACATTTGAAATCTCCTCCAGTGAAAATCAACACCTATAATGGGAGAATACAGCACAGGTAAAGAAAGAAAGCACAAGGTTTAATCGATTGTTCTTTGCAATTTGACATGGTTTAACTTTGGTTTGGAATATATAGTTTACGTTGCCTTTTGTTTATTCATCATAACCAATAGATACCTGTTGTCCATGGTGGAATTGGCCCTGTATATTGGCATCACAATAACTATCAGAACTGTTTGCAGACTGTGTAATCAGAATTGCCACTGCAGTGCACAGAAATGAGGTTGAGGCCAGCATGGATAATATTAAAAGGTGGGACAAGCTTGAAGGGCCTGCTGCTATTTTCTTATTTGTGTTCCACCTCAGTGTCTAAGTTAATGCCAAGGAGAACAAAACTGTTAATTCCTGTCTCTGACGTACAACGTTAACTGTTTCACTCTTCTTTCTTTTTCCACAGACGTTGCCAAACCTGCTGAGTGCTTCCACCATTTTCTCTTTTTGTTCCAGTTATCCATGATTGCAGTTTTTTCTTTGATTTTCAATCTCATGCAGAATATCGATTTCTGCACTCTTGATTGGGAGAAACTGGCTTGTGCAGAAGCTAAAGAGAAAGTAATTAATTCTTCAGTTGTCATCAAGTTCAGCAACTTTAAATAACTATGAAAAGTGTTCACCATTTAAAAAATACCACAAAAGCAGAAATCAATCAGCAACTAACCTGCAAGCTGTCAAAGATCCCTTCCAACACCATAGGGATGGAAGAGAGGGAAAGGTTCATATAATTGGGCATGTGATCAGGTGGACAGATTAAGAAATGTTAAGTGAAGTGTTGAGCTTCAGTCAAAATGTGAAGCAATGATCAGTTATATTTTCCCACACATCCTCCAGGTTTAAATATATCCTACTGAAATATTATCTTCTTTCTTTGGCTTGGCTTCGCGGACGAAGATTTATGGAGGGGGTAAAAAGTCCACGTCAGCTGCAGGCTCGTTTGTGGCTGACATATTATATTATATTAGCTAAATAAAGTACACCAAAGGGAGTTCATTTAAATGTTGAAAATGCAGAGTAGTTCAATTAAATATCGAATGAATAAACATAATTTTGAGTTGTCTTTAATCAGAAAGAATATCAAAAGGCTATACTTGAAATTAATATTCTCCATATTTGATTTAAATTATATTTGATGATAAGTATTTTCATTAACAGTTGCTTTTGCTTAACAAATTAATAAAACAGCAACGATTAATTTAAAACTATATATTGACAATAATTTTCCAATAATTAACAGTTGATTTCTCCAGTTTAAATGTCTTTAATAATCTGGTAAATGAAATCATGTTGAAAAAAACCTGTTCAGGCAATTGTGGCACCTGGAAGAGAAACTGAATTATTTTCTGCTGAAAATTAGCACAAGGGACTTAACTTGGCTGCGACCAGGATGGTGGCGCAGTTGTCTACTGCAGTGGCCTCTCCAGACCGGGTGCTACAGCAATCACTCCCACCCCCACCCAAGCAGGCACTGTTCTGAATCTTTGAGCAAACGAGGATGGAGACTGGAATACAGAGAATCGGACGCTGAAATTTGGGGAACACCAAGTAAGAGGAGTCCTCTGAAAGTGCACAGACTCAATTACCGGAGGTGGGGCTTGCACTTGAAAGGCTGACGGAATTGAGACCTCTGGTGGGGCGATGTAGCCTTCAGTCTTCGGCACTGGAGTTGACGTCATGGAGACAGTGTGGCGCAGTCGGAGGAGATGTCCTGAGATGTTCAGACCCAGAGAAGGTGTCCTGAGGTGTACGGAATTGCAGAGATGTGGGCCAGGTTCGAGGGTCCTGAAGATGCATGTACGGGATCATTGGGGGCCTCATGGGGGAGATGCCATGGCTTCGACCTCGAGGGCAAACTGCGAGAGTGGTTTTCCCTTTTAAAAAGACAATTTAACATCCAGAGTCCAGCAGATGCCAGGAAACCTGGCCTTGATGGCAGTGCGGTAGAGGACCCCAAAACGCAACAGCAATAGATATTCACCGACAAATGGTTACTTAAACAAAAGTTGTTTTTAATTATCTTTAAACATGAAAATAGAATCAAACTTTAACTTATCACTAAATTACTTAACCTAACTTAACCCCCTTCAAATACTAAGGCACGGGTGTGTAATGTGTGTATAAGTTCAGAAAAGTTATTTGATTCACAGTCCAATCTCACTTCTCATTCCTCCAAATTCTTATACCTTGCACAGAATTTAACATTTATAAAGTTCACCAGGCTTTGGTCTTTCTTTGGCTTGGCTTCGCGGACGAAGATTTATGGAGGGGGGTAAATGTCCACGTCAGCTGCAGGCTCGTTTGTGGCTGACAAGTCCGATGCAGGACAGGCAGACACGGTTGCAGCGGTTGCAGGGGAAAATTGGTTGGTTGGGGTTGGGTGTTGGGTTTTTCCTCCTTTGTCTTTTGTCAGTGAGGTGGGCTCTGCGGTCTTCTTCAAAGGAGGTTGCTGCCCGCTGCCCGCCGAACTGTGAGGCGCCAAGATGCACGGTTTGAGGCGATATCAGCCCACTGGCGGTGGTCAATGTGGCAGGCACCAAGAGATTTCTTTAGGCAGTCCTTGTACCTCTTCTTTGGTGCACCTCTGACACGATGGCCAGTGGAGAGCTCGCCATATAACACGATCTTGGGAAGGCGATGGTCCTCCATTCTGGAGACGTGACCTACCCAGCGTAGTTGGATCTTCAGCAGCGTGGATTCGATGCTGTCGGCCTCTGCCATCTCGAGTACTTCGATGTTAGGGATGAAGTCGCTCCAATGAATGTTGAGGATGGAGCGGAGACAATGCTGGTGGAAGCGTTCTAGGAGCCGTAGGTGATGCCGGTAGAGGACCCATGATTCGGAGTCGAACAGGAGTGTGGGTATGACAACGGCTCTGTATACGCTTATCTTTGTGAGGTTTTTCAGTTGGTTGTTTTTCCAGACTCTTTTGTGAAGTCTTCCAAAGGCGCTATTTGCCTTGGCGAGTCTGTTGTCTATCTCGTTGTCGATCCTTGCTTCTGATGAAATGGTGCAGCCGAGATAGGTAAACTGGTTTTAGCCACTCCAGTGTCTTGCTGACGAAAATTGCCCCTTCAGGGTTCTCCAGACGATAACCTCTTTCAGGTCACTACAGAGTTTCTATTTGTTTCCCTTATTCCAAGTGAAATATTAGACAGCCAGTCCCCTCCTCTTGCATGGAGCACAAGGGCTTTGACCAGGCTGCCTTCCAAATGGGCTTACCAGCTTTCAAGAGCTAGTTCTCCTTCCAGACAATAGTGGCTCCAGCCTGCTCTTTCATCTGTTGCCTTTGGTAAACAACAATCCATTAGTGAAGTCTCTTGAGGACTCTTCAAAGCTCTTGCAAAAGCTATGGAGCCGATATGTCTAGCATGGGGCAGAGCTCCAGTATTTCAAATAAGATCTGTTTTAAAGTGTTTGCATGCGACCTACAGTAACAAACCTTTCCCAGTTTATCTCCCAAAAACATATCTACATACTCTATATACTGTGTCACACCTACACCAGCCTCTTTGGATCGGGTGAACGGTCTCTAGTGGTTACTTTAACACCTAAAGACATATTTTGACCTATCTCTCTGTCACCATGACCGAGCCTCTGAAAATCAATGTATTGTGGCATTTTTAAAAAATATACATTTTAAGTAGTTGTGTTTAATTGGCGATGTGAGTGTAAGAGAGAGTGAGAGTTTAATTTTGTGATATTTCACTGTCCTGTGAGGACATAGTGATGGCTAAGGGCCCAAGATGGCGGTAAAGCAGTTGCACACAGTGGCCTCCTGGGACCTGATACTTCTGTTACTTTGCTGTTTGTAGTAGTGTTGTTATTTTTGTAGCACCACGGGTTCGGGGAAACATGATCTCATTTTTTTTGTCTTAAAGTGCCAAAAGTGCCTACTATTTCTACTACCTATTTTGCATTTTCATAATAATATTTTTCTTGTGACTAACATCTCCAATGCCTTGCATCACCAACTAGTCCAATTAATTTACAAATAATGTAAGTAAATGCAAACAGAAACATTCCCAACTGACATTCAAATTAGCTTCATTCCATTAGTCTATGTGAGCTTCTAGCATGAAATCTCTTCTCAGTGAGGGGAAACTAGGTGCACTATTTGTTAAGGAAGCAATTACAGCTACAGGGTGAGATATTATGCAAGAAGAATCATCAGCTTATTCACAAGCCCACCTTGTCCATGCTGAACAATGTGTTCTCCTGCATTAGTCCAACTTGCCTGCATTAGTCCCATTCCCCTCCAAGCCCTTCCCATCCATATAATTACCCAAGTGTTTCTTAAAGGAAGGTAATAAACCTGCCTCAACAACTATGTCTCACTGCTCATCCTAAATGCTCACCATCCTCTGAGTGAAGAAGTGTTCCCTCGCATCCCTTCTAAATCTTCTGACAGCTTGTCCCATCTTTTTAGAATGCTGTGAATTCAATCTGAGACATTCTTGACCCAGGCACCTAGAAGACAACCTACCATCTGGGAGTTCTGACCTTTGAATCCCCTATCACTCTCCCAGGAACTTGTACATTTTACTCTCATCACCTCCATCCCAACAATGTGGACAAGTCCCTCACTCTCTTTACCAAAATCAACAATAAGCTTCTCTTAGGTGCCATGTAAAAGGCATTTGCAGTTAATTAAGAAACTTTGTTATGTAGCTAATTGGAGAAAAAAAAATCTTTTGACTTCAAGAAGATATCAATGGATGAAGTGCCAAGTGAGGTTCAAACCACACAAGAAGTTATAGGTTTCCCCTCTTCAAATCTTAGGTTTAAGGCCATAAGATAGGGTGGTGTGGTAGACATAGCAGTTATCAAAATACTATTACAGCACCGGTGACCCAGGTTCAAATCTGATGCTGTATGTAAGGAGTTTGCACGTTCTCCCCGTGTTTGTCTGGGGTTCCTCTGGGTGCTCCACTTGTCTCTCACCACACAAAAACATAGCGGCATCCTAGGTTAATTGGGGTATTTGGGCGGTATTGTCTCAGAAGGGTCTTTGACTGTTCTGTACGTCTAAATTATAGCATGCTGCAATCTTTCATTATTTAAAACAATAATTTGATCTTCCATTTTTCCTTCTATGGTGGGTGACCTCACACTTACCAACATTGTACTCCATCTTCTAAAC
The DNA here is from genome assembly GCF_036971445.1 of Narcine bancroftii. NCBI lineage: Eukaryota > Metazoa > Chordata > Chondrichthyes > Torpediniformes > Narcinidae > Narcine > Narcine bancroftii. Next base: position 411,568,539 of record NC_091469.1, read on the forward strand.
CCTTGCTCATTCACTTAACCTATCTGTATCTCTCTGCATCCTCTGCGTAATTTGCTTTTCCTCTCATTTTAATATAATCAGAAAAAGTAAATACAGTGCCCAAATTATTCTTCAAAATTATTAATGTATATCGATCATGAAATGTTGCAAGACGAGCACTCCACACTCCATTGAGTGTCAAACAGAGAAACATCAATTTTTCCCAGGCACTCGAATGAGCAAGATACTGAGGGAAATAAATTAATACAGGTGTGGGATTTCTCATCAAATGCTTAAAACCCTTCTCATAGAGTAAGTAACTGTGAAATGCAATAACTTTTGATGAGAGAATCTCATCAACAGTTTAGACTCAACAAATGCCACATGTAATTGGATTCTGGATTTCATCATCTCCAGGGCACAATCAGTGAAGATTTGTAAGAAAATCTCCTCCACAATCCTCATCAGTACTGGAGCACCACGGGGCTGCATTCTTATCCCCCTGCTCTACTCGCTATACACCTATGACTGCGTAACTTGATATGATGACAACACCATCTACAAATTCACTGATGATACCATGGTAGTGGGTTGTATAAAAAGTGGCAATGCAAGGATGGAGTTTGAAAACTTGGTTGAATGGTGCACCAGCAATAAACTCACACTCAATGTCACCAAAACCAAGGAGATGATAGTTTACTTTAGGAAGGGAAAGCCAGAGATGTATCATCCAGCAATCATTTGGGAAATCAGAGGTGGAGAGGGTGAGCAAATTTAAGTTCTTGAGAATCTCTATCCCAAAGGATCTTTCCTGGACCCAACACACAATGTCAGCACCTCTACTTCCTAAGGAGTGTGTAGAGGTTTGGTATGACATTGGACCCTGGCAAATTTCTACAGATGTGTGGTGGAAAGTGTGCTGACCTGCTCTATCACAGTCTGGTATGGGAGACACCAATATCCCTGAGCACAAAGCCCTACAAAAAAGTAATGGACACAGCCCAGATCATCACAAGGAAAGCCCTCCCCACCATCAAGAACATCTACAGGGAACACTGTTATTGGAGAACAGCAGCAATCATCATGGATCCATATCACCCAGCACACGCTCCGTTCTCATTGCTATCATCAAAAAAGGTGTATAGGTGCCACAAGATTCACACCATCAGGTTCAGGAACAGCTGCTACTCCTCCACAATCAGACTCCTCAACAACAAACTCAATCAGAGACTTATAAAAGGTCTCTTAATTTTGAAATTTATTGATTTTTAAAATCTTTGTATTGCACAGTCAGTTTGTTTACATTTCTTTACTTGTGTATGTTGAGTCAGTTTCTTTTTGCATTACCAATAAGTGGTAATTCTGTCTTGCCTGCAGGAAAAGAAATCGTAGGGTTTTATGGAAAACAGAAGTAAAGCACCTTGATGCTGCAATGAAGGACTCAAGCCCAAATTTTGGTTACCTATCTTTACCTTTGCTACATAAAGTACTCTGGCCAGCTGAGTTTCTCTAGCATTGTGTTTCTAACTCAGGGTTGTATGTGATGTCATATAACAGTATAACTATTACAGTACAGAAACAGGCCATCTCAGCCCCTCTAGTCCTTACCGATCTAAGTGATCTCCTTTAGCTCCACCTACCTGCATTTTGCCCATAACCCTCCAATCCCCTCTCATCCATATATCTATCCAAATTTTCCTTCAATGACAAAATTGACTTTGCTGCAATCGGAAGGCCTTTCCACTCAGCCACCACTCTCTGAGTGAAGAAGCTCCCTCTCATGTTACTTCTAAACCTTTGCCCCCTAACTCTTAACTCATGATCTCTTGTTTGAATCTCACCTTCCATCAAGGGAAAGAGCCTATTCACATCTACTCTATCTATCCCTCTCAATAAAGGCCTAATCTACTCATTCTTTCTTTGTAATCTAGATTCTGAAATCCAGACAACATTATAGTAAATCTCCTCTGCACCCTCTCAACCTCATCCTTCCTATAATTTGGTGACCAGAACTGTACACAGTATTCTAAATGTGGCCTCACCAATGCCTTGAATAGTCTCAACATAACTTCCCAACTCCAATTTTCTATGCTTTCTATTTATAAAGGCCAGCATACCAAAAGCTTTCTTCACCACTCTATCTACATGAGATTCCACCTTCAAAGAACGATGAACTGTTATTCCTAGATCCTTCTGTTCTCCTGCATTCTTCAATGCCTTCCCATTTACTGCATATTTGCTGTTTTGATTATTCCAACCAAAATGAAGCACTTCACACTTATCGATACTAAACTCCATCTGCCAACTTTCAGCCCACTCTTCTAAATGGTCCAAATCCTTCTGCAATCTCTGAAAACCTTCTTCACTATCCACAACTCCATCTATCTTTGTAGCATCCGCATATTTACTAATCCAGTTTACCACTCCATCATCCAAAGCATTAATGTAAATGACAAATAACAAGTGATCAAATACCAGTCCCTAAGGCACACCAGTTGTTACGGGGCTCAATCCTGACATACAGTTATTCACCATGACTCTCTGGCATCTACCTTCTAACCACTGTTGAACCCATTTGACTATCTCAAAATTAATACCTAGCACCTGAACCTTCCAAACAGAAACTTATTGAAGGCCTTACTGAAATCTATATGGCAACATTTACTGTTCTACCCTCATCAACATTCCAAATCACCTCAAAATTTGTCAAACATGACCTTCCACACATAAACTCATGTTGATTATTCCTGATCAGACCCTGTCTCTCTAGATACATATATTATTATCTCTAAGAATACTTTCCATTATCTTACCAACCACTGACGTCAAACTTGCAGGCCTATAATTGCTAGGATTACTCCTCGAACCCTTTTTAAACAAAGGAACCATATGATATACACCAATCCTCTGGCACTATGCCCTCTCTAATGGCTTTTGAAAAATCATTTTCAGAGCCTCCACTATTTCTTTCCTAACCCCTCAAGGTCCTGGGGAAAGTCCCATCGGAACTGGGAGACTTATCCACCTTTATATGCTTCAAAAGCTCCAATACCGCATCATTGCTGATCCCTTCATTTTCCATAATTACCCCTTTTGCTTCCATTATCCTGCACAATTCAATATCCTTCTCACTAATCACCTTCAATGTTTTAAAAACTCAATGATTTTAAAATGTGTCACTGCCCACAGGCAGAAATGATTATTTCAAATTGCACACTTTAGCACAGTGGAGCTGCACTGAGAAATGAGGGGAGAATCTTTTGTAGATGTCACAGCACAGATACATTTCTTACGTTTTTATGCTAAGAGCATAAAATCAGAGATTCTAGTCATAAACAGATGTCATGTAAGGAAATTCAAAGTATTGCATTGCACTTAAACTCAGAGCAAAGAGTGTCAATCAATGAAATTACAAAACTGTTGGAAGATGTGATAGCAAATACACTTTAGAAGATAGATTGTTTCTGAGCTCAGCATGCTTAAATAATGCTTCCCCACTATGTAAACAGTGGCAAAATGAAACCTCTGTGGGAAAAAATGCTTTGTCATTTGCAAATATGCATGGTATCGTGGAATGGAAAAGCTATTGTGGGCAGAAAGTGAAGCAGGCATGCTTATTTTACATTAGATACAAATAAATAATGGTGGCCACTTGAACCTCTCCATAAATCAAAGTAGAAAACATGTTTACATCATGGAATATACCTTTCACTCTCATACCAAAATTACAAATGTTTAGTAAAAATATTGTACGGTGGATGGCCTGAACAATGAAGGCAAGCATGCCATACACCTTCTTTACCAACCTATCTACTGGTGTTCCCACTTTCAGGGAACCATGGACTTGAACCCAAGATTCCTCTTTACATTAACCCTCCTGAGGTCCTTGTCATTTGCTATGTAATTTACTCTTATATTTGACTTCCCAAACTGTAAATCCTCACACTTGTCAGGAAACTCCATTTTTATCATTTTTTCACTCATATTTCCAACAGATCTATAACCTGTTGCATCACCCTGACAACCATTATCGATAACTATTATTGTATCACCAATTATTGTGATGAATGGTGCACCTCAGGGGTCAGTGTCGGACCATTGTTGTTGTCATCTATATCAATGATCTGGATGATAATGTGGTAAATTGGATCAGCAAGTGACTCTAAGATAGGAGGTTTTGTGGCACCAAAAGAAGGTTTTCAAATCTTGCAGAAGAATCTGGATCAGCTGAAAAATGGCAGATGGAATTTAATGCAGACAAGTGTGAGGTGTTGCATTTTGAAAGGAAAAACCAAGAAAGGACATACACAGTAAATAGTAGGGCACTGAGAAGTGTGGTAGAACAGAGAGATCTGGGAATACAGATACATAATTCCCTGAAAGTGGCATAGGGTTGTAAAGAGCTTTTTGGCATATTGGCCTTCATAAATCAAAGTATTGAGTGAAGGAGTTGGGATGTTACATTAAAGTTGTATAATATATTGGTGAGGCCAAAGTTGGAGTATTGTGTGCAGTTTTGGTCACCTAACTACAGGAAAGATATCAATAAGATAAAAAGAGTGCAGAGAAAATTTACAAGGATGTGGCCTGGACTTCAGGAACTGAGTTACAGGGAAAGGTTAAACAGGTTAGGACAATATTCCCTGGAACATAGAAGAATGAGGAGAGATTTGATAGAGATATTTAAAATTATGAGGAGGATAGAGAGAGTAAATGAGGATAGATGAGATGCAAACTAGAGGACGTGGGTTAAGAGTGAAAGGGGAAAGGTTTAGGGTGAACATGAGGGGTACTTCACACAGAGTGGTGGTGGTATGGAATGACCTTCCAACTGAGGTAATGAATGCAGGCTCAATTTTAACATGTAAGAAGAATTTGGACATTTACATGGATGGGAGAGGTGTGGAGGGCTTTGGACTAGGTGCAGGTCAATGGCTCTAGGTAAAAAAAGAATGTTTTGGCACAGACTGAAAGGGCCGAAGAGGCCTATTTCTGTGTTGTAATGTTCTATCGTTGAGGTTTTATCAGCAAATTTAAAATCAGATCAGAAACATTTTCAACACTGATCCTGGTGGAATTTCAGTGATCAGAGACCTCCAGTCAGAGAAACACCTCCCTATAATCGCACCAATTTTCTAATCAATGTACCAACTCTCTGTGGATCTCGTTTAATATTTTTGTTCAGCCTATAATTAGGCACATTGTTAAATGCTTTAATAAATCTCATGTAGCCACTATCCACTCCCCCACTCTCATCAAAGCATGTCCATTACTTCCTGACAAAAACATTCACATTTCTGAGACAGGATCTCCTTTCTGCCCTGTACAGAACCATGCAGTAAGTCCATGCATTTTCCACCTTGGGATAAAGACGCTGACTTTCTACGCCCTTCATAATTTTATAAAATCTATCAGATCCCCTCTCAGTTTTTAACACTTTGATGAGAACAATCCAAGTTTATCCAACCTCTCATTACTCATTTTCACTAATCCAGGAGCTGTCCTGGTAAAATTCTTCTGCACCTTCCCCAAATCCTTCACATCCATTCTGTAATGCAGAGACCAATACTGCAAATGTGGTTAACCAAAGTTTTATACTGCTGCAGTATGGCCTCCCAACTTTTATGCTCCCTGTCCTAACTGATTAATGATAGTTATTTTAATGGAAACAATTTCTTAAGATGATTGTTTAATTTGCTAGCACCAATCATGGTCACTGATGGCTGACACCACTTTACTGATAGGATACAATGGACATAGGACATATTTACATGTCTCTGCTTGCAGTTTAATTTTCCAGACTGGAATTTTAGATATGCCTTTCAGTGCTTCTGCTGTGACATTCAAAGCATGCGATTGAAATATAGTTGTATGCAAAACAAAATGTTGGAAATCTGAAAAAAAGGCCTACATTGATTGTAAAGGTAGAGTAAATGGTGTATTGGATTGCACTATTACAGATTTAAATTTTAAATTTTAAATTTATACATAGAGCATGGTAACAGCCCATTTTAGCCATGAGCTCGTGCCGCCCAATTACATCTGATTAACCTATGTTCCTGGGGAAAACCCACACATACAAGGGGAGATCTTACCAACTCCTTAGAGATAGTGCGGGATTCAAACCATAGTCCCGATCGCTGGTGCTGTAGCGGCGTTGCACTAATTGCTATGCCAACTGTGCTGACCTGTTGTGGAGAAATATAATTTGGCCACGATACCTCCTGAGTATCCAGGTCCAGGATGTAGAGTAGTGGTGCCACACCACTTTAAATGTCCTGTATAAGCACAAGGTATTGTTATTGGAGGAGAGAGAAAAACACTGACTGGGATGAGAAAAAGCAAGGAATGATAACTGCAGGAGGTGACATCAACTGAAAGGAATAAAGTTGATATGAAGCTGTGGCAAGTGGTATTATACAAGTTATTTTTTTTCAAAATGTCAGGTAGTGTTGGTGATTGTCTATTGTTGGTGATTAACAAAGAAATTGGCTCTCTAATACTGGGAGTTGAAAATCAGTGGATTATATTTGTTTCTACTGCAATATTGAACTATACATGCAATATTGGTTGCTATCAAACAGCATTATTGTAGCATGTGACCAAGTTTTCTCTGTGTTACATTGTTTGCATAGATGATGCTAGAGGTTTAAGGAATGATCTTTGTTTAAAATACTGATTACCCTTCAACGGCCGAGCAAATAAGAAAAAAATACCAGGGCTGGTTTCATTTTATTTACTTTTTTATAACTTGCTATGCATTGTTGTAAAAGGTTAAATAGTGCATAACTCTACCTAGAAATCAATCATATAAATATTTTTGTTGAATCGGTAGTATTCACTTGAAGTTTCTCATTGTGAATAAGATATTTGACCAAGTATATTTGCAAAGACTGAAGAAATACGAGAAGGCCTTCTCTGCATTCATGAGACTATCTGCATACTGGGCAATTGCTTCACTGAGCACTGGCTCTCTGTCCATGATTGTTCCAGTTAGAACTCTTTGTTCCCATTGGAACTCCTTGTTCCCAGCCATTTTAATTCCCCTCACCATTCCCACGCAGACATGTTTATCCTCCCCCTCATCTATTGCCAGGATAAGAAGCAACATGTAAGCCTAAAATCAAACTGCCTGAACTTTGAATGTTCCAATTTTAGGTAAACCCTGCCCTGACACAATTCCATTGTTTCCATCTATCCTTTATCTAATCCTGTTCTCACTTTTCTCTCAAACCCTCCTTTCCCGCCCTCTGCTCCCAATCTTCTGGTCTCCTTTGCCACCTTTCTACCTCTCCTTCATTTTCCCCATATCTGGTCACATCTTAGCCTCTCTCCTGTCCTTCCCCCTTTCTTTTTTGATTGCTATCTCTCACTGGTCCTGAAAAGTGACCTGACCCAAAATGTTCATGAACTATTTCTCTCCATTGATGCTGTCTGACTTGTTGAGTCATAAAAACATGAGCGCCTGGAGCACGAGTATGCCATCTGACAAACTGAGCCTGATCTGCCATTCAGTAAGATCACAGTTGATCTGGCCATGGACTCAGCCCCACTTATTCACATGTTCCCATTAACTTTTAATTCTACTAATCTTAAAAATAAACTTGTTCTATCTGGATTAACTACATTCAATGAGGTAGCCTGTATGTCTAGCACCTAAAAATTCATGACCAGTTTTTATCCAGCAGGCTCTTGAACCTCTCCATTCTACCCTAATCATAAAATACTACAGGACCAGCAAAAGATCTGTTTACACTATTCAAACATTTTTTTTATATGCATAAACTTGACCTGGTAATTTATTTATCTCTCCTTTTATATTTATTTTTCTGCATATTCATTCATTCTACATGAATACTTTGCTTCCTAGATCTAACCAGAGAGAGGGACCATGGTCAAGGTGATGTCCAAATAGAAGAAACGAATGTGCTAGAACATGCTGAGGCAAGTATTAGAATTGGTGTCCCCGGGACTAGTTGAGATATATCCCCTATTACTACAGGAAGCGAGGGAAGAGATTATTGGTGTGTTGGCGATGATCTTTGCATCCTCCTTTGCCTCAGGGGAGGTACCGGAGGCTTGAAGAATGGCATATGTGGTCCCCTTTTTTGAAGAAGATTATCTGGAGAATCCTGGAAATTATACACCAGTGATTCTTGTGTCAGTGGTGAACAAACTATTGGAGAGGATTCTTAGGGACAGGATATATGAGAAGTACTGACTTCTCCGGAATAGTCAGGATGGCTTTGTGAGAGGAAGGTTGTGCCTCATGAGCCTAACTGAGTTTTCTGAGGAGGTAACAAAAGAAACTGATGAAAGTTGGGTGGTAGATGTAGTGCATATGGATTTTAGTAAAACTTTTGACAAGGTCCCCCATGGTAGACTCATTCAGAAAGTTATGAGACATGGAATCCATGGAAACTTGGCAGTGTGGGTTCAGAATTAGCTCGCCTGCAGAAAATGGAGTGTGATAATGGAAGGAAATAATTCTCTATAGAGGTCAGTAGCTAGTGAAGTTCTGCAGGGATGTACTCTGGGACACCTTGTTCTTTGTGATTTTTATAAATGACCCGTACAAAGAATTCAAACAATGGGTCAGTAAGTTTGCTGATGACATAAAGGTTGAAGGTGTTGTGTGTAGAGTAGAACTTTGTTGTAGGTAACAAAAGGATATAGACAGGATGTAAAGTTTGGTGGAAAGTGGCAAATGGAGTTCAATCTGGATAAGTGTGGAGAAGCATTTTTGGAAAGTCAGGGTACATGGTTAATGGCAGGATTCTTAACAGTGTGGAAGAACAGAGGGACCTTGTGGTCCAAATTCATAGATCTCTCAAGATTGTCATGTAGGTTGATAGGGTTGTTAAAAAAGCTAGCTTCGTTAGTTGGGAGATTAAGTTCAGGTGTCAAGAGGTAATGTTGTAGCTCTATAGCACTCTGGTTAGATGACAGACTCCCACAGTCACCCACAGCAACTTGACCTCACCCCTTCACACCCTGTCCTCCTGTGAGGATTCCATTCCTTTCAATTTCGCCATCTCCAACACATCTGCTCCCAGGACCAGATATTGCATGCAAGATCATCAGGGATGTCCGAGTTCTTCTAAAAACGTGGCTTCCCATCTACCACCATCAACTTGACCCTCACCTGTATATCTTCCACTACCCGCAATTCTACTCTGGCCCCCTTTGCCCCCAAGTGCAACAGTGATTTCCCCTTGTCCTCACCTACCACCTCTCCAGTCTCCATATCCAACACATCATCTGCTATTTCTGCTATATACTGTGTGTACCCCATCACCAGACACATCTTCCCTTCTCCTCCTCTTCCTACCTTCTGCAGGGACTCCCTCCATGACTCCCTCATCCACTCCCCCTTTTCCCACCAACCACTCCCTTGGCTAGAGGTGCTCCACTTGCACCTACACCTGCTCCCATTGTAGTCCCCTCTACATTGGAGAGACTGGACGTAGATTGGGAGATCACTTTACTGAGCACCTCAGTTCTGTCTGTCGCAATAGTGTGGATCTCCCAGTGGCAATTCATTTCAATTTTCTGCCTCATTCCTTTGGTGACATGTCTGTCCATGGTCTCAATGCTCTGCCAGACTGAGACCACTTGCAAATTAGAGGAATAACACCTCATACTCCGTCTGGGCACCTTTCAACCAGACGCCATTAACAAAGATTTTTCTTATTTCTGTTCATCCCTCCCTTCATCTTTCCCTATGTCTCCGTTCCCCACTCCTTTTCTCTCTATCTCTCCCTCTCTCTCTCTCTCTCTCTCTCTCCTTTTCCCTCTATCCCCATTCCCCAGATCTGTCTTCACAGAGCCAAAAACAATCCCCTTCTCCCAATCAATTCTCACCTTCCCTCTCTCCTGACCTCTTATCATATCCAATTAGCACATTTTGTCTGTTCACCTGCACTCCTTCATCCTCCCCCTCCCATTCTTCCCTTTCTCACCAGCTTTTAATATACTTCCCTTGCCTGTTTTTCGCTCACATCTTGAGGATTGGAGAATGTGTCTTTTGAGGCAAGGTTAGCAGAGCTGGGATTTTTCTACTTGGAGCAAAGAAGGATGACCGATGACTTAATGGAGGTCTACAAGATTTTCAGAAGCATGGAGAGGGTGGGAAGCCAACACTTGCTGCCCCCCCCACCTCTCCCCACCGGGTGAAAAGTAGCAAACATCAGAAGACTTTTATAAAGTGAAGGGAGGAATGTTTATGGGAAACATGAAGGGTAGGCTTTTTACACAGAGAGTAGTGGGTGCCCGGAATGCGTTGCCAGGAGTGTCGTTGGAGGCTGGTACAATAAGGACATTTAAAGGACTCAGACAAGCACATGGATGAAAAAAATAGAGGGTTATGAGGTAGGGGAGGATTTTTTTTGAGGGGGTTTATATAGGTTGGTGCTACAGTGTGGGTTGAAGGGCCTATGTACTGTGCTGTAAATGTTCTATGTTCTAATATCAATCTGTATCTTTCATACCTATTTGGATGCAGCAAGTAAGAATTCCAGTTCATCTGTACATTCATTTTTCAATTTTCTTATTTTAATGGATTTCAATTGTCTGTGGTCCAACCAGTTTGATGAAAGCAAATCACTTTTAAGTGACATTACTGGTATGAAACATACAAGGGGTTGAAAATAATGGTGAAAACTCATTGCAATAATCACAATCGTTTCTACTGTCTCAATGGAGGGATTTGTATTATCTGGAAAGTCTTTTCTTTACTTTGATAGAGGTTTTAACAAGGAAAGAGAAAAACTCTATGAAATCCATGCTGAGCAAAACTCCCCAGGAATTCAATTCAGCATTTTAACAACGTTTATTTGCCAAAGCAGTGTGGTTTTAAATGAAAAATAAGGTCAATCTGCTTTTCTTTCCATCTTTTTTAAAGTCAAGAATTGTGGGTCATTAAAACATTACTACCAAGGCTGCATACTGCGCAAGCAACATAGGTTTCAAACTGTGAGATGCACTATTCCCAGGTTTATTTGCTGAAAATCTCAGTAGCCAATTCCCCCTTGTAACTCTCCCCCTCTCCCTGAGGCTATACCACTCCATTATAAGCCCTTTCAAGTTATGGGAGATTTGATGTTTTTTACATTCCTCAGTTCTATATCTGATGATTATGAGCTTCCTTCATCTGGTAGAATCCATGTAGGTTTTAAGGCAATCTAGAAAAGAAGGAATGAAGATGTGGAGACAGACAGTTTTAAAAAGGGCATTCCAGAGCTTGGCTGCCATTCATGATGTGATTGCATTTGAGGATGTTTCAGAGCTCAGTACTGAGAACACTGCCTCAAAACATTTTTGCAGTTGAGAAGCTGATTATTAAAAGGAGAGGTGAAACGCTCAATGGATTTGGACAATGGCATTTTGGATTACAGTAGGAGTCTATTCACCCCATCATGGTTTTTCTATCCAGGTAAGATTTATTGAATCCATTCCTGCATTAGAGTTCACAATCCATGGCTTTATGGTAATGGAGGTATTTTATAATGAGATTGAGGTTTCTGCATTTAATATCCTCTCATGCAATGAGTTCCACACTCTCATCGATCTGTCATACATGTGTACAGCACAAGAACAGGTCTTTTATCCATGATGAAATTATAACTAATCCCTCCTGTCTCTGTATGGTCCCCCATCTCTTGCCTGTTTACATGCTAGTCTAAATGTCTCTTAAATGTTGTTATCTAATCTGCTTCTGTTATCTCCCCTGATAACTCATTCTGGTTACCTACCCCTGTGTATAAAAATTTGCTTCCAAAATCTACTTTAAACATTTCCCTCTTACCTTCAATCTATGCCCTTGATAGTTGACATTACCATGCTGGGAAAAAGACTCCATATCTTTCCTGCACTGTGGTTGTCAGAGCAGCACACAATACTCTAAATGTGGCCTCGCCACACTTTCGTATAGCTGCAACATGAGTTCCAAAATTTTATACTCAATGCCTCAATCTATAAAACAAGTATACTGAACAATTTCTTTCCTAACCTTGCCTATCTGTGCTGTTACCTTCATGGAGCTATGGACCTGCACCCTATCAATGCTCCATAGTATCCTTCCATTTACAGAATAGTTACCTCTTACATTTGATCTCCCAAAGTGCTTACTTTGTTCTTGTCTGGATTAACTGCGACCTGCCATTTCTCTACCCATATCTCCAACAGATCTACCCACTGTCTCATTATTGAGAACTCCATAATTTTTGTGTAGTCTGCAAACCTACAAATCAACCTGTCGACCCTTTCATCCAAAACATTTACTGTAAGTGTATCACAATCAAGAGGTCCCAGCACTGATCTCTGAGGAATGTCACTGGTCGCAGACATCCAGTCAGAATAACACCACTCTGTCATTACCCTTTGTCTTCCACATCCAACCTATCAAGTCTCCATGGATCCCATGAATCTTAATCTTCTAGATCAGTCTACCATGAGAGACCTTCTTGACTGCTTTATTCAAATACATGTAGACTAGATCCACTGCACTATCCCTCTTTATCCTCTTCTGCATATCCACAAAAACACAGCCAAATTTGTAGGGCATGGCCACCCTGCATAAAACCATGCTGACTACCCCAAATATTCTTCAGTAATTTCCTGACCACTGATGTCAGTGCAAAGCATTTCCTTACATAAGTCTTTCTTAAGTTTATGCTCCTTGGTATTGATGTTGGTGAAAAGGAATTAAATTCTGTTAAACCCTTTATAATTTTATATCTCTGTTGAATCTACCCTCATCAGCTTAACCTGTTGTTGAAAAATAGACCAAGATAAATCAAAATACTTGGCCATCCAGGTCATTGTCCTTTAACATTCAGCAATGGATAACCTTTTACCTTAGTTCCTTTGTCCTGCATTAACCCCATAGCCCTTGATTCTCATGAAATTTTAATTTGACTAATATCTGTCTTAAATATACCTAGTAATTGAGCCTTGGGTCTGGAATTGGGCCAGGTGCTCAGCGGCTGAAGGACCTTGCAGGACAGTGACTCCAGCAACAGATCAGCGAGGGGCTCAGCAGTTGAGAAACTCACACAGGCTGAGGACATCGGATAACCCACATGGGCTGTGGGTGGCTGGACACTGGCTCATGGGAACCAGGTATTGGATCTGGGATTTAAGAGGGTGCTGTGGGTAAGGAGGGTTCCCAAAGGGCCTTGGGGGCTAAAGCCTTCCTGACCATGTTTTGATCTGGAGCCTGGGTTGCCGATGAATTGAACAGGAGTTTGTGCAACTGCAGGGGCTACGGGATTGCTGGAGGCGAATCCATGGACACACAGTCTCTCTGAAAAGATTCTCTTTTGCTTCTCTTTCTCCTATTGTTAGCGGCTCCAGGCAATGCTCATGGCGATTCTTTGTTTTCCTTACGGCAGACAAAAGTTAAGCTATATAATTTTTAATGGATTATTACGTGACAACAAATGGAAGCTTGAATTTCAATGGTTCACTATTGTGGAGGTGAAGACATTTCTTCATATTTCAGTTCCAAATGGATAATCCCTTATTCTGAGACCATGATCCATTTTTGGACAACCTAACCTGATGAAACATCTATTTCTGACAATCTCAGCAAGAATTTTGTGTGTTATAATGAAATCCCTCATGTGTTCACCTGATTTCATTAATCTCAGGGGACAATTCTTATCCCCAATCTTAGAATCAATTTGGTGAATTTTCCTTTCACTGCATCTATTGCAACAATCTTCTGTCTTATGTAGGAAGACCAGTCCTGTACACAATATTCCAGGTGCTCTCTCTCCAGAGCTTCAGTTATCCTTTTGTGATAAAAGCCAGCCTACCTTTTGCCTTTTTAATTGCTTGCTGTGCTTGAATGTTAACCAAATGATTCACATTCAAAGACACTGATGCTTTTTCAAGGCTGAGTTATTTAAAAAATACTCAATTTTTCTATCTTTCTGCCAATCCTAATGATCAGGAGTGAAAATAAGTTTCAGTGGGCCAGTGCAGAATACCAAAGACTGTGGTTATGTTTGCAATACAATCATACTGATAATTTTCACAATGTACCAGTAAAAAATGTAAGTTATTTTCATATCTGAAATGAACATGAAATACCTTCTTCAATATCTTCCACGGATTTTCTATCATTTACCTCTTAATCTATTTTCTCAGCCAACTTGGCCTTCACACCCTTATAATTGCTTTTTCCAAGGTTTTGTTCTCAAAATGAATGAAACATTTAATCTTCTGCAAGGCACTCTTTGCTTTTGACCATGGGGATATAAATAATTATGCCTATTGCACATAACTAGATCTGAAATATTCTATTCTCTGATTCTAAAGGATTATGTGAAACTCACCTTCCAGGTTAATTTTGTAATTTGATTTGTCCAATTTATCCAAAAATTGAAGTCGCCCATGAAGGACTGAGTAGATGAGGAAAGGTTGTTTCCCATGATGGAAGAGTCTCGGACAGGAGGGTACAACTCCAGGATTGAAGGGTGTCCACTTAGAAAAGAGATGCAGAAGAATTTCTTTAGCCAGAGGTGGTGAATCTGTGGAATTTTTGCAACAGATAGTTGTGGAGGACATCATTTAAGGCTGAGATTGATAGGTTCTTGATTAGCCAGGATATCAAAGGCTAAGGGTAGAAGGATGGGCAGTGGGACTGTGGAAAAATGGATCGGCTCATGATTAAATGGTAGGACAGACTCAAATAGCCTATTTCTGCTCCTTTATGGTCTTATGATCTATTATTGCAAAATATTTCTCGTGAGTCTCCATAATTTAGCATTGGAATAGGTGTGTTAGGGAATCACTAAGGGTCAACTCTTCACTGGAGTTGGACTACTCCCACCTCTTCCCCTTGCTATTTCTAATCTCCACAAATGATTCCACATGTTAAGCTTCTAAGTCAAAATTATTTTTCACCACTGTACTGATGTCATTTATTATTAATAGAGGTACCACATTGTCATTTCTTTTTCACCTATTTTTACTGAATTACCAAGCATCAAAAAATATCTATTTCCAGTTTTCATCACCTTGTCACCCCATCTCTGGAAAGACCAGCAGATCACTTCATTTTATTTCCATTTATGTCATCAATTCTTCTAGCTTGCTGCATGCACTCAGTGGAGTGTTAATTTCAGACATTTTACACTTTTTCTTTTCCTGTTACTCTGTGGTTAACGTTATCCATTTCCCTAAGTGCCATTTTTGTCTTGTTGTTGACAATTGGATTTCTAAATTTACCTTCACCAAAATCTAGTCTCAGTTAAATAGTTTAAAGCCCCATCTACAAGCAGAGTTATTTAATTTTCTCAGATTCAGGTCCCAGCAGGATTTAACTGGAGCTCCTCCCCGCAGAACCGTTCCTTCATTCCTTTTTATTGGACTTAATAGCCATAGTTTAAAGAATGCTTGTCTCACACCAAACTTCAGCCAGATTGTCATCAAACTCAGGGAAATTTTTCTCCTCCAAATTAGTAACAGCAAGAATAGTCACATCTTGTATCCCTGCAGTCCCCAAGTCATTTGTTGTGACCAAGTTCCCTGCTTCTAAATGCCATCCAGCAAAATATTACTGGAAAATGAGCACATGTGGCTCTTGAGCAACTTCAGCATCAGGGGTAATGGAGTTAAAACAAGTAAGTCTCTCGACAGAATGATTGCAGTTTACACAAAAGTGCTGGAGAAACTCAACAAGTCACACAGTATTCTTTATGCAGCAAAGAGAAAGACATGGGATCAGGCTTGTCGATGGTGCTCCTGGGATTTAACAGGCAAATATAGTGTCCACGAAATGCATTTATAATGGCTGCTTGAATAAGGTGCAATAACCTGCCTACCATCCTCACCCTAATTTCCAATAAAGGATTTCAGATTGATTGTCGGAGTACATACATGACATCACATGCAACCCTGAGATTCTTTTTTTCTGTGGGCCAGGCAGAATCACCACTTATTAGTAGTGCAAAAAAACCTGTACACAAAATTTAAAGACATGTAAACAGATAACGAAGGTAAACAAACTGTGCAATACAGAGAGAATTTAAAACATCAATAAAGTACACAAGTAAGAGTCCCTGCTTGGGTTGGTTGTTGAGGAGTCTGATGCCGGAGGGGTAGCAGCTGTTCCTGAACCTGGTGGTGCGAGTCTTGTGGCACCTAGACCTCTTTCCTGATGGCAGCAGCGAGAACAGAGAGTGTGCTGAGTGGTGTGGATCCTTGCTGATTGCTGCTGCTCTCTGACGGAAGTATTCCCTGTAGATGTTCTTGATAGTGAAGAGGATTTTTCCCTGTGATATCCTGGACGGTGTCCAGTACCTTTTGGAGGGCTTTATGCTCAGGGATATTGGTGTTTCCATACCAGACCATGATGCAGCCAATCAGAACACTTTCTACCATACGAGTTGAAATTTCCCAGGGTGTCTCCAATGTCACACCAAATCTCCACAAGCTCCTGAGGAAGTAGAGGTGCTGATGTGCATTCTTCATAACGTCTTAAGTGTATTGGGTCCAGGAAAGATCTCCGAGATGGTGACGCCCAAGAACCTAAATGTGCTCACCCTCTCCACCTCTGATATCCTAATGATCACTGGAGTACATACTTCTGGTTTTCTCTTCCTGAAATCAACGATCAGCTCCTTAGTTCTGGTGAAATTGAGTGCAAGGTTGTTGTTGGTGCACCATTTCAATCTCCCTCCTGTATGTGGTCTCATCACCTTTCTTTTTTTTAATTTTTTTTTATTTTTTATTTTTCACACTATAAACCATACTGACCAAAATACATACAGACATTTTTCTCTTGAATATATACAGTGTCATTTTCTCCCCTTTTCCCCCCTCCCTTCCCTCCCTCCCTCTCCCCCTTCCCATTTAATCAAAGTTCAATCTATAAGATACATTTAACCCATTAAACAATGTCGTCACTTAATAAAAATAAACAAGAAATTTGTGTCTTTTACTTTTATATATTGAGTCAGTTCATTTCGTTGTCTTCTCCTTCTGTCATTTTAGATGGTGGAGGTCCGTGGTAGGATTTCTCTATTGTATTTCATGATGTCTGGTTCCCATATTTGTTCGAATATTGAGATGTTATTTCTTAAATTATATGTTATTTTTTCTAATGGAATACATTTATTTATTTCTATGTATCATTGTTGTATTCTCAAGTTGTCTTCTAATTTCCAGGTTGAACAAGATCTAAACATAAAGATAAAGAATGAAACATGGGAAAAGCTATGCTCCGGAATTATGAGAAATACAATAAACACGAGGTTACGCATGATACAATATAATTGGTTACACAGGCTACATATCACACCCCAAAAGTTAAATAAATGGGATCCAATAGTATCAGATAGATGTTTTCACTGTAAAAAGGAAACGGGAACAACAATACATGCAATTTGGACATGTGAGAGAGAAAGTGAAAAAATTTTGGGAAGATCTAAACCAGATATTAAATAAAATCACAAAAAGCAACATACCAAAAAACCCAGAGATCTTCCTTCTAAGTAATATAGGAAATAAAGAATTTGGACTCGATTTGGATGGAACACAAAAAAAAGATTTATTATGATAGCCCTAGCTGTCTCATCACCTTTCTTTATACAATCCACTATTGTAGTCTGCTAATTTGTAGATGGTGTTAATGTTGTACTGAGCCACACAGTCATAGGTGTAAAGTGAGTAATGAGTGAGTATTATTGAGGAAAGCAAAACCTTAAAGACTAGTTTTGAATTTGTTGACAGAGGAAGATGTCACACTGGTCTTGCTATTCCATTTTTTCCACTGTAACTGACAATGGAAAATAAAATGATCAATAAATAGCTTCTTTACTGATGTGATCACATATTGTGATTGCATTCTGCAGAATCCTATAATGTTATCAACTACTTAATTATAAGCAAATTTATTTAAGAACAGGAACAGAAGGTCAGGAGTAAAAGTCTGCATGTATCAGGAAAGTGTAGAGAGCCAACTTGCTAAATTATATGATTTTTGACTGTATCCTGTATTCTAATAGATGTGTCTGCAGCTTAGTTTGCAAATTGGAAGTTAGAGGCTTCCTTAAATGTTGTGAGTTTTGTATCCACAGCGTCCAATGATTTGATTGGCAGGTTGATAGACCCGGGTTACAATTCATGTGAGGAACTCTCCGAAGAAAGCCACAGGTGGAAGTTGGCCTTAAGGAGTTCTGTTTTCAGGCATAGGAGCTGCATAAGCCCCCTAATATTTAAGAGTCCGGTGTTTGGAATGCATGGTATTGGGAGTGGCAGGGAAGGGAAAAGTCTGAGTGTGGATTTTACAAGGTGCTGAGAGAAGCATTCTGCTCTTCCTGCTCAATGGGCAGAGCTGTTTACAGATACTCTAACTTAGTTTACCTTCTGTGCTTCGTATGAAAACTGACCAGTTACAAGCAAAGTAGCAGAGCCAGTCAAATAAAAGATCACTGACCTCAACAAAACAATTCAACTGTCAAATAACCACCAGGAAGTAAATCTGAGGTCTACCCCTTATCCCTCCTCTGCAATCCCAATGTTGTGTCGATTGGAAGAAGGCTGTAGTCTAATTAAATTTGCCCTTGGAATTAATATTGAACTAAAAGTAACTCGTGAATTTAAGGGATAAAATTTAGCCTCGTTTCAGCTCCAATAATTGATAAGAGGACAGACTGCATGACGCACTTTTTTTTCCTGAAAAAATGGTTTTGGATGAATGAAAATATGCTGCTCCTTTCAACATTAAGTTAAAACATATTAGTCATTGGAATCTTGATTTATTTTGATAAAACACTGAATATTTCAAAGTTTTATTGGCCTACTTTTTACTGACTTGTAATTATCTATTCACAATCACTTCATTTAATTTGCTTTCAGAATTAATTTTCTCAAATCCTCAATGACCTGATTTATTTTGAAAGTCTCAGAGGGATGCCTCCACTGCTGTTCTCCAACCTGTTACTGTTGATAAATATATACAGAATAAACACTAAGTAACAGTTTTCCTGGAAGCTAGTTTCAAATTCATAACCTAAACTTAGTGCAATATTTCAGAATTATAACAGTAGGTGGTCGTGATCCAGGTTTAAAACCTTCTGTCACACAAATGTAGGATTATTGAAGGATTCAGTGCCATGTTAAAATTAATTACATTTCTGCGAATAAAAAAGTGCTGAAATGCATTGTCAGAAACTTCTTCATTCATATCCATTCATTGCAAATGATTGTTTCACTTCTCGCCTGTAATATAGAATAAATATATCAATTTTACATTTTTCACAATAAAAATAACTTCATAGTTTTACATACAATAAGATGTGTTTCTCATTAAGAAGTTAAAGGGCTGTGAATGAATTAAGTTAATACCTCAGAGCATCTCAAACTTGTCCTTATATATTTAATATCAGTTTGGTAAAAATGCAAATTACAGATTAAATACATTTCTTGTAAACTTTTGAAGGTGAGGTAGGAGAGCTCTCAGAAGGTTCACCCCCCCCCCTCCCCCCCAAGATGCATATTGGCTGCAAATTGAACTCTTTGAATAAACAACTGTTAACTTGTTAACTTGCTGAAGTGAACTGCTTAAATCGAGTACAGCAGCTTAAAAGCAGAAAAACATTGCCAGATTTGGATAAAGAGATCTTTAAATCATAAGGCACTGGAAATCCAGCCCCAGTATGACAGGTGTGCAGAGGTGGGGCATCACCAGCAGTCTGAAGTTCTTATAATTTGTGCCCCCCACAGTTAGGGTCACGGTGCATTTCCTGCGGATTTCCGCAGAGAGAGATTTGGAGGCTAGTGGTGCCTTGCACTTGGCCGGGGACACGGTCAGGGAATAATGTTCAGCCGTGCCCAGGTGTACGAAGCTCTTGGTGCTTCCCATGTCAAAGAGGCAGCCAGTGGTATGGCCGTTTACCTTGATGTCCATCATCGATCTCCCTGGCAGGTGTGGTCTACTCCAGCACAATGGAAGGCAACGTCAGCTCACTGTCCGAGTCACTGCTACTATGTCGTTGGGACGGCTGACACCAAGATGGCCATCCAGGAGATCATGAAGATGGCCGCCCCCATGAATTGCATGTGGTGGAGTCTGGAAGTGAAGCCGGATGTGATGTCCCTCTGTGTCATCGTGCCCCTGACATGAAAGTTGGGATCTTGGCAACCGGAATGACGGTGGAAGTGGGTCAGCACAAGATGGTGAGGCGGTTCGTGGACCGCACACAGCACTGCTAGAATGGGGTTTGGAGTGACATACCCTAGCATAGTGTCCTTTCCTCTGGCACTTTGAGCAGGTCACACTTCAGGCCAGACAGTATTTTTGTGGGTGTTTGCTTTGCTTGCAGTAATTGCACCTCGTGTACTCGCTGGTGACAGCGGCAGTCAGGGATCTCAAGTCCCAAGATGGCACCACCCATTCTCCCCATCTGTTGGCCTCATGGCCTATTGAGTAGGTTTCCATGTTCTTTTGGGCAGTCTCCATCGCTCAGGTCATCTGCACCACTTCCTGTAGGGACCGATTGACTTTCTCCAGGAGTCATTCCCATATTTGATGGGAGCAGAATCCAGCAACTAGCCTGTCATGAATGAACTCCTTCTGGTAGGTCGCTGCAGTCATGTCCTGGCACCCGCAGTCTCATCCCAGGTCTTGCATGGCTCTCACGAAATTGTCGACTGAGCTGGAAGCGTGTGTACATCACGTTCCTTGGAGCTCTGAACTGCTGTCAGAGTAGTCCCACTGCCTGTTCATATTCAGTGCAGTCATAAATTAATTGGTACGCTCAGTGGCCCACAGATGTAAAGAGCAAGTCGTACTGATCACCATTGGCTGTGATTTCATGGCACCTCAAGTAGGCCTTCAGACAGTGTAGCCATATATTAAACTTTGCAGAGGCCTCTGGTTCCTTTGGATTAATCTCAGGCTTCTCCAGTCAGATTGCCTTATCCATGGCACTTTAAAATTTCTGATCAATAAATTGTGGCGCAATCAATGACCACTCACAGACATGAAGCAGGTAGTCAAAGGCTTTATTGATCAGAAGACCCAGACATGCTTCTCTACATTCTGCTGGCTCACATCCAAGGCAAGTATGAGGGAGGAGACTAGGGCTCTCAGCCTTTATTAGAGGGGAACTTATGGGGAGGGACTACAGGTACTGAAGGCAGGCCAGCCTGTCCAGCCCAGTGAGGACATGCCTGCAGTACTGTGTTACACCTCAAACAGATCAGGAGATTGGTTGCATGTGACACTGATACTGGAGTTACTATTTCACTTTTACTCAGTTAATGTGCATTGTGAAATGCTTCTTGTCATCTTTGACTGCTCCTTGGGTTCCAGTTCTGCATGTCCTGAGAGCCGCAGGCATCATCTGGTAGGTGAGTGGGAAAGTCTGTCATGTAAGAGGGAACTTTGGGAGGTATAGGAAGTCTGGGAAGCAAGTGGGAAGTCTGGCAGATGAGTGAGAGGTCTAGGGTGAGTGGGAAATCTGGGAGGTGAAAAGCAACTCAACGAAGATTCGTGGGTTTTGACAGTCTGATCACTTAGTCTCACTTCAGTACATCAAATTAAAAGTTTGAGTTTCAACACAACATTTCACAATTGTGTTTAATTGTGTAGTGGTTTGAGGATCTCACACATACACACACACACACACACACACACACACACACACACACACACACACACACACACACACACACACACACACACAGAGGTATATTCACACATAGAAAGGGTTAAGTTAACCATTTGTTATATTATTGGTAGTTATTAATAAATATATTATTTTTAAAAATAACACTATCTTTGTAACTTTCTATTGCTGCTGGTCTGTGACGTAACACTTGTGTGTATTATAATGATAGTTATCATGTTTGCATGGCCACTAGCAAGGCCTTGATTATAATTACAGTTTGATTAGAGCAGGGGGCTGACACACAGAATGCAAGATCTGTAATGGAGGCTTACAGGCTCATGGTATGCCTCATGGTGGTGTTTACTTTATCTTTAAAGTAAAGAACCTTATCTTTTATCCATGTGTTGTATTAAGAACTCATACATATGAATACAAGATGAAACTATATCAGAAGTAGGATGAAGGAAATTAGAATGAAATACTTTAAAAGGTAAAATCTAAAGTCAGCAACTGATCAGTGAAGAGAGGCTAACACAGTTAAAAAATGGAATGATTACAGCCACCAGTGAAACTTCAGCTGATAGGTAATGTGGCTGAAAATTGGAACAGATGTAAACAGTATTTTGGGTTGTATTTAGTGGCAGTCGGAGCTGATGATAAAAGTGATAAAGTGAAAACATCAATTTTCTTACATGTCGTGGGTGGTGAAGCCCTGGAGGTGTATAATAACTTCACTTTTGCTGCTGAAGGAGACAAAATGAAACAGGAAAAAAATAATGGAACAGTTTGAGGCATACTGCATACCTAAACGTAACATGATGGTTGGGAGGCACAGATTTTTCACATGTGTACAGAAAATGGAAGAAAATATTGATCAGTATGTGACTGAAGTGAGAAACAGAAGTAAAACATGTGAATTTGGTGGACTGACCAACTCGCTGATAAAAGACGGACTTGTGTGTGGTATTCCAGATAATAGTTAAGGAAAAGAATGCTAAGAGAGCAAAATCTAGACCTGAAAAAAGCCATAGCACTCTGTAGAGCTGCAGAAATGGTGAAAACACCGGCAAAAGAATTGTTCAGTGAAACTAGCTGCAACATGGATGCAGTGAGCAAGAACAGACATAAACTGATTAACAAAAAATGCACGAAAGTGGAAAGGGGGGTGTGGCCAGCGAACAAAAATGAAATGGACAATGAAAAGCCATGTCATTGATGCGGTACACAAAACCTACCAAAAAAGTTTCCAGCAAATGGTAAAACATGCTATATGTGCAAGAAAAGCAACCATTATTGCCCATTGCTGTAGGAACCAAGTGCAACAAAGCAAGGTTTATGCAGTAGATGAAAGGGAGATAGAGGAATTCTACGTAGATGTTGTGACTGAAAACAAGAAAGAAAATAGAGACTGGATGTTGAGATTAAAAGTGAATGACATACATTTCATTTAAATTGGATACTGGAACAAAAATTATTGTAATATCAGAGACTGATTTTAAGATTAGACCCAGACCAAAGATGTATGGAACAAAAATGAAGGTGACAGGATATTCAGGTACTGATATACAAGTGCAAGGAAAATGCATGGTTAAGTGAAACACAAGGACAAATAGCACATGCTAGCATTCATCGTGGTAGCAAAGGATGTACAGGCCATATTAGGTTTAACAGCCTGTGAGAAACTGAACCTGGTAAAAAGAGTCCTCATTGTGGAAAGCAATGGAGAGACAGTCTATGATGAACTCATGAAAGAGTACAATGACCTATTTCAGGGTCTAGGCTGCCTTCCTGGAGAACACACAATCAGAGTGGATCAACGTGTGCTACAGATAATACATCCGTGTAGAAAAGTTCCATTTGCGCTGCAAAAGCAACTAAAAGCAGAGTTGGACAGGATGGAAAGCCTAAATGTTATTCAGAAGATAGATGAGCCAATGGAATGGGTGAGTTTTCTCATTGTTGTTGTGGATAAAAAGAATGGAGAGCTTAGAATTTGCTTGGATCCAAGAGATCTAGACAGAGCAATAAATAGAGAACAATTTAAGCTTCCGACATGTGAAGAAATCATGTCACAGTTTGCAAATGCAAAGCTTTTCAGCAAGTTAGATCCATCATCAGGATTTTGGCAGTTAAAATTGGATAAAGTAAGTTCAAGACTGCACATTCAATAGTCCATTTGGCAGATACATATTCCTAAGGTGACCATTCGGAATTGCCTCAGCTCCTGAAGTGTATCACAAAACCATCCATGTGGTCTATGAGCACCTGGATGGAGTTGATATCTCAATGGATGACATCACAGTATGGGGAACCACGAGGATGGAGCATGACGAGAGACTAAGGAAAGTATTGGAAGCAACAAGGAAAGCAAACCTAAAGCCGAATAGAGAGAAATTCCAGCTCGGGGTGATAGAACTAACATTTGTTGGAGATATTATTGGCAGTGAGGGCATCAGACCAGATCCCTGAAAGGTGTTCGTCATTGTGAACATGCCAAGGCCACAATGCGAAAAAAGATGTACAGTTGTTTAATGGAATGGTCAATTATATGGGTAAGTTCATATCCAAGCTCTCAGAAAATATGGCTCCATTGAGAAGTCTAACAGAAAAGAACATTGAATGGGAGTGGAATTATGAGCATGAAAAGTTATGGAGCGAACTAAAGGAACTGCTCACAGAGGAATCAGTTCTGAGGTTTTACGACTCAGCAAGACCCATCACGCTATCATCAGATGCATCACAGTAGGCTCAGTGCAGTTCTTCTGAAAAATATGATGACTGGAATCCCACTGCATTTGCATCACGCTCAATTACAGATGCGGAGACGTGATACGCTCACATTGAAAAGGAGCTGCTCAGCATCGCATACGCCTGTGAAAGATTTCATCAGTTTGTGTCAGGACAAACAATCAGTGTAGAGACTGACCATGAGCCCTTGATTGCATTGTTCTAAAAGCCATTAAATAAATGTCCACTTAGAATACAAAGATTAGGTTGCAACATTATACACTGAATGGTAAGCTCTAGGTAAGCTAATGTACACAGCAGGCATGTTGTCTTGAGCTGTTGACACGAGAAAGCCCACAAACACCAAAATGGATGAAGACGTAAACGCCTTCGTGGACATGATCACAAGTGCACTGCCTATATCAGATGCAAAAATGGAGCTCATAAAGTCAGAGACAAACAAAGATGAAACACTGAGACAACTGAGAAAAAGCATCTTGGATGGATGGCCCAACATGAAGCAGGACTATGCACCTGATGTTTCAAAGTATTGGAACTGCAGGGTGGAACTATCAGTAGTTGATGAGATCATCTACAATGGAAGCAAAATCCTTATCCCAAAGAGTCTGAGAAAAGAGATGTTAAAAAGATCCATGGAGGACATCTTGGAAGCGAAAAGTATAAGAAGAGTACGAGAGATGATGTACTGGCCAAGAATCAACAATGATATAATAAATGATCAAACTGTACAATATGATGGAATTATCAAGCAAGCAATTCTGCAGAACCACTAGAGCCACACCCAGAATCATACAGACCTTATCAGAAGGTAGGCGCTGACCTATTTGAATTTCAAGGGAAGAACCATCTTGTAGTCACAGACTATTACTCCCTGTATCCAGAGGTGTGTAAACTGAAGACCACCACTGCAGATGCTGTAATAACAGGTATGAAGGCTATATTCTCCAGACATGGAGGTCTTCACAGACAATGGGCCCCAGTTTGCAATTTGAAGTTCCAACATTTTGCAAAAGAGTGGGATTTTGTACACAACACATCCAGTCCTCATTTTCTACAGTCCAATGGTCTAGTGAAAAAATCAGTACAGACAGTGAAAAGAACAAGGCAAAAGACAGTGGAAGAGGCTTCTACCAGCGCATGCTAGTATACCGCACAACGACACTTGAGTGTGGTATGTCACCATCACAGCTCCTTAAGGGACGAAGGCTAAGATCAAACCTACCCATTCAGGAGAACCTCCTAAAAACAAAAGGGGGGAGAAAGTGAGGAAGTTCAAAGAACAACAGAAAGAAAATCATAAGTATTACTTTGACAGAGGAACAAAAAACATACCGGAACTTTACACTGGTGACTAAGTAAGGTTAAAAGATTTTTTAAAAATGGATTCAGAAGGGAATTGTCCTTCGTGAAGTCCAACCAAGATCATACACCAGATGAAGGTGCTGTTCTGCTAAGAAATCGTCGAAATCTTTAAATGGGATCAGCCACAGTAGATGGAAAGATGGATACTGTTGAACAACCTGAATACACATCTGAGAAATCATCAACTGAGGCAACAACTCAGATTCAGGACGATCAATCAGGAGATCATCAAGACAAGTGAATCCTCTTAAGAGATTCATTAAGCAAATTTAAAGACTCCTGTTATAGAATGAAGTAGTGCTATCTTATTTGCTCTTCTAGTTTTAGTGTATGTAAATGTGAACACACAAAACAAGTTAAAAAATGTTAACAATGTCAATAATAATGGAAATCTAAGTTCCTGGTGTTAAAGTTAAAATTGCAGAGTTATACCAAGAAAACACGTTAGTTAAAAGGAAGCTACTTTTGTTTTAAGAAAAGGAGATGTAATGATAGTGATCATGTTTGCATGGCCACTAGCAAAGTCTTGATTATAGTTATTGTTTGATTAGACTTGGCTGCCAGCAGGGGGCTGACACACAGTATGCAGGATCTGTAATGGGGGCTTGCAGCCTCATGGCATGCCTCATGGTTCTGTTTACATCAACTTTAAAGTAAAAATCCTTTTCTTTCATCCATTTGTTGTCTAATAATTCACACATACAAATACAAGATTAAAACATGTATGGTCAAAGGTTGAATTTGGTTGCCCATCTAGTATTATTTTTCTTATTTTATGTACAAGGTAAAATTCATCTGAGTGATTCACAAGTCTATTTCAGTTAGTAATTAAATTTAAATTCCATTGCCTTGGGCCAAATCAGGGAAGGGCATCATAGGAGGCATAGTGAATGCTACAGGTGCCTCACAGCTCCTGTAACCCACTTCAATTCAGAACTCCTGTTGACTTGATACATTATTCCTGTGTCTGTAGGCTGCTCCAGTTTTCTCCTACACTTTGGGTAGACACAAGAGAATCAGGAGCACATGAAAAATGACAGGTTGCAGAGAATAATTGGGGACTGAGAATGATGGAATTGCCCTGGATGTCAGCATGGTCTTAATGGGACTAATGGCCTCCTTATAATTCATAAGAAAATTTATATTAGTTCTAGATTTTCCCACAAGAAGAAACAATTGATCTATATCCAACCCATCAAGATCGCCCCTGTGGAGCAGCTTCACAGCCAATTGTGGCGTTTGGAGTCACTGTTGTAATGGAAGAAATATGGCCAGACTCTGGGGGATATCACTCCTTCTTTTCAAACTAGTGCCGTGGAATCTTTCATATTCATCTGAGAAAACAGATAAGATTTGGACTGTGCGAACCTGTTCACAGAATTAACAAGCATTAATTATGAATGTGAAACCCCCAGCTTCAAGGTTTTCTTAAGAAAATATTCAGAGGGTTTTATTCCATTAATGGCAGGATATCCAAATCTGTCTATAGGATTTAAAAAAAAATTCACTAATCTAAGATGTGCTGTTAAAAAATGTGGAGATGACTCTTATGCACCTTAATTTGGTAAAGATCCTAAGTCTCAATACTCACAACTTTACATTTGTTTTATTTCTAGAATGACTTCACAGATAAATCTAACCTTGAAATAATTTCTTCCAACACTAAATAGACTTCCCTGGTAGAATAAGCAAGTTCTATAAATTGCTTTCATATGTGGCAATCGGCATATGTTAGGTTGGCAGTAGAGATGGAAAATATTATTAAAAAAAAACATATGCCTGTTGCCTGGTAACACAAATTCACTGTGAATAATTAAACTTTGTGATTTCTTTTATTATCTCTCAGCAGTGCCAAACATTTTTCATCCTTACACATGGGGAATTTCTTCAGTAGCTTTCTCAATAGTCTACTGTAAATTTACTACAGGTTCAATGAAAACCTGTTAACATGGTTTACCTCAGCTTTCCTCTGATCTACTGCCAGTGTTCTTTGAACAGATTGTGAGAATGCCCAACAAGTTCCCAACCAAAATGCAATGTCAATATGAAAATTGTTGGCACATCCAATAATATTTATTCTGCTTTCACAGTGTTTGAATTGGAATTCTGTGAAACAACTATGAAGATTTAACATTTAGGTAAAATTAATTATATGGGAATGAGATGGATTACTGCCCATGGTAAACTGGATAAGGCTGTTAAAGGGTGAGTTGACAGAACATCTAAACAATTCTAAAGGTAAACAAGAGAGTTTGCAGATCCTGGTAAACTGGGGAAACACAATTTTTACAACATGTATGTTTATTTATGAGAGGCATCCACTCTAAAGAAAAGTATTTAATATGATTCAGGATTAATTTATGTCAATTTGCCTGTACAATCAGATGTGAACAAGCAAAGGTAGGTTGCAAAACTAAAAGAAAACAATACGTGTAAAAATGAAAGAGTTGAAGTTTCTGGTGACTAGGAGAGTTACTAATAACAAGAAAAAGTGACAAAAGTGATAACAAAATAAACAAGAAAAAAAGATCTACAATTATATTAAGACCAAAAGGGTAAGCAAGACCAAGGCAGAGAAATTAAGAATTGATTTTGGTGATGGTGTAAATGATTTTAAGCAAATGTAAACCTATTGTGAGGAAATGTGTTTAAACAGCACAAAAAAAACAATCCCTCAGCTCTACGAATCTGTCCAACATATTATACTCTGCAATTTCCGCGACTTACAATGTGATCCTATGACCAGACACATCTTTCCCTCTCTGCAGGGACTGCTCTCTTCATTACTCCCATGTCCACTCATCTTTTCCCACCAATGCCCTCCTCCTCTGGTATCTATCCTTGTAACTGCAAGAAATGCTACAGTTGCATTCATACTTCCTCCTTCACCACCATTTGGGCCCCCCAAAAGTCCTTCCAACTGAATCAACACTTCAATTATGAATCCACAAAGTCACTTATTCTACCTTATATTCCACCTGGGCCCTCCCTAACCACAAGGCATTAACTTCGACTTCTCCAATTTCCACTAACGCCCCTGAATCTCTTCCCCTGTTCTTTTGTCTTCTTTCCTTCAGCTCCCCATAGCCATCCTTTCCCTCTGCTATTAAAGATCTACCCTTTCTCACTATCACTTATCATCTATTTTTTTTAATACCCTCCTACCTATGACCTCAGCTGTTAGTGTTCCTCCCTGCCTTCCCTGCTCACCTCCTCCCTCTTCTCTCCACCTTTACCTATACCTGGCAAAGGGCTCAGACCCAAATCATTGCCTATGCTGTGTGAACTACTGAGTTTATCCAACACTCTGAGTATTACACTAGACCCCAGCATCTGCAGATTTTCTTGCTTAAATAGCTAAGTGATACCAATAGTTCCACTCGCAACTGCCAGCATTTACTCCTGGGTGGCATAATGATGCAGCAAGCAGAGCCACTGCCTCCAGGAGCAGAGACCCAATGTTAGACTTAGGTCCTGTCCGTGTGGAGTTGTTATGTAATTATGTTAGTATTTTCTTGTAAAACTTTGTATTATTTGTAGTATTTTAAGTTGTGCTGATTGCAGACTTGCCTGGTGCACTAACCTTTAAAGGGAGCTCTGTGTGACGCAGCTCTGTGAAACTTGGTTCCCTTTAATGCGGCTGGATAGATTGAGGACCTCACATGCAATCGGCATCTGCCAATTGGGCATGAGACATCCAAACAATCTCGAGAGCTTGAATATTTTCTTCCAGAGTTTTGAAGGGAATGGAGAGAATATTAAAGATATCCTTGCAACAATCTTTTGATTTACCAAGAACTCCTTCAAATTGGAAAATTGTGAGCATCATATATGAAAGGTGAGAAAAGAAAAACAAGTAACTATTGGCCAATTAACCATGTGTCTTTTGTTCTGAAATCATCAGAATATAGAATTCAATAGTTAGAGGAACTGATGAGGGTTTGCGGAAGAGTATGAGAATCCCAGATATTATGTTGCCTCTCTGGCAACATTCTTCAATATCTCACTCCAGCAGGCACGGTACCCATCTGTCTCAAGCAGGCATCGATCATATTGGTGCCCAAGAAGAGTTCAATAACCTATCTTAACAACTATCGACTAGTAGCACTTACATCAACAGTGATAAAGTGTTTGGTAAGGCTGGTCATGAAGCATATCAGCTCCTGACTGGAAGGTGACATAGATCCATTCCAGTTCTCCTATCGTGGCAATAGGTCGACGGTGAATGCCATCTCACTGGCTCTATACAAAGCTCTAGAACACCTGGACAGCAAAGATGCATGCATCAGGATGCTCTTTATTGATTACAGTTTGGCATTTAACACTCTCATCCCTCACAACTGATCACCAAACTCCAAGACCTGGGAGTTAACACCCCACTTCATAAATGGGTCATGGATTTCACCACCACAATCAGGGAAGATTGGTAAGAACTTCTCCTCCATCAGTACTGGAGCAGCACAGGGCTGTGTTCTTAGCTCGGTGCTCTACTCACTTTACACCTATGACTGTGAAGTCAGTATGACAATAACATCATCTCCAAATTTGCTGACGATGCCATGGTAGTGGGTTGTATAAAGGATGGGGATGAGTCTGCATACAGGTTGGAGATGGAAAACTTGGCTGAATGGTGCCCTAATGACAATCTTGCCTCAATGTCACCAGTGTTGACTTCAAGAAAGGAAAGCCAGAGGTGTACAATTCAGTGATCATTGTGGGATCAGAGGTGAAGAAGGTAAGCACATTTAGGTTCATTACCTTGGAGGATCTTTCCTGGACCCAACACACCAATGGCATCATGAAGAAAGCATGACAGTGCTTCTACTTCTTCAGGAGTTTAGAGAGGTTTGGTATGACATTGGACACTCTGACAAATTTCTACAGATGTGTGGCGGAAAGTGTGCTGGCCTGCTCTATCATTGTCTGGTATGGAGACACCAATACCCCTGAGTGTAAATCCCTACAAAAAGTAATGGACACAGCCCAGATCATCACAGGCAAAACCCTCCCCACCATCAAGAACATCTACAGGGAACACTGTTGTCGGAGAACTGCAGCAATCATCATGGAACTATATCATCCAGCACACGTTCTGTTCTCACTGCTGGTATCAGGAAAGAGGTATAGATCCCACAAGACTCACACCTCCAGGTTCAGGAACAACAAACTCCATCATAGACTACCAGTAATTTAAAGACTCTTATTTGTGCTCTTTATGGATTTTTTTTTGCTCTCCCTCTATTGCACAGTTAGTGTGTTTGCATTTGTTATCTGTTTACAGTTCTTTTGATTGTTTACATGTTCACGCTGTGTGCAGTTAAATTTTGCACTACCAATTAGTGGTAATTCAGCCATGCACGCAGGAAAAAGGAATCTCAGAGTTGTATGTGATGGCATGTACGTACTCTGACAATAAACCTAAAATCTGGTGCCAGAGCCAAGATAACTCAGATTGAGTTCACAGCATTCTCAGGAGGGAGGGTGAGCAGCCAGATGTTGTGGACCGGATAAGGACCAATGACATGGGAATGAAGAGTGATGAGGTCCTGCAAAGAGATTTCAGTGAGTTAAGCACTAAGTTGAAGGACAGGAACTCCAAGGCTCTGATCTCAGCATTGCTATCAGTGCCACATCGTAGAGAGGTAGAAATAGGAAGGTAATGCTGCTTAACATGTGGCTAAAGACATGGTGCAGGAGGTGGGGGGGGGGGGGGGGAGTGGAGCTTCCAGATCACTGGGCTGACTTCCAGGGAAGACAGGACAGTTTGTATCTCAACTGGGGGGGGGACTAATATCCTTGCATGAAAATTTGCTAGTGCTGCCCCAGGGGGTTTAAACTAGATTTGCAAATGGATGTGAACTAGAGTGGCAGAGCAGATAGTGCAGTGGAGGAGGAAAAAGATGACGTGATCACTGCATGTAGAGTCAGAAATCAAAGGGTTGTCCATGATAGAAATTGTCTCAGGTGCAGCAATTTCAATGCAAGGATTATTGTAGGAAAGGTAGAAGAATTTAGAGAATGGATTGGCATGTGGAATTATGATATTGTTGCCATTAGTGAAACTTGGTTGCAGGAGGGACAGGACTGACAGGTTAATGTTCCAGGCACCAGATTTCAGGTTTATTGTCAGAGTACGTACATGCCATCACAATCAACTCTGAGATGCGATAGAGTGGGATGGATGAAAGGAGGAGGAGTGTTCATCAGGGAAAATATCACAGCTGTGCTCAGACAGGACACACCAGAGAACTCATCTACTGAGGCGATGTGGGTGGAGCTTGGAAATGGAGAAGGTAAGGCCACACTTATGGGGTTGGATTATAGACCACCCAATAGCAAGAATTGGAGGAGCAAATCTGTAGTGAGATAGCAGACAGTTGCAGGAAAGTTGTGATAGTAGGAGATTTTAATTTTTCACACATTGACTGGAATTTCTATATTTTAAAAGGGCTGGATGGCTCGGAATTGGTCAAATGCATTCAGGGAAAATTTTCTAAATCCATATATAGCGATACCAACTAGAAAGAGTGCTCTATGGGATCTCCTATTAGGGAACGAGGCAAGGAAGGTGACAGGAATATGTGAAAGGGGTCATTTTGGGTGCAGTGATCACGATGCCATTTTTTTTTCATTATGGATAAGGATAGGTCTGGGCCTTGGGTTGAGATTCTAAATTAGTGAAAGGCCAATTTTGAGGAAATGAGAAAAGACCTAGAAAATGTGGATTGGGTTAAGTTGTTTTCTGGCAAGGATGTACTAGCTAAATTTTGAGAGTACAGAGTTTGTTTGTTCCTGCCAGGATTAAAGGAAAAGTTAACAGGCAGAAGGAACTTTAGTTTTTGAGGGATATTGGGGATCTGGTTAAGAAGAGAGAGGCGCATAGCAGGTGTAGGCAACAAGGAAGAAAGGAAGTACTTGTGGAGTGTAAAAAATGCAAGTAAAAAACTTAAGGAAATAAGGAGGGCTTAAAGAAAATATGACAATGTAAAGGAAAATCCTAAGGGTTTCTATAGGTCTATTAAGAGCAAAAGGATGGTAAGAGACAAAATTGGCCCCCTTGAAGATCTAGAGTGGTTGGCTTTATATGGAGCCAGAAATGATGGGGGAGATCTTAAATGTTATTTTTTTGCATCAGTATTTACTCAGGAAACTGGCACAGACTCTAGGGAAGTAAGGAAAACAAGTAGTGAGGTCATGGAACCGATACAGATTAAAGAGGAGGAGGATGATTTGCTATCTTAAAGTAAATAAGGCCCTGAAAAGATATTCCCTCGGATATGAGGGAGGATTAGTGTAGAAATTTCAAGGGTCCTGGCAGAAATATTTAAAATATCCAAAGGCACAGGTGAGGTGCTGGAAGATTGGAGGGTAGCTCCAATTATTTTGTTGTTTAAAAAAGGCTCCAAAAGTTACCCAAGAAATTAAAGACTGGTGAGCCTGACATCAGCAGTATGTAAAGTATTGTAGGGTATCCTAAGAGATTGGATGTACAAGTGTTTGAATAGCCAGAGACTGGTTAGGGATAGTCAACATGGCTTTATGGGTGGTAAGTTGTGTTTAACCAATCTTATAGAATTTTTGAGGAGGTTACCAAGAAAGTTGATGAAGGAAAGGCTGTGGATGTTATCTACATAGACTTTAGTGAGGCCTTTGTCAAGGTCCCATATGGGAGGTTAGTCAGGAAGATTCAGACATTCAGTATTCCTAGTGAGCTAGTAAACTGGATTCTACATTGGCAGTATGGGAGAAGCCAGAGATCATTGCTTCTCAGACTGGAGGCCTGTGACTAGTGGTGTGACTCAGGGATCAGTGCTGGGACCATTGTTGTTGGCCATCTATATCAATGATCTGGGTGATAATGTGCTAAATTGGATGACACAAAGATTGGAGGCATTGTGAGGGATCTGAACCAGCTGAAAAAATGGGCAATACAGATACATCATTCCCTGAAAGTAGCATCACAGATATATAGGGTTTTAAAAAGAGCTTTTTGTATATTGGCCTTCATAAATCAAAGTATTGAGTATAGGAATTGGGATGTTATGGAAAAGTTGTATCAGACTTTGTTTTTTAATTTTTTTTAAATTTTTCACACTGTGAACCATATCAATCAAAATACATACAAACATTTCCCTCTTAACTATACACAGGCATTTTCTCCCCTTTCCCCCCCTCCCACCTTCCCTTCCCCCTTCCCACCCCCTCCAAACCCATTAAACGTTCAAAATATACAATACAATAAAACCATAAAACAATGTCATCACACAATGAAAATAAACAAGAAAATTTTGTCATCTACTTTTACACACTGGATCAAGTCATTTTGTCTTCTTATCATTTTATCATTTTAGTGGGTGTATTAGACATTGTTGAGGTCAAATTTGGACTACTGTATGCTGTTTTAGTCACTTAACAACAGGAAAGATATCAATAAGATAGAAAGAGTGCGGAGAAGATTTATTAGGATGTTGCCTGGACTTTAGGAACTGAGTTACAGGGAAAGGTTAAACGTGTTAGGACTTTATTCCCTACAATGTAGAAGAATGAGTGGAGATTTGATAGAGGTATTTAAAAGTATGAAGGGTATAGTTAGAGTTAATGCAAGTAGGCTTTTTCCACTGATATTAGGTGAGATACTGTACAAACTAGAGGGCATGGGTTAAGGGTAAAAGGGGAATGGTTTAGAGGGAGTATTAGGAGAAAAGTCTTTACACAGAGTGGTGAATGTGGGCTAATGTGTAAGAAAAATTTGGACAGGTATATGGATGGGAGGGCTATGGACTGAATGCAGGTCAGTGGGACAAGGCAGAGCAAAAGTTTTGGACAGACTAGAAGGGGTCAAGGGCCTGTTTCTGAGCTGTAATATTCTATGGTTCTATGGTCTTTGGACAGAATGAATGAGCATTTGGAACATTTTCAGCTGATCAGCAATGTTGGTCAAACCTGAATGAAATATTTGAAGAGGTGATTAATATAATAGGCAGGGAATTGCCTGTCACTAGTAATGAAATTCATGGAATTTCAAGAACTATATTATTAAGTATTATTATTATTGACATAGCTAGGTAAGTAGCTGAGTGGCAGAAACAGGGTGTGACAATCTGTGTCCAACAAATTTGTATGTTTGACCTTCAACTTTTCTCCCAATTTATAAACAACATTCATTCATTCAGGTGGCTTGCCGTTTGGCATGGGTGATCATGTCTCTCCATCCATCATGATCTCTGACTCTCCGAATTGTAGTTGTTGCCTCCCCATTCTTCTTCAGTGAAGGCTCCATCTTTGAGCTGAGACCATAGGCGATGTTGAGTTCATGATTATACAAGGGAAAAAGATACTGAATGGTTTCCTGTTGCCTTCTTCAGTTGCATTTGACGGGTAACTCTGGTCAATGATCAGCAGATTCATCTGCCCAGCGTTTTTAGTTTTACAACCATAAATTTCAATTAGTAGAATCTCCTTGTAAAAACCATCCCCCATCTGCAATCCATAACTTTATGTGACCTAGATTAGGAGGCTAAACAGGTACTATACCTTGTCCAAGGGTGACCTGTAGGCTATCAGATGGAAGGCACACCTTATTTCTCCTTTAACTGAGCAATTGTGCAGCACCGACACTGACAAGACAGACAGGATTAAAAACCCAAACATTCAAGCCTGCCAGAGATAGAATGGTAAATGGCATTGGGAGCTGTTCAAACAAAACCATAAATTTATTGAGATATTAGATTAAGTAAATCTCTCAAATTATGGCAAATGTATTTTAATGTTGGCAAACGTGAAGTTATTCAACTTGGACTCAGTATAAAGGGATAAGTGTACAAATTCAAATCGGAAATTGAGCATCTAATCTTCTCTAAATTTAAACATGACCTGACATCACGTAGCTATATGGATCACATAGAATGTTCAGGCGTCACCCCCAGTAAGAATACTGAGGAGGCAGTGCAGCATAAATTTATCTGATTGATGCATAAATTTACCTCACTTAACATTAAAAAATCATGATTAAATTCACTGCAATTTAAAAAGTTTAGGGATGACTAAATCCCCTATTTCAAGAATCAAAAACAAGGCAAAAATAGAGTCTGATCTTTTCACTCCTAACAGAGGATGGAAACAATTTTGAAATATGTTCCACAAATGCCATTGATTCTGGGCTCATTTTTACAATGACGTTCTTTTTCAATATTTTTATTAACATTGAAATTTCACATCCAAAATCAGAGCAAATGTGGATATATGTTAAAATTCATAAAGCTACATTACACTTAAATCATATAATTTCATCCAAGGTACTCCACATTTTAATCAAACAGATTATATTGTATTGATATTTTATTATTTTAATTGTAAAAAAAGAAAATCTGAACCCACTACCAAGAAAGAAGTTGTTTGGCCAAAAATGAAGAAAAAGACAGTGATAAATTACCTCATTATTCAACATTTCTACCTTCATAACAAATAAAAGATTATAAAAATCATTTAAAAAGGATCCCCACAGTGTTTGAAATTTTAAATTCAAATCAGAAATTGAGATCTAATCTTCTCTAAATTTAAACATGACCTGATGTCACATAGCCATTGAGCATAATTAGGCAGGAACGTCCCCCATCTGAACAACACCGCCTGCCTAGCCACAATACAAAATAAAGCAGTTGAGGGATTTGGTTTAAAATGAACTTTAAAAAGTTCAGAAAAAGTTTGAAATACTTCGATCCAAATTTTCTCAAGACTCTGGCATGTCCAAAACATATGAATTAATGAAGCATCTCCATTGTTGCATTTATCACAATGAGGAGATACATCCACATAAAAATGAGATAGTTTGATTTTGGACATGTGAACTGTATGGACTATTTTAAATTGTAGGGGAGAGTGATGGGCAGATAAAGAAGAGGAAATTTGAAAATTACATTCCAAATTTCTTCAGGAATTAAAAACTGTAGGTCTTGTT
The DNA here is from genome assembly GCF_036971445.1 of Narcine bancroftii. NCBI lineage: Eukaryota > Metazoa > Chordata > Chondrichthyes > Torpediniformes > Narcinidae > Narcine > Narcine bancroftii. The sequence continues at coordinate 411,605,211 of NC_091469.1, forward strand.
CCCGGCTTTTTAAATTTTAACTTGAGGGAGCCTGTCTTATTGCCAACAACATATCATAAATGTTAGATATTTAACTATTATAGAAAGGCTGTAAATTAAAAATTGCATCAATTAAATCCTTATCAGTCCTCTTAGGAATTGTATGCAATTGAGATCATCAAAAATCTCTAATCTGTAGATAACAGAAAAATTAGTATTTGGTAGACCATATTTAACTGAAAGTTGTTCAAAGAATGTGAAACTCACCTCAACAAATCTTTAAAGGAGTTATTGCCTGATCTATACCATTCTTTGAAAGTTACAGCAATCATGGAAGGTTTAAAGAAATAATTAGAAAAATTATGATGAGAGAAAATCTAATTAAACTAAAATGTTTTCTAAATTGTATCCAAATCCTTAATGTATGTTTAACCACCAGATTATTAGTTAATTTATTTGAAGATATAGGAAGTGAGGATTCAAGAAAAGAGATGCGGGAAAATTTTGTAACAGAATTAGATTCAGTGAGATCATATTTGACAATCTTCACAGTTATAATATAACCAAAACAATGAAGTTAATATTTTTGTAAATAAATCCTATCAATGGTTTGAGGGAAAAATGGGTATGTGGAATCTGGTCATGTGATAGAACAAACTGACCTTGATAAAATGAAAGCACCAAAACAATGAAGGAACTCAGCAGCTTTCTCGGTGCCCATAGGAAGTAAAGATATATAATCGACATTTTGGCCTGAGCCCTTCTGCAAGGTATGAGAAAAAAGAGACAGGCACCTGAATAAAAAGGCTGGGGAGAAGGAAAGAAAGGGGAAGGGGAGGAGCACAGGCCAACAGACAGAAAGTGATAATTGGACTTAGATAGGAGGATAGGAGAGGTGAAAATTGATCAGGGATGGGGTGGCTCTGTGAATGAAGAGCTGAAGGAAAGAAGACAGAAGGAAAGGGAAGAGAGGGAAACAGCTAGAGGAAAGGAGACACAGAGATAGGGGACAGGGAGAAATGGGAATGTGGGGGGGGGGGGTTTGCTAACAGGAACTAGATAAATCAGTGGTTATACCCTCTGTTCGGAGGGTGCCCAGATGGATATGAGGTGTTGTTCCTCCAATTTTCAGGTGGTGTCAATCTGGCAGTACATGAGACCACGAACAGACATGTTGGGAAGGGGGAATTAAGTAGGGAATTGAAATGGGAGGCCACTGGGAGATTCCTGCTATTGTGGCAGATAAAGCTAAGGTGTTAAATTAGGCAATCTCCCAGTCTATTTCCAGTCACTCCAATGTAGAGGAAACCACAACAGTAGCACTGGATGCTATAGATGACCCCTGCAGATACACAAGTGAGGTGTTGCTTCATTTAGAAGGACTGTTTGGGGCCCTAAATGGTGATGAGTGAGGAGGTGTGTGTGCATGTAGCACTTCCTGTGATTGCAGGTGTAGGAACCAGATAGGAAGGGGGGAGTGGGCAAGGGAGTTAGGGAGGGAGTGGTCCCTGTGGAAGCTGGAGAGGGGAAAATGCGTCTGATGGTGGGATCACTTCGTAAGTGGTGAAAATGGTGGAGGAGGATGTGTTGGACACAGAGGCGGGTAGATGGTAAGTGAGGAATCCTGTCCTTGTGGCATATGAGGGAGGAGTGGGCCAGTGCAGATATACAAGAAATGGAAGATATGCAGCTGAGAGTCAAGTAGATGGTAATAGAGAGGAAGCCACATTTTTTTAAAGGAGGACATTTTGGATGATGTGGCATGAAAGACCTTGACCTGGGAGCAGATGCAATGGAGGGATTACAAAATAAGAATGGAATCCTTACAGGGGATAGGATGTGAAGAGGTGTAGTTGACATAGCAGTGGGAGATGGGGTGTTTGTATAAAATGTCTGTCGAGAGTATGTCTCCTGAGATAGAGACAGAGAGCTTGAGAAAGGGGAGAGTGTTGCTAGAGATGGACGAAGTGAATTTAAGGTCAAGTTAGAAGTTGGCAGCAACAAAGGATTTTGAGACCTTTGGTACAGGGGACGGAGGTATATAGTGATTGGATGTCCATGGTGAAGATGAGGCAGTCGAGTTGAGGGAACTGGAAGTTGTTGAAGTGATGAAGGACATGTGAATTATTGTGATGTAGCTGAGGAGGAACTGGAGCGGGGGGGGGGGTGGGTGGGGACAAAATGGAATTGAGGTAAACAGATGCCAGTTTGGTGGGGCAGGAGCACGTGGAAACATTGGGTCTTCCAGGACATTTGGGTTTGTGGATCTTGGGTAGGAAGTAGAACCAGGCAGTGAGGGGTTAAGAAACAATAAGGTTGGAGGTTGTGAAAGGGAGATGACTGGAAGAGATGAGTTTGAAGATAATGCATGGGATCGTGGGTTTGATGAGTTTCAATGGAGTCCTGTTGAAGGGGTAAGTAAGAGGAGGTGTCTGAGGGTTTCATCTGCTTCGGACAGATAGAGGTCAGTGCGCCAGACCACAACAGTGCCATCTTTGTCTGCAGGTTTGATAGTGAGATGTGCATTGGTGCAGACAGAGTGTAGGGCTAGGTGTTTCGAGCGGGTGAGATTAAAATAAGTGAGGGGAGTGTGCAGCTGAGATGCTTGCTGTCTCAGGATTAGTTGCAAATATAATGATTCAGGGTAGCCAGAAGGCCAAAATGAGGCATCCTGGAGGAGAAAGAAGGTTTAAAGGTGGGAGAAGGGAGTCTGTCATGGGGGTTGAGAATCTTGGTTGTCGAAATAGGCATGGAGATGAAGCCCCAATGAAAGAAGAGTTTGGCATAATGCGGCATAATGGCATGCACAGAACTCGTTGAGGTGTGGGCAAAGGAAGATGAAGGTGAGGTCTCTACTAAGTGACACATTGGGAAGTGACTCCAAGAAGGGAAGGTTGGAGAGGATGGTAAAAGCCATATAGGGGTTGGAATGGGGGTCAATGGAATGGAAGGTGTCGACAGGAGGAGGATGAGGTGGATCAGGAGGTAGAGGGTTGAGTCATAGAGATCCAAGGGAGGAAGGGGAGCATTGAGGAAGTCAGAGGATGTGCAGGAAGGTGAGTACAGCCAGGACGAGATTTCGCATTGGAGTCTCGGTCCTGTGGGTAGCCGGGGCCAGGATGAAAATTTCCCACCCCATTCCCATGCTGACATGTTTGGCTATGCACTGCCAGACTGAGACCACCTGCAAATTGGAAGAACAACCCTTCCTATTCCCTATGAGCACCTTCCTACAACTTGGCATCAACCTTGACTTCTATGTTTTCCGTGAGTCCCCCCCCTTCCCCATCTCTATTTCTCTTTAGCTTTATTTCTCTTTCCCTCTGTCTCCTTTCCTCCTGCATTCACAGAGCTGCCCCTTTCCTTGATCAATTTTCACCTTTCCTCTCCTGTCCTCCTCTCCATGTTCAATTATTACATCTCATCTGTTGGCCTATGCTTCTTCCCCTGCCCCTTCCTTCCTCCTCCCCCAGTCTTTTTATTCAGACACCTACCTGCTTTTAGCTCAGGCCTGAAACTTTGGTTATATACCTTTACCTCCTCTGGACACTGCGAGATCCACTGAGATCCTCCAGCATTTTAATGTTCTTACTACAATCGCAGCATCTGCAGACCTTTGTGTTTCACTGTCTTCTTTTTAAAAGTTCTAATGTATGCTATGTATTCTCTCCTGGTTGCTTTGTAGTTGTTTTGGAACTGTGGTCAAACCACTATTGTATATGTAAATGATATGACCTTTTCTGTTTGACCCTGCTCTCACAGGCCAGCTCGTGACTCCTCCCCTTTAACCCCCATAAAGGCTGTCATGCTACAACCCTGTCCCCAGTTCGAGCCTGGGTCAGGGAGAGCCAGCAACACAAGGGATGCTTTCCATCTTTCGCTAATAAAAGCCTTCAGTTCAAATAACTTCAGTCTTTGCGTAATTGATCGTGCATCAGGAACAGCTTTCTCTTACTCGATACAGCTGTTGTTCACACTTTTATTAACATCCAAGTGGGAAGGATTATTGAAGTTTTGAAGGATGATGTAGAGTATTGAGAAACTAATGCAATGTGTTCTGAATACTGTATATGTATTCGAGTTAGCAAGAAAAAGGTTTAATCTGAATTTGATTGAGAGGGATATCAGGCCTTTTTTAAACTGTATTTCCATAATTCTTTCCATGCAATTTTCCACAGATCTTTGCTCTGTACAAGTGAGTTGGATGCATGTTCTTACAAGGAATAAACTGGACATGGAGAGATAAACTTGCAGGAAGTGCGGAAACAGCAGAAGCACTTGTCAATCTCCTAAACCCACCAGATTGAAGGACTGTCAATGAACACAGCAGAATTGGGACCAAGAAGTGTCTGTTTTAGTTCTGAATTTGATGTAAAATAAATTCTTAAATGAGGACAAGAATAAAAATGAATTAAATTATAAAGACCAAAATGGGAGTGTTAAAATGCTGCCTGGATGTCACTGGTAAATGCCAGCACTACTGTGGCAAAGCAGCCACATTTATCCATTGAAGTGGAAGGAAGACTGGGATTTCAGTGCATCCATTCTCAACTGCAAAAGTTTTGGATTTACCATGAACCTGTCAGTTCAGCCCTCGGTCAATCTCACATAAATTGCCTACCCTTACTGTGGGGAGTTTCCTCTCAGGTCCTGCACAGGTTAGAAACAATATAGGATCTGACACCCTCTTGCCTTCAAAGAGATTTGCAGGGTTTCCTAATCATTATTATATAAGTTCAGTTTTTAATTTTAATTATTTATGTTTCTTTAAGGTGTTTATGTCGGCTTTATTTTTCCATTATTAATTAACTGTTCTTTTTTAAAATTGAACATTGTTTTGAATATCATTTAAATGTTTCTATCAAAGATATTTAAAAACCAAAGCTCCTTTTATTGTCACATGATAGTGTATTAAAAATGTAATTTCTTCCTGCCATAAGGTGGACAAAGAGTCACCATTAGTATTGCCCAGTACAAGAGAAAGAGAAGCAAAAGAAGGTCTCCTCAAGGTCATCGAGTGTTCATAGCCCCTGAAGCCATACAGACTCTTGTTCAATTCATTGACAACCCAAACTGCAGATCCAAACATGATCGGGAAGCCTTCAGCAGCCAAGGCCCTTCATGAGCCTTTCTTGCCCTCAGCCCCGTCTCAAACCCTGGCTCTGATACCTGGTTCCCACAAGCAAGTGTCCAGCAACCCACAGCCGAAACAGGTTCCCCCATCCATAATTTGCCTGAAGTCTGTGTGGGTCCCTCAGCCACTGATCCCCTCACTGATCTGCTGGCGTTGTTACCTTCTCTTTAGTGTCCTTCAGCCACTGATGCCATGAGGAGCACCACGCAGCCTACCAACTCCCATGGGATTTACTGATAAAAGTACATATTGAACAAAGTTAATTTTATAAAAACTATTTTAAAGTTATTTTAAAGTGATTAACAGAAGAAAAAAAGATGTCACCAAAAAAAAAGAAAAAGCTACAAAAGTTACACCAACAAAAAAATCGAAAGAGAAGAAAAAACGAGAACTTGTGCCTACCTTGTTGAAGAAGCAGGCTGCTGAAGTTGGTTCTGGATCCAGTAGTGAGGACCCGATGGAGGGACCTTTCTCCAGAGCTCTCTTTGCGGCACCCTATAAGGATGGCACCGGTGGAAAAATTAAGGCTCCAGGTCTTTTAAAGGGCCACTCCGGTGTCTCCACTTCTGAACAGGAGGGTGGTACTTCTCCTGTGGAAGAGGACTCAGAGGATTATGGAAGTAAAGAAGAAATGTCCAAAGGCAAGAAAAAGATTTTTTTTGAAATGGATAAAATTGAAGCTAAAATAGATAGACTTTGTGATGCATTGGAGAGCAATTTAAAATTTTTAACCACAGAATTGAAGCAAGTTAGAACAGATATGACTAAATTGATAAATAATGTTACACAAAGAGTTGATAAAGTAGAGGAGAAAATCCAAGATGTGCGTGAAGAAATACAACGTATTGAAGAAAGGTCTAATATAAATGAATATACAATGACTGGTTTGATTTCTATGAATGAAAAACTGCTTGAAAAATTTGACATTTTGGAAAATTACAGTAGAATAAACAATCTTAAAATGGTGGGGATGGCCGAAGGCAAAGATATAATCCAATTTGTTTCAGAAATGGATACTGAAAATATTTGGAGCAGAACATATTGAGGATAAGATTTTGATTGAGAGAGCTCATAGAGCCTTGAGATCAAAGCCGGGTCCTAACCAAAGGCCTTGATCTATCCTGATTAGATTTTTAAACTACCAGGATAGAGAGAGGATTCTTGGTTTAGTGGTGAGAAAAGCTAGAGAACATGGACCTTTAAATTATGAAGGGGATCAGAATTTTTTAAAATCCAGATTTGTGTCAAACTCTGTTGAAGAAAAGATTTTAAACCGGTTAAGAAGGTTTTATATGATAAAGGTTATAGGTTTGTTCTCTGCTATCCAGCTACTCTGAAAGTATTTTTCCAGATCAGCAGAATATGCCTTTTATGAGTCATGTTCTGGCTGAAGAATTTGTGGAGAGCTTGTCTAAAATTCAAGTAACAAAAGATGCTGATTTGTTGCAATAAATCTGATGTATAAAAGAGGGGGTTCATTCCTCCTTTTTGAACTTTTCCTTTTTTTATTTTTCTTGAAGGATAAAGAAATTTCATATGGGGAAGAATTGTAGCTTAAACAGAAAAGGTATTTTTCCCCGTGGGGGATGGGGGGTGTGTTAGTTGATTTCTGACGCTACGTGTGTTTGACCACGACCCATAAAATGGAGGGTGGAAATGCTATTATTTCTAGCATTTTGGAGCATTTTTTTATTTTATCTTTTATTCTTTCTTTTTTTAAAATAACCATTTATGATATGTTTACTCTGAATAATTTTAATGTTTTTGGATTGCACATGTTGACATTCTGGACCAAATTAATTTGTGGGAATCCTTCCTGGATAAGAGTGATGGAAAGGAATTTTTTTAAATGTATAGATAATGAAAATGAATAAAGCAGTTAAGATTTTGAGTTTTAATATTACTGGTGTTAACAGAACAATAAAAAGAAAGAATATTTTGACCTGTATTAAGAAATTGGGAGTAGATAATTGCTTTTTGACAAGAGACTCATTTAATTGAAAAAGAACATTTGAAATTAAAAAGAGCGTGGGCAGTCAGGTAGTTTTTTCTTCATTTAATTTTAAAGCTAGAGGAGTAGCAATTTTAGTATGGAGATTTTCAATGTATTTTGGGATATTATGTGGTTGGGTTTTTGTTACCACATCGCTGGACACCCTGTTACCCAGCTGCCATCACTGCTTGTCCAGTAGCCCATGGTCCAGCAATATACACCACCCCATCTTGACAGGTTTTACTGGAGAGGCTACAGGAATAAGGGACTTCAGTTACTCACAGACTCAAGTGAAAAAAACCTTGCATATCTGAAAGAAAGATCATTATAGATATGTAAAATTAATGGAGCTTGAATAAAGTGAATGTTCACCAACTTTTTCCCAGGGCAAATAATTCAAGAACGAGAGAGCAAAGGTTTAAGGTGAAAGAGAAATTTAAGAGGGACAGAGGAGCAATATTTTTCACTCAAATGGTAGTCTGTATCTGGAACGGACTACCAGAGGAAGCTATAAGGAACAAGTAGGAACAATTTTGATATTCAAAAGACATTTGTACAGGCAGGTGGATAGGATATGAGCCAAATAGGAGAAGCCTAGAGTTCCAAGTTGGTTGGCAAGTTGCCTTGAAGGGCCTGTTCCATGCTGTATGACTCTCTAACTCTATGGTGTCCATATATTTCCACCTAGCTTGATGCTTTCACAACCAATTTGAAGCAAGGTGGCAATTGGAAAGTCTGGCTTAGTATCAAAGTCAGTCCATTCATAGTACATAGTTAATTCTTTTTCATGCTGGCTGCAGTTTAATGTCGATTACGTATTGGTGATAATTTTCCAGTACTCAAATAACACTGGACAACAAATTTTTTTTAAAAGGTTTGCTTTCTGAAAAAAATTGGGGATCATGAGACAATTTCAAACTGAATGCAAAGATAATTTCAGATTTGCTGTATCACGTAGGAAGTTGGAGAATCAATAAATTAGCTTGAATTTAGCATGTTTGATCACTTAATGATGCTGACACATTTTGTAAGTTCAACTGACCTAAAAATGATTTGCTGCAGATTTTCATTTGTATTCAGAATCTAATGTCTCTTGTGTCAGTGTCCAACAATAGCTGGCCAGTATTTGTGGATTCCAGTTGCCTTGATACCACTTTTCCATAGTTGCAATGTCCGTGTGAAACCTTTACCTATGTTTGTTACTGATGCACCAAGGTCAGCAAGGAAGTCCAAATGCATATGCAGAAAATGAATTTTCAGTGACATGAACACTCACTATGCTATCAATATGTATTCAATCTATGTCAGTGTCATGCACAGCATCTGTATATGTGAGCTACTTTTATAGACTGTCTGCATCTATCCTGACTAAGCATGGCTAGGCCTAAGACAAAATTTGCATAGCACCGGCACTGAGTGTATGAACAGGCATGCTTGGACTGACCAAAACAGCTTGCTTTGGGGGAAATATACTAGTCAATTAAAAATATGATAGTGTAGAGGCACACCACTAGGCAGGTGAACTGGCCCCGCTTGTAATCCACACGGAGGGGCAGCTGGCCAAAATGGTGCCGTCGGGGGTTTCCCCTTCTTCTCAGCATAGGGCTCAGAAGCCCACACTGGGGGACCACATGATGCCCAGGTGATGTCAGCACACCTCAGCGCGGTTCTCAGCCAGGTCCGGTCTAGGAGTATAAGTCCAGCCCAGCAGCTTGCAATAAATCAGTTCTGCTCACTGAGCTCAACCTGTCTGGTTGTGTGTTCTTTCAGTAGTAGTGTAGCTTCCGCTACAATTGGTGACCCCGACTGGTTCAAATGTCTTTGAACCCATCATGAGCGAACCTGGGATCAGTGCTATAGTCGTCAAGCTGCCTGAATTCTGGGTTCAGGAGCCGGAGACCTGGTGCAGCCACGTGGAGGTTCAGTTTCACCTCCGCCAGATTTCATCTGACACGACCAAATTCTACCATGTGGTCGCTGCCGTGGACCAGGCCACCACCAGATGCGTGCTGCACCTCGTTACGCACCCATCCGCTGAAGACAAATATGAGACCATCAAGTGAGTGCTCACCGGATCCCTCAGACTATCCAGGCACCAGCGTGCCGCTCAGGTGCTGCAACTCGACGCCCTGGGGGATAGGTCTCTGATGGAGCTGATGGATGAGATGCTCGCACTCATGGGTGATCACACCAACTGCCCACTCTTTGAGCACATTTTTCTCGACCATCTGCCCGAGGATATACAACCGTTACTGGCCCAAGAGAGCTTTATCAACCCAAGGAAGGTCGCTCAGAAGGCACAAGAGCTATGGCTTGAGCGATTCACTGAGGGGTCGGCAGTCCAGCAGGTCATGAGGCACGGACATGACCATGACAAGCCCGTCCCAAGCATTGCGGTAGAGCATCTGGCCCCTGCAGGGGCCACTAAGAGCAACCACTCCAGGCCTCTGCTTCTACCACCTGCGATGGGGTGCCAAGGCTCAGAAGTGTCGTCAGCTCTGCTCGTTCCAGGGAAATGAGCAGGCCGGCCGCTGTGGCCAAAGACACAGCCTCTTCTATCTCCGGGACTCAGTCAGTGGTCAGTGGTTCCTTGTCGACACTGGGGCCAAGATCAGCATCATCCTGGCCACAGCCATCAGGAACTGTCCTCGAGGACCTCCCCTCCGTGTGGCCAATGCAACAGAGATCCAGACGTTTGGAGATAAGACTGTCCACTTCCAGATTGGCCGACGAAAGTTCTCGTGGAGGTTCACTGTCTCGTCCCTTCCACTGCCATCCTGGATGCCAACTTCCTCCTCGCCCACAAGCTTCTAGTGGACATACGGGGTAGGCGCCTGGTGGACGCCCGTACTTTCCAGGCCGTTCACCTCAATGCCTCCTGCACAGAGCAGCTGCAGATGGCCACGATCAGCACACCCAGAGACGAGTTCCAGCGAATCCTGGATGAGTTTCCTACACCCCTCAAGCCACAGTTCTCCGCTGCCTCGCCACGCCACAGGGTGTTCCACCACATCCCCACCCTGGGCTCACCAGTTCACGCCAAGGGACGGCGGCTCCCGCCTGATAAGCTCCAGGTGGCGAAGGAGGAGCTTTTGCATCTGTTGAAGCTGGGGATCTTTCAGCGGTCCGACAGCCCATGGGCCTCGCCGCTCCACCTGGTCTCTAAAGTCTCCGGTAGCTGGTGCCCCTGCAGAGACTATCGACAACTCAACGAGGCAACAGTTCCTGACCGTTACCCCATCCCTCACAATCCCGGTGCACCCTGAGGACATACCCAAGATAGCCATCATCACCCCCTTTGGCTTGTTTGAATTCCTTTGCATGCCGTTCAGGCTCAAGAATGCTACTCAGACCTTCCAGCGCCTCGTGGACTCAGTGGGCAGGGACCTGGATTTCATCTTCATTTAATTAGATGACATCCTCGTTGCCGGCAGGGATCGGGTGCAACACAAGGCTCACCTGCGCACCCTCTTCTCCCGGCTGGCCGACTTCGGCCTCACCATCAACCCAGCCAAGTGCCAGTTTAGTAAAGAGTCCATGCAGTTCCTGGGCCATATCATCACGGCCGAGGGAGCCACACCCGCTGCTATGAAAGTCACCGCTATCAAGGATTTCCCATGTCCAGACAATCTCAAGGGTCTGCAGGAGTTCACAGGTATGGTCAACTTCTACAACCAATTCATCCCGGGAGTTGTGCGCATCATGCAGCCGCTATTCACCCTCATCACAGCCAAGCACAAAATGCTCACCTGGACCCCAGAGGCCTGCAGTGCATTCGAGGCCACCAATGACGCCCTTGCGAAGGCTACCATGCTCGCCCACCCACACACCAACCTGCATATGGCGCTCTCCGTTGACGCCGTTCTGGAGCAGCAAGTGAACAGACAATGGAAGCCTTTGGCATTCTTCATCAGGCTTCTCCACCCACCAGAGCTCAAGTATGGCGCTTTTGACCATGAGTTACTGGACATGTACCTGGCGGTGTGGCATTTCCACTATTTCTTGGAGGGGGGGACTTTTACCATCTTCACTGACCACAAACCCCTCACTCAGACACTCAGACACTCGCGATGGTGAAGGACCCCTGGTCGGCCCACCAGCAGTGTCACCTCTCCTTCGTGTCAGAGTTTACCACTGACATTTGGCACAAGGCCAAATATTTTGCTGTTCAGTATAATTTGACAGCATTTTGCCCACTCCAGTCCCTGGCTAGCTCACAAGCTGATGGTAGTTCTGTTATTTCCTCTCTCCCCTGGTTCAGGGTGAATCCTCTCGTCTTCTCACCGTTCCGTTTAGCCTACTTGATGCTGTTGTCTCGGTTCCGGTCTTCTTTTCTACTTTAATATTCCAAGCCTCTTCATCAACAACGTAATGACCTTGGCTCTAACCAAGGCTGGTCATGGATAGATGGGGAAAAGACACCCACTGTTCTTTTTCTACCTCTAAATGATTATTGTGAAACCCTTGAAATAACAGCAATAAGAAGCCATTATTACTTTTAAAAACCCAAATCATGAACTTTTGTGGTTCAAAGAAAATGCAAGAGGGATAAAATAAATTATTCCTATATAACTCATTCAAGACTCTAGGAATACTCCAATTCTGGGAAGGCATTCGTGACTGATGATATGATCTGAGTCCTTGAATGAAATACAGGCTTGTAACTGCCATCTTAACATTCATTTTTTTTTTTCAAAGCAGTTTTATTTCCTTGACTTGCAATAATTTAGCAATTTTTCAAAATCTGAAGAGCCATCTGCTAATCTTGTGCATGACTGCTCCATTAGGATGTGGTTCACTGAATCTTAAACAGCTCCTTCATCATATTTCTGTTGATGCACAGAATACACTTCAGCAGTGGCTAAATTATTAATCTCTTCCAAATATTAAAAAACATTTAATTGCTGGTCATATTCACTATGGCACATCATTATTTATTTCTTTCAATAATATCTAATGTCTAAAGGATTATTGAGCAAGAACAGCTGCTTGCTCTAAGCTGTAGGAAATGAATGAGTGGCAAAGATGCTGATCAATTGGTTCATTAACATTTATAACATTAGCAACGTCTTAAAACACGTTGTAACCCTTAGACTGCTGCAGGTACAAAGGGATGAATATCCCTTTCAGCTAGATAATTATCTGTTTTGCTATAAACGAAATATTCATTTTAAAACATATAGCTGTGACATCAGGGTCGTATAATTTGCTCTAAATAGCAAAATGAACCTTTCTGCAAAATTTTAGAAAAAATAATTCAATAATTGGAATTTATATTTGCTTTCTTCAGCACGACATATTCTTTTATAAGTGTGTTTAACTTTAGCTGGACTTTAAAACTACCCTAAATTATTGCATTTCCTTAATTCTTTTCCAGAATACTTATCCTTTTCTCACAAATCTCGTTGCTCTTTTACCTAGTTGAAGAAATAGGTTTTCATCAAACTCAGCAGCAACTTTAAAGTGTGACGTAAATATAGATAACACCATCTGAAAATGGGCATGAGGATCGTGACGTGTACACACTGTTTTTGATATTGGTACTTAACAGGTGTTCTCTGGACTCTAAACTGGCTGCACAATTTAGTATTGAGCTAGCATCTGAGAAACATAGAACACAGCAGCACATGGATGGCTCTTTGGCCCATCTAGCCCATGTCAAACTCTAACTGCGCCTCATCCCATCAGCCTGCACCCAGATCAGATTAGATCCTCCAATGCATATGATTATCCAAATTTCTCTTAAATGTTGAAATCCAACATACATCCACCATTCCACTTGCAGCACATTCCACATTCTCACCATCCTCTGAGTGAAGAAGTTGAAGATTCAAAATTCAAGATTCATTAATTATCATGTATCTACAAATCATTCAAGATTTATCAAACTATCTACAAATTTGTCAATGACACCGCGGTTGTCGGTAGAATCACAAACGGCAATACTAGAGCGCCTCGGATGCCCCCCAAAGTTCCTCAACATGGTAATCCAACTGCACGAAAACCAACAAGATCGGGTCAGATACAGCAATGAGCTCTCTGAACCCTTCTCCATTAACAATGGCGTGAAGCAAGGCTGCGTTCTCGCACCAACCCTCTTTTCAATCTTCTTCAGCATGATGCTGAAACAAGCCATGAAAGACCTCAACAATGAAGACGCTGTTTACATCCGGTACCGCACGGATGGCAGTCTCTTCAATCTGAGGCGCGTGCAAGCTCACACCAAGACACAAGAGCAACTTGTCCGTGAACTACTCTTTGCAGATGGTGCCGCTTTAGTTGCCCATTCAGAGTCAGCTCTTCAGCGCTTGACGTCCTGTTTTGCGGAAACTGCCAAAATGTTTGGCCTGGAAGTCAGCCTGAAGAAAACTGAGGTCCTCCATCAGCCAGCTCCCCACCATGACTACCAGTCCCCCCACATCTCCATTAGGCACACAAAACTCAAAATGGTCAACCAGTTTACCTATCTCGGCTGTACCATTTCATCGGATGCAAGGATCGACAACGAGATAGACAACAGACTCGCCAAGGCAAATAGCGCCTTTGGAAGACTACACAAAAGAGTCTGGAAAAACAACCAACTGAAAAACCTCACATTGATTAGTGTATACAGAGCCGTTGTCATACCCACACTCCTGTTCGGCTCCGAATCATGGGTCCTTTTCGGCATCACCTACGGCGCCTAGAACGCTTCCACCAGCGTTGTCTCCGCTCCATCCTCAACATTCATTGGAGCGACTTCATCTCCAACATCGAAGTACTCGAGATGGCATAGGCCGACAGCATCGAATCCACACTGCTGAAGATCAAACTGCGCTGGGTAGGTCACATCTCCAGAATGGAGGACCATCGCCTTCCCAAGATCGTGTTATATGGCGAGCTCTCCACTGGCCACCGAGACAGAGGTGCACCAAAGAAGTGGTACAAGGACTGCCTAAAGAAATCTCTTGGTGCCTGCCACATTGACCACCGCCAGTGGGCTAATATCGCCTCAAACCGTGCATCTTGGCACCTCACAGGGCAGCAACCTCCTTTGAAGAAGACTGCAGATCCCACTTCACTGTCAAAAGACAAAGGAGGAAAAACCCAATACCCAACTCCAACCAACCAATTTTCCCTTGCAACCGCTGCAACCGTGTCTGCCTGTCCCGCATCGGACCTGTCAGCCACAAATGAGACTGCAGCTGACGTGGACTTTACCCCTCCATAAATCTTCGTCCGCGAAGCCAAGCCAAAGAAAGAAGAAGATATTCCTCATCTAAAACTTTCATACCTTGTATCTGTGTATTTTGTCTTATCAGCTGTGCCAAAGGTTTGATCACTAACGCAAACAAAGCTGGTGATAAAGGACAACCTTGACGAGTTGATCGAGTCAATTTAAACGGTTCCAAAATCAATCCATTCATCAATACTCTAGCCACCGTTTACTATATAAAGCCTTAATCCAACCAATAAAAATAGGACCAAACTTAAATTTCTCCAGAACTTTAAACAAAAAATTGCACTCAACTCTATCAAATGCTTTTTCTGCATCTAATGATATCACCATCGGGCGATCTAAAGATTGTCGAAATCTATTAATCAAACTAATCAAATGCAGAATATTATCTGAGGCATTTCTATTCTTTATGAAAACTGTCTGATCCATATGAATCAATTTAGGTAAAAGTTTAGCCAATCTATTCGCTAAAATTTTAGCTATTATTTTATAATCTACATTTAACAATGAAATTGGTCTATATGAAGATACTTTCAAAGGATCTCTATCTTTTTTTGGAATTACTGTAATTAAAGCACAAGAACAAGACTCAGGTAATTCATAATGTTTTCCAACTTGACATAATACATCTCCAAACACTGTAGAAAAATCATCATAAAAATTTTTATAAAACTCAACCGATAATCCATCGTCACCAGGTGATTTACTGTTCGACATTTCCATCATAGCCATTTTAATTTCCGAATCAGGAATGGTTGTAATGGTGGCTCGGCAGTTGGAGCTGATTAAAAGAAGAGTTGTTCTTTTTTTTTAAGGGATATTAAATAATGATGATGTTAGTTTAAGATGAAGTGAGAGTTGGGGGAGAGAACTGGATAGGCACTATTTCCTGAACTGGATAGGCACTATCTGCTACGTATGAGTTATCTCACACCCATTTTTTTTTTGGGAGTTACCGCATTGCGCGGTTTAGACGGGAGGGGGTATTTTTAACCTCCTACCCGTTTTTTTTTCCTTTTTTTTTGTATTATTAGATTAAAGAATGAAGGGGTTTTTTTTGTTTAAATATAAAAAAAAGCATAAGAAAGTATTTGATTGTTTAAAAAACTAAAAATTGATGTGGTTTTTTTTGTAAAGTTTATTCAGTAGATAAGGAATATCTGAAATTTAAATGTGAATGGGATGGATAAGTTTTTTTTAATATTTTTTCTTTAACTTTAAGGTGAAAGGAGTGGTAATTCTGGTGTATATTATTTTGCTATTTTAGTTATAGAACGAAGGGAATAATGGTGAAAGTTATAAATTGAATTGTACAATTCTTAATGAGGCTTGAATTTTGTTTGTGGTTTATGCTCCATTTGTTGAAGATATAGATTTTGTTGTAGATGTGTTTTTATTATTTGGATATCTGAATTTTAACGTAATGATTGGGGATATTTAAATGTGGTATTGGAGCTTTTATTGGATAACTATTCAAGAGTAAAAGGGAAAAATGGTGGAAGAGTACTAAAATTGAATTGTACAATGCTTAATGAGGTTTGAATTTTGTTTTAAGATGGTGGTTTATGTGACTAATATGTGAAGTTAGTTGATATTTGGTGAAGGTTTATCTCTATAGAGAAAGTTTTTTTTTAATCTTTTTTTTCATGCTACAAATTTTTTAAGAATTTATTATTGTTTAAGAATTTTTGATAGATAATGTTACAAACTTTACTAATTTTTTATATTAAGTTTGAGTTAAATATATGTTTCATCTTAACTCCATTTGTTAAATATATGCATTTAAGTTTGATTAAAATATGTTTTTTAAGTCTGATATCTTAGTATTAATTACTTTTCTTTTTGTTAGTATTTTAATTGGTTATGTTTTTTTGTAAGTGGGTTTTTTTCTCACATATATTATTAACTTTATTAATTCTTCACTCTTTATTTTGGGGGGGAAGGGGGGGTTGGACTAATTTGAGTTGGGTTATTAATGTGTAATAATTATTGGGAAAGGTATAGTTTATTTAGATTACTGATATTGTATTGTAATTTTATTATTTTATTCTTAATTTTAAAAAAAATGTAATCCTATATGTTATTCATGTTATAAAATCTTAAATAAAGTTTAAAAAAAAAGAAAATTAAAAAAAAATTATTAAAAAAAACCCCAAAATACTACCAAAAGGTAGTAATCCCTAAACAAAATTTGGGTGTAGATCACCCACCAGTGGCTGATGACAAATAAAACTTAGAGCAAATCTCTCCCTCCCCAGCTGAACAAAAATTAATCTCAAAATATCATAATAACATAAAAAGTAAAATAAGAATAAGAAGATTCTTCTATTCATCCAAGAGATTCCAAACTTGGAGATCCCATTTCAAGAGAAGTTGGACTCTTTCCATTCCCGTTTCTCCCATTTCTGCCATTTCTTCCGTTTCCAGAACAACCAGATTTTCCTTTAGGAGACAATGGTGGACTGTATCTTTGTCCTCTTATATCTGGCAATGAATCAGCAAAAATCATTGCTTCACGATCATTCTCAAAAAAATCAAGATTGATAGTCTCCATAAAACACTGCCGGATAGCGA
This sequence comes from Narcine bancroftii, assembly GCF_036971445.1. Taxonomy (NCBI): domain Eukaryota; kingdom Metazoa; phylum Chordata; class Chondrichthyes; order Torpediniformes; family Narcinidae; genus Narcine; species Narcine bancroftii. Next base: position 411,622,110 of record NC_091469.1, read on the forward strand.
AAAGTAGATTTATAACCTTTATGCCACAAAACTTCTTTAACTGGATTAAATCGACGTCGATGTTGAATGACCTCTTGACTCAAATCAGGATAAAAAAAAAACTCTGCTATTCTGAATCAATAATGGAGTTTGTCGTCATCTCGCATTTTGCACTGCTAGTCGAAGTATTGCTTCTCTGTCCAAATAATTCAAACATCGAATTATTACAGGTCTCGGTGGCTGACCAGGTAAAGGTGTTCTTCTTAAAGCTCTATGAGCTCTTTCCAGTACCAAATCTCCAGAAAAAAAAATTCTTGCCCTAGTACTTGTGGGATCCAGTCTTTAAAAAAACGAAGATCATATCTTCTGGCAAACCAACAATTTTCACATTATTCCTTCTACTTTGATTCTCCAAATAGTCTATTTTCCTCTCTAACTCCTCATGTTCTCGCAATTCTATAATGGATTTTTCAACTTTCAACACTTTTTCTGTATTAGAAGCCACTTGCTGTTTACATTCCAAAAAGGCAGACTGAATTTTTAAAAAAAATCTTCACAAGATGCTTCCACATGTGCTTTAACTGTATTAAATTCTGAACTTATACTAACATTCATTTGAGCCAGCTTTTGCAGTATAAGCTGAATGACAGCATTTACCTGCTTATATTGTAGCTCATAAAAGCTCAGCCCTGGTTTCTCTAATTTAATGCCAGAACCAGGTAACTGCAGCTCCTGCTGCAACTCAACAAAAGGCATTTTAACGGTTTTACTGTGGGTCTGGACTCCCAGCGACGGCACCTTGACTTCCTCAGGGGATCGACGATAAAACAGCTCATTGTTTTTCCACAAAATCACAAAGAAGATCGATATCCTCAGGTTGGAGTGTTGCCTGAAGCATTTCAGACAATGGAGTCATCTTCCTGGGTGCTCGAAAGGCAGCCAGAATCAGGATCCACTTCTTGGGAACACGCACCTTCCTCCAGAGAATGGGTAATTCCAGTGCTGTCCTTTACTTGGTGAGTAGTAGACATTTTTTTCAGCTCCCACAGGCAGTCTTTGTGGTTTAGGCACTAAGGAAATTAAACCTGAAGCTGTAGCAAGTTATTTAGGCCCCAAATCTTCAACACTTTGAAAATGTAACTTCTTCTGCACTTGAGGTTTAATCTTCTTACCATTAATGGCCATAGCAGTTCATTTATACTTTAAATTAAAATTTTAAAAGTTTAAACTTGAAAACAAAGGGTTAAAAACAGGTACTTAAAAGTCCAGCCAGAGAGGTCTAGATCTCATGTCTAGACTCTATGCCATCTTGCCACGCTCCCCCATCACTTACTTTTATCAAATAAACACTTTATTTCATTGAATAAATTAGGTTTTTCAGGTTGTTTAGTGATTTGCATGCTATTTGTATTGTTTGTCCCTGCAGATTTTCTCTCAGTGTCAGCTACACTTAGGACATTCCCACACACTTTCCATTCGGTTCACTTGCTTCTGCATCCTTTCTTAACTTCACTGAACAAGTAGTAAAACAAATGAGTTAAAGAAAATATGTCCATTTTCTCCATATATATGCCAATTATTGAGGACCCCCTACCACACCACACACAAAGCCACTCCCATAGGGAAAGAGATACAGGAGTATCAGATCCAGAACCACCAGGCTGAGAAACATTTTCTTTTGACAGGCAGTGAGACGGCTGAACTGCTCATACTAGCCCCTCCAATACTACTATTTATTAAACAATATTTATTACAATAAACTCTACATTTATCTTAATGGTTCCTTTAAATTCACAGATCCTCTGTCACTTCTTCTTTGGCTTGGCTTCGCGGACGAAGATTTATGGAGGGGGTAAAAGTCCACGTCAGCTGCAGGCTCGTTTGTGGCTGACAAGTCCGATGCGGGACAGGCAGACACGGTTGCAGCGGCTGCAGGGGAAAATTAGTTGGTTGGGGTTGGGTGTTGGGTTTTTCCTCCTTTGCCTTTTGTCAGTGAGGTGGGCTCTGCGGTCTTCTTCAAAGGAAGTTGCTGCCCGCCAAACTGTGAGGCGCCAAGATGCACGGTTTGAGGCGATATCAGCCCACTGGCGGTGGTCAATGTGGCAGGCACCAAGAGATTTCTTTAGGCAGTCCTTGTATCTTTTCTTTGGTGCACCTCTGTCACGGTGGCCAGTGGAGAGCTCGCCATATAACATGATCTTGGGAAGGCGATGGTCCTCCATTCTGGAGACGTGACCCATCCAGCGCTGCTGGATCTTCAGCAGTGTGGACTCGATGCTGTCGACCTCTGCCATCTCGAGTACTTCGACGTTAGGGATGAAAGCGCTCCAATGGATGTTGAGGATGGAGCGGAGACAACGCTGGTGGAAGCGTTCTAGGAGCCGTAGGTGATGCCGGTAGAGGACCCATGATTCGGAGCCGAACAGGAGTGTGGGTATGACAACGGCTCTGTATACGCTTATCTTTGTGAGGTTTTTCAGTTGGTTGTTTTTCCAGACTCTTTTGTGTAGTCTTCCAAAGGCACTATTTGCCTTGGCGAGTCTGTTGTCTATCTCATTGTCGATCCTTGCATCTGATGAAATGGTGCAGCCGAGATAGGTAAACTGGTTGACCGTTTTGAGTTTTGTGTGCCCGATGGAGATGTGGGGGGGCTGGTAGTCATGGTGGGGAGCTGGCTGATGGAGGACCTCAGTTTTCTTCAGGCTGACTTCCAGGCCAAACATTTTGGCAGTTTCCGCAAAGCAGGACGTCAAGCGCTGAAGAGCTGGCTCTGAATGGGCAACTAAAGCGGCATCGTCTGCAAAGAATAGTTCACGGACAAGTTTCTCTTGTGTCTTGGTGTGAGCTTGCAGGCGGCTCAGATTGAAGAGACTGCCATCCGTGCGGTACCGGATGTAAACAGCGTCTTCATTGTTGGGGTCTTTCATGGCTTGGTTCAGCATCATGCTGAAGAAGATTGAAAAGAGGGTTGGTGCGAGAACACAGCCTTGCTTCACGCCATTGTTAATGGAGAAGGGTTCAGAGAGCTCATTGCTGTATCTGACCCGACCTTGTTGGTTTTCGTGCAGTTGGATAATCATGTTGAGGAACTTTGGGGGACATCCGATGCGCTCTAGTATTTGCCAAAGCCCTTTCCTGCTCATGGTGTCGAAGGCTTTGGTGAGGTCAACAAAGGTGATGTAGAGTCCTTTGTTTTGTTCTCTGCACTTTTCTTGGAGCTGTCTGAGGGCAAAGACCATGTCAGTAGTTCCTCTGTTTGCGCGAAAGCCGCACTGTGATTCTGGGAGAATATTCTCGGCGACACTAGGTATTATTCTATTTAGTAGAATCCTAGCGAAGATTTTGCCTGCAATGGAGAGCAACGTGATTCCCCTGTAGTTTGAGCAGTCTGATTTCTCGCCTTTGTTTTTGTACAGGGTGATGATGGTGGCATCACGAAGATCCTGAGGCAGTTTTCCTTGGTCCCAACAAAGCTTGAAAAACTCATGCAGTTTGGCATGCAGAGTTTTGCCGCCAGCCTTCCAGACCTCTGGGGGGATTCCATCCATACCTGCTGCTTTGCCACTTTTCAGTTGTTCGATTGCCTTATATGTCTCATCCAGGGTGAGGACCTCATCCAGCTCTAGCCTTAGGGGCTGTTGAGGGAGCTGGAGCAGGGCGGAATCTTGGACTGAGCGGTTGGCACTGAAAAGAGATTGGAAGTGTTCTGACCATCGGTTGAGGATGGAGATCTTGTCGCTGAGGAGGACTTTGCCGTCTGAGCTGCACAGCGGGCTTTGGACTTGGGGTGAGGGGCCGTACACAGCCTTTAGAGCCTCGTAGAAACCCCTGAAGTCGCCAATGTCCGCGCTGAGCTGTGTTCGTTTGGCGAGGCTAGTCCACCACTCATTTTGGATTTCCCGGAGTTTGCGCTGAAGATGGCTGCATGCGCGACGGAAGGCTTGTTTCTTCTCTGGACAGGATGGCTTTGTAAGGTGAGCCTGGTGGGCAGCTCGCTTCTTTGCCAGCAGCTCCTGGATTTCCTGGCTGTTTTCGTCAAACCAGTCCTTGTTTTTCCTGGAGGAGAAGCCCAGTACATCTTCAGTGGATTGCAGTATGGTAGTCTTCAACTGATCCCATGCACTTTCCCATACCTTCATTTCCCTTTATTGTATTCACAGCACCTTCTGGGTTTACTCTACACATTTGTTTCCTTGTATCTGAGACATGTATGTTCTGTAGACCCCAATATTCTGATGGCTTTTGCAAATTTGTGCAACCAACTATTGTGAATAAACCAATCAAATTTGGATGATTTCCTTGGGATTGATATCAGCCCCTACCCTACCTCATTTGACTCGACGGTTTCTTGTCTTTTGGCTCCAAAAATGTGGCTCAATAAAGTGCACACAGCCTTTTTGTGCAGTCAGAGGAGTCCTGATCAGAATACCAAGAAAGGGTTCAAGTATCTGATAGCTGTGACAGTACAGATTCTATCACCAATGTGTACATCTACAGGTGGAGGTGTAGGATGACGGTGATTGGCTGAGAGTGTAGCCACACCTACTGGCAGGTCTTAAAGGGTTGCTCCTAGCCAGACCAGGTCATTCTGGACTTGTCGACCTACTTGTGATATTCTCCAGTCTTTTAGCTAATAAAAGCCTTGGTTTGGATCAACAAGTCTTTGGTTCTTTTGACACACATTACAATAGCTGTTGGAAAGAAACTGTTCTTGAATGTAGAAAATGAAGGTGGTTGATGAAAGTAATGTGTCATCATTGTCCACAGAAGATCAATAAACCATCTGACAAAATCATTCACGGTAGGTATCCAGAAGATTAAGTCACATTAGATCCACTGTGAGATGCTAAGTTGACAGTGGTGAGGGATATTTCTCTGAGCGCATGCTTTTCATAACTGGCTGCTCTAGAAACTCTTCTCGCAGGATCCATGGTAACTTGCTAGATTGGATTCAAAATTGGCATGACCATAGAAACAAAAGTTGGTGGTGGACGGGATTTATTGTGAAAAAAGGTTTTGTGACCAGTAGTGTGTGCAGGGATAATAATAATGGAAATAATTAGGACAAGAATGTAGGTGGGCTGATTAATAAGTTTGGCATCAAAGGATGCCGCAGAATATTGATCAGTTGGAAATTTTGGAAAATGCCAGATAGAGTTTAATCCAGACAAGCGTGAGTTGTTGGACTTTGAAAGATCAAATATAAGAGGAAAAATACACAGTAAATGGCAGGACACTTAGGGGATTGATGTACAGAGGGTCTTGGGATGGCAACACAATTGGATTGGTTGGCAAAGAAGGCATACAGCATTCTTCCCTTCATTGGTTGAGGCATTCAGTATAAAAGTTGGGAAGTCCTGTCACAGCTATATAAAAGCGTATGTCAGATTGGAGTATCCTGTATAATATTGGTAACCACATTACAGGAAGGATATGGAGGCCTTCACAAATTTGTATACAGATCCCAGGAATGAAAGCAGAAAACATTCAAACAACAACATTCAAGGGTGCAGCTGTTGGAAAAAAAAATGAAGTCAGTGGTCCTTTGTTAGACATGGAAAGGAAAGATAATTATGGTAATTTTAAATTCCAGAGAAGATGGGAGTGAAGGACAGATTGAGCAAAATAAGTATTTCTAATAGGATGATTTATGATTTCCATCAAATTCAATTCTGTTTTATTCTCATTTTTGGATCACAGAAGCTTCCCTTTTTGGGCAATGCAGCAAATTAGATCAGCATGCTTGAAAAAGACAGAGGAAGATGAAATGGAAACATTATTGTCAGTAATTTCACTTTTAATGTTTACCCACAATTGGATGCCATTTAATTGTTGGTTTTCTTTGATCTCTATGGTAACTAATATGTTTTGTACTAAGGTTATTTTTAGGCTTTGGATCTTTTGACCAGATGTCCTCAACTTCCTTTTGGTTTGGGAGGAGCTGACCACAAACAAGGAAAACATCCCTCAAAACTAGTTTGAAGGTAACAAATTTCGACAGTTCTGAAACTCATCATTAACATTTAGTATTTTTAAATTACAGTCTGTTCAGTTGGGTGGTATGATTAATATCACAGTTAGCTATTACAGGACCAGCAATCAGGTTAGAATCCAGCACTGTGTGTGAGGAATCAGTACAGTCTTACCATGTCTGCATGGCTTTCCACTCACCCTTCAAAAACCTACATGGATTGCAGGTTAGTTGGTATATTTGGGTGGCATGGGCTGCTGGGCCAGAAGGTCCTGTAACCGTGCTGTATGTCTAAATTTAAAGTTTATCAATCTTTGGTCTTTGAATAGATAGTCTTCTCCCTGATGCCATATAACTATATTACAGTTTATGGCATGGAAACAGGCCATTTCGACTTTTCAAGTCAACGCCGGTTCACTCAAACAACTCCACTAGATCCCCCCACCTATTCTCCCCCCATAACCCTCCAACCCCCTCCTATCCATGTACATATCCAGCCTCCTCTTAAATGAAAGAATTGACTCTGCCTCAACTATTTCCTTTGGAAGATTTTTCTATTCAGCCACCACTCTCTGAGTGAAGAAGCATCTCTAATGTTTCTCCTAAAATTTTGCCCCCTTTCCCTCAACTTGTGTCCTCTTGTTTCAACCTCCCCTGCTCTCAGAGGGAAGAATCTACTTGCATCTAGTCTATCTATTCCCTTCATAATTTTAAACAATTCTATCAAATTCCCTCTCAACCATCTACATTCCAATTAATAAAGTCTTAATCTCTTCAATCTTTCTCTGTACTCTAGGTATTTTAAGCCAGGCAACATCCTGGTTAATCTTCTCTGCGCCCTCTCCTACCTTATCTATATCCTTCTTATAATTTAGAGACCAGAACTGAACACAATACTCCAAACCTGGCCTCACCAACACCTTAGACAGTCGCAGCATCACTTCCCAGCTCCTATACTCTATGCTATGATTTATGAAGGCTAACATACCAAATACCTTCTTAACCATCTTGTCAACATGGGAATCCACCTTCAAGGAATGCTGCACCATAACTCCAAGATCTCTTTGTTCTTGTCCATTCCCCAATGTCCTTCCCTTCACTACATATATCCTATTTTGATTATTTTTTCCGAAATGAAGCACCTCACACTTCTCTACATTAAATTCCACCTGCCATCTATCAGGCCAATTTTCCAGACAATCTAAATCCCTCTGTAATCCCTGAAAACCTCGCTATCTACCACTCCCACTATTTTTGTATCGTCTGAGTATTTACTTACCCAGTTAACCACCCCATCATCCAAATCATTAATATAAATTATGAACAACAGGGGACCTAGCACCGATCCTTGAGGCACGCCGCTCATCACAGGCTTCCATCCTGACAGACAGTTGTCCACCATGATCCTCTGCTGTCTCTCCTCTGCCCACCTCTGAACCCATCTTATTATTTCTCTATTAATCCCTAGTGACTGAACCTTCCTTACTAACCTTTCATGTGGAACCTTAAAAGCTTTTCTAAAATCCAGATAGACTACATCAACTGCCACCTTTCTTGTCACTTCTTCGAAAAATTCAACAAACCCATGCTGGGTGCTCCTGATCAATCCCTGCTTATCTAGATATTTATACACACCATCTCTAAGAATACCCTCGATAACTTTCCCGACCACCGAAGTCAAGCTTACAGGCCTATAATTACTTGGCTGACACCTCATGCCTTTTTTAAACAATGGAACTACATTAGCAATCCTCCAATTCCATGGCACCTCATCCTCCTCCAGTGATCGTTGAAAAATCACCGACAGTGCCTCCACTATTTGCTCCCTGACCTCCCATCAGGACTTTTACTGACCCTAGAAGCTCCAAAACCCTCTTTTTACTAATCCCTATCTTTTCCATAACTAAGCCATTTGCCTCACTTATCTCACATAGTCCAATGTCCTTTTCCTTCATGAACACAGATGAGAAAAAAGTGTTTAATATCTCTCCAATCTGATATGGTTCCTCAGACAATTCACCACTCTCATTTTCCAGCTGTCTTTTTCTTTCTTTGGCTTGGCTTCGCGGACGAATATTTACGGAGGGGGTAAAAGTCCACGTCAGCTGCAGGCTCGTTTGTGGCTGACAAGTCCGATGCGGGACAGGCAGACACGGTTGCAGCGGCTGCAGGGGAAAATTGGTTGGTTGGGGTTGGGTGTTGGGTTTTTCCTCCTTTGCCTTTTGTCAGTGAGGTGGGCTCTGCGGTCTTCTTCAAAGGAGGTTGCTGCCCGCCAAACTGTGAGGCGCCAAGATGCACGGTTTGAGGCGATATCAGCCCACTGGCGGTGGTCAATGTGGCAGGCACCAAGAGATTTCTTTAGGCAGTCCTTGTACCTTTTCTTTGGTGCACCTCTGTCACGGTGGCCAGTGGAGAGCTCGCCATATAACACGATCTTGGGAAGGCGATGGTCCTCCATTCTGGAGACGTGACCCACCCAGCGCAGCTGGATTTTCAGCAGCGTGGACTCGATGCTGTCGACCTCTGCCATCTCGAGTACTTCGACATTTCCAGCTGTCCTGTTCTATCCTTAACTCTCCTTTTACTATTCACATATTTGTAAAAACTCTGGATTCACTTTTACCTTATCAGCTATTCACACCTCATACCTTCATTTTTTCTGCAATCCATGTAATAATCATACATCTTATCCATTTTTTGCTTCTTAAATTTAGTAAATGCCCCCCTCTTATCCCGAACCAACTTCCTATTTTTTCCAGAAATCCACAGTTCCCTTGAACTTTTGGCCTTGCCTTTCGATCTGACTGGCACATAAAGATCCTGTACTCTCAATATCTCTTCTTTAACAAGGTTAGAAAAAGGTCCTTTCTTGTCGCTCCATTATTAGCAGCAGTCCCTCTCTTTTCATCCTGCTTGTCTGATGTAACCTGGGCTGTACGTGAGTGGATTTTACCTCCCAATTCTAATTCTCTAAGCCCAGATAAGGCATGCACCGCCTCAGACACAGGGTGCCCAATTAGCGGAATAGTTACTGACAGAACCAGTCCCTGTACAGTGGGTTGGGCGGAACGAAGCAATCGGGTATGCATTCCGGCAGTGAATATCTCTTCATCAGGGCTCCCCCCATGTACCCACAGCCTCAAACGCCCTGCATACAAGGCAGAGGCTAGGGCCTGCGGACAAATTACTGCTATACCCTCCTCTGAGGGTATACCTTCCCTTCTTATTAATTTCTGTAAATGTAAATCCCAATCTACTGGTGATGGGTATACTCGTAGCAGGGCATCCCCTAGAGTAGTAAGTAAGTAATCCACCTCTCTTCCTCTACCCCGCAGCTCAGCAGTGACCCAGATATCAGTAGTCAATGTTCCTAATCCCAACAATTCCTCAGGGGTTAACTATACATTACCCCCCCTTGTTCCCAGACACGCAGGAGCCAGGCTGCCAGAGTTTCTCCCGCCTTTTGCCTAAATCGATCTCCGATGGCAGCCAGCTCTTTTATAGAGAAGTCACGTATCATTGACTCCTTCCGACCCCTGCTCCCACTTTGGCCCACAGGGTCCTTTGCCCAGTGGACAGGATGAGGCCTAGGCCTAGGCCTTCCCGTAGAGGGGGTGGGCTAATGAGCATAAGCAGGGGTTCGGGTATTTTCCCCGGGTCCTTTTGGGAGATCGGGATATCTATCCCTTCAATCTCTACCCCTACATCATCCTCCCTTCCGTCAGTTTGGGAAGTCTGCTGCCTTATGGGGCGGACATGAACAGCAGGTGGAGAGGGCAGTGTGTTAGGCACATGCTGAGGAGTATCTGCATTATTACCATGGTCATAATTCCAAATATTCCCATCCCATTCATCAATTACTCAGGATTGTCGCCATTCCTTATCATGGCACGAATACGATGTGGATCGGGTTCTGCTCCATGCCTTTCTTTATCTGCACAGAGCTACTGCCGGAGTTTAATATTACAGCAGATCGTTTGGACATGCTTATCCTCCCATTCTTTGGCTCGGTCCTGACTGGTGCAAACAATCTCACTCATCATGGAACAGCGTTGTCGCAGGGCTTCTACCTCCTCCTCTAGTTGCTCTCTCTTATGCTGAGATTCTACTTCTCGCTGAACTGATTCTGCTTCACGCTGAACAGAGTGGCGTAAGGCTGTGGCCAGAAGCCAAAAACCACCCGTCAGTGTCCCCTTTTTAACAGGAAATTTACTTTCTCGAAGGAGAGCGGCAACCCGCTGTCCCAGTGGCGCACTTGAAGGATCTAACTTCTCATCCCAACTGAAGGGTGGTCCCAACAAAGACAGGGTATTGGCCAACATGCCAAACCCATCGTCTTTGGAAGTCCATCCCGGAATCAAGAACTGCTCAGGGCTCACTTCCTTCTTTCGGCGAAAAATCTTGAGACCAATCCTGCTGACTACGCCAATTGTCTTGGGTAAACTTATACCTCTCATTTTGTTCGTTTTAGATTGGTCACAGTATTCGAGCAACCAAAAATAAAATAGACACACACCGAGAGCAGTTCAGTTTATACAAGTCTTTATTACTAAATCTAAAGCTGAATTCACACTACAACATGCAAGCCCTTCCCAATTATACTTATCAATGCCTGGACTGGTCCCAACTGCCAAAGCGAGGCAACGACTGCACACTTGTAGTAGGTTGTCTGGGCGCCGGTAGCTGCTTCTCCACCTCCCCGGATCAGGACGTTAGCTGGATTCTTGAAGTTCTTCTTCTTGCTGAGAGATGTTGCCACCTCTTGGAAAGTCTCAAACTTCAGCAGTGGGACCATGGCTTATATTACCCAAAACTTGTTTACTTTAGATCTTATCTCTTTGAACAAATGATTTAATTATCTTCAAAGTCTCCTGACAGTCTGCGACCAACAAAAGACAATATGCATCCTGGGCCTCATGGTGGAATTTAGATTATGTCTTCTGATGCAACTGCATCCTTTCGTGCATCAGCTGGTCTAAATCCTCCATTACAATAATGTAAATATTTTATGTTTTAGAAATGTTGTCTTGCAATGTGTTAAAAAAAACCCAGAAATTAATAAGAAGGGAAGGTGGTGATGAGGAAATGGAAAGGAAAGGACGAAGATTAATGGAGGGGGTAAATGTCCACGTCAGCTGCAGGCTCGTTTGTGGCTGACAAGTCCAATGCGGGACAGGCAGACATGGTTGCAGCGGTTGCAGGGGAAAATTGGTTGGTTGGGGTTGGGTGTTGGGTTTTTCCTCCTTTGCCTTTTGTCAGTGAGGTGGGCTCTGCGGTCTTCTTCAAAGGAGGTTGCTGCCCACCGAACTGTGAGGCGCCAAGATGCACGGTTTGAGGCGATATCAGCCCACTGGCGGTGGTCAATGTGGCAGGCACCAAGAGATTTCTTTAGGCAGTCCTTGTACCTTTTCTTTGCAGCACCTCTGTCACGGTGGCCAGTGGAGAGCTCGCCATATAACACGATCTTGGGAAGGCGATGGTCCTCCATTCTGGAGACGTGACCCACCCAGCGCAGTTGGATCTTCTGCAGCGTGGACTCGATGCTGTCGACCTCTGCCATCTCGAGTACTTCGACGTTAGGGATGAAAGCGCTCCAATGAATGTTGAGGATGGAGCGGAGACAACGCTGGTGGAAGCGTTCTAGGAGCCGTAGGTGATGCCGGTGGAGGACCCATGATTCGGAGCCGAACAGAAGTGTGGGTATGACAACGGCTCTGTATATGCTTATCTTTGTGAGGTTTTTCAGTTGGTTTTTTTTCCAGACTCTTTTGTGTAGTCTTCCAAAGGCGCTATTTGCCTTGGCGAGTCTGTTGTCTATCTCGTTGTCGATCCTTGCATCTGATGAAATGGTGCAGCCGAGATAGGTAAACTGGTTGACCGTTTTGAGTTTTGTGTGCCCGATGGAGATGTGGGGGGGCTGGTAGTCATGGTGGGGAGCTGGCTGATGGAGGACCTCAGTTTTCTTCAGGCTGACTTCCATGCCAAAAACTTTGGCAATTTCCGCAAAACAGGACGTCAAGCGCTGAAGAGCTGGCTCTGAATGGGCAACTAAAGCGGCATCGTCTGCAAAGAGTAGTTCACGGACAATTTCTCTTGTGTCTTGGTGTGAGCTTGCAGGAAGAAGCTGTTAAACTTACTGAAGAAAGAAAGAATTGATATAGCATTTGTGCAAGAAACACATCTAACTGAAGTGGAGCACAAGAAATTAAAGAGAGATTGGATAAGACATGTAACAGCAGCATAATATAATTCAAAAGCCAGAGGAGTAGCTATATTAATCAATAAAAATGTACCAATCAAAATAGAAGAGGAAATAATAGATCCAGCAGGGAGGTATGTAATGATAAAATGTCAGATATATTCAGAATTTTGGAATTTACTCAATGTTTACGCACCTAATGAAGAAGATCAAAAATTTATGCAAGATATCTTTATGAAGATCGCAGATACGCAAGGGAATATACTAATAGGAGGGGATTTTAACCTTAATTGGGACTCAAACATGGATAAAACTGGAAAAAAAATTAACAGAAAGAACAAAGTAACCAAATTTTTAATTAAATCGATGCTGGAAATGCAACTTTTGGATATATGGAGGAAACAACACCCAGAGGAAAAGGAATATTCATATTTATTCGGGTAGACATAAAATATACTCAACGATAGACCTATTCCTGTTCTCAGCCCACATTCAAGGAAGAGTTAAGAAAATGGAATATAAAGCTAGATTGTTATCGGATCACTCACCCCTGTTATTGGCAATAGAGCTGGAGGACATCCCACCGAGAATGTATAGATGGAGATTAAACACCATGCTACTTAAAAGACAGGATTTTAGAGAATTAATTGAGCGACAAATTAAAATGTACTTTGAAATAAATACAGAATCAGTGAAAACTAAGTTTATACTGTGGGATGCAATGAGAGCGTTCATCAGAGGACAGATAATAAGTTATGTAACTAAGATGAAGAAGGACTACTATCGAGAAATAGAACAGTTGGAAAGGGAAATAACAAATACAGAAAAAGAATTAGCAATAAAGGAAGATACAACTAAAAGAAGAAAATTCACAGACAAGAAAATAAAATATGAAACACTACAAACATATAAGGTGGAGAAGAACATAATGAAGACAAAACAGAAGTATTATGAGCTAGGAGAAAAAACGCACAAAATATTAGCGTGGCAGCTTAAGACAGAACAAACTAAAAGAACGGTATTGGCATCAAGGAAAAAGGACAAACAATATTATATATTATCCAATGTAGATCAATGAAAGCTTCAGGAAATTCTACGAACAACTATATCAAACTGAAAACGAAGGGAAAGGAGACAAAATAGATGAATTTCTAACTAAAATTGAACTACCGAAATTACAAACAGAGGAGCAAAATAAATTAATAAAACCATTTGAAATAGAAGAAATACAGGAGATATTAAAAAAACTACCGAACAATAAAACACCAGGAGAGGATAGACTCCCAATAGAATTCTATAAAACATTTAAAGACTTATTAATTCCTCCTCTCCTGCAAGTAATGAACCAGATTGAAAAAAAGACACAAAACATACCAGATTCATGCAAAACAGCAACAATTACAATAATACCAAAGACAGGGAAAGATCCACTAACACCAGCATCATATAGACCAATATCTCTACTTAACACAGATTATAAGATAATAGCTAAACTATTAGCAAACAGATTGGCCGACTGTGTACCAAAAATAGTAGAACTAGACCAAACTGGATTTATTAAAAAAAGACGAACAACGGACAATATCTGTAAATTCATTAACTTAATCCATGCAGTACAAGGAAACAAAACTCCAACAGTAGCGGTTGCTTTAGACGCAGAGAAAGCTTTTGACAGAGTAGAATGGAATTATTTATTCAAAGTACTACAAAAATTCAACCTACCAGAGAAATATATTAATTGGATTAAAGCATTATATAAGGGACCATTGGCGAAAGTGACAGTAAATGGATATATATCAAACCAATTTAAATTAAGCAGATCAACAAGGCAGGGATGTCCACTATCTCCCTCACTGTTTGCATTAGCTATAGAACCACTAGCAGAACTGATAAGAACAGAAAATAAATAAGAGGGATAAAAATAAAAGTGAAGGAATATAAAATCTGTCTATTTGCAGATGACGTTATAATATACCTAACAGAACCAGAAATATCAATAAAAGAATTACATAAAAAATTGAAGGAATATGGAGAAGTATTGGGGTACAAGATCAACGCAAATAAAAGTGAAGCAATGCCAATGAATAATGCGGATTTCACAAAGTTTAAGAAAGAATCACCATTTAGATGGCAAACACAAGCAATCCGATACCTAGGTATTGTTAGGTCTGCTTTGTTCATGAATGAGTGAGACAAACACCAGACTGAGTCGAAATCAGGGTTCTTTGTTCTTTATTACCGGATTGTAACACTTGCAACTAACCATGTTAGTCGGAGAATGCATTCTGCCGTTATCAGCAAAATGGTGATTTTTTATACCCTTGGATACATGCTTAGAACATCATCATATCATTACTTGTCCAATGACTAAAACTGTTGCTATCCTTTCCCTGCTAGCTTCCTGCCTCTCAATCCATCAATGTCTCTCTTATCTTGTAAGTACAAGGATGCATTCACATCTTGTTACAGCCCTGCACATTCCCATCTCATGATGTTTTACCTAACAGGAGTACAAGGACACCTCCCCTTCTTGTTACAGCCCTGCACAGGGTAACTCCTTACACATTCCCATCTCATGATGTTTTACCTTACAATCCCTCCTTTGTCCTCTTTAGAGGACAATCTCGCCCTGACTATGCTACCACCGCGTTACATTAGTTCGCCTATTATTGCCAAGCTCTATACGGGTTCTGTTCACAGGGCAGTTCGGCTGGTGGGCGAGGGCTCCCCCAACCCTCCTTTGCGTACACCCCCCATCCGTCACCCCGATCCCATTGCCCGTTTACAAGTTTCATCCCATTTGCCCCCAAGCAAAAAACTAGCTAACCCCCCGTACATTAGTAAATTCCCAAGTTAACATATGGTCTACAATCTAATTCATAATACTTGTTCTACAATCTGATTAATAATGTTTGTGTTACAATCAATGTTATAATATTTGTTCTACAATCAAGGTTATAATATTTAGGTTACAAGCAAGGTTAAAATTATATGTGTAACAATCTAATTCACAATCCCTCCTTCCCATCACATTCCCCTTCAGACTCCAGATCGATCTCAGCAACTCTCTCCGCCTCCTGTAATGTGAGATAGTCTTGCTCCACAGCCTGCACAGCTTGATATTTCGGAGGCAGTTCATCACGGTCAGCAAAGGCTCTCTCTATGGTCCTCGTGACCAGCGTTCGAATGCATGGAATACAACAACAGCCACAAGTGATAAAAATTGATACAGAAATGAACAAACCCAGCAAAAGTTGTCCTAACAATGTGCTCCATCTCCCAAACACTCCCTGTAACCAGGATAAAACAGGATTGGAGACTCCAGACTGGGCTTTTAATTCTTTCGCCAATGCCCTAAGTTTCGTTAACCCCTTAGTGAGTGATCCATCTGGCCCTGTGTTATTAGAGATAGAAGTGCAGCATAGATCTCCAAACATAGCACACACTCCACCTTTCTCTGCCAGGACCATATCAATCGCTATCCTATTCTGAAGTGTCATAAGGGAAGTTTCTGACAGTTGTTGATGTATTGCCTCAACAACGTCCCTGGTCAAATTTGCAAGGCGCTGGACATTATAGTGAATAAGGTTGATCCTATTAACATTCTTATTTACAGTGATGGGAAAAATTGCACTAAAAACGGGAAAACTTTCAAACCCAGCTGCAATCTCATCGGCTAATTTAAATTCGTCCGGAATATTCCGGGCTTGGCCAATGGCATCAATCGATACCCCATCAGGGTTCCTTCCTCCCGGCCCCAAGAGTCCAACATTCCTCCTTTTTCTCCACAGCCAACTCTCTGTGTGGCGCAATTCTAGGGAATCCTCGTCTCCCTCCTGCCTTTTGACAATCAGCACTGGCGCATTAAGGGTTACTAGAGCACACCGACCATCCCAGTTAGCGGGGAGCCAGTTGTACAGCACTCTTCCTCCACAAAACCACCAAATATCCGCCCTAGCCTGGGTCAAGCGGGTTGCACTACTGCTATGTGAGAGATCAACATGAGTCCTGCACGAGTCGCTGGGCAGCCAACCCACATGGAAAACGTGCGCTGCTGTGTTGTTGTTGGCAAAACAAGTAACATTAGTTATGCCTGTGGATCTAAAGACAGGGGGAGCTACATTAGCCGGAGCTATGGGAAACGTCTGTTCCCATATCAGACACCTATTCAGTGGGTTGGATTCTGACATTAGGTTCAAGGCGCAGTCCATAGCATCTGTCTCCTCAAAAATTGATCTGCTCATCCGTAATAATGGCCTTCCTCGGGCACAGACCCAGCAGTTCCCATACCCTGCTTGGTCCGCATATTTACCCATCTGATCTATCCAGGAGTTTGACTCATCAATACCTGTCTCAATTGCTATCTTCTCTCCCCTGGTCATCTTCGTACTGTCGAATTTTCTCACTTCCCCCTCTTTCGAAGTGGGTTTAATTATGTCCTTTGTGTATGTTTGTAAGTCGAACCTCACCACTCCCCAAGGATCTTTTCCATTAATAGACACTCCAATCATTAGATAGAAGAGGTCTCCGACACCATGTTCTCTCCCTGTGCCCCCCTCGCATGTCTTAGAGCTCCATCCCTTCATATTCCACGGGTTGCGCAGCCCCGCCTTTACTGTCAAAATCAGGGGATTCTCTCCTTTCATTGAATAGGTCACAGCACCACGTATTAGGGAGATTTTAGTGAAAAAATTATAATAAGGTTTGCTGGACCCTTTGTTAAGGGGTTTTCTTATCCATCTAGTGTCGGGTCCTGTCCACCACCAAACCTCACCCCAAGACGGACAGACATGTAGACCCCATTTAGGATATCCTATTTTAAAGGCACACATGTAAATATCATATCCTCTCCAGGACGCCTCATTCTTACCACACGCTATTATACTGCATAGATCGAACTGGAAGGTGTTATCCCTGTCTTTGTCTACCTTTAGAATAACTTTGGCCCCGCAAGAATCCGAGCTATTCTGCTGACTTATCCGGCATCCCATTAGTAGTACTGCCCATAGGGCCCCCGGTATCGTCTGCATGAGTCTCATCAATTCTATCAAGGCTGGCTACGTGCTGTTTTGCCTTGGAACAGTAGGCAAAATGATGCCAATTATGATCCCCTGGTTTGTCAATTCTTACCGACCTATCTGTTACGGCGGTAACAGTGTATGGTCCAGACCACCTAAGTTCAGTCCAATGTACTTTACCTGGTTTACGGATATACACCAGGTCTCCCTCCTTTACTGGAACTCTTTCGGTGTCCGGGTTCTCCTTACTAGCATTCGCCACCTGTTGTGAAACTAAAGCAACCATATTACCCAGCATCTGCATATAATGATCCAGTTCCACTTCCCTTTCTTCCCACAACTTAACCCATGCTGGATCAGTCTTTGGACCGGGCATGGGTCGACCCGTTAGAATCTCATGCGGTGACAGGAAGGTATCTTTGGCCTTCTCTTGTCGCATAGACATCAGTACTAATGGCAATGCCTCAACCCAATTCAACCTGGTCCCCCCTAAAACTTTCCCTAATTTAGATTTTATCGTTCTGTTTGCCCTTTCTACTAACCCCTGGCTCTCAGGCCTATAGACACTACCAAAACGGTGTTTGATCCCTAGGTATTCTTCAACCTGTCGGATCAGCTCATTCTTAAAGTGAGACCCATTATCAGAGCATATCCTGCTGGGGACTCCATAGCGGGGTATTAACTCTCGCGTTAGCCAGCTTATTACACTATCCGCATCTTCTTTCTTTGTTGGAATAGCCTCCACCCATCGTGAGAACCTATCTACTGCCACTAAAAGATATCGGTAACCCTCCTTTGTCCTAAGGTCAGTACCCATATCTGTATAGTCAATATAGATCTCTTTCCACGGGGCTGTCGGTACTGGAAATCGTAAAAGCGGGTGGGGTAAGGTGATCCTTTGGTTATGCCCGTTGCAGATAGTACATTCAGCTCTAAAGTTGTCAATGTGCTCGCGTAAGTGGGGATTCCACCAATGTTGTTTAAGCGTATTATAAGTTTTGGTGGCGCTAATGTGAGTCGGTCCATGTGCTTCTTCAAATAATAGCGGGAGTAATTGACGAGGGGCAACTATCGTACCTATAGGGGAGCACCAAACATGTACTGTCTGATTTTCATAGCTGATCTCCTGTCGAGTGGCACCGCGTTTCATCCATTCCTCTTTCTCACTTGGGCTAGCTTTTTCCTGTATTTCTATTAGGTGCTCAATATTCGGTGGGGTCCCTCTCCCTTCTCATCTGTGTAGTCATTCAATCTGCTACAAGTCTCCTTAGTTTCAGATTCATTTTTTTTGTTATGGGACCTCAAAATCATCCCCTGTATATGTTCATGATAACCAGTAACCTGTTTGGCTGCCCTGTCAGCCGCCGTGTTTCCCTTCCCTTCCTTTGTGTTATCTGGGGAATGGCCCGCCACCTTAATTAGGCTCAGAGCCCGGGGAAGCATGACCGCCCTGACCAGTCTCCGTAAAACCAGATCATGACGGACGTTTTGTCCGGCAGCAGTCCGAAAATCCCTTCTTAGCCAGCCTGGTGCTTCAATATGTACTGCACTCCAAGCATATGCAGAGTCAGTATAAATATTAACTGTTTTACCTTCGCTAAGCTCCAATCCTCATATGAGCCCTGTCACTTCTGCTAACTGAGCTGATGCCGGTTGGGGAATGATAGAGGACTCTACTAGATAGGGTGCCTCATCCTCCCATCCTACCACTGCATAACCCGCCACATTACCCTCAGAATTTTTATGGCAACTTCCATCTGTAAATAACTCCCAGTCCACCTCCTCCATGGGTTCCTCAAATAGCTTTTCCCTCAGCTTGGAATCTACCTTGACTCTTGCTACACAGTCATGCGTCTCCATAAACCCCGAGTTCAATCCTCTAGCCATGTTGGAATAGTTGTCCCTGGGTGACCTGAAGGTGATGTGAGGACCCTTAAGGGCGTCCTCCATCTTAATGGATCTGTTGGCCGAAAAGCTGAAAGCATTAGACATTAAAAGGGCTGAGACACTGTGGTCTGTATTAACAACTAGGGGATGACAGAGAACAATATGCGCGGTTTTTTGTATCGTTCTAGCTACTGCTGCGAGGTAACGGAGACATGGGGCTTTTCCTCTCTCTACATTATCCAGTCTGCAACTATAGTAATTTAGTACTTTCCTTCTTCCTCTATCTCTCTGATACAGTACTGAGCTAACAATGCTCTCAGTTTCAGCCACGTCCAAGTAGAATTCTTTACTGTAATCTGGATTAGCCAGGCTGATTGTTCTTCCCAGTTCTTGTTTGACACGCAGAAAAACCGCTTTACGTTCTACATTCCACCTGACTGGTTCTTTAAGCCTCCAGTGACCTATCTCTGTGACCATTTCCCTCAGACCTTGGGTCAGACTCACATATCCTGGGACATATGTTCGACTATACCCGCAAAGCCCCAAGAATGCCAGCATGTCTTGTACTGTAGTAGGTTTTCGATACCCTAGTATCATTTCGCTATGTGCCTCAGACATGGCCGTACCGTTTTTACCCACGAGTCTTCCTAGGAAAGTTACCACCCTCCTTCCGATCTGACATTTCGACCTTTTTACTTTAAATCCAGCCTCGCCTAACCCCTTGAGTAAAACTGCTGTCCCTGTCAGGCACTCATGTGGCGTTTTCCCTGCTAATAGTAGGTCGTCTACATACTGAATCAGTGTAACATCTTCCGGGAGTTTTAATTTCATTAGGATTTCGCTAAGGGCCTGATTGAACAGTCCTGGACTGTCCTTATAACCCTGAGGTAATCTAGTGTATGTGTACCGATGTGCTTGGTAAGTGAAAGTGAACCAGTCTTGGCATTCCTCAGCTAATTTCAAGCAGAAGAATGCGTTTGCCAGATCAATGACAGTATAGTATTCGTGCTCCGGACTCAGAGCCCTAAGTGCTACATATGGGTCTGGGACTGGTCTCCCGATGGTCTTGGTAGCCAAGTTAATCTCCCGGAGGTCGTGTACCATCCTCCAGTCTTTTCTACCCTGTTTGGGAACAGGCATGATGGGCGTGTTCCACATACTGTCAGGTGCCGCCCTTAAAACCCCTGACTCCATTAACCCTTCTATCGTTCCTTTAATACCCTCCTCCTGACTGGGCGACAAGCGGTATTGTTTTCTCCATATTGGTTTCTGCCCGGGGTTGGCCAATTCTAGAAATACCTCTCCTTTTATTACTCCCACATCATAGGGCCCCGTTGTCCATATATGTGGACTCAGATTAGAAAGATATTTGTCTGAGTCTCTGTGATCAATATTTTCTCCCTCTATGGTTCGGTCTCTTTCTACTTTCTCATTCACTACCTGGTCCCATGCTTCAATATTCAGTCTGACAAATTTTCCTCCCTCCGAGGTGGAATATCCCGGGATTTCTGTCTGCCTGTATTCACACCCTATCGCTTCCTTTACCATCGGACCCAGCTGTCGAGCGTGATGATCTTTGGCAATACCCAAGGTCACATGAGGCACACTTTCTACTCCTAAGCAGAACCACTCCATTTGTTCTTCTGTCATGACAACCATAGCAGCTATTCCCTCCTTACCTACAAAGATAAATGGACAATGTATCGTTTCTGTCTTCCCTTCTTTAGAGAGTCCCACCTCTCCTCATATTCCTGGTCCGGGTGGATGGTGTAGTTTAATGTAACATGCATAGGATCTAGTGGATAATGGTAATCCCCATACCGAGGAATACTGGCCCTCCACTCAAAAAACTGTTTAATCAGCCCTGGGCCTGGTTCATCATACAGTAGCCGACTCCAGAAAATACTAACCTCCACAGAGTCTTCTGAAGCGTTAGATGGGGTCATTACTATAAACTGTCCTCCCCTTCTTATTGTATCCCCTGGGTATGTTAACCGAAGGCCCTTCTCAGAACATTGTATGGTTATTCCTAGTTTGGTAAGAATGTCCCTTGCTAATAAATTAATGGGGCAACTTGGCACAACCAGGACAGGCGTTTTAACCCTTTGTCGTCCAAATGTCATGCCGATGTTATCTGTATAGGGCTGTGTTTCCCTTATCCCGGAGAATCCTATTGTAGATAATGTTTTGCCCGAAAATGTGCTCCCTGGGGGTTTTTTAATCACTGTCGTAACTGCTGCCCCTGTGTCAACCATAAATTCAATTTTTTCTCCATTTACCGTCCCCCAAACTTTTGGTGGCTCCCAGGGAGGCGTGATTTTTGATTCTCCAGGGCACCTTCAATAATCAAATTCAGCACCTTCCTCAATATAGTCATTACACTGAGGTGCCTGGACTTGTTGATCACTCTGCCACCCCCCGATTCTCTGGGGCCCATCAATGTGTCCACCCCTACCCCTTGCTTGTCCTCTTAAGTTTCCTCCTCTTCCCCGATAGCCTCTAATAGAGGGTAATCTTTTTCCCCTTGCTCTCCCAGCCTCCGGACAGTTCCGCTGGTAGTGTCCAGGATTTTGGCAGTACCAGCATACTGCATGTTCCCCTCTATACATTGTACCTAGCTGTCTTTCCCAACCATTTCTTACTTGGGGTCCCGGATTTATCACTGGCCCCATGACCTGTGGGACTATCTGTTGGGCCGCTAATTTAACCCCTATATGTTCTATGGCTCTCACCAATTTATCGGTTGTCTTGTCCACCTCCTTCTGGGACGCACTTTCTGACTTAGCATGCTCTGATTGACGATGTCGTTTGATTGCATGTGTCAGGTGTCTTTTCCACAAATCCTCTGACATTGTCTCTAATCTCACAATGTCCCTTAATTTTGCTTGAACCGTAGCAGGTAGTCCGTTTATTATCCCATTACGAAAGTGAGCCCTTCCTAAGGGGCTGTGGTCGGGTCTTTCTCCAGTCCCTGTTTCCCATAAGTCCCATGCTCGAGTGAAATACTCGTGTGCAGTCTCTCCTTCCTTTAGTTGAAGGGTTACCAAGGCATCCAAACTATAGGGTGTAGGAAATGTTTCTCTAAGTGCTTCCCAAAATTTATTCCGAAGTGGGTTAAATTCTATTTCATCCCCCAATTTACTGCTTCTTACAATTTTCTCTATTTGCTTCAGGGCCCCTTCTGCCTTTAATTTTATCATGATAGTTCTGACATCTGCGAGTGCTAATTGTTCTTGGCAGGTTTCTCGCTCAAAACAAGAAATCCATGGACTAGCCCCATTACTCAACGGAGGTAGTTTTTTCATTAAACTCTCTAAGTCCATTCGTGACCAGGGTACATATTTTTGAGTTCCCCGTCCCGTGATCAGTAATGGGCATTGATATCTCAATTTTGGGGATTTCTGCTCCTTCTTTACTCTTGGCATGCATTTATTTATCCCACCTTGTTCTGACTCTTCTTCGTCACTGTCACTGTCCCTATCAGTTTCCAATGTCACAGGGTCAAAGCTATATTGGTCACGTTCATCTCTAAGATAATCTTTTCGGCCATAGTTTAGTTGTTTCACATCTTTCTCTTTTGTCCTAACTATGTCCAGGTAGGCATGTCTATTTTTCTCCCTCCCGAGTCTTTTCCTTCTACTTTCCTCCCATGGTGGATCGTATCTCGTTTCCTCATCTGTACTACACTTTTCGTCCTTTACTCCTATTACCATTCCTTCAGCTTTAATTTCTCCTGACAGTGTTGTAGTTATCTTTTCCACTTCCTTAAATACACCTACCATTAATTCTTTTTGATCCTCACTGATCTGCCCCAGCACATTAATATCTCTGTTTAAGTTTTTAATGTTATCCTGAACCTTTTTCATGTTCCATTTCTGTATCTCTAACTCCTTTTCTATTTTCTTGGACTCCAGAGGGGTCTCTACATCTATTACTCCCCCTTCTATTTTTATTAAAGGGGCCTGTACCTCGTCTGATGTGTCCCTATTCCCGAGGTTCTTGTCACACCCCAGTGTCTCAATATCTGGATATAAGGGACGTGACTCCAGGATCCCATCTGGGGTGCCAGGGGCACCTTTTGACTCCACATATGTATAGGGCGGGGGTCTACAAGCTATTTCTACAGGGGCAGTAACAGGTGGGTTACCAGGGAGACCAAATTCTTCAAATAGAGCTAGGACATCGCGGTACTGAATCTCCTTGTCTCTCACCCTCTTTTTTGCTGACTCGTGATTAAAGATTTTCCTTTCTATGTCCCGTTTGTATAATTGTATAAGACTCACTTATAAATGATTTATTGTCAGAGTACATACATGACATCACATACATCCAGAGACTATGAGAGAGAGAGAGAGAGAGAGAGAGAGAGAGAGAGAGAGAGCATAGCGAGAGAAAGAGATAGAGAGGCAGATACACAGAGCACAAGAGATAGAGAGAGAAAATGCCTTGCACTGGCCCCACTGGGAGAAAAGTCTTCAGATTAACACTTTCGTTTCAAAGGTTTTAAAAGGTTCTCATCCTGTGATCACTGGTCTGGATCAGATTGGGTCTCCCACCACTGGGAACTATCACTCCTTCCTTCCCTCCCACCTCGAGTGAGCTACACGTCAGCCCACAATGTCTGCCCTGATCCCGCAATGGTGGGGGTGCGGGAAAGAGGGAGGGAGAGAGGATAAAACAGGATCCCATTTGATGCGGAGCTGGAATTGTGGGCACAAAATTAAAACCAAATTGTATTTCTCTGCCCTGCCCAACCTGGGGATTTCAGGGCAGCACCGCCACAGATTGGGATTGGGAGGGGGAGTGGGTGAGAGAGGAGGGGGGGGAGAAGAGAGAGAGGCGGAGAGAAGAGAGAGAGGGGAGGGTGAAAGGAGGGAGGGAGAGAGCAAACCCGGACACTTCGTGGCTGGAAACTGGAAACAGGCACTTTTCCTTTCCCTTCTGTGTTTTGTTTCTTCCAGCTTATCTAAGCCTCTACGTTTTAAAATTTTTTTTTCCCTCACCTGTCAGGAACATCTCAGTGCCCCCGGGTAACCAACCCCTCTTCCTCCAGCGGTCTACACATTTTCGGAGCATTTTTTGTTTTTCCAATGCCGCATTACTGGTATTTCGCTCCTCTAATTCCTGATTAATTTCCTTAATAACTTGGTCAAAAGTCTTAGCAGGCAACTGTACAGCCATAGCTGCGGGACCGCTTTCTAATGCCTGTTTTAATTTAGGTTCTTGTCCGTTTAGGGGATCTATGTCAACGAAAATTGCTTTTAAAAATGTCTCCTTGCAAGCTGGATGACTAATATCTTTTAAAGGAACAGTCTCTAAGTCTTGTCCTCCAATTGACTTCAGACTGTCCTGTATACTCTGATTGCTCGTTTTCCACTCTCTGTTTTCCCAAAGGGGTCTGAAAGTTAAATTACAACTAGAAAACCAAATATTTGGGCTATACTTTTGTCCTGTTTCCCTGTACCAATCTATGAATTTACGTAACTTTATCTCCTTGGTGATGTTGGGAATACCCTCATTTAACTTATCAAAAGTATTTCGAATAAACCGGGTGTCTCTTAGGAGTTTGTCAACTTTTTCATTAATATCTCCTACCTGATCCGGACACAGCTATCGCAGCCTTCTGTCGTCGTTCTTGTGCACCAGGCAGGCGTCCCTGAGTACTTTTTTTGTTGTCTCAAGGTCTCTAGTGTCTGCTGTGGTATTCCACCACGGCGAATTGGGGAAATAAATTCTTAACTTCTCAAGTGTACAGACATTATCATACCTACCGGACATTTATAAGTCAGTCTCTCAGATACAATTGAGGCCAATAAGCCTGAACCTTTGTTTTCTTTCAAAGCCCAACCTTCACGTGGGAGATTTCTCCTCTTAATAACCAGTTTAGGGCAGAAAACTCAGGTCCTCAATTGTTTATAGACCACCTTCTCACTGTATTGGACTTTGCAATGACACAATAAAGACTTTTAAACTCTAGTAGTTTCTTGCGAAGCACTTAATAAATGTCATTCAAACACCTTAAGGACTTTTATCTTGTCTGTAATCACTTACGTGTTACAATCCTGGCATGCGACCTTCAATTGTGGTCGTCTAATTTGTCCGATCTCCAGTTCTTACTGACAATCATAAAGATTTAAAAAAAAAGAGAATTTTGTTAAAACAGGCTTCTCTGGACCTTTTTATCAGCCGGCTGAGATGATTGTCAGAAAAAACAGAAACCGTCGTCCAGTGTTCACTCACCCATCACGTCGGGGTCACCAAATTGTTAGGTCTGCTTTGTTCATGAATGAGTGAGACAAACACCAGACTGAGTCGAAATCAGGGTTCTTTGTTCTTTATTACCGGATTGTAACACTTGCAACTAACCATGTTAGTCGGAGAATGCATTCTGCCGTTATCAGCAAAATGGTGATTTTTTATACCCTTGGATACATGCTTAGAACATCATCATATCATTACTTGTCCAATGACTAAAACTGTTGCTATCCTTTCCCTGCTAGCTTCCTGCCTCTCAATCCATCAATGTCTCTCTTATCTTGTAAGTACAAGGATGCATTCACATCTTGTTACAGCCCTGCACATTCCCATCTCATGATGTTTTACCTAACAGGAGTACAAGGACACCTCCCCTTCTTGTTACAGCCCT
Organism: Narcine bancroftii; assembly: GCF_036971445.1. NCBI lineage: Eukaryota > Metazoa > Chordata > Chondrichthyes > Torpediniformes > Narcinidae > Narcine > Narcine bancroftii. The sequence goes on from NC_091469.1 coordinate 411,647,810, forward strand.
GCACAGGGTAACTCCTTACACATTCCCATCTCATGATGTTTTACCTTACAGTATACAACTAAATAATAATCTCGGCCATATCCAGCATCGAAGTACTCGAGCTGGCAGAGTCCACAAGCATCGAATCCATGCTGCTGAAGACCCAACTGCGCTGGGTGGGTCACGTCTCTAGAATGGAGGGCCATCGCCTTTCCAAGATCGTGTTCTATGGCGAACTCTCCACTGGCCACCAAGACAGAGGTGCACCAAAGAAGAGGTACAAGGACTGCTTAAAGAAATCTCTTGGTGCCTGCCACATTGACCATCGCCAGTGGACTGATATCGCCTCCAACTGTGCATCTTGGCACCTCACAGTTCGGCGGGCAGCAACCTCCTTTGAAGAAGACCGCAGAGCCCACCTTACTGACAAAAGACAAAGAAGGAAAACCCAACACCCAACCCCAACCAACCAATTTTCCCTTGCAACCACTGCAACCGTGCCTGCCTGTCCCGCATCGGACTTGTCAGTCACCAACGAGCCTGCAGCAGACGTGGACATACCCCTCCATAAATTTTCGTCCACGAACACAAGCCAAAGAATATCCAAACTAAATTATCAGCCATTAATGAAAAAATTACAAGACGACTTAGAGCACTGGAAAGACTTACCACTAACACTGATAGGATGGATAAACTGTATTAAAATGAACATCTTCCCAAGGATACAATACCTATTTCAATCATTAACAATTCACCTAACATAGAAATTCTTCAAGGAGCTAAAAAATAAAAAGGAAATTCTTATGGAAAGGGGGGAAACTGAGGATAGCACTAGATAAATTAACAGAATGGTACAAACAAGGAGGTTTACAACTACCAAACTTTAAGAATTATTATAGAACAGCACAATTAAGATACCTGTCAGATTTTTATCAGACAAGGGAAAAACCAGATTGGACCAGATTGGAGCTAGATAAAATAGGGGAGAAGATACCTGAACATATACAATATAAGTGGGATGAAAAATTGGTGTAACATAGGAATTCACCAGTATTTCACCATCTGCTCAACATTTGGAGGAAGATTCATGTAGAAAGCAATAAAATAAATGATCAACTACCAAAATTAATATTGACTCAAAATCAAATAATCCCTTTCACAATAAATAACCTTTCCTTCAGAGAATGGGAGAGAAAAGGGATCAAAGAATAGAAAATTGTTTTTTGGGAAATAAATTATTATCTTTTGAACAAATGAAGGACAAATATGGTATAACTCATGGTACAATGTTTGCATACCACCAACTGAAACCCTACTTGAAGGACAAATTGGGAAACAGTCTGAGGTTAACAAAAGGAAGCAATTTTGAATATGTGATTACAGACACAATGATAATTAAAAAATTTATAACAAACATGTATATCAAACTGCAAGAAAAGGATAATGAGGAAACAAGTTGTAAACCTAAACAAAAATGGGAACAAGATCTAAACATAAAGATAAAGAATGAAACATGGGAAAAGCTATGCTCCAGAACTATGAGAAATACAATAAACATGAGGTTATGTATGATACAATATAATTGGTTACACAGGCTATACATCACATCCCAAAAGTTAAATAAATGGGACCCAACAGTATCAGACAGATGTTTTCGCTGTAAAAAGGAAACTGGTACAACAATACATGCAATTTGGGCATGTGAGAAAATGAACAAATTTTGGGAAGATCTAAACCAGATATTAAATTAAATCACAAAAAGCAATATACCAAAAAACCTAGAGATCTTCCTTCTAAGTAATATAAGAAATAAAGAATTTGGACTCGATTTGGATGGAGCACAAAAATTTTTTATTTTGATAGCCTTAGCTGTAGCAAAAAAATGTATTATGTCAACCTGGAAATTAGAAGACAACTTGAGAATACAGCAATGGTACATAGAAATAATTAAATGTATTCCATTAGAAAAAATAACATATATTTTAAGAAATAACATCACAATATTCAAACAAATATGGGAACCATACATGAAACACAATAGAGAAATCCTACCACGGACCTCCACCACCTAAAATGACAGAAGGAGAAGACAACAAAATGAACTGACTCAGTATATAAAACTAAAAGACAAAAATTTCTTGTTTATTTTTATTAAGTGATGACATTGTTTAATAGGTTTAATGTATTTTATAGATTGAACTTTGAATAAATGGGGAGGGGGGTTGAGGGAGGGAGGGAAGGGAGGGGGGAAAAACACTATATATTCAAGAGAAAAATGTCTGTATGTTTTTTCGTCAGTATGGTTTATAGCGTGAAAAAAAAAATTTTAAATTCACTGCCAAAATCCTTTTTCTTCTTTATTCCAAATCTTGACCTTTCCAATCTGCAAGTCTTTGAATAACCAAACCAGTAAGTGCGAAGTCGATGCCATGTGCATCTATTTATATTATCTCCTGCTGCTGCAGCAGCTTATATTTTCAAACACATTTGTCAGCACAGATTTGTTGGCCAATATCAGACAAAATTTCTTCTAATAGATTCTATTGCCCTTTTTTTTATTTTCAACTCTTCTTTTTTTTCTCTGAATATTTTATTTATAGAATTAACAAGTTATAAAAATGCAATGTTAATAAACCCATATATTTTACAACATTCCTTCCTGTTGACTATAATTGTAAATAACACCCTTCCCTCCATTCCTAAGAATAAGAGTAAAAACAAAAGAAAGAATAAATATAAAAGTAGGATAGAAAAACAACAGAAATAATAAGATGAAGAAAAGAGAAAGGTCTGACAGGCACCTTCACCAGTCTCAAGCCTAAAAATTACCTGACTTTTCCGGGGGGTGGGGGGCGGTAAAGATGTGGGAGGGGCAGGGCTAGGGGAGAAGCAGTTAAAGATTAATCCCTACATGTTGTAAGTATGGCTGCCAAATATCCATAAGTTCATTGCACTTAATTCCTCAGATTATATGTGCTTTTCTCCAGGGGGATACAGTTTTGCATTTCCACCTTCCAAGGTGGCAGTCCTAAATGGAAATCAGACTTCCAGGTAACCATTAATCATTGGCTGGCTGCTGCCAATATGATCTTAACAAATTGTAGTTGATGTTTTGACAGCTTCATTGTAAGTCTTAAGCTTTTAACATTTCCTAACAAGCATAATTCTGGGATCTGTGGAAATTGCTTCCCAGTAATTTGTTCTTGAAGATTACCCAGATAATCTCAACTATTCTTTTCCAGACAGCAGCAAAATTGGAAAAAAATACAACCTAAAATAATGTTTGCATAAAATTTGTATGAGGCACTGTAATTGTTTGGGTTTATTTTGTTGCTTTTCTTGAAGTGTAACATCTTTCATTCATTTTGTCATACAATTCCCCTCTGTTTTAGGATTGTTGTCCCACTTTCCCTTTGCTATGACAGATGAACAAATGCTGCAATAAATCACTGGATATTTTAATAAAAACAAATAATTCTTTCCATATAGAATTTACTTGGTTTTGCCTTTCTTTGAACTACTTTCAGGAGATTTAACAGACAACTGTTCTGAACCACTAATAAATCTTCAGCATGTCTTTCATCCCTTTTGAAAACTCGTTCACATTTCAGTTAAGTAGCTGGTATCCTACATTGTGGTCTATTGCAAGTAACACTCATTCTCTTTATCTCCATCTCAGGAGACCAAATCTCAACAGACATTTTACATAAACCCACTAACTCCCACTGCTACCTCAACTGCACCTCTTCACACCCTATCCCTTGTAAGGATTTCATTCCTTTCTCGCAATTCCTCCATCTCCATTATATCTGCTCCCAGGCCGAGGTCTCCCACGCAAAATCACCTGAAATGTCCTCCTTCAAAAGATGTGGCTTCCCCTCTACTACCATCAACTTTGTGCTCACCTGCATATCTTCCATTTCTCATACATCTGCCATGGCCCCCTCTATGCATGACAAGGTCAGGATTCCTCTTGTCCTCAGCTCTCACTCTACTAAACTCTGTATCCAACATATTATCATCTGCTATTTCTGCCAAGTACTATGTGATCCTACCATCAGACACATCTTCACTCTTCCTCCCTTCTCTGCCTTCCACAGGGACCGTTCCCTCCATGACTCCCTTGTCAACTCTCTTCCCACCAATCACTTCATTGGTATCTATCCATGAGACTGCAGGAAGTGTTACACTTGCATCCACACCTCTGCCCTCACTACTATTTGGGGCCTCAAATGCTCCTTCCAAATGAAGCAACACCTCCTGTGAATCTGCAGAGTTTATCTACTGCATCCAGTGCTCCCATTGTGGTCTCCTCTACATCAGAGAGACTGAACACAGACTGGGATATTGCTTCATTCAGCATCTTAGCTCTGCCTGCTGCAATAGTGGAATCTCCCAGTGGCCACCCATTTCAATTCATATGATGACAAGTTTGTCCATGGTTTCATGCACTGCCAGACTGAGGCCACATGCAAATTGGAGAATCAACACCCCAGATTTTGTCTGGGCACAGTCCAACCAGATGGGATTAACATCATCTTCTCCAAATTGGGTTGGCACCCTTTCCCTCTCTATTCCCTCTTTCTCCCCTTCCCCATCTCTATTTTACATTTCCTTAAGCTCCGTCTATCTTTTTCTCTCTGTTTCCTTTCCTCTATTTACAGAGCAACCCCCTCCCCCAATAAATTCTCACCTTTACTCTCCTATCCATGCCCAATTACCACCTTTTATTTAAGCCTGTGCTCCTCCCCCTGCCCTTTCTTTCCTTTTCCCCAGCCTTTTAATTCAGGGACCTGCCTGCCTTTTGCTCATACCTTGAAGAAGGGCTAAGGCCTGAAACATTGTTATACATCTTTACCTTCTATGGACTCTGCAGGACCTGCTGAATTCTTCCAGCATTTTTGTGTTTTAACTACAATCACAATGTTTGCAGACTTTTGTGCTTCATAGCACCTTATTTTAGTTCATTAACTTTGCTTCAGGAAGCAAATAAGATAATTTTCAAATGGAATTCTAGAGATATGGTCAATAACTTGTCATCTGAGAGCATCAATAAATATCTCTGTAAAAATGGACATGTGATATATTTGCATTTCAACATTCTGACATAATTAGTGGTAATTCCTTTCTCATGGTAAATATCAGTACGCCTTACATTGAATAGCATAGCATTTATGGTACAGAAACAGGCCATAGGTTCCAATTGGCCTTGCATGACATTTTTACACCATGACAACCTTTTTTAGCATAACTCTATCTGCTTAAAATTCTGATCCATTTTGGTTTTTGAATGTCTATCTATTCTTCAGCTCCCTGTGCTGGTGGGTTCAATATTTTAAACATCTGCTTGACAAAAAAAGAGTTTGTTTACTGTTCCTAATTTGATTATTTAATGATGATTTTATGCCTCCTACTATTTGAATTCTCACATTATATCTGTTTATATATACTTTACAATACTTTAAATAATGGATCAGACCTTTCATTATTCTCGGTTCACCTTCTGTCTGAAGTCTGGACTGCACTGATTCTTCCAGGATGGTCTGGGGAGTGGAATTCTGCTGGAAGGTAATGAATATTTGGATGGATAAGAAGACATGATCAATTATAACTTTTGAAGATGTTTGAAACATCAGGGAATTGAGGGCTATGGGGAACTGGCATAGAAAAGGAGATGAGGTCATGTTGGATGGTGAGGTAAACTGGTCAGGCTCAGTGATTCACTCCTGCTCTCATTTTTCTGTTAGGCTTATCTGATTGGTGAGACATGAGGCGTTCCTCATTGGAAGCCTTCATTCACTGTCACAAGTACAGCCTTGGATAATGGTGAGGTCCTTCCTCCTCCAACTCACTGATTATCAATTACATAGAATGTCTTTTTTATATCTTACAAATAAATATTCACAATCAGTTAAAAGCTGCCAGAAGTTAAAAATTAAAGAAAAAATTACTTTTAAAATGTTGGTTTAAATAAGTATGCAACAAGCAGATATTGAAGCTCCACTGGTCACACCCACTGAAGAACCTTCTGGCAGGTATGGCCCAGCTGATGGATGCACTGCTGAGCAAAAGTCTGTATCACTACCTCTGCTTGGGATTTGGTACATAACCACTAGAGATTTTCCACAGTTTCTCAGCTTTCTCTGTTGCAGTCAGATAGGTTCCAGTCTTTTCACCTTTTTACCATGTCCAGGTATAACATCTTACCTGAAATGACCTTGTTAGTCCCTCTTTCACTCCAAATCGTATGGTCGTGCAGCATGCAAACGGATCTTTGACCGTATGTATCCTTGGGGACCATCAAGCACCCACTTACACCTTATATTAACCTAATTTTATCCTCCACACATTCCTATCATTTCCAACCCAGATTTTATCATTCACATGGGATATTTTACAATGGCCAATTCATCTACAACCTTACACATTTTGGAGATATGTGGAAAATTATCAAAGCACCCAGTGCAAATTCTAGTTCTTAGAAACTCCACACAGACAGCAGTGGGGATCAAGATTGAATCTGAGGAGATGAAAGCCAGCCATTCGAAGCCATTGTGCCACCCAGTTTCCTCCAATGCCTCTCTTGTTTGTATTATTCAAAGATCAGATATAGCACAGCATTTACATGCTGCATAATTATGTCTGGAACAACTCCATTTCAATTATGTCTCCTGAAAATAAATGCTATTGCTTTATTTATGATCTCATTACCCCTATAATTACACGTATGGATTTGTATAGTTGTCCCCTAGACCACTTTGCTCTTCTATCCAGTTGAATGCTTAGTTACCAAAGATTAGATGTCTTCCAATTTCTTGCTACCAATTGCACCATCTCATATTTAAAATGATTGCATTTAATTTATCAATTAAACACTCAGTCTATAAATTTATAAATGACCATCACAAACATCAATATGTAACCTAAATATAGTTATTAGTTCATTACGAAGCACTATATATTCTGAAATAGAGCAAATATGTTCATTTTACATTATACATTCCAAAGATGTGTGGGATTAGAAGGTTAATTGGTCACAGGGTATTTGGGCAGTATGGGCTTGTGGGCCAGAAGGACCTGTTACCATTCTGTATCTCTAAAATAAAATTAGAACACTATTTAAAGTGATACACACTGATGTGATTTCTTGCCCATAGTACTTATTCGTTAACTTTGCTGACATGAAGAATATACATGAGAATGCATGGAAATAGACTGGGAGTCATAGAGTTTTAAAGCAAGCAAACTTACCAAGGGAGGTAAGAGAGAGGGCGAGAGTAGCATTACTGGTCAGGGCTAGCATCACAGGTGTAGAAAGGGAGGATGCCGTACAGGGAGTGACCACTGAATCGGTGTGGGTGGAAGTCAGAAATTGGAAAGGAGCAGCAATCACTGTACTGGAAGAAGTCTATAGGTCACCAAATAGCCCTTGGGACACCAAGGAACAGATAAGTCGGCAGATTTTAGAATGGTGCAGAAATTACAGGGTTCTTGTTATGGGACACTTCAACTTCCCTAAGACTACAAGAGGGATAGATGGGGCAGAATTTGTCAGGTGTGTCTAGGAAGGATTCCTGACAAATTATATGGACCAGCCGGCTAGAGGGGAGGGCATACATGAATCTAGTGCTCGGTAATGACTTGGTCAGGTAGCAGACATCTCGGTGGGGGAGCATATTGGTGGAAGTGACCACAACAGCAAGGATCTGTTCTGGGACCCCTGCTCTTTGTGATTTTTATAAATGACCGAGATGAAGAGGCTGAAGGATGGGTCAGTAAGTTTGCAGATGGCATGAAGGTTGGAGGAGTTGTGGATAAAGCTGAAGGTTGTCAAAATTTACAAAAGTATATAGACAGGTTGCAGAGATGGGCAGAAAAGTGGCCGATGGAGTTCAGTCTGGATAAGTGTGAGGTAATGCATTTTTGAAGGAAAAACCAGAAGGCTCAGTACAGGGTTAATAGTCAGTTACTTAAAAGTGTGGATGAAAAGAGGGACCTTGGTGTTTAACTCCATACATCCCTCAAGGTCATCGCACAGATTGATAGGATAGTTAAGAAGGCCTATGGGATGCTGGGCTTCATAATAGTGGATCGAGTTTAGGAGTAGAGAGGTCACATTGCAACTCTAAAAATCTCTGGTAATACCACACTTAAGAGTAATGTGTTCAGTTCTGGTCACTCATTATCGGGAGGATGTGGAAGCTATGGAGAGGGTGCAGAGGAGATTTACTAGGATGTTACCTGGATTGGAAAACAAGGTTAGCAGAGCTTGGTCTTTTCTCTTTGGAGAGTAGAAGGATAAGAGGAGACTTAATAGAGGTCTACAAGATTATGAGAGGCATAGGGTGGGCAGCCAGCACCTTTTGTTTTACCAGTGCAGGAATAGCAAACACCAGAGGACATACGTATAAAGTGAAGGGATGAAATATTTGGGGAGATAGCAGAGGTATGATTTTTATGCAGAGATATGGGTGCCTGGAATGCCTTGTCAGGGATGGTGGTGGAGCCTGAAATATTAGAGGTATTTAGGAAATTCTTAGACAGGCACATGGATGGAGGAAAGTTGTGGGTTACAGGGTAGGGAGGGTTTAGTATTTTTTTTGGGAATATATGGGTCAGCACAACATCAAGGGATGAAGAGCCTGTACTGTGTTGTAATGTTCTAATTCCCTAAGCTTTAACATAGCTATGATCAAGGATAAAAGCAGGCAAAAATGGGTAAGTGCTTAATTGGGGAAGTGCTAATTATGATGGGATGAGGCAGGAATGAGGGAGAGTAAATTGGGAACAGATGTTCATGGGAGAAAGCATAGAAATAATGTGGAGGAACTTTAGGGACCACTTGTGTTGGGTTCAGGATAAGTTTGTCCCACTGGAACAGAGAAAAGATGGTAAGAAAATGGAACCATGGCTGACAAAACAGGTGAGGCAGCTAGTGAATAGGAAGGAAGGCATACATCAGATTTAGGAAACAGGAAACAGGAAGGGCTAATGAGAATTATATGGTAGCCAGGAAGAAACTTAAGTAAAGGACTTAGAAGAGTTCAAAGAGGGAATGAGCCCTTGGCAAATAGGATTAAGGAGAACCTCAAGATGTTCTAGGCACACGTGAAGAACAGAACGATGATGAGCATGAAGGTGGGCCCGCTTAAGGATAAAGGAGGCAACATGTGCCTGAAGGCAAAGGAGATTGAGGATTGTTTCAGTATTCACAAGAGAAAAGGACTTTGATCAGAACAAGCTTGTGTGCTGGATAATGTTGAGATTAGGGACGAGTAAGTGCTGGATATTCTTAAAAATATTAAGAATGAAAAGTTCCCAGAGCTGGACGCGATATACCTCAGGTTGCTATGGGAAGGGAGAGAAAAGATACCTGGGGCATTGAAATGTTCTCCTTGTATACATGAGGTGCTGGAGAATTGGAGGATGGCAAATGTGGTCCCTTTGTTTAAAAAAGGTAATGGACAATCCTGGGAATTATAGATCAATGAGTCTTGAAGCAGTGGTATGCAAACTATTGGAATGAATCTTCTTAAGGATAGGATCTCTGACCATTTGGAGAAGTATTTGGATAGTCATCATGGATTTGTGAAGGGAATGTTGTGCCTCATGAACCTAATTAAGTTTTTTGAGGAGGTAATAAAAGAAATTGATGAATGTAGGGTGGTAGATGTGGTCCACATGGATTTTAGTAAAACATTTGTCTAGGTCCCCCATGAGAGAATCATTCAGAAAGTAACAAGGGATGGGATCCATGGAGCCTTGGCTGTCTGGATACAGAATTGGCTGGCCTGTAGAAGATAAAGGATGGAAAGTATTTTGCCTGGGGGTCAGTGACTAGTGGAGTTTTGCAGGGATCCGCTCTGTGAACTCTCCTCTTGTTATTTTTATAAATGACCTAGTTGAAGATGGGGAAGGATGGGTAAGTAAGTTTGCAGATGATATGAAGGTTGGTGGAATTGTAGATGGTGATGAAGATTGTTGTAGGTTACAAAAGGATATAGACAGGATGCAGAGTTGGGCAGAAAAGTGTCAGATGGAGTTCAATCTGGATAATTGTGAAGAGATGCATTTTGGAATGTCAAATCATAAGGCCGAGTACAGGGTTAATGGTCAGATATTTAATAGTGTAGAGGAACAGAGGGACCAAATCCATACATTTCTCAAGGTTGCTATGCAGATTGGTAGGATAGTTAAGAATCTAATTGGATGCTGGGCTTCATTAATAGAGGGATTGTGTACAAGAGTTGAGAGGTCATGTTGCAACTCTACAAATTTCTGGTGAGACCACACTTAGAGGCTGCAGAGGTGATTTACCATGATGTTGCCTGGATTGGAAAATGTCTTATGAGGCAATTTTAGCAAAGTTAGGACTTTTCTCTTTGAAGTGAAGAAGGATGATAGAAGACTTAATAGAAGTCCTTTTTCCCAGGGCAGGAATAGCAAACACCAGAGGACATCTGAACAAATGAAGGGAAGAAAGTCCAGGGGTGACTTCAGGGATGTCTTCACAGAGAGTTGTGGGTGCCTGAAATGCCTTGCCAGGGGTGGTGGTGGAGGATGAAATATTAGGGGAATTTAAGAGACAGACAGGCACATGTATGGAAGAAAATTAGAGGGTTACGAGGTAGAAAAGGCTTAGTATGTTTTGGTAAGAATGTATAGATTGAAGGCTGTACCATAGCACTGAATGCTCCAAAAAGGCCCTTTGGCCCATTTTGTCCAAGTTGTCTATTCAAATGAGTCCCAGTTCCCTATGTCTGACCGCCACAGACTGTCTAAGTGCCTTTTAAACATTACAATTGTGCCTGCCTCTGGTACTTTCTCTGGCAGCTTGTTCCATAAACCTATCACCCGCTTTGTGAAAAAAATGTTCCCTTCAGGACCCTGTTAAATCTTTCCCTTTTCAACTTAATGACTTAAAAAAAAAATCATCTGTCCCTACAAATTCATTGTGCTGCAATGTTTGAGAAAGAGTTACACTTTTTGCTTCATTTCATTTTCTCTACCAAATTTAGTCAAGCCAGAATAACTTGATTAAAAAATAGATTTAAGTCAGAACATTGTGAGTATGGGCTATAAACTAAATCATGGAACTCTGAATAAAATGGCATTGCACTATTGAAATTAGTTTAATTTAAAGTAGAACAATTTTGCACATATTTCTGGATGTCATAGCCGATCTGGAAATGCATTTCTTCATTTCTTAATGGACTTTTTGTTCTTTCTAATGCACTCTTGCAGCATAAAACTCACCTAGAACACAAGAGGCTTATCTCTGGTGAGATATTGAACTTCATTAATCTGATAAATAGCACTTCTAATTTGCACATTAAACAAGAACCCTTTCCTGAATATCTGATGCTTATAGTGTCATGAGTTACAGTGCACTCTTGTCCTCAATGGGATCTTACTTTTTATGCCTCAACTGCTCTATTTTCAATCACTCCCAGCTCTATAACCTCAAGAGCATTTCAGGCTGCTGATCTCAAATTTACTACTCACTGCTGTAGAAGGGAGGTCACACAAAGAGGAAGAAAGGGTGGCTTCATTTATTTTCCTTTGATCCACAGGAAAAGGCAGAGTTAGCACATGAATGCTAGCTTCCCTGAAGTGCAAGTATTCGTAAACTTTATTGAGACCCCTGGCAAACTTCTGATGGGAGTGGCCTAAAACTATTTCTATTGACTCCATCTTCAAAGCATATTCCTCCTTCCAGCACTGTTCTTCACTAGTATTTAACTGCACCCCACCACCCCCACCCCCCACCCCACACACCCTTAGGATTACGCTTCTATCTTTCTTTGTTCATTATACAGAGGGTGTGAGTGTTTGGTACAGGCTGCCATTGAGACAGGCACTTTTGCAATGTTTAAGAAATGAATTAGATGGAGGCTTGGATCAGATAGGTTTAGAAGGGTATGGACCAAATGCAGGCAGGTGGGGACGTTTGGGTGGGACATTTTGGTCAGTGTGGACAAGTTGAGCCACAGATGGTGTTTCCATGCTGTATGACACTATGCCGATTAAAATATCTATTCATTCACTAGCAACACATTCATGTGGCTGGAAGAGTGTTACTTATATTGTAGCATATCCACTTTGTCTGCCAAGATCACAGCTGCTTGGCAATATGCTCAGAATGAGACTTTGTAACGCCACCATTGGGAACACTGCAAATGGCAATGCAGCCTTAGTGTGACTTGCGCAGGGAAACTTTGACAGTTCCATGAACGTTGCAAAATTCTTCCTCTATGCACTGAGAGATTATCTACTAAGACTGTACTCATTATAATTTAGAAGAATTAAAAGGGATCTTATAGAAATGTATAAAGTTATAGAAAGCAAAGATATCATAGGGGAAGGAAAGTTGTTTCCATTGGTGGGTGAGACTAGAGATTCAATGAGGTAGATTCAGGATAGAGATGAGATGGAACTGCTTTTCCCAGACGGTGGTGAGTCTATGGAATTTGCTGCCCATTGAAGCAGTGGAAGCTACTTCAGTGAATATATTCAAGATAAAATTGAGGAATTAAGGGATGAGGGGAAAAGGCAGGTAGGTGGAGATGGGCCTATCATCAGATTAGCCATGTTCTCATTGGATGGCAGAGAAGGCTCAACAGGCCAGATGGCCTATTCCTCCTCCCATTTCTTATGTTCTTTCCACAGATAATGTTAGAATGATCCACAGCACTTTATGGACAGAACAATTGGAATAAGTTCTGAGTATATACCTCTGAGTGATTCAAGGGAGAGAAGCAGTGTTAATAAAGCCATTTTGTACTTTACCCAGCTTCATTTGGAAGCATTGCACTCATGCTGCTCCTCAGACATCAACTCTTGCTTCAAAGGCTTAGAAGCACAAAACAGCCTTTGTATTAAAAAACAACAATTGTTTCATTTGAAGTAAAGCCAATTCTGTCTCCACTGGAAAAATTGAATGGTGGGTTACAGATGGTTTAAATTGTTTTTACAAAGTTCCAGTTCAAACTATTTGGATGATGTCAGGTACCAATCATTTAACTCATTTAAGGGCTTTAACCAAAAGGGGAAGCTTGAGTAATTTATAAATATAATTCAAACCACAAGGGTGTGTTTGCTCAGTATGCAGAAATCCTCCATCATGTGCCAATCCACTCATGTGTTTTATTTAACCAGGGAAACAACAACTTGCATTTTTTAATTAATGTTTAATGCTGTTGAAATTCAGAAGATAATTGGCAATCTGAAAAAATGTGTGCCAACCATTCATGACAGAGTTTGCAATGGAATTGGAAGGCTTAAATATGATTTTGATTCTTCAGTAAACCTTTGAAGGAAAGGAGGGAATGCAGAAAGATTGAGCAGGGAGCTCTTCATTAAATGAAACGCTGTTACCAGTAATATTTGCTGGTGCTCTCCTAATTAGTCATCATGACTTAGAAGGAACATCTTACAAACCCAGACAATCCATATAAGCAATACTGACACTTCAGCTGCTCCTCAACTTACGATGGGGTTACATTCTGTGAAAGCATGCCGCAAGCGAGGGAATAGATCGAAATTCATAATTCGAAGTATGGATTCTACCGAATGCATATCTCTTTTGCACCATCGTAACTGTGAAAAATCATAAGTTGAACCATCATAAGTAGAGGAGCGTCAAGATTAGGTGGCGTGTTTTGCTTAGTGGTTAGCACGGTGCACCAGCAACCCAAGTTTGAATCCTGCACTGTCTATAAGGAGTATGGACATTTTCCCTCTGAACCGCATGGATTTTCCGTGGGTGCTCTGGTTTCCCCCTACCCTCCAAAATAGTATGGGGTTGGTAGGTTAATTGAGTGACATGTTTCAATGGCTGAAATTGGCTTTTTCAGTGTTGTGAATAAATAGATAAATGGATTGCGAACAAGATTATTTAAAAAAAAATTTAGACATACAGCACAATAACAGACCTTTTCAGCCATAGCCCGCACCACCCAATTAACCTACAAACTCTGGCTCGTTTTGAACAGTGGGAGGATACCAAAGCCCTGGGGAAAACCTGCGCAGACACAAACTCCTTACAACAGTAGGAGATTCAAACGCCGGTCCCAGTCGCTGGCACTGTAACAATGTTGCACTAACGACTACACTACGCTAACTGTGCCACCTCTTAATTTTCATCAATGATGTCACGCACCATTGAGAAGACTCAAGAGAAATTCAATCTTTTGATGTGAAAGACAACTGCTGGAAGAGGTTTAAGTTGCTACTTTTATGAGTAACCAAGTAATTGATTAACTTGTCTTGCTAATCAATAAACACCTTATTTTCATTGGATTGGGGAGCCTCTGATCCCTAGGTCTTGGCAAATCTTGCAACAGGAACCTAATTTCCAGCTAGTACAAAATAAAATGCTTCAGGAGAATACCACAGTCAGCTCACAAACAAAATGCAGAGCAAATTAGATACTCAGCAGGGAAAGAAAAATAGGAGAATGAGGGCATATGTTTGGCGAATGGAGCCACCACAAAAGGGCCTCCTTCGGAGTTAAAAACACTATAATTCAATAAACTAGAAAATTAAGTCTTCATGAGCAATGAGATTTCTCCTTGAGGGTGTTCAAGTATTTTAGCTGTGATGCAGAAAGATAGTTTTGTTTCTCACACAGATATTTGTGGCAGCAATCAATCTGTTTCAGTTCTTTTCTTTATAAATATTTTTATTAATGTTTATTTTATTCATTATAAATGCTTAAACAGTAGAATTATATATTGTGCTATAAGATTTTTAAAAACTAACAAAAGAAGCTTTTCACGATTAAAAAAATTGCAGAACACAATCATATGAAGGAATAGAATTCACCGCACAAAAAAAAAAGAAAAAAACAACTAATCAAACCCCCCGACCACTAAGGAAGGTGAAAAGCTAGCATATAGGAACCAAGACACAACAACTTGGAAATGGACAGCACAGCACCAAAATTTCAGAACATCCCTAATTCCATAAAAGGGCCCCATCTCTTTTCAAAGTTAATATTTGAATCCTTGCTGGCATATCTATTTTTTTCTAAACTTAAACAAGACATAATATCATTTAACCATTGAGTATGTAAAGGTGGAGTATTATCCTCTATGTTTGTAATTCTAGGGCCTTCTTTACATAAACTATCTGATAATCCAATAATTAGAGATAGTTTGAGACTATGGGCACAATTTAGGTTTTTTGCATTTCAGATTTTTTTTTTCTCTTGCCAGCCCTATTATATCTAATCATCTTTTTCAACCTTCTTTGCAAGATACTGTCTTTACTAACTGACATAGATTGGGTATTAAACTTTTTAAAGATCTTTTTTATCAGAAACAATCCTGCTTCCTTGAGCAAATGATGGTAAAATTTAACTCACCAAGTTAGATATTTTGTTCAATCTCAGATCCCTGACTTTTCACGAATTTCTGAGGCAAACATTCTTTTTTAATTTTTTTAAATTTTTCACACTATGAACCATATTAACCAAAATACACACAAACATTTCCCTCTTGAATATACACAGTGTCATTTTCACCCCGTTTTCCCCCCTCCCTTCCCTCACTCCTCCCACACCCCTCCAAACCCATTAAACATTCAACATATACAACCCATTAAACAATGTCATCACACAATGAAAATAAACAAGAAAATTGTTTCATCTACTTTTACACACTGGGTCAGTTCATTTTGTCTTCTTCTCATTCTATCATTTTAGGGGGTGGAGGTCCGCGGTAGGCCCTCTCTGTTGTGTTCCATGTACGGTTCCCAAATTTGTTCCAATAATGTGACTTTATTTTTTAAATTATGTTAATTTTTCCAATGGAATACATTTATTCATTCCCATGTACCATTCCTGTCTTCTTTCTTTCTTTGGCTTGGCTTCGCGGACGAAGATTTATGGAGGGGGTAAAAAGTCCACGTCAGCTGCAGGCTCGTTTGTGGCTGACCAGTCCGATGCGGGACAGGCAGACACGATTGCAGCGGTTGCAAGGGAAAATTGGTTGGTTGGGGTTGGGTGTTGGGTTTTTCCTCCTTTGCCTTTTGTCAGTGAGGTAGGCTCTGCGGTCTTCTTCAAAGGAGGCTGCTGCCCGCCAAACTGTGAGGCGCCAAGATGCACGGTTTGAGGCGTTATCAGCCCACTGGCGGTGGTCAATGTGGCAGGCACCAAGAGATTTCTTTAGGCAGTCCTTGTACCTTTTCTTTGGTGCACCTCTGTCACGGTGGCCAGTGGAGAGCTCGCCATATAATACGATCTTGGGAAGGCGATGGTCCTCCATTCTGGAGACGTGACCCATCCAGCGCAGCTGGATCTTCAGCAGCGTGGACTCGATGCTGTCGACCTCTGCCATCTCGAGTACCTCGACGTTAGGGGTGTGAGCGCTCCAATGGATGTTGAGGATGGAGCGGAGACAACGCTGGTGGAAGCATTCTAGGAGCCGTAGGTGGTGCCGGTAGAGGACCCATGATTCGGAGCCGAACAGGAGTGTGGGTATGACAACGGCTCTGTATACGCTTATCTTTGTGAGGTTTTTCAGTTGGTTGTTTTTCCAGACTCTTTTGTGTAGTCTTCCAAAGGCGCTATTTGCCTTGGCGAGTCTGTTGTCTATCTCATTGTCGATCCTTGCATCTGATGAAATGGTGCAGCCGAGATAGGTAAACTGGTTGACCGTTTTGAGTTTTGTGTGCCCGATGGAGATGTGGGGGTGCTGGTAGTCATGGTGGGGAGCTGGCTGATGGAGGACCTCAGTTTTCTTCAGGCTGACTTCCAGGCCTACATCACCTTTGTTGACCTCACCAAAGCCTTCGACACCGTGAGCAGGAAAGGGCTTTGGCAAATACTAGAGCGCATCGGATGTCCCCCAAAGTTCCTCAACATGATTATCCAACTGCACGAAAACCAACAAGGTCGGGTCAGATACAGCAATGAGCTCTCTGAACCCTTCTCCATTAACAATGGCGTGAAGCAAGGCTGTGTTCTCGCACCAACCCTCTTTTCAATCTTCTTCAGCATGATGCTGAACCAAGCCATGAAAGACCCCAACAATGAAGACGCTGTTTACATCCGGTACCGCACGGATGGCAGTCTCTTCAATCTGAGGCGCCTGCAAGCTCACACCAAGACACAAGAGAAACTTGTCCGTGAACTACTCTTTGCAGATGATGCCGCTTTAGTTGCCCATTCAGAGCCAGCTCTTCAGCGCTTGACGTCCTGCTTTGCGGAAACTGCCAAAATGTTTGGCCTGGAAGTCAGCCTGAAGAAAACTGAGGTCCTCCATCACCATTCCTGTACTCTCAGGCTTTCTTCTGACTTCCAAGATGACATTATACATTTTTTTGCTACAGCTAAGGCTATCATAATAAATCTTTTTTGTGCTTCATCCAGTTTGAGGCCTAATTCTTAACTTCTTATATTACTTAGAAGAAAGATCTCTGGATTTTTTGGTATGTTGCTTTTTGTGATTTTATTTAATACCTAATTTAGATCTTCCCAAAGCATCAAGCTGCAAGAGAAAGAAAATGATGAAATAAGTTATAAATCCAAACAAAAGTAGAAAAAAGATCTAAACATAAAGATAAAAAATGAAATATGGGAAAAGCTATGCTCCGGAACTATGAGAAATATAATAAACACGAGGTTACGCATGATACAATATAATTGGTTACAGGCTATATATCAAACCTCAAAAGTTAAATAAATGGGATCCAACATTATCAGATAGATGTTTTCACTGTAAGAAGGGAACGGGAACAACAGTACATGAAATTTGGGCATGTGAGAAAGTGAAAAAGTTTTGAGGCAAACATTCTTGATACACTTTTTGATTTACAACTTTCTATAATATCTTGATTAATTTAAGAGTAGCCTCGTTAGTTAAAGTTGAGAACAATTGGGAACAGGATTTGAATCTTTCATTCTCAGATGAGGTATGGGACTCTATTTGTAATCTGACTAATACGACCTCCCTTTTGTGTATGCCACTGTTGCAAGTGAAAGGTCCATAGAGTACATATGTCTAAAGTTTAATTGTCTCATTTTATTCAGATATAAATTTTCTATGTGACAAATGTAAAATTGGTGAAGCTTCTTGGATTCAGATGTTCTGGACTTGCCTAAGTTTAGAAAAATTTTGGAAAGATATTTTTCAAACATTATTGGTGATTCTCAAGTTTAAATTAGAACCTTGCCCTTTAATAGCTCTATTTGGGTCATTTCAAGATGATGGTGTTTTACTGACTCCAACTCAATACCAAATTTTATCCTTTACTTCATTGATAACCAGATGTGCATTTTTGATTAAATGGAAAGATAATATGGTAATTCAGTTTCAGTTCTCCATTCATGATACTGCATTTTCATTTCAAATGATTTTCTTCTTAATTTTCCAAAACTTGCATGGATCTCCAGATGCTGCAAAACTGCATCTCAAACATTATTGAACATCTGGAAGCTCATGAACTTTGTCTCCTACATCCCTCTTTTGATAAATATTTCTTCTTCTTGTAGCTCTGATTTACACTGTAAATTAGTTTTCACATCAGATGCACAATGAAGAATGACACTACAAAAAGCATATACCCCTTATACCCCAGAGCAGAGTTGAGCAAGTTTTAGTGCATTCTTTCTGCTTTGGTCTGAGCTGGCCAGCTGATGCAGTGCTTCAATGAGGGGTCTGTGGCAATCAGATCAGGACATTCAGAGTTTTGTGACAAGTGCCAATGTTGCAGGTCTGAAAGCAAGTGGATTGTATCCACATTGAGGCATTTAAATTAGATCACAAAAAAAGCCAATAGGAAGTAGACTTTAAATCTGTATTCAACTGAATTGGTTTTTTTTTTCTTTCTTCTCTGCATTTGGGTTGTTCTGGGTGAAATTGGTAAAACAGTAAGTGGAGAGATTTGGTCACATATTTACAGGAAGGATATCAGTAAGATTGAAAGAGCACAGAGAAAATTTACAAGGATATTGCCAGGAGTTGAGGAGCTAAGTTAGAGGGAAAGGAATGAGGCAAGATTTCATTGAGGTATACAAAATTCTGAGGATAGGTGAGCCAAGAACTAGTAAAGTTAAATGCCAGATGTGGAGAGAGCCTCCAGTGAGATAGTACACTGCAACAATATTGACAGTGTGGCAATAGATTGGGATAACTTACATGGATCCATTATTTATGCAAATAAATGGCATTCTTCTGTGCTATAACTTTCCTGTTATTTTGGGTATTGTTCAGGTCTAATTCCACAGGAAATGACGTAACTCCCATTAAGTGTGCATCACCCAAAGATCCACTTATTCATAGTAATGCAAAAAACAATCAAGGTGACTTAATAACATTAGAGATCTAAGCTGGGTTTTCACTACGTATATTTAACTCAGTATTGCACAGAGCATGGAAATTATTGATATTTTATCCTTACACTGTTATCAGATAACAAGAAACAAGGTTGTTTTCAATGTGATTCATCCAATATTGATAAAGGCCTTTCAGCTTGTCTAATCCAATCTGAGCCAGATGCCTAAGATAATTGTATTTGCATGAATTTGTCGTATATAACTCAAATATTTTCCCCTTTCCTATGCATTCACCTGTCCCAATGTTTTTTAAATGTTTTAATTGAACCAGCCTCTACCATCTCTCTCAGCAGCTTATTCCATATACATAAAACACTCATGTCTTCCATTATATTTCTGCTGTCATCTCAAACCTATGCTTTCTAGCTTTAAATTCCCATACTGTGGGGAAAAGACTTGACTATCTATCTCATCAGTGCTCCTCATGACTTTAGAAACCTCATTACTTGCCCTGTGCCAATGAAGAATATAATTGAGCTACACTTCAACATGAGCTATGCTATTTCTAGTTGACCTTTTCCAATCTGAATTTCATGGTGTAGGTTTAATCAATAGGGTCTTGTACTTCTAACAGAAATCCAGTTGTCTGAATGTTTAAACTGGAATTCAGACCTGTAAAATAATCCAACTGAAAATTCATTGCAAAATCTAGACTTGTCCTCAGATATTTTCTGATGTAAGAATCACAACATTATGTTACATTGCAGATGATTTTTATTAAAAAGTTTAACAACAGAGTATTTATAAATGTGTGCAGAGGCATTTTAGAGCAGAATGAAAGGAAGGAGACATCATGTTGATGGTACAAAACCAGAATTGAGTATTGTTTACTCCAATCGATGGCAGGCAATAAGGATGAAATTTATTTGGAGTTCAACCAAAAAGAAAATAGCAAAAAGCAAAAACTAACATACATTGAAACTTTGTTTAGCTTTGTAGAATAATCTTTTTCAGTTCCATTTAGGGAACATTGATTCAACCAGAGAGTGAAAGCTTTTTTCTGTGTTCACAACACTGCCAATGGCAGATTTCACCTCCAAGATCATTGCACACAAAGTATGTGTTTGCAGAGCTTTGGAATCATGACTGAACAAAAAGATTGATCTTTTATTTAACTAGATACAGTATAATAACAGCATTATAATTCAAATGCAGAATAAAATCAGATAAATTTTGTATGCAAAATTTTGGCTATTTCTCAGATGAGGGCCAGGTAAAATAATTTTCTATTGCCTTAGAGATTGTCATTTTGCAGTTAATCTCTTTTTTTATATCCAGCAACGAGCAGATTGTCTCCTTATCTATCAAGGTATATCAGAGTGAGTAAATAATGGTCTAGTATCCATGATGCTGATCTGCTCTGCTATTAATGTATTGTATTATTCATTTCATGTCTTTCTCCAGTCTGGAGTTAAAATCACTCCGTTCCACACCATATGCTGGTTCTGCCTGGATCCTTGCATCGCTCTTCAGCAATCTGACAGGCTATAAATAGCTACATTGATTACAGATATCCACAGCCTTCAGCTTATCTCTTCTTTTTGATTGTCAAACTGAATATATAAAGGTGATAGCATTTTAACATCAGTCAACAAAAAGTAATAAATACAATAGTTCAACTTTTTTGAAATAATTCCTGAACAAATTATGTTTGCACATGATAGGGTTAGTCCGAAAGGTTAGACTGCGTAGGATCCACATTGAACTTGCCAATTGGAACCACAATTGGCTTAATGATAGGAGACAGAGAGGTGAAGGCCACAAGGATCAGAGTTCTTCCCAATGTTGTTTGCCATCTATATTAATGACTTAGATGGCACTGTAGTTAAAATAGTAAGTTTGCAGATGATGCCAAATTTAATGGTATATTGGATAGTGAATAAAATAATCTGAGATTAGAACAGGATCTAGATCAACTGGGAAATGAGCCAAGGGATGGCAGATGGATTTTAACTTGGACAAATGTGAGTTGTTGCATTTTGGTAAGTTAAAATAGGGCAGGACTTGCACAGTAAATGGTAGAGTTCTGAAGAATGTTGCAGAACAGAACAACCAAGGGGTACAGGTGAATAGTTCCATGAAAGTAGCAACACACAGAGATAGGATGAAGAAGAAGACATTTGGTATGCTTGCCTTCATCAGTCACACCATTAAGTACAGGAGCAGAGATATTATGGTACAACTGTACAAAACATTGGTGAGATCACACTTGGAGTATTATGTGCCATCTGTTACACAGCTATAGGAAATATATCATTAAGTTGAAAAAGGTGCAGAAGGGATTTGTGAGTATGTTACTGGGAGTGGCAGGCTTGAATTATAAAGAGAGGCTGAACAGGCTGGGATGTTTTACCCTGAAGCATAACAGAGTGAGGCATGACCTTATAGAGGTATATAAAATCTTCAGTGGCATAGATAACATAAATAGTCAATGTCCTTTTCCCATGGAAGGGAAGTCTAAAATTAAAGGAACTAGATTTAAGGTAAGAGGGGAAAGATTTGAAAGGGAACTGAGAGGCAACTTTTTTCCACACAAAGCATGATGGGTATGTGTAAACAAAAGTTGTAGGAGAAGCTGAGGGTTGTGTATGATTATAATATTTAAGTTACATTTAGTTGAGAACATGAATAGGAAAGGCCAATCACATGGGGATACAGTAGAATCCCTTTTATCTGGCACCTACAGGGATCACAGGTGTAGAATGTGTAAATTTTTTGGTTGACTGAGATTCACTCTTACAATGCCTAACTAATACACCTGCATTAAGAATACACTCATTTAAGAGAAAAGACAAAAAAAAACAAAAGACACTGCAAAATGTAAAGTAATTTGAAAAAAATCAGTACTGTGGCCCTTAATTTTGTAAAGCTCATTTTAATCAAGTAATTCCCATAACTTACAAAATTTAAATTGGATACCCATTGCTGTCACTGTAAGAGTGTTGCGCTGGCTGCTACGCAAACCATGCCACTGTCATAATTATCCCGCTGCCCCCAAGTTTTCAGGTAAAGGGTTACTCATTTTTATAAAGACTCTAACTAGGCAGAGATAGGGAGACACTCTGGGAGAGTCACCCCAGCAGAGAGCAGCATTGACTGGCTCTTCATCCTGGTGTCTCAGTCAGATCCTCAGTGCAACCTGATTTATATCAATGCAAGTGTCCCAGTCAGCCCCTCAGTGCAACCTGACTCACCTCCATGCAAATGTCCTGGGCAGCCCTCGGTACACCTTCCTCACGCTGACATCTTGGCTCACCTCCACACAAGTGGCGACAGCGAAAAGAATGAGCGCACATTGAGGGGCATTGCTATTTCAGCAGGCAAACCTTCACGTCATCCGTGTGGTCCATCTGCCCCATCTCATTCATTCAAACGATGTATTTATTTATTTATTTGCTCAAAAAAAATTTTGCAGGTTGCTTGAGTTTCTGGCTGATTTAATGCAAGATGATTTGGATTTTACTGTAGTCATGGTAGACAATTTGGTTGCCGTGGACAACAGTTTGAAAGTCTATTTCTGTGGTGTAAAACTCTGGAGTCTATTGCTCAAAATTACCGAAGGGGATTAGGTAGGCAAATAGAACTCATCTTTCACTGAAATCTGGGTTAGATTGAAGACATCACAGTTCGTCCATACTGTTGGCACAAGGTTCCTATATTATCTACATTTGAATAATTACAATCGAGGTTTATGGTGACACAGTTCACAACAGGTCCCTAAGTTGGCAGCAAGCATCAAACATCAATTTGTCAGAATCCAAAATCAGAACCAGATTCAAAATCAGGATCAGGTTCTTGACCACGTATCACAAAATGTATTGTTTTGCGGCAGCGGTATTTTGCAATGCAGTCGCAAAATTTCTAGAAGTTACAATTCTGTAAATATAAGATTAAAAAAATAGTGCAAAAAGAAAAAAAATGAGGTAGTATGCATTCATTGCCTGTTCAGAAATTTGATGGCAGAGGGGAAGAAACTATTTTTGTAATATTGGCTTCTATACATCCTTCCTGATGGTAGCAGTGAGAAAAGGGCATAGCCAGATTGGTGAGGGTCCTTGATGAAAGAGGCTGCTTTCTTGAGACACTGCCTCTTCAAGATGTCCTTAGTGAAGTGAAGATTAATGCCCATGATGACGCTGGCCATGTTTACAACTCCCTTTCCTCTTATGCTGTAATGCGCTGCAGCAGCAGTAAGCAGACACAATCTTGAAGCCTGTACAGCCTAAAAGTCTCTGCTACAGTAATGGCTGTGATGGTGGTTCCCGAGTGACTGGCTTGGGAGAGGCAAGCTCAGGACTATATCCCGGTCGGGTGATTGACAGCTGGCCGGGTCGAGTTAGCCCCCTAGGGATCTATTCAGGTCAGCTGATTGACCTCTGGCCAGGTGTAGTCTGTTCTCCAGTGGTCTTCCTGCAGATACAGAGATTGCCCCCTGCAGTAGTATCACATATGGCATTTTCATACCAGACAATGATGTAATCAATCAAAAGGTTCTCCTATAGAAATTTGGAAGAGTCTTTGGTGACGTACCATTTCTTCTCAAACTCCTAATGGAATATAGCTGCTGGTGAGCCTTCTTCATGATTTCATTGACATGATGGCCCAGGACAGACCTTCAGAGATGATGACACCCCGGAATTTGAAGTTGGTTACCCTCTCCACTGCTAACCCCTAGAAGAGGGCTGGTTTGTGTTCTCCTGGTTTCCCTTTCCTGAAGTCCATGATCAATTCCTTAGTTTTGGTAACTATCTCACTCATGTACATTTTCTCATTACCGTCTGTGATTCTGCCGAGAACTCTGATGTCATCGCAAATTTGTAGATGACACTTGAATTGTGCCTAACCACACAATCATGGATGTAGAGAGAGAGAGTGGAGCAGGGGACTAAGCACGCATCCTTGTGTTGATTGTCAGTGAGCAGGAGATGATGTTACTGATTCACACTGACTGTGGTCTTCTGATGAGGAAGTCAAGGAGCTAGTTACAAAGGGAGGTGCAGAGGCCCAGGTTTTGAAGCTTGCTGACCGCTATTGAGGAGATGATAGCACTGAAAGCTGTAATCAATGTAAGACAGCCTGATGTAAGCAATGCTAAGTTCAGGTGATCCAGTGCTGAGTGGAGAGCCAGAGGGATTGAATTTGCTGTGGGACTATTGTGACTGTAGGCAAATTGCAGAGGTTCCAGGTCTTTTCTTAGGGATGAGTTAATTCTGCCCACGACCAACCTCTCAAAGCATTTCATCACAGGTGATGTGAGTGTAACTGGGCAAGAGTCTTTGAGGCAGCTCACCCTGCTCTCCTTGGGCATCAGTAGGATTTTGAAGCTCTGATTTTTACTACCCCACCAGGTACATCATCAGGGCCTGATGCTTTGCAATAGTTCACCCTCCTAAAGGATGTTCTGATGTTGGCCTCTGAAACAGCTATCACAGGGTTACCAGCTTCTGCAAGGATTCTTACTGGTACAGTTGAATTCTCCATGTTCCCATCAACTCACACCAGATTTTACCAAAGAAACACAATCACTGCAGATGCTGTAATCTATGAGCAAGTAATAATAAACCTGAGAAGCTCTGTGGGTCACGCAACATCCATGGGACATAGTCTCAAAAATGGGTCCAGACCCGAATGTCTTCTGATTATTTCTCTGCCTGACCTCCAGTTGCTCATTGTTTCCTCACTAGATTCTACTAGTCTCCTAAACACTGTGGACATTTCTGTGGCTAGTTCACCAACAACCCACACAGCCCTGGACCGTGAAAACAAAACCAGAGCAATTAGTGAAAGCATCCATCAGGACAATGTGCAAATTCCATTCAGGTGCATTGGAGGTCAGGATTGAACCTGGGTCACTGCAGCTGTGAGGCAGAGCTCAATCAGTTGTGCCACTGTGCAACCTTAACAGCATATAACTCTCCCATGTTGACCTTGTTTGGTAGTCTCAGTGAGGTTTGGGAAATGTACAAGCACTACAAAATTAGGCTCTGTCATTTAGGTCATTGTTTGGCTGCTGTAATTTTATGGATGATGCACAGTTTGTTGGCACAGTTCGTGTTGACTGCCCATACACTGAGTAAGCAGATGGTGATGTCAGTTCATGCACATTTTTGATTTAGCACCAACACCACGAAGTTCAAACTCAGTGATACAGCCAATATTCTATTTTCAACTCATACAATGAACCCTGAGTTCAATAATAACCCTCTTCTCATCCACAAATCTGCATCCACGACCAACTGAGATCAATATTTGCAGTGCTGTCAGTTGCTGATTGAAGAATTACTGGTGAAGAGGTATTTTTCTTGGTGTGGGAATATCAAGTATTCATGAAACCTTCAAGATTTTAAACAAGAATCTATATTCTATCTTCTATTGATATAGAGACGGTTTAGATTGTTGAGTAGGTTTATATAAGTTGGCACAACATTGTGAGCTGAAGGGCTTGTACTGTGCTGTAATGTTTTATGTTCTATAAGGATTCTCAAACAATATGCCATTTAGTTAATGCCTCCCTCTGCTATGAGAAGTGCAGCAATTCTGGAAAACCCATTCATGGCGCCTAACCTTAACCCTACTCCTAATACATTATCAGTAGAGAAGTAGAGCAGTTTCAGCTGTCCTTCAGTGGTATGGGCCTTGCTCCACCCCAAAATTCCACTGCCATCAACTTTGCACCACTTTCTCCAGTCAGAGGGAGGAAAGTGTGATGCTGAATATTAAACATTTGCCCAGAAGTTCAGCCCCAGTTGGTAGGACCAAACTTGCGAGACAGTAACAGCAGTGACTTGGAATTAAATTTGGGAGAGGGATACATCACATCGCAGATGCTGCATAGTATGTTTAATGCTGCGGACTGGGAACAAATCTCTGGGTCAGTGTGTCTGGGTGATGCGCTTACTACTGTTTAATATCTGAAGGAATATGTGGCAGTCTTTTTGGGCATATGAATGTAATGTTCCAGCCCCAGTTGTTGGAGAATATTGATGTGAATATTGTGAGTAAGGTGCATGGAACAGCATTTAATGATAATGGTGCAGTTTATGGGAGGTGAGATTTGTCAATGTATTAGCTGGTCTTCAACATGTGCCTGACATCATTAAAACCTCATAGGATTACAGCCAGCTCTTCAAGGCTTGCACAGACATCAGCAACTTGCTGAAAGTCATCATTTGCTGCCTCGCTCCACTGCCATTACACAGTAGGTCCAGGAACTCTTCTTTGTACTCCTACTTGTCCACCAAGCCCAAGATAGCTCCATTGGAATATGTGGGTGCCCATTCATACTCCATTATGACTTTCAGCAAGTTCCTGACGCGTGTACATTTGTTTCCAGCCACAATCCCCCTTCCCTTCATGAGCTGCTTTTGTCATTGCTGGCCAGCTTCAACTGAAACTAGCCACCATGTAATCAAGTTCTGTGGCTGTGAATGAAATCAACATTTCAGGTAAATAACCTGGGCATTTTCATTTTCTGCTTCATGTTTCCTGCAGAACTCAAGACTTGCCTTTAGCGAAAACAGTAGAATTATTAGATTGTGAGGCATTCTTCTGTTTTTTGCACCCTATTTTCATGATAAACATCATGTCAATTAACATGCTAGGAAAATTGCTTAGAATAAAATACCTTCTGCTTTCTATATTTGTAAATAAAATATCTTCAATAGAAGGCAAATTTGATAATATGCTGGCACAATATCTTAGCAAAACTCTCTGAAATTTATATGTGGAGTCTTGAGTTAGAAGGATACTGTGCTCAGCCAACCTGGTGGAATTCCATTTGGCTTCCACATAGAACCAGTTGGGTCTAGAATTGGGGGATTGTGAAGAGTTTCATTTGGGTAGAAGCGGCCCTAAGTATTATCAAAAAGTTGGGTATTTGTTGAGTATTCCCAGGAGAAGTATTTGACATGTGGCCTTCGAATAAATCCTCCCAAATGGAATTTTCCCATTTATTCCTCCGGTAGTAATGATTCAAAATTGAAGTCCACAGCATTAAAATGATCTTATCCCAGAAGTATGTAAAGCACCTGCGTTGCATTCAGAAAACTGGCAGAAACACGTCAATTTCAATAATTTATCTGGGAAAGTTGGTGAGAAAGTGAAGAACGTAAAACTCTTGGATTAGTGTAAATGAATGAAAGGTTAGTATGGATTAAAAGGGCCTGTGTCTATGCTGTATTTCACTATGATTTATAGGACTCGATCAAATAATCCTTTTTGTAAAGTTTTGTAAAGTGTGATGATTCCCTGAGAGAGAGAGAGAAAGTTAATATTTTGAGATTTTTTGGTGTGCTAAAATTGAAGTGTACCATTCCTATTCACGCACGCTGGATGAGACAATGGGATCTAGTAGGAATGTGATTCACCATAGACAATATATATATTAAAAATAGACCATGATTGACAGTTTCTTCCTTTTCACTTGGGCCACCAGTCTTTGCAATAATTCATTTCCTACAGGAAAATGAAGACCTATATTTATGTAAAGCTGGTTAGATGCCAAGAACTCAGCATGAATCTTCAGGGAAGTTGGCAACAGTCAATACAGTTTACAAGATTCAATTTAAGTATTCTTGCTATGCCAACTGTGATTTACAGATATATTTCTCACGATTACAAACAGATGTCACTCTTTCTGCCCAGGCATACATTGTACCAAAACACCTATTTGATTTACAAAATTTTGCCAGCAAAATGTTTTCCAGGAACACATCACATTCATAAATTGAGGAATGTTTGAATTGGGAAGAAAATCTGGAACAAGTAGCTTGCATCTGAAATAGACAAAGATATCCCAAATTCTCACCAAAAAAATTCCACGAAGAACAAGGGTTTTCGGTTTAAGCTGTCTTTGCAATTCATTTATAATTATTCATTCATGGTTGGATAAATGACACTATGCACAAAGTAAGAGAAACATTATTTGGCTCATTTTTACTTTTCTGTTTTGTTTAATTTAATGCCATTACTGCTGGAAAGAAAATCATTGCTCTTTCCCTTTGTTTTTGGCTTGCCCTTTGCTGATTGATTCCTGTAATGTGTGCCATCTGTACTGCATATTTGTTACCACTTTGCAGTGGAGTGCTGAGGTCAGTCAAGTATATAAAAAAAAAGAGTAATTTACTCAGATTGGTCTTTGGAACAAAGCCCCTGAGTTATCTGAAGCTGTGAAGAATGAGATTCACATCACAATCATAGGTTCAAATAATGATATAAAGTGAGATTTCATCTTGGACTTTCAAAGAAATCTCAGTGACCTTGAAATTTACTCACAGATGCTTTTCTGTGAGCGTACATATTTCTACCATTTTAAGGGACATGCTGGTCCACTTATTGAATAAATCTGAGGTAAAAGCTGGTGAGGACTTTTATATAAACACGCCAAGTGTCGATATGCTAATGCTCACGCCAAATTTTACAGAAAGAAATGTGTATAAGCCTGATGTGAGATGAACTTGGACACCTGGCAGCATAAAGTCTGAAGGATGCCAGTCAAATTAGGTCACACTGACCTGATTTCAAAGCAATCTCCGCAGGCTGTAAACTATAAAAAGAATATTAGTATACGACTTATGTAGGGGCTGAACCATAAAGATGGACAATTAAAAATTTACAGTCAATTCAAGCACCCTGTAATTATGCGAATGAGTCTCTTTTCTCCAGTGACTGCAATTATCATGAATTGTTGGCATCCATGTGTGATATTTGATGAATGTTAATGTGAATGAAGTTTCAAAATTTAAATAGCGCATAATATTTATTCATCACATCTTTTAACGTTATGGGAACAAATGATGCGAAAGCACTGAAGCAGGTAATTCAGGCCACTCAGCCCTTTATGTTTGTGTTTGTTCTTTGGAAGAGGGATCTGACTCTTGGAAATGATTTCTCTTTGAATAGTAATCAACTTCCTTTTTGGAGATTGCCATTGAATGTTTTCTCCGGCCTTTTAGGCAATGTTTACACCAACTCATTGCACAAAACATCTCTTCCTCATATGTCTCCAGTTCTTTTGTATTTCACAAGCAACATCAAAGGGAATTTTCATGCCCAAAATAAAAGCAGACGCACGATGATCACCAAAGGATTTTCATTTGTAATCCCAGCTTGGCATGCCATCAAACATCTTTGTATATGCCCAGTGGCCCCATGCATATGTGTACCATATGAACCAAGGAACTGGATCCAATTTCAGGAAATGAGCTACCAGTCATTGAAAACCTAATTGTATTTAGGAATTAATTTTTTTTAAGTGTTGTGTTGAGCGATAGAATTTTTAAGTCAATGGTTGTTAGAGTTTGTAAGGTCTCAGAGGGTCATCTTATAGACTCATCCTGTGATAAAGTATGCTGATGGCATCAAGAATGCATGGATGGAGGCTGCCACAGCAATAAGAAGGAATGTGGTTCCTTCTCCTGGATCTGTATTTACAATTGGCTTAATGATCTTGGCAGATCAGGAAAGGTGAGCGCTAGTGTTCAATTCATCTAAAACCTGAATTGGTCATCTCTCCAACCACCTGAGTTATCTCCCTCATGACAATTACAGCACTCCACTCTTTACACCAGCTCATCCCTGATGAGCATGGCCCCATTGACCTCAGCACCTCCTCCTTTTTAGCATCCACTAGCTTCTTGTATGACTCAACCTCATTATTAGGTAATGTCATCAACTTTTCCATGTTGATCATTCACAATTGCTCTCTATTCTTTCAAACATTCTCTATGCCATTACCCTCAGTGCTCTCCACTTTCCTTCCTTGCAAGCAAGAGTACATGGGAAAATGGGGAGATAGAAACCTTGAGTTGGCTCTCCAGTCAGACCACAACTCACTACTGCAAAGGAAGTGGCCTTGGGGATAAGAGAATTCCAACCTGAATCACTATCGGAGGTGGGAAGATGGGAAATTCCCACCTATTTTGTGACAGGTGGCTTACAATGTTCCTCAAGACAGCATCAAGTGAAAATGAAATGTGTAGAATGATAGTCTTCAACATTATTACTTTAAGAAATCTGATTCAGATCTTCATTTCATTCTCCTACAACACAGGCAAAAGGGTGACAATGATTCCTTGGATGGGGAGTCACAGACTCTGTCAGTGAACTGTCTGACACTCAAACTCAAGGAGGAGTAGTCCAGAAATCCTCAATCTTTCCTAATATTGACTGGATGTGAGTTTCACAAATCTAGTTTGTTTCCGGGTGCTTCCAGTGTCTTGCTGTTGTACAATGTACTTGCCTCTGTTCATTTCCTTCACTTTCCATGCTATTCCATTGCCTCCATTCATATTTTTAAAAGCAAGTTAACAAATTAGTGGCATTTCATCTCTTGACTCCCCATTTATTCAACATTACCATGTTACAAATGGTTCAAAACAATTCTGGCAAATTGTGCATTTTAATGAGAAATAATCATGATTTCATTCAATAAAAAAAGTGTGTCAAACAGACAACAAAAGTTGTCCTAACAATATAAGGGCATTTTTGTTACAAATAAAAGTGAAGAGAGATACCTTCCTGTTGCCCTAACATGAGATTTATTACTTATGCAGAAACATAATGTCAAGGACGTTTTGCTCAGTGAGAGACTAAATTGCTTTCTTTCAGGAGGGCCTGAGTGGCACTTTCACTGGGCTTTGAACAATGCAACAGGTTCCTGAAATTTGGTTCAATAGTAGTTCTGCTTTGAAGTGTATTAGAGTGCAAGTTTGATTTAATCTTTTAGTTTTTCAACATAAATCTTCAGCTTACCTGAAAAGAATAAATGGTGTTTAAATATTAACTTTGGATTTGAACAAAGAAGAGAATTTTTATTCATAAAATTCATAAAATAATCATGTTATGTTAATTAGTTCTCATTTAGAGGTGGAATGCAATAGATTTTGATGTATCTTGCACACTGCTTTCATCTGATTGTAAGTGATGTCACCCAGTGCCACTCCTTGATTATCCTTGTACCCTGCTGTGCTCTGCACTGAAGTGTATCTTCAAGACATAATATTTGATGGCCAAACAGAAAAAGACCTAAGTTAGCCTTAAACGTGTCAAGGTCAACCAGAATGATAATGATAATAATGAGTTTATTGTCATATACAAAAGTACAATGTACAAATGCACTGAAATTCTTGGTCACTGCAGCCAGTTAGTTTTGTGAAATTAACAGCTAAAATAGTATACACTGAATTGCCCCAGTAAGAGATAATAAATATGAAGGAGAGATAGATAGATAGTTATTCATGGTCAAATTAGTTAAAAAAAAGGGTAATGTTTCTGTACTGCACACAGATCTTTTTGTGGTCCTAGGATAGTTTATGGTTGGGATAGTAAGATCCTGATACTATGGGGAAAAAAAACACTGTTCTTGAACCTTGGACTTCTAGGTTCTGTACCTTCTTCTCAAAATTAGTTGTGAGAAGAGGTTGTTTGGTGTCCTTTATGATATTGGCTGTCTTTTGAGACAGCACCTGATAATGATGTCTGCAATGCATGTGAAATTGTGGCCTGTGATGGTCTTAATAATTTTGCTCCTTAAGTCATACGGTGCTATGTTTGCTACTTTCTGCAGCCTTCTGCATTCCTGGGCACCTGAATTACCAAACCAGTCCATGGTTCAACCAGTCAGTGTATTTTCCACAGTATATACCCAATAAATTTTTGATAAGGCATTTGATAATATACCAAATCTCAGAATCAGAACCAGAATTTATTGTCATGAACAAGTCATGAAATTCGGTGTTTTGTGGCAGCGTCATAGAGCAAACATTCATATTATAACCATCTTACAACATGGCTAAAAATGAAAAAAATTAAAATAATAGTGCACGAAAAGTAAGGCAGTGTCTATGGTTTATTGATTATTCAGGAATCTGATGGCAATGGGGAAGAAGCTGTCCTTGGGCTGCTGAGTGCTCATCTTTAAGCTCCTGTAACTTTTTCCCGATGGTAGCAGACTGAAGAGGACATGGCCTGGGTGGTGCGGGTCTTTGAGGATAGTGGCTGCTTTTTTAAGACACCCCCTCATGTAGATGTCTTCCATAGAGTGAAGTCTGGTGCGTATGATGTTAACAACCCTCTGGAGTTTTTCTTGTCCTCAGATTTGACGCCTCCATAGCAGGCAGTGATGCAACCAGTCAGAATGCTCCCAACCTGAAGAAGTTTACAAGAGTTTTTGGTGATATATCGAACCACCTCATACACCTCACAAAGCATAGCCTCTCCTCACACTCTTTAGAAAGTAAAGGCATTGGTGTGATTTCTTCATGTTATCTTTCAAAACTTCTTCTGGGATGCTACTTTGTTGATCTGTTTGAAGCACCATTTTGTCTTTTTAGTTTGGAAACTATTTGGACTCCTGCATCGAGATTCTGATTGACCTACTTTGCACAAATTAATCTCAAATCATTCATCACATAAGGTCATTAGACTAGCATTAACACCCTTTCAGTCTTCAGAGATACTATGCGATTTGATGAGCATTTGCAACTTTTTATGACTTTCAGATTTCCAGCATGTGTAGTTTTTTTTTGCTCTTTGATCTGAAATAGAAGCTCATCTGCCTAGCAGGGGAGAAAAAAAACATTAGAAAGGAAAGAAGGAAGATATGCATACCTAAAGCACTCTCAGGATGCCCATAGAAAAGGATACACTTTTGCAGTCTATTCAAACAAATCAAGGCAAGATGATCCATAACATTTGCAGATAGCTGACTGAAAGGTCCACAATACCCTGATAGCATGCCATGACTCTACTCCTGTGAAGCACACAGAAGCAAGGATCCCAACATACCTTATCTTCTTCATCAAATCTAGCTCTGGATATTAATATCATATTAAGCCTACACTGTATATTGAAATGAATATAATTTCTTTTTTTTGAATATTTTATTTATAGTTTTTCAGGTTTAGACACAGTAATTTACAGTTTGCCAGCAATAGTCATTACAAGTTGACATCAATTACCAATTATCCATATCTATACAAATTTACGATTAAATCCAAACTTAATACCTTTATCCTCTCTCATCCCCCCCCCACCCCATTCCCTAAACCTCAAACGCTCAACACACGGGCAAGTGGGTAACCAAAAGAGACATTTAAACATCAAAACATCCAAAACATAGGGATAAATCATAATGGGGAGTTATGGGTCAGATTTGGTGCAGCAGGGAGGAACCAGGCCAATTTCCCTTTGCTCCTTGACTTTTCCTGGCTGGGCTAAGACAGGCCCCTTGTTTAGGGTGAGTCGGGCCCCAAGGCAAGATTGTACTTCTCACAGCCATGCTCCTATGTGGTTCAGGTATGGTTGTCAGATTGTTTGGAAGGTGCCATAGTTTCCCCTCAGGTTACAGGTAATCCTCTCCAGGGGAACACAGACTTACATCTCCTTGCTCCATTGTGCAATGCTCAGGTAAGTGTTGGATTTCCAGGTAAACGCTATGCACTACCTGGCACCTGCCAGAATGGCTACCTGTAACGAGTGGTGTTCCACAGGGGTCAGTCTTCAGGCCGCTGCTGTTTACAATTTATATTAGCGATTTGGATTTTGGACTGAATAGTTTTGTGGCCAAATTTTCAGATGACAGAAAGACAGGTGGTGGAGCAGGAACATTTGAAGAAACCGTAAAATTGCAGAGGGATATAGACAGATTGGGAGATTGGGCAAATATATGGCAGATGAAGTACAATGTTGAGAAGTGTTCGGTTCAACATTTTGGCAGTGGAAATAAACAGGCAGAGTACTATATGGGGAAAAAATTCAATGCTCGGAGGTGCAAAGAGACCTGGGCATCCTTGCGCAGAGTAATCTAAAAGTTAATACCCAGGTGAGATTGGGAGTGAAGACGCGAATGCTATGCTAGCATTCATTTTGTGAGGTATTGTGTTTAACAGTAGAGAGGTGTTAATGAAGCTCTTTGGGGCACTGATGAGACCCCATTTGGAGTACTGTGTACAGTTTTGGGCCTCCTATCTTAGAAAGGTTGTTGGAGAGGGTGGAGAGGAGATTTACTAGGATGATTCCTGGAATGCAGGGGCTGACATATGGGGAATGTTTGACAGCTCTTGGGTTGTATTCGTTGGAGTATTGGAGAATGAGAGGGGATCTCATAGAGACATTTTGAATATTGAAAGATTCTGACAGAGTGAATGTGGATAAGATGTTTAGTTTGATGGGTGAATCGAGGACAAGGGGTCATAGTCTTAAAATTAGAAGTTGTCCAGTTAAAACAGAGGAGGAGGAAAAATTTATTTAGTCAGAGGGTCATGGATCTGTGGAACTCACTGCCGCACAAAGCAGTGGAGGCCAGATCACTGGGAGTATTTAAACAGGAAATGGATAAGCATCTTATTAGTAAGGTTATCAAGGGATATGGGGAAAAGGCTGGAAATTAGAACTTGGTGTGAGTTTAGTTTAGCTTAGTGCATTTCCATGGAACAAACCTGATGGGCCTAGTGGCCTGCTTCTGTTCCTTTATCATGATCTTGTGATCTTATGATCTTGTGACTATTACAAATTGAATTTGGAATTAGGACAGCTTCATGTTACCCAGCAGGAACAACTCAGGATCCTATGGGACTTCTTTACCTATGACTTTATCTAGGACTTCACCTAGCTCTGCCGAGAAGGGCCTCACCTTGGCACATGTCCATGTCGCATGCACAAAGTTTCCCGTCTCAATTCCGCATCTGAAACACATGTCCGACAGTTCCAGTTTGGTACTGTTAATCCTTTGCTGTGTTAGATACAGCTGGTGCAATAAGTTGCATCGCCCCAGCCTGTATCTTGCATTGATTACCATGGTCATGCTGATCCAACACAGGTTGGACCAGCACCGCTCATCAATTATTGTTCCCAAGTCTGACTCCCACCTCGGTCTTGATTTGTGGAGATGTCTTTTGAGTCCTACCGCTTGGAGCAGGAAATACATTACTGAAATGAATTTCCGTGTGTTCCTCCTTTGAATCCTGGTCTCTATGTCACTGCACTTTGGCAAGGTCATGGTTGGACCTAGTTTGTCCTGGAGAAAAGATCTTATCTGAAGGTAGCAGTGGAATGTCTTATTTGATAAATTACATTTCTGCCTAAGCTGCTCGAATTACATTAATTGTCCCTGCTTGTAACAGTCCTCTATGCTTCTGATGCCATTCCTGCGCCAGGTGTTTAGGATCTTGCTACCTACCATCAAAGGTATTAAACGGCTTGGAGTCAGGGATGTTTTTGGGGACAACCCCAATTTTATTTCTGAATATCAATTAATATCAATCCAAATGTGAATAATTTTTCTTAATATGGGGCTGTCTGTTTTTACACATAGTAATTTGGTTTCCCATTTATAAATAAAGTCCTCTACTACCCTCTCACCCACCAAGTGCAGTCCAATTTATACTCAAGACGGTACCTCTCCCCACTCTCACCTCGACAGGGCTGCCCAATAACATATTTTAAAAGTCTTGAAACTGTAATCTGCCAAGACTATAGTCCCAGATTAATTTTTCCATAGAGACCCTGTCTACCTTCCCATTCCATAGAAATGTTCTTAATTGTGAGAGCAAGGCCTGAAAAAACCGTTGGGTAATGCCAAAGGCAAGGTCTGAAGAAGATACTGAACTCTTGGTGACACATTCTTTTCACACAGTTGACCCTGCCCACCTGTGTATGGGTAGGGACATCCATTTACTTAAGTCCTCCTTGATCTTTCTCAGTAAGGGGATATAGTTTGTCATTATTAATTTTGACTCTGAGGTACTTAATCTCGTTTTGGAGCCACTTTAGATAACTGGGTTTTTTTTGCATTGGCTATAATCCCCTTCCATAAGTGGCATAATGTTGCATTTATCCTAATTTATTTTGTACCCAGAGACCTCCCCATAGTCCTCCAGAGTAGAGTGCAGCTTGGCAATGAACTTACTGGGTCTGTCAAATATTCCAATACATCATCAGCAAATAAACTGATTTTATGTTCTTTCTAGCCTACTTGAAATCCTTTAATGTCTGAGTCCTGACGAATGGCCTCAGCCAATGGCTCCATTGCAAGTTCAAACAGAGCTGGGCATAGTGGCATCCCTCTCTGCTTCATTTTATGAGTAGGAAGGTTGAAGAAGACTGCCCATGGGTCACAACTTTTGCCTTCGGCACATGAAATAACGCCCTTATCCAACTGATAAAAGTTGGCCGTAGTCCAATTTTCTCCAGGGCTTTAAAAAGTCCCATTTAGATCTATCAAATGCCTTTTCTGCATTGAGAGCCACAGCAAGACCCTTCTCATTTCTAGTTTTCTCCAGATGCATTATGTTTAGTAGTCTATCCATGTTATCCACTGCCTGTCTTTTTGGTACAAAGCCCACTTGATCTTTGTTAATTAGTTCTGGCAGACACTGCCAATCTATTTGCCAGGGCTTTGTCGATTATCTTATAGTCTGTGTTTAATAGCGAAATAGGTCTATAAGAGGACGGTTTTAACAGATCCTTAACTTTTTTCAAAATCGTCATAATGATTGCTGTCAAGAACGATTCTGGGAGTCTCCATTGCCTGGTCTATCACTTCCATATAAAGAGGTATTAACAAATCTTTAAATTCTCTATAGAACTTGGGCAGAAACCCATCCTCCCCCGGAGACAATGACTTGCAATGATTTCAATGGTCTCACTATTTATTCTTCCATGAAGGGACAGGCTAAGGTTGCCTGTCCTTCCAGATCCACGTTTTGCAACTCTATCTTTGACAGGAACCCAGCCATTTTATTCAGCCTCCCTTCCAATTCTGATTATATAAACCTTCATTTCCAGAAGGTGTCATTGATTTCCTGTGGTTTGTAAAAGATCCTGCCATTCTCTCTTTTATATTGCATTGATTGTTCTCGAGGTTTGCACTGTTCTCAACTGCCATGCCAGGAACTTTTGGGCTCTTTCCCCCAATTTGTAATATTTTTGCCTAGACCGTAGGCACATGTCCAGGTGTGTTATACTTCCTCTTCTTATTCATTTGGACCCTATATTGGTCTTCTGACCCCAATTTTTGAAAGTCCTTTTCTAAACAAATGATTTCTTGTTCCAATTCACCCACCTCCCTCTCATATTCTTTCTTTATTGTTTTAGTATATCCCAATTATTTGACCCCTTAATACGCTTTGAGGGTGTCCCATAAAAGGAATTTATCTGGAGTGGAGGTGCACTTTGCCTCATAGAACAGACCTATCTGTGCTCTTATGAAGTTGAAAAACTCTGGCTTTTTTAACAGAAATGCATTGAGGCCATCTATATATCATTTCCTGCTTATCCGGCATCTCAGTCTTGACTACTAAAGGTGAATTGAGAGTAGCCTCACAATGTGCTCAGTTTCCATGATCCTATCCTTTACATGGGCTGAAGCCAGGAAAAAATTCTATTCTTGAGTAAGAGTCATGTTGACTTGAGTATAAGGAGTAGTCCCTCTCTTGGATGCTTCCATACCCCTATGTCTATAAAATTCAGCTCTTTCATTCTGTCAATAGTGGCATGCACTGCCTTTGTTCTCACTATTCTTTTCATTGACTTGTTCAAAACAGGATCCAGACAAAAATTGAAATCTCCCCCCAGTTAGAATATTCTCTTTCGCTTCTGCCAATCTCAGGAAAATATCTTGCATGAATTTTTCATCATCTATATTGGGGGCATACAAATTAATTAGGCTCCAGGATTCTGAATATATTTGACAGTGCACCATTATGAATCTACTGGATCTATCCATTGTCACATTCTGTACTCTCACTGGAACACTCTTCCTGATCAAAATTGCAACACCCCCCCTTGCTTTTGAACCAAACAAGGAGGTCAATAACTGGCCGACCCACCCAGCCCTCAGCTTTTGGTGTTCAAACTCCATTAAGTGAGTTTCTGGAAGGAAAGCCAGGTCCACACCCATCTTCTTAATTTGTGCCAAGATACTTTTTCTCCTAATCGTTCCATTCACACCATTGACTTTAATGTTTGTGAACCTTACACTTATTTATTGCTCTGGGGGTTGTCATGACCAAATTGTCTTTGTACCTCAGTGGCTTGAAAGCCCTTCCTCAGCCAGCCTCTCACCATCAGCCATTGGCTCCTGTCCACATGCACCATGCTAGACCCAAGGGAACAAAAACTAAAACTAACATAACTAGGTAAGGAACAAGGGTGGGACCAAGAATAAAGAAAAAATCCAAAGTAACTAACCAAAAATGAATAAAAAAAGATGCAAGCACCATTCACAGCCATGCATCCCCTTAACCCCCATTATGCTCCTGACATAACCTTTGCCCCATGTTACATACATCCTTCCCCTACTCTGTTGCCAACCTCTCCAATAACAAGTTGTGCCACCGGCACCCATCTACTCCTCTCTCCATCTCCCAAGGTCTCCAAAGGAAAACTGTAATTATAACTTTTTGTCCACTTGGCATAACCTCTTTTCGGACCTTTTTTTCAAATCTTATAGTCCATAATACATCTGTATAGCCCTGTGAATGAAATTCACAATGTAACATTGTAGGTTAGTCCACAGCCGGGCTTTAATTCTTCTTTATGCTCCCTAATGTGGGCAGACCTTTGGTGAAATGCCATGCCTTCTCTGAATCTGTATTAAATTACCTTTCTCCTTTCGGAAATATCACCTTCAGGGTGGCTGGATGTCTCAGTACACATTTATACTCCTTTTGCTTGATTAACCTCTTAGCTGGGACAAACACCTTCCTGGCCTTCAAAACTGCTGTGCTAATGTCCAGGTAGAAGAAAACTTTATTCCCCTCTACTTCCAAGGGGGGGACCCTTTTTTCTTTGCACCCATCATCACCGCTCCCAATATTCTCTCCCTGTCCTGATAATGCAACAACCTTATCAGGACAGAATGTGGTCTCTGGCTGGGACCTGGTCTGGGGAGGAGGGATCTATGAGCCTTCTCAATCTTTTTCGCAAATATATCCTTGCCCAGCACCTTGAGGATCCAGGTCTGAAAAAAACACAAGGATTTTCCCTTTCATCCCTTCCCTTAGCCCCACTATTTTAATGTTGTTTCATCTACTGTAGTTCTCGAGGGCATCCAATTTCCTCCAGATATTCTCCCTCTCATTCAACAGCATCTCTAATTTATTGCCCATAAAAATGTATGGTGTCTTCATTTTTACCTACCCGTTCCTCCACTTCAGCCACCCTACCCGTCAGCCCAGATAGGGCACCCTGGACCTTGTCCAGCTTCCTTCCCACGTCTTGGGCTCTCCTGTTGACAGCCTGGAAGACCCTGTCCTCAATTTTGCCAAGCGCCTCCATTACATCTTGCAGGGAGGGCTCTGAGTCCTCCTGCTCATTTTGTTTGGACAGGGTCCTTTTTTAAGCCCCAAAGCCCGAAGGAGTCTTCCTCCACTGCTGCTTTCGTCCTCTTCAGAGTTCTTGGACCCGTCGCTGCTGCTGTCGGAGCTCACCGTCTCTTCCCATCCATCGCTGGACCCATTGCTGGAGCTGGTTCCCACTCCTGACCAAACATCGTTTGCTGCTGTGCTGCCAGCTGCACCATGTGGCTTGGCCCTGGACCTGCCATTGGAGTTGAGATGAGTCTCAACCTCTGCCTTGATACTGGAGTCGACACCGGTTCTTCGCGGCTTTTTCCTCACTTCAGACCAGCCCTCTCCCCGAGCTCTCCAGAATCGCTGCTCCATGACTGCCAACTTAATCATGGGCCTTGCATGTACGGGAGGGGAGCCCCAAGTTTCTTCCCATCCCCAGGAGCTCCTGAGGGGCTTTCCTTATGTACCTGGTTGAAGGGAGAAATAGACTGAATAGTAGATGAGTTCCAACTGAAAGCGGTGTTCCCCTACTTAGACAATGTGACAATCTGTGGCCATACTCAGGAGGATAATGACACGAATTTAAAATGCTTCTTCCAGACAGCCGAGGAAAGGAACCTAACATACAACAGGGACAAATGTGTCTTTAGTGCCAGGAAGTTGCCAATCCTGGGCTACATAGTGCAGAACGGGGAAATCAGCCCAGACCCAGCCTGTATGCGCCGACTCCTAGACCTCCCAGTGGCACACACACTGAAAGCAGTAAAAAGGTGTTTGGAACTGTTCGCTTACTACGCCCAATGGGTTCTCAACTACGCTGACAGGGCCCGCCCACTTATAAAAGCCTCAGTTTTCCCACTGTGCCCAGCAGCCACCAGAGCATTCAGGGACATTAGGGACCATATCACTAAAGCTACCATGCGGTCCATAGATGAGTCGATCCTGTTTCAAATAGAAACGGATGCATCCGATGTGGCTCTGGCAGCCACCCTAAACCAAGACGGACAACTGGTGGCCTTTTTCTCACGAACCCTAAAGGGGTCAGAAGTAAGACACTCAGCAGTAGAGAAGGAGGCCCTAGCAATTGTGGAGGCAACATTATCTTGCGTGCTAACACTTCACCCTCGTCATGAACCAGTGGTCTGTGGCTTTTATATTCAATAACCAGAACAGGGGGAGAATTAAGAACGACAAAATCCTGCGCTGGCGGATAGAATTGTCTACATTTAACTACGACATTCTATACCACCCCAGGAGACTCAACGAGCCCCCAGACGCGCTGTGCAGAGGCGCTTGTGCCATCCTTAACCACACATCCCAGTTGCAGAGCTTGCACTATGAATTGGGCCACCCAGGAGTTGCTAGACTGTTTCACTTCATTAAAACCCAAAACCTCCCATTTTCAATAGAGGAAGTGAGGTCAGTGAACAAGAGCTGCCCCATCTGTGCGGAATACAAACTGCAATTTCACCAGCCAGACAAAGCCACCCTGGTAAAAGCTTTTGAGCACCTCAGCCTCGATTTTAAAGGCCCACTCCCGTCCAATAATAGAAATGTCTATTTCATAAACGTAATAGATGAATATTCCCCTTTCCCCTTTGCAATCCCATGTTCTGATGTATCAGCAGCCACTGATATAAAATGCCTCCAACCCATCTTCAGCATATTTGGGTACCCGAACTACATACACACAGACAGGGGTGCTGCATTCATGAGCGCAGTATTGCACGAGAGAGGGATTGCTACCAGCCGCTCTACAAGTTACAATCCCAGGGGGAATGGACAAGTTGAAAGGGAAAATGCCACTATCTTGAAAACGGTCCTCTTGATTTTAAAAGCAAAAGACCTTCCTGTTACTAGATGGCAAGAAGTGTTGCCAGAAGCCTTACACTCTATATGTTCTTTGTTGTGTACTGCCACTAACATGACCCCACATGACTGTGTCATTTCTTTCACAAGGAAAGCCACGACGTGCACAGTGCTGCCTAAATGGATGATGACACTGGGACCTGTTCTCCTCTGGAAGCACTGCAGACCCCACAAAGCGGACCAACTGGTGGATCAAATGGAGTTGAGGCACGTGAACCCTTAGTCCATCTTTGTCACATTCCCAGATGGAAAAGAAGACTCGGTAGCCACCAGGGATCTCGCACCAGCCGGATGTGTGAACAACCTGGAGGAAACACAGATGTCTATGGATCAACAAGGAGCACAGCAGCAGTCACTAGAACAGTCGTCCATCGAGGGATCCCAGAGGACTATACCACCCACCCTGGAAATCAGGACCCTGGGTATGCCTAACCCTCAAAATATCACCACCCTAGACTTGATGGCAGGATCTAATCCCAAACAAGAGGATCCCCAGCCCATACGGCCACATGCCATCTAGTACTTCCCACTCCCAAACCTCCACCAAGAAAAGCCGAAAGGCAGACCACACTCCCCACCCCTATACCACTACCAAGGAGGTCCAGAAGGCAATGGAAGCCACTAAAATTTTTGGACATGAACTTACAAACAAGGGAAGGAGGACGGGTGGGGGGAATAACAATTTTTTGAAAGGGGGGTGAATGTGGTGATATGTAATTACACCACTAGGCCACCAGGGGTCATCCCGGTGACCTTGTATATAAAGCAGTCCAGAGCTACAGTCTAACCTTCCAGGTTCGTCTTGCAGAGAGACAAGTCTTAGTTACATATTAGTCTATTAAAGTTGTCTTATACTCAGACTGCCGCAGTACACTGTGGTTTGCTTATAACCCAACAATCAGAGGAGCTTGTTCACAAGTTACTGGACATTGCATCATTTTCTGATCAAAATGTGTCACTCCTCTCCAAAGGTCAGGTGAGGCAGGTTCCATTGGACATTTACTATACTTGGTATATGTCTAGTGCTTTCTCCTTGTGCTGGGACACAAGCAGGAAAAGGCCAAGAGTAACATCTTACATTGGGGGTGGGAGGAATGAGAATTAAATCTGAACTAAAATTAGTAAAATACTGGAAATACTCAGCTGCTCAGGCAGTGTCTATGGAGAGAGAGAAACATGACAACATTTCCAGTTGATGACCTTGAGATTGCTGTCAATGTTTCACAAACAGCTGTTCAAAAATGGCAGCTCATGTTATAGAGATTATTTCGGCTCCAAACAACAGCGAAATCTCCAACCAGTTATGCATTGTGTATGATCATGTAACCCGAGAGAAACTAAGAAATACAAACCGTAATTTCAAACTGGAGGGTCAGAGTGGTAAGTTACTGATTGGTTTTAACTTAATGAACAAAAGAAAGCAGACTGCAGCAAAACACTAGACAATAGGTGCAGAAGTAGGCCATTCAGCCCTTTGAGCCAGCACCGCCAAACAGTGTGATCATGGCTGATCATCCACAATCAGTACCCCGTTCCTGCCTTCTCCTCATATCCTTTGACTCCACTATCTTTAAGAGCTCTATCTAACTCTTTCTTGAAAGCATCCAGAAAATTGGCCACCACTGTCTTCTGAGGCAGAGGATTCCACAGATCCACAAATCTCTGGGTGAAAAAGTTTTTCCTCAACTCTGTTCTAAATTTCCTACCCCTTATTCTTAAACTGTGGCCTTTGGATCTGGACTCCCCCAACATTTGCAACATGTTTTCTGCCTCTAGAGGGTTCATTCCCTTAATAATCTTATGTTTAAATCAGATCTCCTTCTAAATTCCAGTGTATACAAGCCCAGTCACTCCAATCTTTCAACACAAAGTGAATCGCTGGAGACGCATGTTAGGCTGTCAGAAGTGCTGTGCAGCAAATGGGCCAGAATTGCGGTTTGCCTGAGAGTTAATCCGTTCAGATCCATGCTCCCAACAATCTTACACTCAGATGTAAGATTGCTGGAGAAGAAATAGATTACCTGAGGCTGCATCTGAACCAGATATAACTGTAGGGCTGCTGTGCTCTGGTGATTACAGAAACCTGGCTCCAGGACTCCATTTCAGATTCAACGATCCAGCTGGATGGCCTTATCTCCTTCAAAGCAGTCAGGGATGCTGCTGCATCTGGCAAGACTCGAGGAGGGACATCAGTGAGAACTGTTGCACAAATGTCTGTTGTAAAGACCTTCTGCTCAGTAAAGAGTACCAGATGGTCAAATGCAGTCCCTTCTACCTGCCCAGGGAATTCACGGCTACGCTGATTACTGCAGTTTTTGATCTGGGTTTGGCAAATGAGGGTGAAACAATGAAGGAGCTTTATTGTGCCATCTGTGAAGCCCAGACGTTTCACCTTGATAGCACAATGATTGTTGCTGGCGACTTCAACCATGCCAATCTGAAAGCTATTCTATCAAGGTTTCAACACCATGTCAATTTCACCACCAGTACAGAGAATACCCTAGATCAGGTGTATATCAAAGTGCCTGGTACATACAAGACTGCCCCTTGCCCCCACCTTGG
Source organism: Narcine bancroftii (assembly GCF_036971445.1). Taxonomy (NCBI): domain Eukaryota; kingdom Metazoa; phylum Chordata; class Chondrichthyes; order Torpediniformes; family Narcinidae; genus Narcine; species Narcine bancroftii. The sequence continues at coordinate 411,691,850 of NC_091469.1, forward strand.
TAACCTCAGTATACAGACCACTGGAAAATGAACAAAGTCAGTTCATAGGGAGATCAGGAAGTGGCTGAGGGTGGGACAGGGGTGCAGCAACACTAGAGAACTGCCACAAGACTACAGGCTGGAGTAGTTCAGGAAGTTGGCCACTAAAATGGACCACAAGACTATCTTGTGAGACAAAGACAATGATGCCTCCCTTCTGGACAAATTAAACATCTTCAACACACAATTCGAAGAGAAGAACAGGCTGTTGCCAAAGAAAGCTGCATGTTCCCCTGATGAACGGGCACCTTGCATAGCTGCAACCAAGCTGAGGAGAATTCTATCCAGAGTGAACCCACACAAGGCAACAGGACCAAACAAGATAACCCGACGGATACTGTAGGACTGAACAGAGCAACTGATGGAGGTCCTTATGGACATGTTCAACTTGTCTTTGCAACAGTCCACCATCCCCACAAGTTTCAAGGCAGCCACCATCATTCCAGTGCCAAAGAGGGAGACAGTAACAGGCCTCAATGACTACCTTCCAGTAGCACTGACCTCCACCTTTATGAAATGCTTTGAGTCAATAATGATGGAATACATTCAAGACACAGGACCTATTTCAATTGGCTTACAGATTAAATCATTCCTCTGATGGTGCCTTGCCCCTCTACTCCGTCCCATCAAGCTAGGAGAATGAGGCTTCAGACACTAGGCGGCTGTTCATTGACTTCAGCTGTGCCTTTAATATGATCATAACCCCAAGACTCATGGAGAAGCTGTCCATGTTGGGACTCAGTAGCTCTCTCTGTAACTTCATTCTGGACATTTTAACGGAAAGACCACAGACTGGATCGGCAGAAGAGTGTAGAGCACCAAAACACTGAACATTGGTGCACCTCAGGGCTGTGTGCTCAGTCCACTCTTGTTCATGCAGCTGATCCACGACTGCAATGCCAGATCCAGCTCCAATAGAGTCATTAAGTTTGCAGACTGTAGTGGCCTCATCAGCACAACAATGTGTTGTACATCAGAGAAGAGGTGTAAAATCTCATGAAATTGTGCAAGAATAATAACCTGAGTCTCAACATAGACAAGAGAAAGGAGATGATCGTGGACTTCAGGAGCTCCATGGTGACCACCCTCCACTAGATATTAATAGCTCAGTAGTAGAGAGAGAGTAGAGAGCACCAAGTTCCTCAGAGTCCACTGAAGAAGTGACCTATCCTGGACACACAACTCCTCACTTGTCAAGGAGGCACAACAGTGACTGCAATTCCTGAGAAATCTGAGGTGGGCAAGGCCACCAGCTACCATCATGTCAATTTTCTACTAGATCCCAATTGAGAGCATCCTGACCGGCTGCATTAAAGTGAGTTACGGTTACTGCAGAGCAAAAGATCAGGTCAATCCACAAGAGCAGTAGAAAGGATTATTGGGGTCTCCTTTCCCTCATCAACATAATTTACTGGGATCAACATCTAAATAAGGCTCACAAAATCATTGAGGCCCCCTCCCCAGCATCTTCTAGCTACTCCTATTGGGAAAGAGATACAGGAGTATCAAAGACAGACGATCAGGCTGAGAAACAGCTTCTTCCCACGGAGAGTGAGACCACTGAACAGCTGATGAACTGGTCAAATAAGCACACCATGACTCTACTATTTATTTAACAATAATATTTATTTATTTTAATATTTCTATTTAAGTATTGTGCATATGTATCATTTGTCTGTATGTATGTGTGTTTGCAGTGTTTTTCACCAAGGACCAGAGAATGCTCTTTCGTTGGGTTGCACTTGTAGCAAATGAACTTGAACCTATGAGGTAAGATATAATGAATAAAATCCCAATCAAAAGTTGCATCACACCTACAGAAAACCTGCAGCTGAGAACTTGCTCCAGATTTGATCTGTCAATTGGAGAAGCCGGTTTTCTGACTAAATCAAGCAGTTTCTTAAAGAGACAGTTGTAGAGCAGTTTAAGGATATCTTTCTGCAGCGGTAACTAAACAGTAGATTGTGGCAATATTCAAGTCTTCTCTCTCCAAATCCAGGAAGAGCACACTCTCCTATGAAGATTGTCTAGAGGAAAGAACTAATGAACAGTGAGCAGTTTTACTCTGTATGTTTTCAGGAAATAAGTTAAAGCAGCCGAAATTTATTTCACTCTGGGCTCAAAGCATCAGTGAATAGATACTTTAATCTCATCTATCGAAAGATGAAACAGTGCTAACTCAAAGGATCTGCTGGTCTTTTACTTTTTTAAATTTAATTTTGTTTTAATATTTTATTTAAAACTTTCCATCCATGTAATTATATATTGTACAGCGTCAATACTTAATTAAATTTAAAATTGCAATGATTACACGGTATTAACCCTTCCCCTTGCCCACCATACCCTCCCCCTTACCCTCTCCCACTATTAAAGTTGCAATGAAAAATATAGATATAATATATAGTTATAGAGAAGAATTATATAAAGAAAAAAAGAAGCAAACAGAGAAAATAATATTGTTCTGGATTGCACAAAGGATGAGCTCACTCATTGCGATCTTACAGTATTTATATGTTAAATGACTTTAGGGAAGAAGATTATTACAAGTCTTAAAAGGCCAGAAGTACATTTTTTCATATTTATCCCTAAACTTTATGCATACGGGCTCCATATTTGTACAAAAGTTGAATATTCATTTCTCAAATTGTATGTAATTTCCTCCAAATGTATACAGCTTTGAATTTCCAAATGCCATCTTTCCATTCCTAAATGTGCCTCTGATTTCCAAGTCACTGCAATACACTTCTTTGTGTAATCGCTTGATAAAACGATAGTTTTAATTTAGGTCTTTTTCTATCTATATTCCCCAACAAAAATAAATCTGGATTTTGTGAAATAACAATACCAATAATCTGTCCTTAAAAACTTTCCTAAATCCATCCAAAAGGTTCTAACTTTAGAACATGACCAAGTAGAGTGCAAAAAATTTCCTATTTCTTCACCACATCTAAAACATTTATCTGATAAATTGGATTTCATTTTGTGCAATTTTTACAGTGTTAAATATAATTGATGTAAATAATTATATTGAACTAAACTGTATCTAACATTCATAATATTTGTCATACAATTTTGACAGTTCTGCCCATCTTTTCTCATCAATCGTTAATATTTAAATCAACCTCCCAATTCTGTCTAGATTTATGAACTCCCTTTTTTAATAGTACCTGCTTGTAGTTAAAGATACATTGCAGAAATACATTTCTTCGTATATTTCTTGTTAAGATGAATTAATGAGGTTTTCTTATCCCCATACAGCAATATTTGTAATAGGTCCTCACTGTGACAACAAAAGCACTGACTGTACTTTTCAGAAAGGCTTCTTGTTTTCCGTAAACATTGAGCTCTTTATCTGATAAGAATTTAATTTTATTTCTATGGAAATACTAAAGCTGCAGACCTTTGTCATTAACAAATAGTGATTAGATGCCAGGATAAACAGCCATCCTCCCTCAGTTTACTCTTCTGATTTAATTTATCAGGTGATTGGAATGCAGTGAGAGCTCTGTGATTTTGTTTTATTAACTTAATGCTTTGCTCTGTTAGTACAACAAGGATAATACTATTTTTACAAGCCAATGAAAATATTTGATGGTATTATATTGAACAAATTCAGGTGGAAGTCTGCTAGATTGTCCCTGGGGAAATCCCCAGTGTAACGAATACCTTCTTGAAATAATCATTTGATGAAAAATTAAAAAGGGATGAGATATTAACTACTCCTCCTGGACACTGAGCAAGAATGAATGCATTAAGTACATTAAGAAGAAGAGAAGAAGAAGAAGAAGAAGATTTATAACCCATAACAATGATTCATTTAAAATGGTGCAGATATTTTCCAGTCAGTCCTTTTCTTCATCAAGCAAAAAAATGGTTTCATAATCCTCCCTCCTCCCCACTTGGAGATGCATTCTTACTAGTAATGGGTGGAAATGTGAAAGATAAACAGGATCGTTCCCTTGAATGAACATATTGATGATGAGAAAGGATTATTCTTCACCTTTATTTGCAATTCCACCTCAGCCTGTCCTGTTAAATTGGGCTCCAAAATCATGGCTTTCTAACACTAGATGAGGAGAAACAGTACTATTTAAAGTTGTTCTGCAGCTCCTAAGGGGAAGTGCTTCAGACCTAAAGCAGGACTAGCAATTGGGCAGGAAGTGACTGCCCTGGTGAGGCAATGCAAGATGGACTGCTGATGTATCTGTCTCGTGGACATGTGCAGAGAGCCATGAAGGACAATGTCAGCAGGCATGCATCAAAGACTAGGATGCTGAAAGAAGTTCAACGATCTCATACTCACGATAAAAGTAATTTTTGAATGCCATTATCATATCAATAGCATCAAAAGCCTCATAGATAAATCAAGGCCAACATCAGTCACAAAAACAATCTCACTCCAAACATTGATGTAGTCGATCACCTTCTCAGACACTGCATTTCTGCAAGCTATCCATATCCTTTCAAGCATGTGTACATTATATGCCTTTAATTATGTCAGCCTCAGCACTTCTATATCTGCATAGCAGTCTTTTCCACAACTGAAGCTTAGCAGCAAGCTGCAGTGGGACAGGTAGACTTTAACTCCAAAATTCTATAAAGGAGCTAGTGCTTGCCTTTATTGAAATAGCCATTGCTGGGGTCGGGACAAGAGACATAACAGAATCCTCAGAACTAAATTCACTCTCACATCCACCTACCTACCTTTCATCCCTTCTGATTTATGTACATAGACATTGTACGCATATACCTCATACCTTGTTGCAAGACCCTCACAATAGACTATACTTTCTACTTTCCATACCCCTAAAGATGGTAAAACTGATCAGGAATTGGAGGAACCACATGAGGACATTTTTAATAAAGGCAAACAATGATCAACATGACACTCGCTTTCATGCTCACACCAACATCTCAACTGCAGTATCTTGCATCTGGCCACTTTGTACCCTTCAGGACTCCATATCAAGTTCCCCAACTTTATCTTACCCTTTCTTGTCTGTATCACAACTGGCCTTTTCTACTGGTTCCGCCTGGAGGGTTGGAGCATAGACACTGATGAGGGTGATGCGACGCTTGTTTTGAAGGGGGAGTCGCATGGACATGATCTGGTCCGAGTGGCCTGTCGGGAGGTTTTCGAGTTTGGAGGCAATGGAGTTCTTGACCATGAATCCTATACCAGATAGAAGTCGTTCATCCATAGGCTTGCCAGACCAATAGAGTGTGTAGCCCGCGCCATGTTCTTGGAGGCTGCCTACATCTGCAAGGCGGGCTTCACTGAGAGCGGCTATGTCGATGTCAAGTCTGAGGAGTTCATGTGCGATGAGGGCAGACCGACATTCAGGTAGGTGGCTGTCAGCCTTGTCTAGCATGGTTCTGATGTTCCAGCATGCTAGCTTGAGTTTGTGAGCATTTTGTTGAGGGGGAGGACGTGGAAGGGGAGAATGTAGACATGTCCTCGGGCCTGCGCAAAGGAGCTTTTAGGTGGAGTGCAGTGTGCGCAGTACTGATCCCTCCCTTTACACCCATGGTTCGTGTGCCATGGCCAAGCAAGCTGGGATGCCCCCCAAAGTTCCTCAACATGGTTATCCAACTGCACGAAAACCAACAAGGTCGGGTTAGATACAGCAATGAGCTCTCTGAAACCTTCTCCATTAACAATGGCGTGAAGCAAGGCTGCGTTCTCGCACCAACCCTCTTTACTATCTTCTTCAGCATGATGCTGAAACAAACCATGAAAGACCTCAACAATGAAGACGTTGTTTACATCCGGTACCGCACGGATGGCAGTCTCTTCAATCTGAGGCGCCTGCAAGCTCACACCAAGACACAAGAGCAACTTGTCCGTGAACTACTCTTTGCAGACGATGCCGCTTTAGTTGCCCATTCAGAGCCAGCTCTTCAGCACTTGATGTCCTGTTTTGCGGAAACTGCCAAAATGTTTGGCCTGGAAGTCAGCCTGAAAAAAACGGAGGTCCTCCATCAGCCAGTTCCCCACCATGACTACTAGCCCTTCCACATCTCCATCGGGCACACAAAACTCAAAACGGTCAACCAGTTTACCTATCTCGGCTGCACCATTTCATCGGATGCAAGGATCGACAACGAGATAGACAACAGACTCGCCAAGGCAAATAGCGCCTTTGGAAGACTACACAAAAGAGTCTGGAAAAACAACCAACTAAAAAACCTCACAAAGATTAGCGTATACAGAGCCATTGAAATACCCACATTCCTGTTTGGCTCCGAATCATGGGTCCTCTACCGGCATCACCTACGGCTCCTAGAACACTTCCACCAGTGTTATCTCCACTCCATCCTCAACATTCATTGGAGCGACTTCATCATCAACATCGAAGTACTTGAGATGGCAGAGGCCGACAGCATTGAATCCACGCTGCTGAAGATCCAACTGCGCTGGGTAGGTCACGTATCCAGAATGGAGGACCATCGCCTTCCCAAGATCGTGTTATATGGCGAGCTCTCCACTGGCCACCGTGACAGAGGTGCACCAAAGAAGAGGTACAAGGACTGCCTAAAGAAATCTCTTGGTGCCTGCCACATTGACCACCACCAGTGGGCTGATATCGCCTCAAACCGTTCATCTTGGCGCCTCACAGTTTGGCGGGCAGCAACCTCCTTTGAAGAAGACCGCAGAGCCCACCTCACTGACAAAAGACAAAGGAGGAAAAACCCAACACCCAACCCCAACCAACCAATTTTCCCTTGTAACCGCTGCAACCGTGTCTGCCTGTCCCGCATCGGACTTGTCAGCCACAAACGAGCCTGCAGCTGACGTGGACATTACCCCTCCATAAATCTTCGTCCGTGAAGCCAAGCCATAGAGACAGACAGACTGGCCAGTTGTCCATGCCTGTTTCAATTCAGTTTTGCTTTGCTACTATTTCTATGCATCTAATCTAGTCTGATGAGCATGTTCCCTAGCCTTATGGATAGCAAAACATTATATAAAAAAAATGAAACATAACCTGACCTTAACTGACAGATTTAATGATTAGTTTCACCCCCTTTGGGCTATCCATCCCACCATGCACTTACCTTGAAACCGAAAATTAATTTGTTTTCTCACGTTCCTAGTTCCGATAAAAGGTCCCTATCCAGAAACGTTACTGGTTTTCCAGAAGTACTGCCTGACCTGCTGAGTGTCCCCAGCATTTTCTGTTTATACCTTGGATATCCAGCATCTGCAGTTATTTTTTAATTCCAACACTCCAAAGGTTAGTGTCTCCAATTCATGCTCCAGCTGAATCTGAAACCCAAGTCAACAGAATGTTTGGGCTCAAAACTGTTTGCCTGGAACCAGGCACTATTTCAATGTAGAAAGGTTGTTTCTTCATGTTTCACACAAACCATCAGGCAGTTGGGATAGTGCTTCAAGAGCTTGATGTGCATGCTCTTCATCCTTTGCCTACAGGCTTCCCATCTGAGTCTTCTTGTATGTGTGATCTCCCCCTTGAGAGCAACGACACATAAATGATCGATTCTCCCTGGCCTGATGTACGCCTTACATCTAGACTGCCCACCTCTGCCAAAGCAAGTCAGAATCAGAACTTGGCAGGTGTGAGAGTTGAATGAAAAGATATGAGCCAGTACCTGGTCTATTGGGTGGGGGGGGGGGGGGGTGGGAGGGAGAAAAAACATAAAAGGTTTGGTAAGGTGGGTGACACCTAAGGTTTTATACAATCTGCATTTTACAAGAAACCATTAGACATGGAGAAATGAGAGGTACAGTATATATGAACATTCCACTATCTTCAACAATCTCTGAGGGCATAATCTCTGAGGCAACTCTGTCTGTGACTACAAACAAAATAGTAAATTGAAGGTAAGACAATGAAAATTCCTGCACAACCATATCTAATTAACTCCATTCAGCTGCTCCATTGGGGTCTCTTTGAGGGATGCCTACCCTAAAGAAGTTATCCTCTCTTCACAGGGAGTTCTGTGAGAGTCTCTCTCACTGCTCCCCATCTGCAATCCCTGCCTCGCTCAAGCTCTTCTCCTCCCTCACCTTTTTATTCAGCCGCCTGCGGTTTTTTTCATCGATGAAGATCTCAGTGCAAAAAGGTTAGTTATATTCCTTTGCTTCCCACAGATACTGCATGACCTGCTGAGTTTCTCCAGTCGTTTGACATGTTGCATGACAATTACAGCGTCTGCAGAAAAAAAAAGGCAAAAAAAATAGGTAACGATTCCGGAGTTGCTTAAACAGCAGCGCTGCCATTGGTGTGGACCTGCAGAGACACAGCTCACTTCTGCAGGATTCTACCAATCAGTCTGACTGCCAACAGCTCCATACAGGCTTTAAACAGCCTGCTAAAACAACCAACTGTGGTATATTTTAAAAGCCAGCGGCCATGAGTTCTGGGCCCAAGATGGCGGCACCTCTGATCAGCAGCACCCACAAAGAGTTGCAGACTCCAGGAGCAGGGCACCATCAAACCCTCCCCCTTCCTCCATTTAAGAGGAGATGACCCATGGGTCGAGGACCACGGCAGCAGACCAGTGAGGAGCTATACAGCTAAAGAACACACAGGCTGTGAGCTGCTGGTGATTGCAATCAAAGGACTCACACCAGGGTGCGGACTGCTGGAGGCTGCCTTGAGACTGGCTTAAGGGGTACCTGGTATCAGAACCAGGATCCAAGAGGGTGCCAAGGACACTGGAGGTTGTCATCACGTTGGAGGTGCGGATCTGGATCTCGGGTTGCTGATGGTTTGGGCTGGAGTCTGTATGGCAGAGGAGGCAAATCCACAGACAACTCAGTCACTCTGGGGTCTTTTTGTTTTGCTTCTTTTTCTCTGACTGTAAGAGACACCCAGCAATTTCTGCTAATGGCAAATCTGACTCCCTTATCGCAGACTAAAGGAAATTTGGTGTACTTTTACACCTGTTTCATGACAATAAAAGGCATCTTGGAATCTTGGAATGTTGAATCTGGAATCCTGAGGCTTTGCTGTTTAACTGCATCTAGTTTCTTGTCTTCTGAATTCAGAAACATATTTACCCAGAAATTCTTTGCCTTTCAACAGCAATATCAGTTGATTTACTCTGATAAAGGAATTTTTGAGGCAGTGTGTAACTGATTGGGGATGAATTTCAGGGAAATTGAGCCCTGATGACTGAACATATTACATTCCTTTATACCTTCCTGCCATTGTCAAATAAGCACAATGATTTTACTCAGGGATCCAGCCAATACACAATGCACTGCAGTGCAATGGTGCTGACTACTCCATTTTACAACAATATTGGAGCAATTCCTAAACAGGGTAGGCAACTTCATGCACCATAACAGAAAATTTGAGTACTTCTGATTTGTCCTGGCATGACTTTGATTTGATTTTGCAGCAGTGAGGCATTGACGGGATAAGCAGACTTGACACGTCTGTTTCCTCAGCAACTATATTGCCACTATCTGAAACAAGCCCAAAGGTATTATTGCCAGATAAAAAATGGAAATTGGATTATAGTTTAAAGATAGTTTTATAATGGAATAATCTTAAACAGACAACCTGTTTATTTACTATAACTTTGCAGATGATAAAACATATTTGAAAGCATAAATTCATAACAATCAGGTTGATGGCAAATTGGGGAATAGCATTTGCGAAATTAAAGTTTAAAATCACACAGAAGGGAATGAAAAACATAAAATTATCTGAATTCCTTACTAACCCCTGAAATGGAGAGTTAGAATGTTTTGTGTAGACGATCACGAAACCTAAAATAACTAAATAAGAAGATTGGATGAATGATGACTGGACCACAGTTCATAACGCCAGTGGCATAAGTTCAAGTTCAAGTTTATTATTTTCTAATTGCACAAGTACAACCCGATGAAACAGCATTGTCCAGTCCTTGGAGCAAAACAGTCCTTGGAGCAAATACAATCAGATGTAAAACTTATACAGACAAACAATACATAGGCAGGACAAATGAGCATATGTAAAATAAATAGATTGGGTCCAGTACATTTTAGAGTTTTGGATGGTAGTATCAGAAAATCTTTTGGTCGTGCAGCATTCTCACTGCCTATGGGAAGAAACTGTTTCTTAGCCTGGTGGTGCCGGCTCTGATACTTCTGTATCTCTTTCCCGATGGGAGTGGTTGAAAGATGCTGTGTGCAGGAGGGGGGGGGGGGGTCCTTTTTCAGACTTTGACTTCAGTTGATCACATTGATAGGGGGGGTTGGGGGAGAGGGAGCCCACAGTGATCCTCTCAACTATTCTTATGGACCTGTGGAATGACCTCCAATCCAATTCTCTACCAGCAATCATACCAGAAGAAGATTAAGAAAGAAAAGATATTGTCACTTTGCAATAATATTATTATCTTTCTTTATCTTATAATGAGGAAGAGAGTTTTTAAGCAGTTGGAGAATAGTTTCTCTGTAGCTATGGACTGATCCAGGTCTGAATATTCACTAATGGGTTCTTGTTGAAGATTGTTACAAAGGTTTCAATCCTGTTTATTTCTCTACTCACTTGCTTTTTAGTGTCATTAATAGTATATGAGGTGTTCAGTCAGGGTCTGCCACCATTTGTTGTTTAGTTGTTTACCATTATTCTTGCCAGGATGCGACAGGACTGCAGAGTTTTGATTTGATTCCCTAGCCTCAGGGATCATTTAGTTCTGTCTTTTGCATTCATTTTTCCTGATTGGCATTGATTTAGTACTGTGTTGTCCCATCACTGATTGGTATCGCATTTTTACCCCTAACCCCTAGAAATCCCTGAACAGTAACTGCTCAAAGTAGAGAAAGAGCATTTAGCTTGTCATTGCATTGTGGATCAGGAGCCATGTAAATTATGGGAGCACATCACTTCCAAAACTACCTGTCCTGCCCCACCTGAGTCAGTATCTTTGGGTCCCACAATGGACTAATTAGTCACCTCAGAACCCACAGTACTTGTGTGGATGCAAGTGAACTTCAATCCCGTGGAACCACCTAAAAGATTATGAGGTCATATTTTTATGTTGTTTTTATGCTTCTGGTAGCAAATATTCCATACTTCACACTAAGCTTTGTCACAGGGATTTTGCAGTAAAGGAAAATCTAGATCATAACATAAGGCCAGATCATAACATCATGAGGATTGCAGTGACTCTTCGATGCCCAGTGCTTGAGTTGCTAAATGTGCAATGAATCTAACGTTTTAGAATAGCATTGTTAACACACAATCTAATAAAATACGTCCTCAGTGTCCTAATGACCTCTGAGGCTGCAGTCAGTAGAGATGGAAAAAAAGGAGGTGGCACATTTCATTTAGTCTCTCATTCTTGAACCTTTTCTTCCTTCCTCCCCTTTCCTTTACTCTGCATCTTTAAATTTGTTTTGTCTAACATTGCAGCTCTGTTGAAAAATCATTGATCTGAAGTGTTAATCTCTCCAAAGGTGCTGCATAATCTGTTTTTATTTTCAGACTTCCAGGATCATGTGATATTTTAGTTTTCAAAACCAGATTTGAGTGATGACAAAACTGTTTTAGCTTCAGGCATAGACCACTGAATATCAGTGGTGTAGCAAAGTCACCAAGGGTCAACCAGGACTGAGTCAGCCACTCAAAGTACTTTATTATTATGATGTACTCTGCGGTACGCTTCTACTTCTGACAATTCATCTTCAAATGTCAAAGGGATTAATGCAAAATTTGGATGGATGCACTGTGCGTGTCACCTTGCCGATTGCGCTATTGGAATTTAAAACAAAGGTCTAATTGTTGTCATCTGCAATGAACAAGAAACAGTGACCCACTGTGCTTTTACAGTTCCAAGGATTTTCTATAGGTGCTGTTATTACACATCATTCTGACAGTGTGGCCTGTCTTAACTAAGGCAAGAATCTGTGTATTCTCTTGACCTGCCAGACTGATGAATTGTAACTGAACATTACATAGCCTGAAGCTGGGAGTGTCAAAATATTTAATGCCATAACAGATATTTAATTCCATAATGCAAAATAAGGAGAAAGAAGGTGGGGGTTAACAAAGAGAGATAAAATACATGGGGAAGTTCAAATAATTAACAATTAAGATTTGAAGATGTGGGACTTCACACTTAGAAAAGTTAACTTCAGTGACAGGGGGTGTCTTTAGCAATAATTAAGACTTCCAATGCTGATAAAAATTAAATTATCGATAAACTGTAAGCATGTGAGTACATCACACCACATTGTTCACAAACATAGAATTGCTGGAGGAACTTAACTGGTCAGACAGCATCCATGGGTAGAAATGGCCTGTCAATGTTTCATATTGAAATGCTTTATCAAGACTAAGCTAGAATAGATGAAAGAACAAATATAAAGGGGAAAAGAAGATAAGTGTCAACCACAGCTTCTTTCACCCTTTAATGAACTCCTACTGTGGTGAAACTACTGTTGCATATGTAAATGATATGATCTTTTATGTTTGACCCTGCTCTCACTGGCTGGATTGTGACTCCTCCCCTTTATCTCCCATAAAGACGGTCATGCCACAATCCTGCCCCCATTTTGAGTCCGGGTCAGAAAGAGCCAGCAACACAAGGGATGCTGTCCATCTCTAGCTAATAAAAGACTTCAATTCCAGTAACTTCAATCTTCACGTAATTGATTGTGCATCAATTTTATTAGCAAGACTTTGTTTCTTCTGATCATGGACGAATACTTGAAGTTGGACCACCTAGAAATTGACCCGAGAGAACCTGAAGCAGCCGACAAATTCGTTCTCTGGTGCCACTGCTTCGAAAAGTTCCTCACAGCCTCTGCAGCTGTGATCCAGGACAATGAAGACAAGCTCCATCTGCTATCTTCATACATCGGGCACCAAGTCTTCCAGATGGTCTGGGACTGCCAGACTTAGGGAGATGCCATGGACATCCTGAAAGACCAATACAAGGTACAGGTGAACGAAGTCTATGCACGGCAGCCAGCGACCCAGGGAAACATTCAATAACTTTGCCAGGGCTCTGAAGGAGATTGAAAAGGACTGTAACTGCCAGGCTGTGAGTGCAGAACAGTATACACAGCTGCTGATCAGAGATGCCTGTGTAGCAGGCGTCAGATCCGATTACGTGAGACAAAGGATACTTGAGCAGGAAAGACTGAGCTTACCTCAAATAATTGAATTGGCAAACACTCTGGAAGTAGCCATCCACAACACTGAATCATTCTCCAATGAACATGCGGCCACCTTGTAGGGGACTCGGGCACTGCCATCTTGGGAGACCAGATCGCAAACACCCCCACCCCGAGCTGACCTCCGCAGCAGTCAGCGACCACTCGTCCTACCTCTGTGGGAAGGGTGAGCATCTGAGGAAGCACTGCCCTGCCAAGGATGCCATCTGCTCCAACTGCGGGGAAAAGGGACACCATGAAAGTCTGTAAGTCTAAGCAAACCCCCAAGCCCAACAGCACCACGTGCAAATGGGGCCCCATCTTTAATGGAGTCACTTCCACCACCACTTCTGGAGACTTGGAACGCCTGCCCATGTGTGCGCGCTGCGGAGATCCACGATTGCAATGATGTCACTTCTGTCTTCCTCCTCTTCCCTTCTGGCGAGCGATGACCGGGCCGTGTGTGCACCATGGGGGCTGCCATCTGAATGGACCAACAGCAGCTAACGGAACTCCTCAGACAACAAGCTGACACTGGCATCGGTAACCCTGGATCACTGCATACCACACTAACTTTCCAGAGCCATGATGGATGTCCAGGTAAATGGCCGCCCCACTGCCTGCCTATTCAACAGTGGAAGCGTGGTGAGCTTCATTCACCTTCGGGAGCATTACTGTACAGCCCTACGCCCTTGGGGTGCAGCCCGAGAGGCAAAGCATCTCCCTAGCCTCCCAATCTAAATCAGCTATAGTTTGTGGCAGCGTACTGTGACACTGACCATCCAAGGCACGGATACCATGACATCAAGCTCCTAGTACTGCCACAGCTCTGTGCACCCAGCTTATTGGGGCTAGACTTTCAGTGCAACTTAAAGAGCATTACCATGGAGTACCACGGGCCCCACCCTCCCCTCATAGTGTGCAACAAGCAGTTCATGAACCGCCTGCCCCTCCCTCACCACATGGCCAACCAGCAGGCCCAGTTTCACGGAGCCAACCTCATGCACCCTCCCAGGCCCCGAGATCCGGCTCTCCTCCATTGAGAAAGAAGCCCAGGCTATCGTCAAAGCAGTACGGCACTGGAGGCATTACCTCGCCAATAAGCACTTTACCCTACTGACTGACCAACAGGCTGTCACCTTCATGGTCAACAACCAGTAGTTGGGTAAAATCAAAAATGAAAAAATCCTGAGGTGGAGAATTGAGCTCTCCACCTACAATTATAACATACTGTACCAGCCCAGAAAGCTCAACGAGACCCCTGACAACCTGTCTTGAGAGAATTGTGCTAGTGCACAGACAGACCGGTTGCAGGCACTGCACGATGGCCTCTGTCACCTAGGGATCACCCATTTTTTTCACTTCATCAAGTCCTGTAATCTCCCCTACTCCACTGAAGACATCAGCATGCTGACCAAAAATTGTCATCTGTGCAGAGTACAAACCGCACTTCTACTATCCTGGCCAGCCACACCTGATCAAAGCCACTCACCCCTTTCAACGTCTAAGCATGGACTTCAAAGGACCCCTGCCCTCCATAAACTGCTATGTGCACTTCATGAACATCAACATCAATAATGAGTACTCGCGGTTCCCCTTTGCCGGCCCCTGCCCAGACATGACTGCAGCTACCGTCATAAAGGCTCTGATCAACCTGTTCATCATTTTCAGATACCCCGTTATATCCACAATGATAGGGTTTCATCCTTCATGAGTGATAAGCTGCATCAGTATTTGCTGTCCAAGGACTTCACCTCTAGCTGGACCATCAGCTATAACCTCAAAGGGAATGGCCAGGTGGAGCAAGAGAATGTCACAGTCTGGAAGGCAGTACTACTGACCTTAAAGTCCAAGGGCCTCCTCATCCCTCACAGGTAAGAAGTCCTCCCAGAGGCGCTCCATGCTACGATCCCTCCTGTGTACAGCCACCAATGAGACATCTCATGAGAGACTCTTTACATTCCGCAGGAGATCGGCATCGGGAACTTCCTTACCCACCTGGCTGATGTTCCCCAGGCCCGTCGTACTTCGCAAGCATGCGAGGACCCATAAGTCCGACCCTCTGAGCGAGAGGGTCCAGCTGCTCCAAGCTAACCCACAATACACCTATGTAGCATTCCCGGACGGACTCGAGGGCAAAGTATCCATCTGGGATCTGGCACAAACTATATTTTTGCTCAGGACATAGGATTTGAAGCCATCAGTTGGTCCCCTTTTTCATTTTTTTTGTCTTAATGCCAAGTTATTGGACCTCAAAATGGTATTTGCTGTGTTTGACGAGGTGGAAGCATGCCATGCAGTTAGCAGCCGACTGCTCCATACATTGGTGTCAATACCTCTGTGTTAGAGAGAGAATTTTTGTGCATGTCATTTTACCATGTTTTTTTCACTGTCCTTGACTGCTGGCCAACAGAGAACTGGACAGGACAAAACTTCCTATGAAGCATTAAGGAGAGTGAACAATCATGTAGCAGTTGTCTGTAAACAGAAGATCAGGGATTTCTTCAGGAATTTTTATTTTAGAATGCTATGAAGATGAAAATATTTCCCATCCAGCCAATAAAGGTTATAAATAGTGGATAGGAGCTCATATCATACCAGTCAAGAAGCTAATAATCAAGGTGAGGATGGTCACACAATTTGATTTAACCTTAATGTGGATGCAGAAGTCATCAGTCCCAGATTTTCCATGCAAGAGTCTCAGTACCCTGACAAACTTCAGCTGGCAACCAAACAGCTGAAGGATGATGCACAGAATGTCACAGGTTAAGGAATCAAGCACATTGATCTGTTCGATGAAGTCATGGCACTTGGGCTTTCCTGGCAATGAAGACCAGGTCCAAAGTGTTCAGCATATGGAGTGAAACTTTATTTATTTTTCTCAGGAACAGGGAAACCGCAGTTCAGGAGGATGCTGACGATGGTGGACAGAGGGTTTTTGCACTTGGCTCTACATAGGAATGAATTGGAACTATCCATGTTTTCTATTCATCTGATTAATGGATGGAATATGGAAGTAGCATACCAATAATGATTATATTTGTAAGACCAAAAGGGAAAGCTTAATGCTTTTTAAAGAGGCCAGAAAATGTTGAAGGAGCAATCAATCAACAATGATTTCGCTTCCAAAGAAATTATTTGGCTGAGCCACTGTTTTTTTTGAAAGTCTGAGCACAAAGGAAAGTCTATCTTTGCTTTTCATACTAAAGGGCTCAGGCTTTAAGTCAAGATTGGGATCTACCATTCTTGGTCTCTGATGGACCTGTTTCAAACAGAATCTTTACTCAACTCAGACTAAGATTTTCCTCCACTTTATGTAGGGAGCACCTAGGCCATTTTAATAAGTGCTGGCCCCCAACAGATTTTATATTCATTATCCATTATGTGGCCAGAACAATGCAAGGGCCTGACAGGGATTTTGAAATTAGATAATATGAAAATTCCTGAGTAGATGATCTGGAACACATGATTTCTGCATCCAGATTGAGGTCAATTTGACTGTTATTATTCACCTCATTGAGATTTACCACTATCTGACATTAATGGTAAATTGAATAGATTAAAGATAGACAAATCTCCCAGACCAGATAAGGTACACCTGTGGGGTTTGAAAGAGGTGGCTTTGGTGATAGTGGATCCAAGAGTGACAATCTTCCAGAAATTAATAGTCTTGGGCATTGTTCCAAGAGATTGGAAGGCTGCAAATGAGGTTCCGCTATACAAGAAAGGTGGGAAACAGAAAAAAAAGGAAACTATAGACCTTTAAGATGGATGTCGGTGGTTGGGAAGATATTAGAGTCAATCCTCAAGGATAAAGTTATGAAATACCTGAAAATGCATGACAGGATAGGTCCATGGTTTTTTAAAGGGTAGATCCTGCCTGACCAACCTATTAGAGTTTATTGAAGAAATCTCAGGGAGGATAGACAAAAGGGAGGCTGTGGATATTGTATATTGGATTTCCAAAGGACTTTTGATAAGGTGCTGCATGTTAGGCTGATAAATAAGATAAAGGCCCATAGAATTACAGGGACACTATTAGACCGGATAGAAAATTGGCTGTTAGGCAGAAAGAAAAGGGTTGAAATGAAGGGATCCCATTCAGGATGGCTGCCTGTTACAAGTGATGTTTCGCAGGGATCGGTCTTGGGGCTGCTGTTGTTTCCAATTTATATTAATGATTTGGATTGTGGAATGAACGGTTTTGTGGCCAAATTTGCAGATGACACTGAAGTGCGCGTTGAAAGAACCCAAGACTTGTTGATCCAAACCAAGGCTTTTATTAACTAAAAGACTGGAGTATATCACAAGTCAGTCAAATAGTCCAGAATGACCTGGTCTGGCTAGGAGCAATCCTTTAAGACCTGCCAGTAGGTGTGGCTACACTCTCAGCCAATCACAGTCATCCTACACTACCATCTGTACATATGTAAATATACACATTGGTGATAGAATCTGTACTATCACAGACACTAAGATAGGTAGCGGAGCAGGAAGTGTTGAAGAAACTGTAAAATTGCAGAGGAATATAGACAGATTGGAAGACTAGGCAAAAATATGGCAGATGAAGTACAATGTTGAGAAGAATTCAGTTCGACATTTTTGCAGTGGATATAAACAGGTAGAGTACTATTTGGATGGAGAGAAAATTCAATCCTTGGAGGTGCAAAGAGACCTGGGCATCCTTGTGTAGAGTAATCTAAAAGTTAATGCCCAGGTGGGATTGGTAGTGAAAAAGCAAATGCTATGCTAGCATTCAATTCAAGAGGTATAGTGTATACAAATAGAGTGGCGTTGATGAGACTCTATGGGGCACTGGTGAGACCCCATCTAGAATACTGTGTACATTTTTGGGTCCCTATCTTAGAAAGGATGTGATGTTATTGGAGAGGGTGCAGAGGAGATTTACTAGGATAATTCCTGGAATGCAAGGGCTAGCTTATGGGAAGCATTTGACAGCTCTTGGGTTCTATTCGCTGAGGTATCGGAGAATGAGGGGGGAATCTCATGGAGACATTTCAAATATTGAAAGGTTATGACAGAGTGAATTGCGGATAAGATGTTTCCCTTGATGGGTGAATCAAGGACAAGGGGTCATAGTCTTAAAATTAGTTATCCAATTAAAGCAGAGAGGAGGAAGAACTTCTTTAGTCAAAGGGTCATGGATCTTTGGAATTCACTACTGCACAAAGCAGCGGAGGCCAGTTCACATTCTGGACTATTCGACCTACTTGTGATATGCTCCAGTCTTTTAGCTAATAAAAACCTTGGTTTGGATCAACAAGTCTTTGGTTCTTTCAACACGCACTATAGTGTCATCTGCAAATTTGGCCACAAAACCGTTCATTCCACAATCCAAATCGTTAATATAAATTGGAAACAACAGCAGCCCCAAGACCGATCCCTGCGAAACATCACTTGTAACAGGCAGCCATCCTGAACAGGATCCCTTCATTTCAAGCCTTTTCTTTCTGCCTAACAGCCAATTTTCTATCCAGTCATTTAAACAGGAAATAGATAAGTATCTCATTAGTAAGGGTATCAAGGGATATGGGGAAAAGGCTGGAAATTAGAACTAGGTGTGAGCATAGTTTAGTTTAGTGCAGAGGCATGGAACAGGCTTGATGGGCCTAGTGGCCTGCTTCTGCTCCTTTATTTTCTGATCTTGTAATCTTGTGATTAGGTACCACATTTTGAAAAGTCTAAGAGGATTTCCATTTCCGAATGTCACCTACCAGCATGTGGCAGAATATTGCCCCTTTTAATTTTTCCTCCCCTTACCCCAATTCTCACTATTTGCGCATCCTTTTTCATTTACCAAATTAATTGCAAAATGTTAGAACCTCAATGTTATTGAAAGCAGCAGAAACATGAAGAAATATATAAACAGAAGTTCTTGAATACAGTTGAGCCAAAGAATTTATAACATTTATAAGATGTGCAGAGGAGTTCTGAGAAGCCAATAAACAAGTGTATTATTTCAAATATTAAGTTATATTGCTGAGTCCAACTTATACAATTGCAGATAGGGATAGGTAGCAAAATAGAAATAAAAACATTCACTGATAAAATATTTGTTAAAATGTTTCTGAAATAAACCGTAGACATGTACTGCAGGTCATAGGACCATTATCCAATCTGAAGTAAAAGGCACATATATCAAGTAATGATGTCCCAGTAATGATCAGCAATGCCCTCCATAATATTTGGGACAAATAAACTTTGTTTCCCCCTTTATTTGCCCCTGTGTTCCACTGTTTTAAACTTGTAATCAAACATTTCACATGTCATTAAAGTGCACATTCCAGATTTTATTCAAAGTTATTTGTTTTTGGTTTGACCATGTAGAAATTACAGGACTTTTAATACATAATCCCATAATGTTTGGGACATCTGGCTTCACAGGCGACTGTGAGTAGTCAGGTATGTTTAATTGCTTCATTGGTACAGGTACCAATTGGAGTCTGTTGTTGCCATTTTTCAACATGAGGACCAGAAAAGTCAAAGAAGCCATTATGAGGCTGCAAAACAAGAATAAAACAAGAAGATACATCACCCAAATCTTAGGATTACCAGAATCTACAGCTTAGAACATCATTAAGAAAAAAGAACATACTGGTGAGCTCAGTAATCGCAAAGGGACTGAAAGGAAGACCTCCACTGCTGAAGACAGAAGATTTCTCATCATAATGAAGCAAATAAAGCAAAAAAAATCTTTGTCCAAACAATATGGAAGGCACTGTATGTGGCCTCAATTATACCATGTTGTTGTAGGATGCTTGTAACATATTAATGCAATTAAAGGTCTACTCTATTTCTAAAGAGTTGCCATCACATATTTACTGATGAGATGTTCTACATGAGTAAATACTGAACAAATATGAATTATAAAATCATAATTATGATTACAGAAAACATGGTTGTACAATTAATTATTAAAGCAACACAGACATACAGAATATTATTTCTCAAAGGCCTTTAACAGTGATTCTTTTAACATTTCATCTACCTAAATCAGACCAACACATTCTCCAAAGGAATAACCCTTGCTATTTTATTGAAGGGAGTAAGAGAGATATCCAAATGGAAACTGATATCTTGCTATGGCATGAGAATGGGTCTCCAACAATGGAGAGTTGTGTGGCACAGAACTGCGCCAAACAGCATTAACTCAAAGAATAAGTTTATTTCTGTAGTTCTCAAACATGACAGTCGTACTGACATTACAACTAGTTTCAGTATTCCAGAATTCTGCCAATAAAAGAAAATGTTGTCAGGGCTATGATGCCTCTAGTCAGGGATTAGGGAAGGTCTGGAAATGCAAGAATTTGATTCCCTACATTATGAAATATTGTATTGGTTCATACATGAATATTTATCTGCATTGCATTCATTGAAACAGCAACCAGTCTCTTATTCTAAACTCACCAGCTACTCTCAGGATGAGAAGAGTTGATGAAATTCTCAAAGTTAAGGATGAGCATGGAATTAATTCCACATCTGAGTCATCAAGTAAAAGAGTTGGAAGGATGGAAACAGGCCCTTCAACTCATCAAGTCTGCACCAGCAATAAACCTCTCTCAATGATCACTTCTTTAGTTCTCCCACATTCGCAACAACTCCCTTCACAGTCAACAACTCACCTAGAAACTGAGGGAATTTACAGTGGTCCAGAATCTGTACCTATTAACCCAAGGACCTTCCCAATTTCCTCTGCCTCCCTCCATCAGCCGTTTGCCTTCTCTTTGTTCTCCAGTTTGACCTGATCATGATCGGGAGGTTCTTCACCTTTAGATTGTCTGAAATCATTACCAAGGTACTTGGTACATGTCAACAGCTAAAGTTCCCATTCTTCATCAACAGAATCTCTCAACCTCTGACAAACATGCAAATAATTGGGTCCTCTTTTAAGAGTGCCAATGTGTCAACCTTCCAGATTCTAAATGTTATAGTTCTCTCGTGAGGATTAGCAGTAGCAACACCAATCATTTTAATAGGGGTTCCCATCAAATCAGCTATAAAGACGTATTCATGCCACCAACTGCACTAGAGGAATGCATGCCAACTGCATGCATTGTTGTACATATTGATATGGATTGCGTCAATAAAATTACGATAAAAAATATGGACTGTGGAGGCCTAATTTGGGGACATTTCACAAACAGACATTAACATTTCACAAAAGGCATCTCATTTAAAATGCAGGTGTTATGCATTAGCAGATACTTCATGTCCTTAGTGACCTTACAGAAACTTTAAAGAATGCTTATGGAGACTTCACAAGTAGGAGTTCATTGGGCTGATGTTGTGGAAAAAATGGACTATTGTCTTTTAAGGAACAGATGGCAAGGCTTAGAAACTGATTCCGGCACAAGCAATCCAAATCTGGTTGAAGGTTGCTATTCTAAGAGGAGTCATGTGGTTTTTGCAGAGAGAGGATAACCAAACAGATGATTTCTCTTTGGAGAGAGAGAGAAGTCAGTTTACAGGAGGAGTTGGTGTTGGAAGCTTTGCACTCCTGCTATAAGGCCCCATTTGAAGATGGGTTTTGAGTTCTGAGTTCAGCCTATTCTCAACCCTTGTAGTTAATTACAAGTGGAAGTGGCTTGTTAATGTGTTTCTCCTGGAATAGGAGAAAAAGAAGAACTCTGTGGTAACCTGGAAGAAGAGGTTATCTTTTGGAAAAATCCATGAGTTGGAAAGTTCTTCAGCAAGATACTGAAGTGTGTGTGTGTGTGTGTGTGTGTGTGTGTGTGTGTGTGTGTGTGTGTGTGTGTGTGTGTGTGTGTGTGTGTGTGTGTGTGTGTGTGTGTGTGTGTGTGTGTGTCTGTGTGTGTGTCTGTGTGTGTGTCTGTGTCCAATGAAAAACAAATATTTCAGTTTCAGAAACCTACAAAGTCCTTCCTTTGCAGTAACAATTTAATTTAAAGCACCTGAGCCTGGTGAAGATTGTAAATATTGAATTCTGTGCACAGTATGAAAATTGCCTGATACCAGTGAACTTGGAGAAGTGAAAAGTGAATGATTGGACAGTGAAACAAAGAATTTTCCTGAACACAGGCACATTATATACACGGGCACATAGAATTAGAAGGGGTTAAGTTAATCATAATAAGTTAAAGATTGATCTTATTATTATGTTTGAAGAAAATTAAAAGCAACTTTTGTTTAAGTAACCATTGTCTTGGTGAATTTCTGTTGCTCCTGGTTTTTGGAGTCCTCTGGGCTTGTAACAATACCTTAAGGATCACACCAACTACATGCACTTACATGCAATCAAAATTGACGAATGCAATGTTCATTGTTATTTGCTCTGTAATTGTGTTGCATTTCACTGCCTTGAGGTTAAGAAGAGCAACACGAAGCAGAGCAATTGGGTTATTAATCTAAAGCTGCAGGTGGTTTAAACAAAAACATAAGAAGACCAAACTGCCATCTATTTAGGCACTAAATCAGAACATGCCAAAGACAATTCCAGCACAGCCAAATTTGCAAAGTCCTCTTCACAAACTTTGAGAGTTGTCTCACAGATTAGTCAAGGAACAGACTGACATGAACATACTCATACTCAAGGCTCATGTGGAAAGAGAAACATCATCTCAATGTCATTTGATCAAATTCTTCTTGAAGTAAAATGCTAGCTCTGTTTCTCCCTGCTCATGAACTGCCAGACCCGCTGAGTATTTCCACCTTTCTCTGCCTTTCAGGTTTCACAGCGGAAATGATGGGGATGGCAGATTTAAGTGGTGTTCCCACTACAATTGTATTTGGATTTCATTATAGTAATCCATCATGAAGATGCTTTAATAATCATATCTACTTATTGTTGCCTAGGTCCCTACTGTCCAATGCAGTGTCCAGATCCATTATAATTTGCTGCAGAAATTCATATCACATTCAAAATGTATTAACAGAGATATTCACCAGTTAACTGTGACGTACTCATTATGAAAAGTTTTACACTGAGAGCCAAATTAAAAAGTTAACATTGTTTCCAAATTGAAATTCAAATATGCCGCAATTTCACAGTATATTATTGGTGATGTGCAGCGGGGATGATAGGCTCTATTTTATTGTCATATAATAAAACCAATGTAATATTACACAAAATTGCATTTATTCTGCCTTAAGGCAGCAAAGATTTGCCATCAGCAGAAATTGCCCAGTGTCCCTTTTAGTCAGAGAAAGAGAAGCAAAAGCGAGTCCATTCAGTGTGGATTCATCTCCAGTGCTTACGTAGCCTCTGCAGCTACTCTGACTTCAGTCCAAACCATCAGTTATCCCAAGCTCCATTTCCAAACCTCTGACACAATGAGTTAGCCTTCAGCACCTGAGGCCCCTTGGGAGCCCCTCCTGCCCTCAGCACCTTCTCACATCCTGGTTCCAATATCTGGTATCCCTTCAGCCAGTTTCGAGCCAGTCTCCAGCAGTCTGTAGCCTGAATGAATCCTTTGACAGCAAGTCTCCAGCATCCTGCACCTGCATGGGTTCCTCTCCTTGAGTCGCCAGCAGCTTGCCTCCTCAGCCACAGAGCCCCTCACTGTTCCGCTGCTGTGGTTACTAAAACCCTTCTGCAGATGGAAGAACAAAGGAAATCGTTCTGGTGCTAGCATGGTGGAACTTCCATATGGCTCTAGAAGAAAGGCAGAATCTTGAAATGATAACCTGCCATATGAATGGACACTCATTCTTCTCAAATGGTGTCAAATTACGGTCACTCTAAGTTCTTGAAATAAATTACTTTCCTTTTCAATGGCATCTTGAGTTTACTTTGCAGGTCTTTGATCTTGTTTATTTCTCTTTCTGATTCTGCACTAGGATATCTTAACGTGTCTTGTAAAACTTGCATCTTTCCTTGCTCTTTTAAAATTTTCACTTGTGTTTCTTTTGGAAGCTTCAGTTTTGCAACTAAATCAGGTTAAAAGTTGGCTGCTGCTCTAACACTTAACATCAGGCAAGTTTTTAATTAACAGTGCATCTTCAGGTTGAAAGAGAAGGAATCCTGATTTAGATCTTGAACATCTCATCGAGGATAACATGCCATCATTGCTTTGCCAGTAGAACCAACCGTTGGCTTTGATGTTAAACAAAGGCTTTAACTGTCAATTTAACTGTCAATTCACATGGGAAACAAGGATCCCATTGAAGGATTTTGCCACCCATGTCCTGACAGACATTTTTTGATTGAACATTGCTTCCAAAAGTGGAAGTTGTGGGCAACTTTGTCCATGAAGTAACAGTTACTGCACAAAGAGCAAACAAGTCAATGCAACCTATTGTAAAATAATTCAAAGATAAATTATAGCAACTTGTAAAATGCATATTTTATTAGCTCTTCCACAATGAAAGTAGGAAAAATAAATGGTTTAATAATTAAATAACCTTGAATTATGGCTAATATTTTCTGAAATATTTGGTAATTTGACTACAAAAGCACAATTTTATTATCATTTTGTTGTACTTCTTTGGGGACATTGCAAAAAGTTGATTGGAAACAAATGATGGGATTGCTGCCCATAGAGCCAGGCCCAGACCATGGCTTTTGTCAGAGGCTCAGTATGAGTTTTATGTTTGATTTGAATTACACAGCTTTTGGACTTCATTCAAATCTTTCATGTGTAAACATCCTATAATAAAGAGGTGATGAAATGAATAACAGTTGTGTAAAGCATGGTTGAAAAGAAAACCCTTTAAACAGATGTCTAATGGGAAAGAAAGCTTTTAAACTGATAACATCACCCTGAATTAGATAGAAATAAAGTTTATGAGGCTGGAAACAATTCTGACTAATATTCTTGAAATCTTGAATTCTATATTCTGATTTTGATGTATCATGACGAAAACACAAGTTTTAAAGCAAATAGAACCATTCTCCAAATATTTCTTCCTTAAGATATTTGACTTAGTTTCTTCAGATAAATAAATAGTTTATAAAATTGGATGATACAATGAAGCTCCAGCTTTATGATGCCGAACTAAAGGATTTATCAGACTATTGGCCGTCACTCCTAAAAAAAATACAATCATTTTAAAATGAGCTTAGCAAATAGTAGCCCACTGTGTTTCAAAAGAATGCAGGAAACAGGAGCCCAGTAAATTTTGATAGAGTGCAGAAATGGAGTCCTGGAGAGTTTCAAGGGAGTGTAAGAAATGAGGCACTGGAAACACAACCAGATGAATTTACGAGGATGTTGAAAATAGGGGCCTGGTGTGTTTATATCTTTCTTTTTCTTGGCTTGGCTTCGCGGACAAAGATTTATGGAGGGGTAAATGTCCACGTCAGCTGCAGGCTCGTTTGTGGCTGACAAGTCCGATGCGGGAAAGGCAGACACGGTTGCAGCGGTTGCAAGGGAAAATTGGTTGGTTGGGGTTGGGTGTTGGGTTTTTCCTCCTTTGTCTTTTGACAGTGAGGTGGGCTCTGCGGTCTTCTTCAAAGGAGGTTGCTGCCCGCTGAACTGTGAGGTGCCAAGATGCACGGTTTGAGGTGATATCAGCCCACTGGCGGTGGTCAATGTGGCAGGCACCAAGAGATTTCTTTAAGCAGTCCTTGTACCTCTTCTTTGGTGCACCTCTGACATGATGGCCAGTTTAGAGCTCGCCATATTACACGATCTTGGGGAGGTGATGGTCCTCCATTCTGGAGATGTGACCTACCCAGTGCAGTGGATCTTCAACAGCGTGGATTCAATGCTGTCGGCCTCTGCCATCTCGAGTACTTCGATGTTAGGGATGAAGTCATTCCAATGAATGTTGAGGATGGAGAGGAGACAACGCTGGTGGAAGTGTTCTAGGAGCCGTAGGTGATGCCGTAGGTTATATAAAAAACAGTAAAAGTCACCTAATGAGCTAAAGGCTGAATTATCCAGATTTCTCAGTTAACGGATAAAGAATTACCAGAGTATTACTTTATTGGATTCTCAGTATATGATAATTTTCATAGAGTGCAACATGCAACTAGTGACATTCCAGGTTTATTATGAGTTTGGATTGTGACAGTTTATGTTATATTCTATATTATATATAGATATGTTTTATAGGAGATAAATTGTGGCAGGTTTATTCATGTAGGTCACATAGAAATACTTCAAAACAGATCTCATTTAAAATGCCAGAGCTCTGCTCAAGCCAGACAGTTCAGGCTCCGAGTGCCTTTATACCAACTTTGAAGAATGCCTATAAGAATTTCACAAGTAGGTGTTAATTGGACATGCTGTGGAGTAATGGATTATTGTTTTGGAAAGCAATGGATGAATGAACTCAGAAGATTAGGCCCAGAGCCGCAGTCTGTCTGAGTGCACTTGGCTGTTTTCTGAGGGTCATGTGGTTTTCTCTAAGTATGTGTGAGAGAATTCAGTTCTATAGTTCTACAGTTCAGCAGCAGCAGCTGGGACTGGAACAGGACAAGCTGGCAAGTTTGTGGAAAAACCCCATTTTGAAGCCGGGTTGTGAGTTCTTAGTTCAGTCTGATCAAAGTACTTATGGTCCATACAAGAGGAGGGGACTGGCTGTATAATGTTTCACTTGAAATAAGGAAAACAGAAAAGGAACTCTGTCATGACCTGAAAGAAAGAGGTTATCATCTGCAAAACCCTGATGGGGCAAGTTTCTTCAGCAAGACACTGATGTGGCTGATTGGAAGGAATCAATTTCAGTCCAACGAGCAACAAATATCTCTCTGAAAATGAACAAAAACCTTTCTGAGCGGTAACTATTTTCCTTTCAAGCACCAATGCCTGGTGAAATTCATAAATGTTAAATTTTGTGTACAGTATAAGAAATGCCTGCAACCAATGAATTTGGAGGAGTGAGAAGTGAGGTTGGACTATGAATCAAATAACTTTTCTGAACTTACACACACATTACATATACATGCACTGAGAATTAAAAGTGGGTTAAGTTAACAGTAATAAGTTAAAGTTTGATCCTGCTTTCATGTTTAAAGATAATTAAAAGCAACTTTTGTTTAAGTAACCATTTGTCTTGGTGAATTTCTATTGCTGCTGGATTTTGGGGTCCTCTGGGCTCATCGCTAAAAAAAGGTCAGAATCTAACAGTATCTATTTGAATGTTCAATGACTGGGCTTCAACAACCTTTCATCTGTTAATTAATAAATAATTAATTGTATTATTTTGCAATAGAAGTGAAGATTTGCTTTGTATTGACTTTTCAAAGTGCCTATAAGACAGTACTAATTAATGTTTCATAATATATGGAGTTATGTTCTTCATATGTCAATTCCTGAATGGGTTCTTGGAATCTCAGAATGTTTGGGGTTGGGCTGGCATTTCTATGCATTTCATTTTGTACAGACTGAAAAATGAATAAAGTATCAGGAGATTTTAAGGGTTCAAATGGTGTGGATAAACAATTTAGATTTATTTATAATTGTCACTGAGAAACAGTGAAATGTTTTTTGGATGTGCCATTGAAAGGCTACCAAAGAGTTGCCATCCATTGGCACCACCCTGTCAAAAAAAGCCCAAGGGAGTAAAAGAAAATAAAGAAAGGGACAAAGGTTCCATCAGAGAATATTCAAGGATCACGTCGTTGCTCCGACGTAGCTGCCTCCACTACCCTCAGAACAAGCAAGCCTACTCTCCAACCTGTGCTCACAACTCCTCCAAGATGTTGGAAGTCATCAGCATTGTGATCTGGTGGGAGGCCCACTCTCGGTCCTGACTCTCCAAAACCATTGGAAGCTGATGGCAATTAAATAGTGACAAAATTTGCAATTATTTATTAATTACTCTGAATAAAGTAAAATGGCTGGAGACATTATAAAGAGTCCAGTCCAGGTTTAACAGCTGCTCCCGCTAAAAGTAACTCGTATGTTTATGATTTGTGGTCAAGGTTGTTCATTTCATTTGATGGGAGACTAACCCAAGATGAAAAGGTTAAAAAAAAAACTATTTTAAAATGTTTAAAATAGATCAGAAAATTTAACGAAGAATGCACAGAAAGACATGTCAACTAATATAGTGAGCATCAAATTTACAGGCTTATTTTTAAGAAAGATGAGCACGAAAATGATATTTTCTTTGGATTTTGCCAACATTTGTGCATTCTCATCCAGCACTAATTCCAATCATAGGGCAAATTCTTAATCCACAATGTTTTCTTGCCCTCTGCACAGATTCTATCCTCTGGCCACATTATTCTGACCTTTGGCAAACCATTAGGATTAAGTCTAAAAAAGAGTTTGTTCATTTTATTCTAAACACAATATGTTGGTGGAACTCAGTCATTCAAGCAGCAATCGGTAATTGCTGAAAAAAATTAATATAATTACTACCTGTTTGGTCATTCGCACTGAGCGCCTTTTTAGACTGCAAGTACCTGAGTGCAGTTGGACATGCAGTAGAGTGAATGGCCAACAACTAATTTTTCCAATACAACTTACACTGCGGGCTTCTTCCAGAAAGTTGTAGGGGTCCTGCAGGATAAATTGAGGTGCAGGAATTGACTCAAAAATCCCTACACATACCTTTTTAGTCTGGCCATGTAGCAGCAAAATTCCTTGATTGTGCCTTTACATGCCTGCAGTCTAAAAACCATAAGTGGGAGAAAAAGAATGATCAGTGTTGCAGGCAGGAACCCTTCATCAGAACAAATTCAAGCTTATTCATCATCCGATTGTACCAGTGCAATCTGACAAAACAGTGTTCTCGAGTCCTCGGTGTAAAACACTGCAAACATACATACAGAGATAACATGCATACAGACAAATGATACATAGGCAGAGTACATTATACAGTAGACATATATTAGAACATAGAACACGATAGCACAGGCCCTTCAGTCCTCGGTGTTGTGCCAACCCATATATTCCTTAAAAAATGTACTAAACCCTCCCTACTGTGTAACCCTCTATTTTTCGTTCATCCATGTCACTGTCTAAAAGTCTCTTAAATGCCTAATGTTTAACCCTCCACCACCTGCCCTGGCAAGGCATTCTAGGCACCCACAAAACTCTGTAACAAATTTACCCCTGATGTGTCCTTTAAACTTCCCTCCCTTCACTTTAAACCCATTGTAGAGCTCGTCGAAAGAACCAAAGACTTGTTGATCCAAACCAAGGCTTTTATTAGCAAAAGACCGGAGCTCTTCACAGGTGGCCGACCAGTCCGGAATGAACCGACCTGGCTAGGGACACAACCCTTTAAGGTCCAGACAATAGGTGTGGCTTAGCTCTCAGCCAATCGCTGTAAGCACAGTCTAGATACAGTAACTATATACACTATGTACATTGGTGATAGATCTGTACTATCACACCCATGTCCTCTGGTGCTTGCTATTCCTGCCCTAGGAAAAAGGCACTGACTGTCCATCCTATTTATGCCTCTCAGAATCTTGTAGAGCTCAATTAAGTCTCCTCTCATCTTTCTTCTCTCCAAAGAGAAAAGCCTCTGCTAACCTTGCCTCATAAGACTTATTTTCCAATCCTGGCAACATCCTGGTAAATCTCCTCTGCAGCCTCTCTCCATAGCTTCTACCCCCTCATAAAAACTGAACACAATACTCTAAATGTAGTCTCAACAGAGATTTGTAGAGTTGCAACATGAACTCAATCCCCCTATTAATGAAGCCCAACATCACAAAGGCCTTCTTAACTATCCTATTAACTTTCACAGTGACCTTGAGGGATATATGGATTTGGACCCCAAGGTTTCTCTGTTCATCCACAC
Organism: Narcine bancroftii; assembly: GCF_036971445.1. Lineage (NCBI taxonomy): Eukaryota > Metazoa > Chordata > Chondrichthyes > Torpediniformes > Narcinidae > Narcine > Narcine bancroftii. The sequence goes on from NC_091469.1 coordinate 411,721,695, forward strand.
TCTTAAGTAACCACCATTAACCCTGTACTTAGCCTTCAGGTTTGACCTTCAAAAATGTATCAACTCACACACTTATCCAGATTGAACCCCATCTGCCACTCTTCCGTCCAAGGATCCTGTCTAACTCCTTTTGCAACCTATGATAATCTTTACCACCATACACAACTCCTCCAATTTCATATCATCTGCAAACTTACTGACCCATCCTTCCACCCATTCATCCAGGTCATTTATAAAAATCACAAAAAGCAAAGCTCCCAGAACAGATCACTGTGGAACTCCACTAGTTACTGACCAGGCAGAATACTTTCCGTCCACTACTCCTCTCTGCTTTCTACATGCGTCAGTTTTTTGATCCATATAGCCAGGGTTCCATGGAGCCCATGCCTCTTGACTTTCTGAAGAAGTTTCTCATGGGAGACATTGTCAAATACGTGCTAAAATCCATATAGATCATATCTACCACCCTACCCTCATCAATTTCTTTTGTTACCTCATTAGAAAACTCAATTAGGCTTGTGAGGCATGACCTTCCTTTCACAAAGCCATGCTGACTATCCTTGAGTACTTCTCAAAATGTTCATAGATCCTATCCTTAAGAATCGTCTCCAATAGTTTGCACACCCCTGATGTAAGACTCATTGGTCTATAATTCCCAAATTCTCCCAATTACCTTTTTTAAACAAGGGGACCACATCTGCATTCTCCAGTCCTCCAATAGCTTCCCTAAAGCGAAAGAGGACTCAAAGATCATACCCACTGTCCCAGCTATCTGTTTCCTCACTTTCCACAACAACCTGAGGTACATCGTGTCCAGCCCCAGGGATTTGTCAATCTTAATGTTTTTAAGAAGAACCAACATATCCTCTTCCTTAATCTCATCATTGTCCATCACATAAGCCTGTTCTATTCCAACCTCACCCTGATCAAGGTCTTTTTCCCTTGTGAATACTGAAGCAAAGTATTCATTTAGAACCTCCCAAACCTCCTTTGCCTTGAGGTACATGTTTCCTCCTTTATCCTTTAGCACCCCCACCTTCACTCTTGTCATCCTTCTGTTCTCCACATACACATAGAACACCTTGGGGTTCTCATTAATTCTACATGCCAAGGCTTTCTCATGCACTTTTTGAGCTCTCCTGTCCTTTCTTAAGCTGCTTCCTTGCTACCATATACTTCTCATGAGCCCTTCCTGTTTCCAGCTTTCTATATCTAATGTATGCTTCCTTCATTCTCTTGACTAGCTGCCTCATCTTTTTATCATCCATGGTTCCCCTTTCCTACCATCTTTTCCCTGTCCCAGTGGGACAAACCTATCCTGAACCCAACACAAGTGGTCCCTAAACTTCCTCCACATTAATTCCATGCTTTCACCTTTGAACAATTGTTTCCAATTTTCTCTCACTAGTTTCTGCCTCATCACATTGTAATTCTCCAATTAAACATTTTCCCATTTTGTTTGCTTTTATCCTTATCCACAGCTATGCTAAAGCTCAGGATTTGTGGTCACTCTCACCAAAATGGTCCGCCATGAGAACTCTGCCACCTAACCAGGTTCATTAACCAGAATTAGATCCAATATGGCCTCTCCTCTTCTTGGCTGGTCCACATAATGTGTCAGGAATCCTTGAACAGACCTGACAAATTTAACCCCATCTATCCCTTTGGCAGTAAGGAGGTGCCAGTCAATATTAGGGAAGTGGAAAACTCCCATAACAACAATCCTGTAATTTCTGCACCATTGCAAAATTTGCCTGCTTATCTGTTCCTTGGTGTCTCGAGGGGTATTTTGGGGCCTATACACCATGCCCAGCACAGGTTCCACCCACACTAACTAAGTAGATACTGCCTCTGCACCATGATACTATCCTTGACCAGTAATGCTACTTCTCCCCTCAACTTCAATCCAATCCTATTCTTTTTAAAGCACCTAAACCCTTGGACCTGCATCAGCCAATTCTGCTTTTCCTCTAGCCAAGTCTCTGTAATGGCCACAACATCATAGTTCCATGTACTGATCTATGTTCTAAGTTCATCTCCTTAATACTCCTAGCGTTGAAATAGACACATTTCAAACCCTCTAACTGGCTACGTTTATGTTTTGTCACCTGCCTGTCCTTCTTCACAAACTCAATACATTTTGCATCATGCTTTTGAACTTCTGCCCAATTCTCTGCACTCTCATTCTGGTTCCCACCCCCCTGCCAAACCAGTTTAAACTCTCCCTAACAGCTCTATCAAACTTATCCACCAGGATCCCTTTCCAGTTCAGGAATAACCTGTCCTTTTTGTACAGGTCACACCTTCCCTAGAAGAGATCTGAACATTTGTCCCCCTGCAGCAACTTTTCAGCTACACACTCATCTGCTACAACTTCCTATTGTTACCTTCTCCAGTGTGTGGCACAGGCAGAAATTCTAAGATTACCACCCTTGAGGTCCTGCTTTTTAATGTCTTTCCTAACTCCCTATATTGAATCTTCAAGACCTTATCTCTATTACTCTCTGTATTGTTGGTTCCCATGCAGACCATGACATCTGGCTACTCACCCTCCCACCTGAGAATGCTATGGACTCAATCAGAAATTTCCCTGACCCTGGCCCCTGCAAGGAAACATACCATCTGGGAGTCTTGATCTCATTCACAGGACCTCCAATCTCTTCACCTAAAAAATGAATCACCAATCTGTGCCAGAAATGTGACCATTATGACGCACCTGGTAGATCATCCATCCCCCCCCTACAACAGTATCCAAAACAGTATACTTATTGGCTTTTAAAAATAATTTTATTTTTCACACTGTGAACCATATCGATCAAAATACATACAAATATTTCCCTCTTAAATATACACATGGCATTTTCTCCCCTTTTTTCCCCCCTACCTTCCCTCCCCCTTTCCAACCCCCCTCCAAACCCATTTAATGTTCAACATATACAATACAATAAAACCATTAAACAATGTCATCACACAATGAAAATAAACAAGAAAATTGTGTCATCTACTTTTGCACACTGGATCAGGTCATTTTGTCTTATCATTTTATCATTTTAGGGGGTGGAGGTCTGAGGCAAGCCCTCTCTGTTGTATTCCATGTACAGTTCCCAAATTTGTTTGAATACTGTGACTTTATTTTTTTTAATTATATGTTATTTTTTCCAATGGAATACATTTATTAATTTCTATGTACCATTGCTGTACTCTCAGGCTCTCTTCTGATTTCTCCGTTGACATTATACATTTTTTTGCTACAGCTAAGGCTATCATAATAAATCTTTTTTGCACTTCAAGTTTGAAGCCTGATTCTTTACTTCTTATATTACTTTGAAGAAAAATCAATGGATTTTTTGTTATGTTGCTTTTTGTGATTTTATTTAATACCTGATTTAGATCTTTCAAAACTTTTTCACTTTCTCACATGCCCAAATTGCATGTACTGTTGTTTCCATTTTCTTCTTACAGCGAAAACATCTATCTGATACTGTTGGGTCCCATTTATTTAACTTTTGGGGCATGATATATAGCCTGTGTAACCAATTATATTGTATCATGCATAACCTCATGTTTATTGTATTTCTCATAGTTTCAGAGCATAACTTTTCCCATATTTCATTTTTTATCTTTATGTTTAAATCTTTTTCCCACTTTTGTTTGGGTTTATAGCTTATTTCATCATTTTCTTCCTCTTGCAGCTTGATGTACATGTTTGTTATAAATCTTTCTATTATTATTGTTTCTGTAATCACATATTCAAAGCTGCTTCCCAATTTGTACTTTAAGTAGGCTTTCAGTTGATGGTATGCTAACATTGTACCATGAGTTATTCCATATTTGTACTTCATTTGTTCAAATGTTAATAAATTATTTCCCAAAAATCAATTTTCTATTCTTTTAATTCCTTTTCTCTCCCATTCTCTGAAGGAAAGGTTATCTATTGTGAAACGGATTAGTTGATTTTGCGTCAATAATAATTTTGGTAGTTAGTAATTTGCTTTTTTCCTTTCTAAGTGAATCTTCTTCCATATATTGAATAAATGATGCAGTACTGGTGAACTTTTATATTGCACCAGTTTTTCATCCACTTATAAAGTATATGTTCCGGTACCTTCTCCCTTATTTTATCTAGATCTATCTTAGTCCAATCTGGTTTTTGCCTTGTCTGATAAAAATCTGATAAATACCTTAATTGTGCTGCTCTATAATAATTTTTGAAGTTTTGTAACTGCAAACCACCTTGTTTGTATCACTCTGTTAATTTATCTTACGCTATCCTCAGTTTCCCTCCTTTAAATAAGAATTTCCTTATTATTCTCTTTAGTTCATTGAAGAATTTCTCCATTAAGGGAATTGGTAACGATTGAATAGGTATTGTGTCCTTGGGAAGACATTCATTTTAATGCAATTTACCCTCCCTATCAATGTTAGTGGCAATTCTTTATAATGTTCTAAGTCTTCCTGCAATTTCTTCATTAATGGCTGATAATTTAACGTGTATAGGTGGCTTAAATTATTATCTAATCTAATACCTATGTATTGGATTGCTTGTGTTTGCCATTTAAATGGTGATTCTTTTTTAAATTCTGTGTAATCCGCATTACTCATTGGCATTGCTTCACTTTTATTTGCGTTGATCTTGTACCCCGATATTTCTCCATATTCCTTAAATTTCTTATGTAGTTCATTTATTGATATTTCTGATTTTGTTAAGTATACTATGATATCATCTGCAAATAAACTGATTTTGTACTCCTCCTTTATTTTTATCCCTTTTATTTTATTTTCTGTTCTTATCAGTTCTGCCAATGGTTCTATTGCTAAAGCGAAAAGTGAGGGAGATAGTGGACATCCCTGCCTAGTTGACCTACTTAATTTAAATTGGTTCGGTACATAGCTATTTACTGTCAACCTCGCCAATTGTCCATTATATAATGCTTTAATCCAATTACTATATTTTTCTGGTAGGTTGAACTTCTGTAATACTTTGAATAAATATTTCCATTCTAGCCTGTCAAAGGCTTTTTCTGCATCTAAAGCAACAGCCACTGTTGGTATCTTATTTCCTTGAACTGCATGAATTAAATTAATGAACATACAGACATTATCCGCTGTTCGTCTTTTCTTAATAAATCCAGTTTGATCTTGTTTTACTATTTTTGTTACACAGTTGGCCAATCTGTTTGCTAATAGTTTTGCTATTATCTTATAATCTGAATTAAGTAGAGATATTGGTCTATATGATGCTGGTGTTAGTGGATTCTTCCCTGTCTTTGGTATTATCATTGCTGTTTTACATAAATCTGGCAAGTTTTGTGTTTCTTCTATCTGGTTCATTACTTCCAGGAGAGGAGGAATTAATAACTCTATTTATAGAATTCTATTGGGAATCCATCCTCTCCAGGCGTTTTATTGTTCAGCAGCTTTTTAAATATATCTTGTATTCCTCTATTTCAAATGGTTTACCAACTTGTTTTGCTCCTCTTCTTGCAATTTTGGTAGTTCTGTTTTAGCTAAAAACTCTTCTATTTTGTCTTCTTCCCCCTCGTTCTCAGTTTGGTATAGTTTTCATAAAATTCCTTAAAGTTCTCATTAATCTCCATTGGATTATATGTAATTTGTTTGTCCTTTTTCCTTGATGCCAATACAGTTCTTTTAGCTTGTTCTGTTTTAAATTGCCAGGCTAATATTTTGTGTTTTTTCTCCTACTTCATAATACTTTTGCATTATGTTCTTCTCCACCTTATACATTTGTAATGTTTCATATTTTATTTTTTTTGTCTGCCAATTCTCTTCTTTTTGTTATATTTTCCCTTGTTGCTAGTTCTTTTTCTGTACTTACTATTTCCCTTTCCAACTGTTCTATTTCCCGATTGTAGTCCTTTTTCATCTTAGTTACATAACTTATTATCTGTCCTCTAATGAAGGCTTTCATTGCATCCCATAATATAAATTTGTCTTTCACTGATTCTGTATTTATTTCAAGGTACATTTTACTTTGGCATTCAATAAATTCTCTAAATTCCTGACTTTTAAGTAGCATGGAGTTTAATCTCCATCTCTATGTTCTTGGTGGGATGTCCTCAAGTTCTATTGCTAATAACAGGGGTGAATGATCAGATAGTAATCTAGCTTTATATTCAGTTTTCCTAACTCTCCTTTGAATATGGGTTGACAACAAAAACATATCAATCCTTGAGTATGTTTTATGCCTACTCAAATAATATGAGTATTCCTTCTCCCTTGGGTGCTGCCTCTTCCATATATCCATAAGTTTAATTTCTTGCATTGATTTAACCATAAGTTTGGCCACTTTATTCTTTTTGCTAGTTTTATCCAACTTTGGATCCAAATTAAGGTTGAAGTCCCCTCCTATCAATGTATTCCCTTGCATATCTACAATCTTCAAAAAAATATCTTGCATAACCTTTTGATCCTCCTCATTAGGTGCATATATATTGAGCAAATTCCAGAATTCTGAATATATCTGACACTTTATCATTACATACCTCCCTGCTGGATCTATTATTTCATCCTCTATTTTGATTGGTACATTTTTATTGATTAACATAGCTACACTCTGGCTTTTAAATTATATGATGCTGCCGCTACGTGCCCTACCCAGTCTTTCCTTAATTTATTGTGTTCCACTTCAGTTAGATGTGTTTCCTGCACAAATGCTATATCTATTTTTTTCCTTTTTTCAGTAAATTTAATAGCCTCTTCCTTTTAATTTGGTTATGTATTCTGTTAATATTTATAGTCATATAGTTCAACATGACCATCTCATACTCTGTTTATACCTCATTTCCACTTCCTCACCACCACCTTCCCCCTTTTCCCTATTTTCATCTCTCAGTTTTCCCTTTTTGTACTCAATGTGTGACAACACCTCTAAAACATAAAATACTTCAACAACTCCCACATCTAAAATTCCCTTAACCTCAAGTGTTCCCCCCCCCCCTCTGAGTTTCCCCTTGTCCCTTGCCGGGCAATCACAATTCCCCACTTCATTTGGATTTTGAACCCGTTCGCAAGCGTCAACTGATTTTGCAGTGACTGTTATTCTCTCCCACCCAACCCCCTTCAGAAAAGACTTTTATATTCACATTTAACAAAGCTCACCCTCTTCCCCACCCCCCCTTACTTCCCTTTTCTTTCCCTTCTTTAGTTCTTACTTATACACTATTTTTACATGTTTATATGTAGTTTGTCATTGTTCCTCGTTCTTGTTACATTTCTTCATCTCTCCTTCTGTCCTGCAGGTGTTCTGCAAATTCTTGTGCTTTCTCTGGATCGGAGAACAGACTGTTTTGCTTCCCTGGGATAAATATTTTAAGCACAGCTGGATATCTTACATAAATTTATAGCTTTTTTTTCCATAGGATCGATTTGCAGTGTTAAACTCCTTCTAAAGAAGAGGAGTTCAAAACTTATGTCTAGGTAAAAAAATATTTTTAACCCTTGTAAATAGGTTTTGTCTTCTCTAATTTTATTCCTTGCTCTCTCTTGTCGTGTATCTCAGAAATTTTACTAAAACGGATCTTGGTTTTTGTTGTGTCTGTGGTTTTGGGGCTAGTGTTCTGTGTGCCCTTTCTATTTCCATTCCTTCCTGAATTTCTGGCATTCCCAGGACCTTTGGGATCCATTCTTTTATAAATTCTTTCATATTTGTGTCTTCTTCATCTTCCTTTAGGCCCACTATCTTTATGTTGTTTCGCCTACTATAGTTTTCCATTATATCCATCTTCTGAGCTAACAACTCTTGTGACTCTTTAACTTTTTTGTCACTGTCTTCCAATTTTATTCTTAAGTCATTCACTTCCATTTCTACAGCCATTTCTCAATCTTCCACATTTTCTAATCTTTTCCCTACTTCTGTCTTGACCAGCTCTATTCTACTCACTTTTTCTTCTGTACTTTTCATTTATCTTTTCATTTCACTAAATTCTAATGACAACCATTCTTTTAATGCTTTCATTTGTTCTTGAATTTTTTTTATTTATATACTGTCCATCTATTTTACCTTTTATTCCTCTGTGCAGAACTTGGTCTTCTTCTTCCTCTTCTTCTGTGTCTGCACCTGTGTTTGTGTCTTCTACTTCTCTTCCTTGTATCTGTGTCTCTTCTGACTTTCTTGTTGAGCTGCTTGCCTCAGTTTGCTGGGTGTTTTTTTTCATGGCTTCTTGCTGTTGGTCCTCTTCTTCTGGGCTAGTTAACTGTTGGCCCTCCTGTTGCTGTTCTTCTTTCCTATCACTCCCTTTCCTGTCACTTTCCTCTTCTTCCAGCTCAGAGCCCTCTTGTTGGGCATCTTTCAGTTGGTTGCACTGTATTAGTTTGCTCCTCAGCTGGGCCCCCCTCCCATCAGTGTTTTCTTTTTTCCTTAGTATGCACATTACGCATTTCTGTTTGGTTCAGAGAGCCATTTTTGCAGTCCAGCAGTTGGGAGGTCGCGACTCTGTAGGGTTGTCACCAACCTTGGGAAGCGGGCTCTTTTCCCCACGATGGCTCCCTGTTTCTTCATGCAGGTAAGGCCTTCTCCTTTCTCTTCCGGCATCTTTTCTTCTTCTTTTTCCCCGTTGTTTTTGCTTTTTCCTTCTTGGGTGCCATTTTCTTTCTTTTCTCCACAACTTTACCTTTTATTTGTTGTGTTTTGTGTTTCTTGTACTTTGTGTTTTCTTCACTTTATTTCTTCTTTTCTGGAGAGGGCTGGTATTCTCCTACCAGCCACTACTCCATCATGTGACTCCTCCCACAGTATACTTATTGTTGAGGGTAACAGCCACAGGGGTGCTCTGCACTGTCTGCCTATCCCCCTCCCTCTCCTAACAGTCACTCAACCATCTGGCCTCCTGGCCTTTGGAGGTGACTGACTCCCTGAAGCTTCTTTCTATCACTGCTTCTGCCTCCCAAATGATCCAGAGTTCTTTCAGCTCCAGCTCCAGTTCCCTAACTTGGTTTCCAAAGAGCTGCAGCTGGATGCACCTCTTGCAGGTGTAGTCATCAGGGACAATTCTGCTGTCCAGATTTCCCACACCCTACCATCAGAGAATTCCACTGCCCTCTTTCCATTAACTATTTTTTGCCTTACCTTACTGGATAGAAGCTCGTCCTCAGCCTCTTGAGGCAAAGCCTCAAAGTCCACTCCTACCCTGAACCATTCACACATTGGCCCCTCTTCACTGGATGCTCTGCTTGAGCTTTCCATCTTTTTATTTGTTACTGTACGTCATCTCTAGCACTCACTCGTACCAATCACCATTCAGTTTAACCCTTAAATTGTCCTCTGCTCCCTTTTTTAATGCACTTACCAAAAGCTGGTTCCTGATACTTTCTGTTCTCCCGAGTCCCTCGCTCCTCCTCTTGCAGTGATGATCCTGAAACTATAATGACCAAGTCATTATTTTATATTAAATAAATAACTATTATATTTGTTAAATATATAGTAGAGGCACAGAGGGTTTATATGAGCAGTTCACGAGCCATTTAGCAGTCTCACTGTCTGTGGGAAGAAGGTGTTTCTTTGTCTGTTGTCTCTGGGTATGATTTTCTTGTATTTCTTTCCCATTGGAAGTGTCTGGAAGATGTTGCATGCAGGATAGTTAAGGTCCTCAAGTCAACGATCCCAGTAAATCATGTCGATGGGGAGGGGGATTGGAGGAGGGAGAGCCCATTCTCTACATTCTCCATCACTTAATGTGTAGTGGATGGAGGGTGGTCATCCGTGGTCCTCCTGAAATCCATGATCATCTCCTTTGTCTTGTCCATGTTATTCTTGCATCATTTCACAAGATTTTCCTTTTGATTGATGCCAGCACTATCAGTACTCGATGCAACTGAAGTAGACTGCAATTGTCAATAAAACCAAAAATGTGCAATCTTTCATTCAGATCATAGTTGTCAAAAACTTGAGCTTGGGTCTTGTTACCACCTGCTACATGCTCACTGTACACATTTTTGACTTTTTCATGAAATGTTATATTTGCTGCAACATTACATGGTCACAAATGTTTTACTACATAAGAAAAATTTATTTTTCCTGAATTTGCTTTGTATGAGTGTAAAATAAATCAGTTCTTTTAAATCCTGAACCTTTCATGATAAAGACATCTCATTTGGTTTAGAGTCTACTCATGATTGGAGTTAAAATTAATACCTGGCTTTGGCAAGCCACATCAGTAGCAGACGATTCATGTTAAATGCAAAAAAGAACAACAAATCTGAAGAAAATGGATTTAATTAACCCATGTTAACACAGTTAATATGTATTCTATGTGTAACAAAATTATATTGTTGAAGGCATTAATAAACACCACTCATTTTCCACCATAACTCTATTGTGTTTGGCCATAATCTATGCGCAAGTTATGCATGGGAAGAAGATTACTAGGAAAGAGCCTCTTTGAAGAAATACACCATCTCCACTGAATCATGGGAACCTGATGGATATAGAGACCTTGGAAAAATAAAGATGTGCATCCCCTCACAAATTGTCCGGCCCTGCCTCTCAGGTACCAACTCCCCTTTCTGTTGAAGGGTCTATCCTTCCTACTTTGCCTATCGCTCATCTCAGAGCTCACATTGACCAAATGGAATCAAGCCATCCTCGACCTGAGGGCTACCTAAGAAGACAAGGTATCATACAGTTCTTTGTTAGAGGCAACATTTTGGCACAAGATTAAACTCCTGGAAATGCACTTTTGCACAAAATACATTTTATTTAATTTTCCAAACCTTTAACCTTTAACTACATCAGCCATAATTTGAATAGTGAAATCTACTTGTCTAATTTCACTCCTAAGTATTATGGTCTAAGTACTCCTAAGTATTATTGGATTAGTGCATAGCATTCTCAAAGTAAAGGTACCATGTGCAAATCCAAATGAAAAAAAAAATCAGAACACCTTGCGTCTGTCAAGACTGGAAAAATGACTGCAGTGACTTTATATTCAATTGCAGTCCAATGAAATGTACAATGAAAAGAAGATAGAGGCTATTGGGCTCAACTGCAACACTCCACAGTGAATCAACATTTATCAACAAAGGTACAGAGTAGTTATTGTGCTTCCCAGTTACTGCTGCATGTAGAATTTTCCTTTATCATGAGCTTGGTGGTTCAGAAGAAGAGAGAAATGCAAGGGAGGGCAGTTCTCCATTAATGCACTTTGAAAATGTATGGACAACATGTTTCATTGCAATGTAGAGGAGGCTGTTTGCAGTTTTTCTTTTTCGTTTTGCTGTGTTGACACTCACCTTCGCATTCTGAATAGTGATCAGATTTCCAAGTTTCACAACTTACTTTATTATCACTCACCTAATTATTTCTGGAGACATATGCTTATAAGGAGGCAAAGCAAAGCTGATTGATTCATATTAATTTGGATCCTGCTTTGCAAGGTGACAGGTGGATTATTACTGTCTTACTACTTCTTAATGCCTGACATATCTTTTAGTCTGAGAACACTGCACATGGTTACAATATTCATTTGGCCACTTCTGTTTAACTTTTCAGTTTGCAATTAATAGCTCCAATTGAGTTGTCACATATCAGAATAATATTCTGTCAAATAAAATTACTTTTTCATCTGTTTTAACCTTGTCATTCAAGATGAATGAGTAATAACTTCTGATTTCCTTAGTCTTAATGAATGTCATGAACATCAGTTATTTTTCAACACAGCACATCAATGTTTTTAACCAAACACTTATGATGTTAATGCTGTAAGTTCTTCACAGAGACAGAGGTCACCATTGACATCAGGCTTGGCTTGTGTTAGATTATGCTCACTTTAAAAATTAAAAGTATCTTGGAATAATTTGTCACGGTGTCACGTTTCTTCTCTCAAGATGTCAAGGAGATTCACCGATTCAAAATTGCAAGAAATTCATAGAGCACAAGTCAATGATACAAAACTAATCTTTGAAAAAGTAACATTCATTTTAGAGTGAAATATTGAAAGTCCGCAGATGCTGTGGTTGTAATAAAAACACAGGCACCTGCCTGCTTCTTGCTCATACTTTGAAGCTCCTCCAGCACTTTGTGTTTTTACACATTTATTTTAAATGTTCTCAATAATATTTTTCATACTTTTATTCTTTACCTTTTTGGAATTACATTACTCCAGATCAATGGAGTAAACTGGGAGCAGCTTTTATCAGGCAAGACCACAACCGATATGTGGGTGTTGTTAAGGACTAACTAATTAGTGTCGAGGATTGACATGTTCCTGTGCGTAGGAAGGACCCTCAAAGAAAAGAAAGATTGCAGCAACAAGCTCAAGCAGAGCATTAGAAAGGGCAAAAAGGGCAAGATTAAAGATAATCCTAAAGTAATTTACACATAGAAAAAGACAAGAGGATGTTTGGGTAGATGATAGAGCTACTCAAGGACAGACAAGGGAATTTATGCTTGGAGTCAGAGGAAGAAGGTGAGTACTATATGAGCACTTTGCATTGGTATTTTCCAATGAGAAGGACACAGATATTGATAGAGGGCATGATGTGGAGAATGCATAAGTGCTGGGTCTTTTGAGTAGCATTAAGGTCAATAAATCCCCTCAGTCTAAAGAGGCAAGTGAAGAGATTTCCAGGACAAATATTATTTGCTAATTTACAATGATTATAAATATTTTTGCATCCTCACTAGCAACAGGAGTGGTCCCAGAGTATTTGAGAGTATCTAATGTATATTTGTTTTAAGAAGGAAAAATGATAATCCAGGAAAATGTAGTCCAGTCAGTGGTAGGGAAACTATTGGAAATGATACTTAGGGTATTGGAATTGATGTTTGTCAGCAGAATCAAAAAGGACAATGAGGAAGATTACAGGAGGGAGATAAATCAGCTGGCCTTGCACTGAAAGTTAGCAGGACTTTAGGAGGAAGTCAGGAGAACACAATCCAGTCCTCATCGAAGGCTCAACAGTGCAAATTCCTGGGTATCTCCAAGGATCTGTCCTGGAGCCTCCATGTCAATGCACTCACAAAGAAGGCTCACCAGTAGCTAAACTTTGTGAGATATTTGAGGAGAATCAAAATGTCACCGAGGACTTCTGAAAACTTCTACGGGCGTACAGTGGAGAGCATTCTGGCTGGTTTCATTACTATCTTGTACCAAGGTGCCAATGCTCAGGACAAGAAAAAAACTCAAGAGGGTTGTTAACTTGGCCTACGATATCGCAGGCAACAGATTTCACTCCATTCAGGATATCTACAAGAGGTGGTGTCTTAAGAAAGCAGCCTCTATCCTCAAGGGCCCCCACCACCCAGACTATGCCCTCCACTCTACTACCACTCAGTGGCACTGGAACAGCTTCTTCCCCAATGCCATCAGATTCCTGAATGATCAATAAACCAAAGACACTGCCTTACTTACTTTTCCTGCTCTATTTTAATTTATTTAAGATGGTTCATATAAATGTTTGCACTGTGATGCTGCCGCAAAACAATGAATTTCATGACTTGTACATGAGAATAAATTTTGATTCTGAATCTGAGATAGGATTTATGCAGATTGGGAAGTCATGATCAGATTAGGGACAGTTATCATGGCTCTTTTTTGGGGGAATTGGTGTCTTTTCAATTTGATTGTTTTTAAGATGGTGACAAAAATGGTTGATGAAGGTAGGGCAGTGGATGTTATCTACATGGATTTTAGTAAGGCAATTGACAAGGCCCCTCATAGTAATCTGATTTGGAAGTTGCTGATGTTCAGGACAGACTTGAGGGCTTGTTGACTCAGTGGAACTGTAATGGCAGTGCTGCTACTGGTGTGGACCTGTGAGGAACAGAAATACAGGACCTCTGCAGCGTCAAACTGCCCAGGTGACTGCTCTAAGCTCCACACAGGTTTTGAACGGCCCATTAAAAGAACCAACAGTAGTTTTATTTAAAATCCCACGACCGCAGTGTCTATGCCCAAGATGGCAGTGCCTCTGGTTGGCGGCAGCCATGAGGGGTTGCAGACTCCAGGAGAGCAGAGGACTGACACAGGGCACCAGAAAACAGGGAGACCACCACCCCCAATCTGAGAAGAAGTAACGACCCACAGAACGGTGACCATGGTGGCGGATGAGTGAGAGGGCTCTGCAGCTGAAAGACGAATGCATGCAGCGGGCTGCTGGTGACTCAAGGTGAGGAACCCACAAAGGTTGTGGGCTGCTGGAGACTGCTGTTGGGAAACTTGCACCAGGCTGCAGACTGCTGGAGACTGGCTTGAAACTGGCTGAAGGGGTACCAGGTTTTGGAACTGGAATGTGAGAGGGTGCTGAAGGCGCTGAAGGGTTCCTGACCATGTCGGAGGCTCAGATCTGGACCTGGGGTTGCCAGTGGTTTGGACTGGACTCTTTGTGGCTGTGGGGGCTGTGAAAGTGCTTGAGGTGAATCTACGGACACTCAGGGACTCTGGACTCTCTTTTGCTTCTCTCTCTTTCTCTGATGGTAAGTCTAACTGTAATACCTAGTGCCTGAACCTTCCTAGCTAACCTTCCATGTGGAACCTTATTGAAGTACATGTAGACAACATCCACTGCTCTACCCTCATCAACATTCCTAATCACATCTTCAAAAAATTCAACAAGATTAGCCAAACAAGACCTTCCATGTATAAATCCGTGCTGAGTGTTCCTGATCAGACCCTGTCTCTCCAGATACTTGTATATATTATCTCTAAGAACGTTTTCCATGAACTTACCTACCACAGTTGTCAAACCTACAGGACTACATATGCTAGGCTTGCTCCTCGAATCCTTTTTAAACAAAGGAACCACATATGCAATACGCCAATCCTCTGGCACTATACCCATCTCTAATGACATTTGAAAAATTACTGTCACAGCCACTGCTATTTCCTCACTAATTTCTCTCAAGGTCCTGGGGAAAATCCCGTCAAGACCTGGAGACTTATCCACCTTTATATGCTTCAAAAGCTTCAGTGCTTCCTCTTTCTTAATCACTACAATTCCCATAATTACCCTCTTTGCTTCTTTTACCCTGCACAATTCAATATCCTTCTCCTTAGTGAATACCAAAGAAAATAACTTGTTCAAAATCTCCCCCATCTCATTTGGCTCCACACACACTTTGACCTAGCTCATCCTTGCCAACCTGTTGATCCATTTGCCTGCAATTGGCTGTATCCCCCTTAGTCTCCTATCTATGTCTAAATATAGTTTAAAAGTTTTAATTGTGCCCACCTCCACCAGCTTAATCCATATACCCGCCGCTATGTGAAAAAGTTTCCATTCCAGTCCCCTTTAAATCTTTCCCCTCTCACTTTAAATCTATAACCTTTTCTTTTAGACCAGCATATTCAGCTTTTCAATCTTATATCTTCATGAATATTTGCTGCACCTGTTCTAGCTTAAAGACAGCTGCCCAAGAGCTGATTAACCAGGGCTGCACACACTAACCAATGTCAGCTTAGTATGATGTACCAACACCTTCACTGACCGATGAAGGCAAGTATGCCAAATGCCTTCTTCACCTCCTTGTTTACCCTTGTCACCACTTTCAGGGAACTATATACCTGTATCTTATTCATAAGGAAAGGATGCATAGAGTTGGGAGAGATGTATTAGCAGGAAATAGAGGATTGGTAACCCAATAGAAAGCAGAGAGTTGGGATACAGAGATGCTTTTTCTAGATGAAAATCAATGGTGAACGAGGTACCACAAGGGTCAGTGACTGGCTTGCAATTGTTCACAATATACATTAATGACCTGGAAGTGTAGTATATCTAAGATTTCTGATGACACTAAATTGAGTTGAAAAGTAAATTGTGCAGACGATATGGAGAAGCTGCAGAGAGATATAGATAAGTTAAGTGAGTGGGCAAAGGCCTGGCAGATGAAGAACAATGTTGGTAAATGTGTGGTTATCCACTTTAGAAGGAAAAAAGGAAGATCAGATTATTATTTAAATGGCAAGCAATTGCAGCATGGTGCCATGCAGAAGGTCTTGGGTGTGTTCGTACATGAATTGCAAAAGGGTGGTTTGCAGGTGCAGCAGGCTATCAGGAAGGCAAATATAATGTTGGCTTTCATTGCAAGAGGGATTGAATTTAGGAGCATGGATGTTATGCTGCAACTGTACAAGGTAGAATACTGCGTACATTTCTGGTCTCCTTACTTGAGGAATGATGCACTGGCTTTGGTGCAGAGGAGGTTCACCAGGTTGATTCCAGAGGTGAGGGCTTAGCCTATCAGGAGAGATTGAGTTGTCTGGGACTTAATGTAATTTAGAAGAATTTGAAGAGATCTTATAAAAATGTATAAAATTATGAAAGGCAAATATAGGAGGTAGGAAACTTGTTACTATTGGTGGGGGGAGTCTAGAACAAGGGGACATAGCCTCTAGTTTCAGGGTAGTAGATTTAGGATGGAATGAGGAGGAACTGCTTTTCTCAGAGGATGGTGAATTTATTGAATTCACTGCTACCCACTGAAGCAGTGGAGGCTACCTCATTAAACATATTTAATGTAAGGTTGGATAGATTTTTACATAATAAGGTGGAGATGAGCCTATCATCAGACCAGCAACCATCTCATTGAATGGTGAACAGGCTCGATGGGCCGGATACCATTCTTCTGCTCCTATTTCTTATGTTCTATAACACCCATCAGGGCCCTACCATTTACAGTGTGAGGTCTACCCTACTTTGATTTATCAAAATGGAAGATATTACAAAGAACATAAGGTACTGTAATTATACTATTTATGTGCTAGTCCTGTCAAGTCTCTATTAAAATCCCAGGATTTTGATGGAGGACTCAGCAAAGGTAGTGCCATTGAAAGGCAATGATGAGAGGTTAGATATATGGCCACATATATGGCTTGACTTGCTGAGGAGTTGCAAAAAAAACTTGAGTTATGTTCAATCATCAGGGACCATCACCAACTCTGAATTTCTGATGGCAAGAGATCATAAATTAAATGACTGAAGATGGTTGGCCCTCAGGAATGTCCTGGTGCTGCACCTATTATTCTCATGTAAACCTCTCTTTGTGTGAGGTATGATTCCAGCCACTGGAATATTTTCCCATTTATGCCCATTGATTTCACTTTTACTCTTGCTCCCCGATGCCAGACTTGACCAAATGTTGCCTTGACATTGAGTGTGGTTGATCTCAGCTCATGTCTGGAGTTCAGCTCCTTCATCCATGTCTCAAAGACTATAGTTAGATTGTTTGCAAAGTTTTCCCTCCTAGTAAAATGTAAATTGGTTGTTGTTCACTAAGTGCGACTTCACAACATTGTTGATGGTATTTTCCATCCTTCTCCTGATGTCTGAAAGCTGAGAGTAGACTCTTCTTTCTTTGGCTTGGCTTCGCGGACGAAGATTTATGGAGGGGGTAAAAAGTCCACGTCAGCTGCAGGCTCGTTTGTGGCTGACCAGTCCGATGCGGGACAGGCAGACACGATTGCAGCGGTTGCAAGGGAAAATTGGTTGGTTGGGGTTGGGTGTTGGGTTTTTCCTCCTTTGCCTTTTGTCAGTGAGGTGGGCTCTGCGGTCTTCTTCAAAGGAGGCTGCTGCCCGCCAAACTGTGAGGCACCAAGATGCACGGTTTGAGGCGTTATCAGCCCACTGGCGGTGGTCAATGTGGCAGGCACCAAGAGATTTCTTTAGGCAGTCCTTGTACCTTTTCTTTGGTGCACCTCTGTCACGGTGGCCAGTGGAGAGCTCGCCATATAATACGATCTTGGGAAGGCGATGGTCCTCCATTCTGGAGACGTGACCCATCCAGCGCAGCTGGATGTTCAGCAGCATGGACTCGATGCTGTCGACCTCTGCCATCTCGAGTACCTCGACGTTAGGGGTGTGAGCGCTCCAATGGATGTTGAGGATGGAGCGGAGACAACGCTGGTGGAAGCGTTCTAGGAGCTGTAGGTGGTGCCGGTAGACTGACAGAATGTCAATCAGCCAGAATGGATTTGTCCTCCTTTCTGTGTTCAGGCCATAGCTGGGTAATTGGCCATATTTCCATATAGATGCCAATGTATAAGATGATCATGGCAGGAGGCACAGTTGGTTTCAGAAGATTAGTATGTTATCTAACCCATTGGCTTTGCTGGATCCAAAGCTCTTGGTCAATTCTTTATGTAATGGTGGCGATTTCAGGTGAAGTTTGAAATAGATCTTCTTGCCAACACTTCTGGCTGAACATGATTGTAAAAGTTTCAACATTTTCCTAAGCACTGCACAGTCTGTATCATGGGGCATGGGGATATTCATAGAGCCTCCTCCTCCCACCAGCTGTTTAAATGTTCACCAACATTATGACATGCAGTAGGAGTCCTGAACTTCACTCTGATCTATCCATCAGTTGTGGGATATTTTTACTCTGTATATTTCATGATGCCTTGCTTTTTGGAATGCATGTAATGCAGCTTTAGCAGGTTACAATTGTTAAATATATTCTTGCTGTTGTGATGTAATATTTGTAGATGTATTTGGGAGATAAACTGGTAAAATTAAAGTAGATTACATACATACACACATTTTAAAACAGATCTTATTTGAAATACTGAAGAATTCATATTCAGTGACTTTACAGAAACTATGGAGAATGCTATGCACATTTCACAAGTAGGTGCTAATTGAAATGATGTCATGAAATGAATGGACTGGAGACAAGTCATCTGTGTTGAACATTTTTACAAGACTTCTGACCTTCCTGCAAAGTGTTCACTCAAAGATAATTGAGAGGTTTGTTTACCTAATACAACAGATGGGAGCAGAAAACTTAATCTTATTGTTTTGCTGGAGATGGAGAGAGAGACACACATAAAGTTGAACAGTGTCAGCGGGAGAAGCTGGTTGGAACTGAAACAGAAGCTCCTGAGTGGTGGATGGGTGGATGTGCTATCAGTCTGATGTTTCTCTTGGAATAAGGGGAACAGAAAGGAACTCTGTGGTAGCCTGAAATAAAGAGGTTATCATCTGGAGAACCCTGATTAGGCAAATTTCATCAGTGAGACAATGAGGTGACTAATTGTGGTGCCTCATTTGTGGAAATCCTGGAACAACAAATCTCTCACTGCAAACCCTATGATAACCTTCCTGAACAGTAAACATTTACCTTTTGAGCACCAAAGCCTGGTGAACTTTATACATGTTAAATTCTGTGCACAGTATAAGAACTGCCTGCAACCAGAGAACTTGGAAGAAGAAGTGAGATTAGACTGTGAAGCAAAGAACTTTTCTTAAATTTACACACACATCACATCCATGTGCGCTTAGAATTAGAGGGGGTTAAGTTAATAGAGATAAGTTAAAGTTTGATTCTGTTTTCATGTTTAAAGATAATTAAAAACAACTTTTGTTTAAGTAACAACTTGTCCGTGAATACCTATGGGTTTTGGGGTCCTTTGGGCTCATAACACTGTAACTACTTAACCTTAAATTCCCATCAGTTTTAATGTTATAGCCATTCATTCCTTTTCATCTTATGCTATAATTATTTGACATTGGTCCTATTTCATTTACCTGAAGGAATTAAAGCAGATATTCTCCATCACCTATATGGCAAATTAGCCACCTAACTGTGAACATTTATAATTTTATTTTTGCTAATCCCTTCCTCACCTACATGAATAAACACATTATTCATGTTGACACCACTTCTTAAAAAAACCTGAAGATTAAATACTTATTCATCTAAGCTCCATCTCATTAAAAAGCACTTAGAAGGCTGTCCTTATAGAAGGTTTGCTGCACATTGACTTCTGATTCCATTGGGCCGTTTTACAGGCTAATAGCCCAGACCTCATAACAGCATGACCTACTTCAGTGTGCTGGATTGTAAAAAGATGAGAATGATGTCTTCCTCACCCGCTCTAATGCTTCAATCATTTAGTTGGAAATAATTAAATTGTCTTTGCAGTCGTAAATTTCCATTTTCAATCATACATGTTTGCTGGGTGGTCATGTCAAAACAAATGGTTGTCAGAGCTGCTGCAATGGAGATGCTGCTGCTGGTGCAACCCAGGAGCAGAGACACAATGCTGCTTTGCAGGGGCCTACACCCCAGTCATAATGTTAACAGCTTCATGCATGCTTTAAGTGACTTGTTAACATCCTGCAACCATGGAGGCCTGTGCCTATGATGGTGGCACCTGTTATGGACAGCATATCACAAGGGGTTGCAAGCTCCAGGGAAGCAGTGGACTAACATAGGGCATCGAAAATAGGAGAATGCACCCCCTCCCCCACAAACGACCACACCTGACTCACTCCGGTTCAGAAGGAGAAGCCTGGGAGATGATCCTGCAGGGAAGGAGTCTATGTCAGTGGACAACTGATGGGATTAGCAGCAGAAGGAACCACACAGGCTGTGGTCAAAGGACTCACAGCAGGCTTTGGGCTGCTGGAAACTGGCTCATGGGAACCAAATATTGGAACCATGATTCAAGAAAGATTCCCATAGGGCCTCAGGTCATGAAAGCTTCCTGATGCCAATGAATTCAACAGGAGTCTATATGACTACAGAGATTGCGGAAGTGCTGGAGGTGAATCTACAGACTTTCAGTTTCTCTGAAGGGACTCTCTTTTGCTTCTTTACCTCTTGTCTCTGGAGACAATGAGCAATGCTCATGGTGATTCTTTGCTAGCCTTTACGATCACTAAAAGTTAAAATATATTGTGCATATGACATTGTTTGTGTTATTCATGACAACAAAAGCAGCCTTTAAACATTTGAATTCTTTTTGATTATACAGCATTGGAAACAGGCCGTTCAGCCCTCTGAGTCAGTCAAGCATCCATTTAATTGAAATTTAATTTAATTTAATGTAGACATACAGCACGGTAATAAGCCCTTTTGGTCTGCAAGTCCATGCTGCCCAATTACATCTAATTGACCAACAACCCCGGCCCGTTTTTGAATGGTGGGTGAAAACCAGAGCACCTGGAGGAAACCCATGCAGACATGGGGAGAACGTACAAACTCTTACAGACGACGCCGAATTCAAGCCCTGGTTGTGCCCTGCTGCTCTAACTGCAGTGCGCTAACCACTAAGCTAACTGTGTGCTCTATATTGACACTAGCCCTGTATTAATCCAATTTTGTCTCTGATTCCACCTCTCATTTACACACAAGAGGGAATTGACAAACCCTAATTATTCTTCCAGCCTGCACATTTTTTCAAAGCATCAACTTTTGAAACAGATATTCTGTTCCATGTTCTGTAATAGGATGCAATTACTAGGTGGACACAGAAAAAATGTACAAGGATTTGCTGAAAGGTTCCTCATCGGCCTAATCAATCATATCAGACACCACACAATTGGAGTGGACGCACATTATCCTTGATACTCAGGGGGTGCCAAAGAAGAAGTTAGAAAAGAATGTTGTGATTATCAAGCTACCTGTGGCCAACCAGGAATAAATTTCTCACTGCAGTACACAAAAGTACTGGAGAAACTCAGCAGGTCATGCAGTGCCAATAGAATATAAAGGCAGTCAGTATTTTGGACCTGAGCCATTCTTCTGGAGCACCAAAAATAAGGGAGATGCCCAAGTAAAAAGGTGAAGGGGGGAAGGAAGACAGGCTAAAAGGAAGAAGTAAAAGATGGTTACAGGTGGGGGGTGGAGGGTGGAAGTAAAAAAAAGCTGAGAAGTGTCAGGAGGAGAGGGCAGGGGAGTAAAAAAAAATGTTAGCTTTCTGAGAGGAGAAGGAAGAAAAGGAGAGGGAAGCTAGAAGAAGGTAGAAAGATGGCCAAAGGAAAGAGAGAGACCGGGGGATGGTAATGGGGGGTGGGGAGGGGTAAGCAGTGCATTTGTGAATAAGTGAATTTGAGGTCAGGACGGAAGTTGGCAGCAGAGTCGATAAAGTTGAAGAGCTCCATATGGGTGAAGGATGCAGCACATAACTAGTCATTGATGTACTGAAAGAAGAACTGAGGAGCCATGCAGAATGAATTGTTCCACATATTCAACAATATCCTGGGAATCATGCAGGTACCCATGGATACACCGTTAATTTGGAGTAAGTAGAATGAGCCAAAGCAGATAATGAGTGTGAGTACTAATTCAGCCAGACAGAAAAGAATGGTGGTGGAGTGGAACTGGTTAGGCCAGTTATTGAGGAAGAAGCAGAGATCCTTGAGACTTTCTTTATTTGTGTATGAAGGTGTATAGGGACTGGATGCCCATGGTGAAAATGAGACAGTCCAACCCAGGGGGCATGTGAGGTGTCCTGGATGTAGGTAGGAAGGAACTGGACCAAGTGGAAAAAATGCAGTCCATTGATACCAATGTAGTCAGGCATAGAGGCAATTGGTCTACAGTGGAAGTTGGGTTTGCGGAACATAAGTAGGAAGTAGAACCAGGCAGTGGAGGGTTAGTTTCGATCCTGTGGAAGAGATGAAGTTATTATGGTGTGGGAGATGGTGGCCTGATGTTATTATCTGGGGTCCTGTTCAAGAGGTAATCAAGGAGGTGTCTGAGAGCTGTCATCTGGCCTTGACAAGGTAGAGGTCAGTGGGCCAGATCACAGCAGCACCATCCTTGCCTGCAGGTTTGATAGTGAAGTTGGGATTGATGCAGAGAGAATGGAGGGCAGTGTGCTGTGAGGAGATAAGAATAGAATAGTTTAGTGGAGTGGTGAAGTTGAAATGGTTAATGTTTTGGCAGCAGTTAGAAATGAGAAGATCCAGAGTGGGTAGAAGGTATAACGAGGTGTTCAAGAGGAGAAAGAAGGCTTAAGTCAGAAGGAGTCTTCAGTGGGGCAAAAGAGTGTAGGGATGGGAAGGTGGATAATTTCTGTGGAAGGAGTAGGCTCAGAGGTAGAGACAGCAGACCGGGGGATGGGGTGAGCACAGAATTCATTGAGATGTGGGTGAAGGGGGATGAAGGTAAGGCCTCTGCTGACAACAGAGAATTCCATCACTGAGAAAGAAAGTCAAAGGGGATAGTAAAGGCCTGGCAGGAGTTAGAGTAGCATCCTTTCAGAGACAGAATGCTCTGCCCTCAGTAGAGGCTTAACCAGAATCAATATTGACCTCCAATTTCCATTAATCCCCTTCCTGATCTCTCTCTTTATCTCATCTTTCTGTCTCCCTTCCTCCAGCTCCCCATCCCCTTCCTTACTTTTCCTATCAGGGAACTGTCTTTCTTAGCCCTCTCCCCATCACTCCTCAGCTTTTTCTTTTCTGCCCTCCATGTACCTACACCTCTTACCTATTACCCTGTGCTCCTCCACCTTCTCCTTCCCTTCCTTCACCGCACCTCTCACCTTTTTTGATTATTTGCCTGATCTTCAGCACTCCTGAAAAAGGCCTCAGGCCCGAACATTGAATGACTTTTTGCTTTCCATGCATGCTTCATGATCTGTTAAGTTTGTCCAGCACTTTTGTATAATGCGCTTGACCCCGGTATCTGCTGATCTCCTTGTTTATCTGCATAAATGTCCTTTTGTAGCATACAACATGACTCATGACAGAACTTTCCTGTGCATGTGACTTCAAGTGACAGTGATAATTATACAGATCTTTGGCTGGTATTTTGTTGAGTCCTCTGTATTAAGAGGACTCATAATCTTATTATGGTAGCATTCCACTCACATGAATGCTCTTGTAATCCAAAAGCCCTGGCTAATAACTTTGAGACATAAACTCAAATTCTGCAATGGCAGCTGGGGAATTTAAATTCTAGGAATATGCTAGTTTTTGCAATGCAATCATCAAACTACTCGTCTACTTAAACTTCTATTGGGTTTACTCATTTTTTAAGAAAGAAAATAAACCAACGTTTCCCAGTCTAGATCACACTTGTCTTTGAAATTGTACAGTTAAAATATTTCAGAAAGCCTCTCAATGGCTACACAATGAAAACAAAAAATTAATTAAATACATAATTTAAATATATATAATATATCTTTTCTTTGGCTTGGCTTCGCGGACGAAGATTAATGGAGGGTTAATGTCCACGTCAGCTGCAAGCTCATTGGTGGCTGACAATTCCGATGCGGGACAGGCAGTCACGGTTGCAGCGGTTGCAAGGGAAAATTGGTTGGTTGGGGTTGGGTGTTGGGTTTTTCCTCCTTTGTCTTTTGTCAGTGAGATGGGCTCTGCGGTCTTCTTCAAAGGAGGTTGCTGCCCGCCGAACTGTGAGGCGCCAAGATGCGCGGTTTGAGGCGATATCAGCCCACTGGCGGTGGTCAATGTGGCAGGCACCAAGAGATTTCTTTAGGCAGTCCTTGTACCTCTTCTTTGGTGCACCTCTGTCTCGGTGGCCAGTGGAGAGCTCGCCATATAACACGATCTTGGGAAGGCGATGATCCTCCATTCTGGAGACGTGACCCACCCAGCGCAGTTGGATCTTCAGCAGCGTGGATTCGATGCTGTCGGCCTCTGCCATCTCGAGTACTTCGATGTTGGTGATGAAGTCGCTCCAATGAATGTTGAGGATGGAGCGGAGACAATGCTGGTGGAAGCGTTCTAGGAGCCGTAGCTGATGCCGGTAGAGGACCCATGATTCGGAGCCGAACAGGAGTGTGGGTATGACAATGGCTCTGTGCAAACTCCGGGAGATCCAAAATGAGTGGTGGACTAGCCTCGCCAAATGAACCCAGCTCAGTGCGGACATTGGCGACTTAAGGGGTTTTTACGAGGCTCTAAAGGGTACGGCCCCTCATCCCAAGTCCAAAGCCCGTTGCGCAGCTCAGACGGCAAAGTCCTCCTCAGCGACAAGATCTCCATCCTCAACCAATGTTCAGAACACTTCCAATCTCTTTTCAGTGCCAACCGTTCAGTATAATATATCTAATCACAAATTAAACACTGAATTCAACAAGGTTAAAGTTGATGCCTCAAAGTCCACCTTACTAAAATGTTGGGCAAAAATAGAAGATCTCACAGGCCCATTTATAGCTTAACATAGTGCTATGTGCAGAATCAGCTGGCAGAGGTGGCAGCGGATCAGGGAAGGGAATAGCCATCAACTTGGAATAGTAGTCCATGTCATAAGCTCAAATGTGGCCAAGAAGACTTCATCTTGATTACTGACTAATACCTTCCTATAGGTAATTGAACCATTCCTTGGAGTCCATTTAAGAAGTGACCTGTCCTGGACACACAACATCTCCTCACTTGTCAGGAAGGTGCAACAGTGACTAGACTTTCTGAGAAAACTGAGGTGCACAAGTCTACCAGCAACCATCCTCTCAACTTTCTACAGGAGCTCTATCGAGAGCATAATGGCTGGCTGCATCACAGAATGGTACAGTTGCTGGATGTCAATCCACAGGGATGTAAGAGCAGCAGAGAAGATCACTAGGTCTCCCTCCCTTCCCATCAAGGTGATCTATCAGGATTGATGCCTGAAGAGGGATCACAAAATCATTGATGCTCCTATCACCCCTCATGCAACATCTTCTAGCTACTCCTGTCAGGAGCGAGATACAGGAATATCAATTCCAGAACCATCAGATTGAGAAACAGCTGAGACAGTGAGAATAACAACTCTGCCAAATTGGCTGAGTCATGAAGGACATAGCAGGCAGACTGGTGCACCAGATGCAGTTGAAAAAGTAGATTGGATATGGTCAACTAAGTTTTGCTTCTTCATATAGGGCAGCACGGTTAACATTGTGGTTAGAACAATGCTACTACAACAGCTGTGACCCAGGTTCAAATCTGGCACTCTCTGTAAGGAGTTTGTATGTTCTCCCCATGTCTGCATGAGCTTTCCCCAAGTCCTTCCATTTCTCCCCATCCTTCAAAGTATATGGGGTGATAGGTTAATTTGGGTGTAATTGAGCAGCACAGGTTTAAGTGGCTGAAATTAACTTCTACTGCATTGTAAATAATTAAATAAACGGTTTGAAGAATTGTATTGAGAATATTTAATTCTCTTATAAGAATAGTTATTCTCTGTTCATTATTCCACAACTATATGTCTGATAGTTGCATGAGTAAATTTTTGATAGATTATTTTTGACAGATAAGCACACATACTTCATGCTCATCAAACATCAACTGCAAATGCCTAGTCTTCACTGTGAAAACACATTTTGTATTGCATTAGAACATAGGAACATAGGAAGTAGGAACAGGAGTAGGTAAAAAATGGCCCATCGAGCCTGCTCCGCCATTCAATACAATCATGGCTGATCTAATTTATGACCTAACTCCACCTACCTGCCTTCTCCCCATATCCCCTAATTCCTCTATCATGTAAAAATTTATCTAACCGAATTTTAAATATGTTTAATGAGGCAGCCTCAACCACTTCCCTGGTTAGAGAATTCCAAACATTCACTACTCTCTGGGAAAAACTATTTTTCCTCATCTCTGTCCTAAATCTACTCCCCCGAACCTTGAGACTGTGTTCTTTCGTTTTAGTTTCCCCAGCCAGCTCAAAAAACCTTCCTACATTTATCCTATCCATACCCTTACCAAACAGTCCTTGTAATCGGGAGTGATCCAGAACCCACTGAGAAAAATTAGCAGCAGAATCCTATTCAACACAGTTTATAATCTCATGGCCTGACACATCCATCTCTTTAATATTGCCATCAAGCCAAGGACCATTGAGTTGACTGAGAAGCATAGCGGGACAAGCCAGGAACAGTAACAGGGGTATCTGACCACGAGATGACAACCGGCAGGTTAAAGAGCAAAGCTGCATGTTTTACGGAGAACTAAATAACTCTATCGACATCCTACAGCTCCCCATTCAACTGAAGAGTGCAAATTCATGACTGTCTCAGCACCATTTTCTTATGGACACGTAGAGTTGGGGAATTATTGCTGGTGTTGTCTATGTCCCAACCAAAGGAGAGTAAGGAAATGTGATGATTGACTCAAGTAATTAATGACAGATAAAAGAACATGGATAGAATACAATTGTAAAGTACAAAATGTTGTTTTACAGTTGGGTAGTGATTAGCGCAATGCCTTTACAGCGCCGGCGATCGCGTCCAGGGTTCGAACCTGTGCTGTCTGTAAGAAGTTTGTACATTCTCCCCGTGTCTGCAGGGGTTTTTCCCAGGGGCTCCAATTTCCTCCCACTGTTCAAAATGTACCAGGGGTGTAGGTTAATTGGGTGTAAATGGAGCGGCACAGACTCATGGGCTGACATGCCCGGTTACCGTGCTGTATGTCGAAATTTAAAATTTAAATTTATGGTCTTATTGTTAATATCATTTTGTTACAGCAACAGAACATGGCCATGTTAGCTTTGTAATTTAGGCACAGGAGAAGCAGAAGCTTGGGAATATTGGACTCACCCAAACCGAGAAGTTGTTTTTTTTTGTCAGTGCTCTTTGAGGAGAAACTGAGTATGATTTAAGATTTTTGAACATTAAAAGTATTCCTGACATTTTGAACTTTTGCTCTAAGCAAAGAATTTTGCAAATTGAATGATCTGCATATATGGAGACTTTAATTGAACAATTTAATATATTTTTTGCAAGAACAATTCACAGGGGATTTTCTGACCCCATCCCCCAGCCCTGAATAATATTATATCTTTGTTTGCAAATAAATTATTTCAAACCTTCCATAGTCTTAAATTAATGGCACAAGGCAAAATCTGCTGGAGGAATGCAGAAGGTCAAGCAATATGAGTGGGAAAACAAAAAAAGAATTTTCATGATTGCAGGCCGGGCCTTCATCAGGACTAAGAATGCAAAGGAGAAAGAGCTGGTATAATGAGGACAGGGTGGGAGGGGTAGGACTGGGACAATGGGGTATTGGTGGGTTGAGAGGTGAAGGATGACAGAGGCAGTAGAGAGGCAAATGTTATACAGAGAGAGAGAAGGACAAGAAGCAAAGGGGTGAAATGGAGGAAGATTAGTCCTAGAGTGGGGTGGGTGATAGATAGGGACTAAACTTGCTGTGGTAGTTTCTGCTGTATAATGCTTAGTACTTTCCAGAGTGCATTCAAATTGTTAAATTCTCCAGGTGCAAAGTGGAAATATTACTGACTGGCTGCATCATGGCCAGGTTCGGTAATTTGACTGCCCAGGAATGCAGAAGGCTGCAGAAAGTAGCATACATAGCCAAGTCTCTCACTGGCTCCAACTTCCCCTGTCTGAAGACATATGAGGTGCACCCTCAAGTTGGCTGCCTTCATAAAGGACACCTGTTGTAGTATCCAATGTCAGATCCATGCTGGTGCATTATAATTATCTCATGACTATGCAATTATACTAAGTCATTAACCTCATTGTTTTCTGTCAATAATTTGTTGCATATTTAGTACCCAAGGAACGTCCACTATAACCATATATGGTAAAATGTAAGTTCTGTAGACCTATGACTGAACCGCCTTGGAATGTGACTTGACCACCGCTTGGTCCATGTGTTACATTATTCACTTGAACCACTTGAGTTTTGGATCTCATTCTATCAAGTCAGGTGTGCCTTGTCTCTGTCCTTTTGACTGAGTGCATTAACTACTGGAACTTCAAACTATACTCATAGTTTCTCCAGTTCACAAAACTCATCTTCTCAGTCACAATTTCTTCTCACTACTACCTATGGAGAGAACTTTGAAGTGTGAAGAACAGAACCTTTAAGCATGGGCTCGTGGGCCAGAAGGGCCTGTTATGGTGCTGTAAGTCTAAATTTAATTTAATTTTTAAAAAAAGAACATTTTTTTTCCCCCTTCTCTATTAGGCTCTTGTATCTACCCTAGTCATAAACTACTCTAGGACCACAAAAAAGACTTTGTCTGCACTATTGCACTATTTCATTTACTGAACTTTTTCTCTTGCATTATCTCTAACCATATTATCTATTATCCTTTATTTTTTAAAATCTCTTTGTATACTGGGGTGTTTAATGTATACTATTATCATTTTTCAGCAAAAGTGTCTATTTGGCTGAAGCAGGTCAGAACTTCAGTTTTACATGTGTATGACAATAAATACATTATGATTGTTAGCATCAGGATGTAGACATTATCTGATGTTCAGCTGGTCAGTGTGTTGGAGCAGCACAAGACAAACCCTGGAAATGGAACAAGAAAAATAGAGCAAAAGGTTATCAGAATATTTACAATCAAATCCCTGAGGCTTTGTTAAGGACTGAGATCGCATGAAGATTAGACCCTGAGACCATAAGAATTCGGCCATTCGGCCTGTCATGTATACCCTGCCATTCCATCATGCCAGATTAAGATACCTCATCAAATAATTTACCATTACAGTTTCTTAATTCCACCAGTGGGTTTCCTATATCTTCTAATCAGATATCTCCTCCCCAACAACATTAGCAAACCTGTCCATCAGGATATTCATCCCTTTCAAGAGTAACCCTGTCCTTTTTATACAGCTGGTACCTTCCCCAGAAGAGATCCCAATGATACAGAAATCTGAAACTCTGCCTCCTGAAACATTTTTTCAGCCACACATTCATCTGCCATATGATACTTTTCTTACCCTTACTGTCACGTGGCACAGGTGACGTATCCAGTTGTATGCTTATCGTTGAGGGGAACATCCACAAGAATACTCTGCACTACTTGCCTACTCGCTTTTGCTCTTGTAATGGCACTGATTTGTTCTGTTTATCCAATTAAAGAATACATTTTACGAGCTCGAAATGGAGTCAATTTTCTTTATTCTCTTCAGACACAAAATTTCATTCTTCAGCTCCCCAAACACCACCCAGCCAAACCTCTCTGACCTTTTCATTGGTTCATCGCCACATGAGTGATCCTGACACTCTCACTCTCCTCCTTCTGCGTCCGAGATCCATCACCTGTATGCTGTCACTTAACGCACCTGTATTGCTTTGGATACTTCACCACTGGTGACTGGCACCGCTCCCGATGCAGGTAACAGTATCCTTCTCCTGCAGTCACCCAGCTACCTGCCTCTTGTAACTTCGGATTGACTGCTTCCCAGTAGCTCCTATCTATGAACTCCTTATCCTCCCATTTGAGCTGAAAGTCATCAAGCTGCCGTTCCAGTTCCCTAACATGGTCTATAACAAGTGGTATCTCTCTGGAGGCACTACGTGCAGCTGTAGCTATCAGAGAGCGAGAACAAGTCTCCCAGAATTCGCACATCTCATACATGAGCGCCCCACTCACCAGTTGCCATTCTGACTGTTCTACCCTGGCACTAATAAAAAGTCAGACGATGTCAAATCTTCGGTGCACTGGAACAGAAAGACATCAGGCCCTCATTGCAGATGTTCAATGATAAACTTCAAGATGAAATGGAAAGGAAAATGTGTATTTTAGCAACGGGAAAAGATCATAGGTGAATGATGACTGGATTGCCTTATCAAAAAGCTGTCAAAAGTCATATGGCCAAGGAGTCTCCTTGTACGATTTCTATCATCAAATGTGAAGTGGAGAATATTAAGTAAATCACGAACAGGGATGGAAATAAGCCTGAATGATCTCATGCTATTTTTCTCATTGAGCAGTTGGGTAGACATTTCTACTGGTACAATTTTCTACCCGATGGTGCATTTTGCATGTAAATGTTAACTAACAAGTAAACATACAGTAATTATCACAATGTACATTCAGAATTGTTATGTCCAAACCACAAATACATGCAATGTGTGAAAGCTAGGGGGAGTAAATATAGCACCAGAGCATTGGTGTTGTAATTATTAGCTCACACACTCATTGTAAAATCATTTTTGACACAATGAGAAATGTTGCACTTACAGACACCTCACTAATGGACTTTCAGATCAAGCTTAAAGAGAATCACGATATATTCCTGTCTCACAGTTGTAAGAAAGGCAGATATTTCAACTAACATCAATATCCCCTCAGGCACAGATTAATTTTAAATGTTATGACTGGTGAAATGTAATTTCTATAAAATGTCAAGTTTTGTGAAGAATGAAAGTTGACTCTTGCTCTACTATAAACACAATTCAACGGTGTGACCTGAGGGACATATTGCAGATTAATAGTTGGGCCCTGGCATGGAGATACTGAAACCCACAGCTGTGCAGCCTCAGAAACTGCTTTATCCAAATGAAGGCCCATTGCCGCATAAGCTCATATGAATCTTGGTGAACATTGCCACAATTACATGTAGAACTGTAAAAGTTATTAGAATGCTCAGTGAATGAGTGAATCAAACGAGCAGCCAAGAAAGAAGTACTACAACGTGACAGCTCCAGAGCAGGGCTTCAAGGAAGCTTACAGTTTTACCTGGTCTCTTCTCTATCCAATCTCAGCCTGCTGACCACAGAAAATCATTGACAGTCTTATGCTGCTCAGAGATAACATCATCTAAATGCAGGGCTAGAGGATGGACACCTGCCTGTTCAGTTTGGAGCAGGAGAAGGCCTCCTACCGAATATCGCATACATACATATAACCATATAACAATTTACAGTACGGAAACAGGCCACATTGGCCTTCTAGTCCGCACCAATTTATGTGAAACTCCATTAGTTCCACCTACCCACTCCCATGCCCATAACCCTCCAATCTCCTCACATCCATGTTCTCATCTAACCTCCTCTTAAATGATAGAATTGACCCTGCCGCAACTACTTCTTCCAGTAGATCATTCCACTCAGCCATCACTCTCTGAGTGAAGAAGCATCCTCTTATATTACTCCTAAAGTTTTTCCCCCTCACCCTTAACTTATGACCCCTTGTTCCAATCTCCCCGACCCTCAGGGGAAAGAACCTATTCACAATTACCCTTCATAATTTTAAATATCTCTCTCAAATCCCCTCTCAACCTTCTGCGCTCCAATGAATAAAGTCCCAGTCTACTCAATCTTCCTCCATATTCAAGATACCCTCTCTACATTATATATATCCTTTCTATAATATGGAGACTAGAACCGCACACAATACTCCAAACTTGGCCTCACCAATGCCTTAAACAGTCTCAACATCATCTCCCAGCTCCTATATTCTATGCTATGATTTATAAAGACCAGATTACCAAAAGCCTTCTTCACCAGCCTATCTACATGGGAATCTACCTTCAAGGAATGCTGAACCATTATTGCAAGATCACTCTGTTCTTCAGCATTCCTCAATGCCCTCCCCTTTACTGAATACATCCTATTTTGTTCTTCCCAAAATTAACCATGATGGACGTGTTCTCCAAAATGGGCTTTGGGGAGGGAATCAGAAATTGAATTTAACTGCTCTACACAGATATCTAGTTCATCCAGGAATCTCGAATAGTATTTGTCCAATGGGTGGACAATGGGAGCAAGGGCATACCCAATGTAGGTCTCATCCTGATGATCATGTGTGGCTGCATCAGTCTGTGTGTGGAAATGAAGTATGAAGTGACCAAGTCCTGCTATGTGCTGAGATTCTATCTGTAACAGCTGTTGCAAAGGATTGTCCTTGCCCCATTGCCACATAAAGTCCCAGTCAATTGGGCATTGCCACATTACCTTTCCTTTGAGAGAAAGGTTTTTCAAAATTCCTTTAACTACAAGTCCATCAGCCAGTGATCAGCTCAGAACTTCCTACAGATGCTGAAGGACAAGGACATATCATCTGAGAAACACAAAAGTTGCAGGTGCTAGAATTTCAGCCCTAAGAAAAAGCCTCTGGCCATCCACATGAGCAATGCTTCATTATCTTATACACTTCTATCAGGTCAACCCTCATCCTCAGTCACTCTGAGGAGAAAGGAAGAAGTTCACTCAACCTATTCTTATAAGGCATTCTCTCCAATCCAGGCAGCATCCTTGTAATTCTTCTCTGCACCCTCTCCTGTAATGTTGTGACCAGAACTGAACACAACACTCCAAGTAAAGACAAGAAATTGCAGGAGTTACTCAATGGGTCAGACAGCATCTCTAGGTAGAAATAATCAACATTTCATGTCTGAGCTCTTTATCAAGACCAAGATAAAAAGGCAAAGAAAAGAAATGGACAATTATATGATAGGTTTAGAAGGATATGAACCAAACACAGATAGGTAGGACTAGTATGAGTGGGACATTTTGGTCAACATGGGCAAGTCGAGTCAAAGGGTGTGTTTCCATGTTGTGACTCTATGACATAGATAGATAAAGAGAGAAAGAAGCTGGGGAAGGGGTCCAGATCATCTGGCAGAATGCCTCATCACCAGAACTCACTAACAAGCGCCAGGATCTGGCCTGGCTGATGACAAGAAGAGCACTCCCACTCAGATCCTTACTCCTAATGGATGTTGCCCTCAAACAACTGTTATGGGGAGGAGACAGTGGGCTATCTCTTGCAGGCATATTGCTAAGAAGGTGCGGAGAAGGATGCAAGAGTCCTCATCATGTGTTACACTCAGCAGCAGTGTAACAGAGAACTTTCTAATTTAGGGCTGTTTCTGTGGATGCACACAATGACAGACATCCGCTGGCTGCTGGAAGATCATCACTTAAGTGAAAGATGCCCATTAGTCTGCCCAAAACCTATTGGTCTTCCAGCACAGTGAGGGAATTCTGCCAACTTGTACATTCCAGAATGCAGGAGTACATGCTGAAGGGTGCACTGTGGCTTGGTGTAGCCAATATATGGGCATTATGGGAAGGAACACAGACTGGAGTCTTCTCTGCTACCAGGCATTTAGGGGATGGGACCAGTGGAGAAGCTCATCAAACAACAGAGGAGCAAGTCACCACAAGGGGCCACATTGGGAGCAATGGTGCTGTAGTCAAACAAAGGATTAACACTGTACAATAACAAAAGGTGTATCCAAATGTGATACTAATAATGTTAAAATACTGCACTGTTTCCCTTATTTTATATTGTGAAATATATTTATTTTTGAATGTAAAATGTGTCGATGAGAATTCCTGCAAAGGCTGGGGACCCTGTGATATCTATCTTTGTGGGCGACGTCAGAACATCATTCAAGAGGGTGAACCCTGACAAGGCATCAGGCCCTAACAGCGTACTTGGCAGGGTACTGAAAATCTGTGCCAACCAACTAGCCAGAGCGTTCACAGACATTTTCAACCTCTCATTGTTGCAGTCAGTGGTTCCCACCTGTTCAAAAAGGCATCAATCATCCCGGTACCCAAGAAGAGCCGGTGGGCTGCCTCAACGACTACTGCTCAGTAGCACCGACATCTGCAGCGATGAAATGCTTTGAAAGGTTGGTCATGACCAGAATTCACATAACTAAGCAAAGGTCTGGTCCCACTGTAATTTGCCTATCATCACACAATTGTCCCACAGCAGATGTAATATCCGTGGTTCTCCACTCAGCTCTGGATTAGCTCGTAAAAAGCAACTCATACAGCTGCTCTTCATTGACTACAGCTTAGCATTCAATACCATTATTCCCTTAGTGCTGGTCAAGAAATTACAAACTCTAGGCCTCTGCACCCCCATCTGCAACTGGATCCTTGACTTCCTCATCGGAAGATCACAGTCAGTATGAACTTCTCTTCCTCACTCATTATCAACACAGGCTCACCCCAAGGATGTGTGTTCAGCCCACTGCTCTACTCACTATACACCCATGACTGTGTGGCCAGGCACAATTCCAATGCCATCTATGAGTTTGCCAATGACACCACAGTTGTCGGCAGAATCACAAACGGCAATGAGGAAGCTTACAGAAGGGAGATAGATCAGCTCGTTGAGAGGTGTCATGCCAACAACCTTGCGCTCAACATTAGCAAAACCAAAGAGTGATTGTGAACTTCAGGAGGAAGTCAGGGGAACATGACCCAGTCCTCAACGAGGGCTCAGTAGAGGGTCAAGAACTTCAAATTTCTCAGGTCAGCATCCCCAAGGATCTGTTCAGGAGCCTCCATGTCGATGCAATCATGAAGAAGGGTCACTAACGGCGATACTTTGTGAGATGTTTGAGGAGATTTGGTATGTCACTGAAGACTCTCGAAAACTTCTACAGGTGTACCGTGGAGAGCATTCTGGCTGGTTGCATCACTGCCTGGTATGGAAGCACTAATTCTCAGGACAAGAATAAGCTCCAGAGGGTTGTAACTCGGCCTGCGTCATCACAGACATCAGACTTCTCCATCAAGGACATCTACATGAGGCAGTGTCTTGAAAAAGCAGCCTCTTCCTCAAAGACCCCCACCACCCAGGCCATGCCGTCTTCACTCTGCTACCATCAAGGAAAAGATACAGGAGCCAAAAAATGAGCACTCAGCAGCACAAGGACGGCTTCTTCCCCGCTGCCATCAGATTCCTGAATAATCAATGAACCTAAGACACTGCTTTAATTTTCGTGCTCTATTTCTTTTTATTTAATGTTGTAAGGTGGTTTATATGAACGTTTGCACTGTGATGCTCCGACTAAACAATGAATTTTGCGACTTGTTCATACCAATAAATTCTGTTTCTGATTCTAATTCTAAAAAATATTAGCTTTGAGTTCTAAAGATTAGGGTTCGAGCAAGTCCTGACTCTCCATTCTTCTCTTCTGTGCTACTCATACAAGAGAGGAGCTAAACAAAAGTTTCAATAGCATTAAGAGCACATGGAGTAGCTCCAAAGTATGTATCCTGTTTCCAGCTGGTGTCTAATTAAATGTACAGGTTGTCATCTTCCGGTATTTTGAGGACTTCCCTTTCCAGTTGATAATGGCAGTGAAGCTCTCAATGGATTTGTTCGGGATAATTCTCCAGTGATTCCTGAGAATTCCAGTTTCATCTAGTCCCAGTCATGTTTTTAAAGGAATTACAGATATTACTTGTGGTTAAATTGGCCTTTTAAAATAAAAATTGGTTTCAATATAACAGGGAAATGCCAGGGGCTGCCAAATTCAGGATTCCTCCATATAATTTGGCAAATAAGGAAGTGCCAAACCTGCCAGCTACTCTTGGCCAAATGGGTTCCCTCCATTGGATTCCTCAGTTAGTTCACTGACAAAGCATAAGATTTTTGCAAGCATGCTGGAAAGTGCATTCAGAAACCTGTGGCAAGTTAAGCCTGGCACAGGAACAGGAATCATTCATGAATGTGAAGAAATGGCCATCATGGACCAAAATAGTAATAGGTAGTGTGTTTTTTTTATTGTTTTAAGTACTCAACACAACAATCAGCATCAATTAAATATTTTAAATTGCTTTCACATAGTTTGAGTTTTTTTTAATTGGTGGCAGAAGTTGAAGGCAGCGGGGATAACAGAAGGGCAGAAATGAGAAAGACCCTCACAGAACTCTCTTCGAAGATGGGAGGAGAACTGGATTCATGAAGACGACTTTTTTAATTTCTGATTTATTTTAAATTTTAACAGATTCTTAAAAATATTTAATGTTTTCATTGCCTGAAAGACTACTGTTCTGCAGCTGTCTATGCCAAGAACCTGTTGTGATAGGTATTTTCTTTCAGTTTGTGGGACAGATTTGTTCTTCCCAACTGTCTCTTCCAAGATGCAGGGCCTAAGTGCCATAGAGGACCTAACCATCAAGAATCAGGCTGGGTTTTTGTAGGAAGCTGACACTGGCAGATCCACAAGAGGTAAGTTCAGATTTATTGGGGTAAGGGTAAGATAGATCAGAATATTACCCCACAACAAGCACTATGCAATACAGTGTGTTCAAGAAAGAGGAGAATGGTGCAGTCCATTGCCTATTTCTGTTAAATAGCCTCATTCACCACTCAAGTCTCTACTCTTACTATGGACATCTACCAATAACACCAAAGAATTAGTACACAGTACATCAACGTGTAGTTTGTTTTCTGCTTAGACACATTGGATTGCATAGCAGATCTATTTCCCTTTTGTCCAAGTAGACCTCGCTGCAGATCATTTTTGGGTAAAATTGGAGCTAGGTTTGTAGTTTATTGTTTTTCTTGATAACATTGGGAGACTAAGGTGGCCAACTTCATACTTCACTGCAGGTTGATCGTGCCATCCAAAATCCATGGAATGTGCTACAATTAATGGGTGAAGAGAGGTAATGTCCTAGCAGTTCTACACCAAACACAAGAACTGCAGGTGCTGAAATCTGTCTTTTTCAATCTTTTTAATGATTTTAATATACAATAAACAATGGACAGAGGGAATAAGGATACATAATTAAAATATTACAATATACAACAATCAGTATGTAATAATAGTATATCCATCTCTCCATACTCAATCAAAGAGAACAAAGCAAAGAAAAAAATTCATATTATAGTTAAACCCTTTGTTTTTCTAATCTAATGAAGAAGAGAAAACAAAAAAACAAAAAAAAAAACTGGAAAGCCTGGATCAGTGTTCATCAAACACAGGACACCTGGTCCTCATCCAAAAGAGAACGAAATGCTATCAGGAAGGGACAACAAATTAAAGAAAACATTAGAAATTATATCATACAAAAATATTGTATGAACGGGCACTAAGTTTCTTCAAATTTCACAGATGGATCAAATGTAGGACTTCTAATTTTCTCTAACTTCAAACAGGCCATGGTTTGAGAAAACCATTAAACTGTAGTAGGCGGAGTGGGCTCTTTCCATTTAAGAAGAATTGGTCTCCGAGCCATCAGGGTGGTAAAAGTTATCATATCTGATGAGCAAAAGCCAGACAATGACCTTCATCTGCTCCTAAAACTCCAAAAAGATTTGGTTGTAAGTCAAGGACAGGTGAAAAAGTACCAGATATCATTCCAGAATTGGACAGGACCAAAACATATGGGTCAATGAAGCCAATTGCGAATTACATCTATCACAGATTGGATTAAAATGAGGAAAAATACAGGCAAGCTTGTCCCTGGATAAATGCCCTCTACCTTGAGTTGAAAAAGTGTTGAACACACATTGATGAGGTATTAACAAGCTTGAGAATATTTTCCCACATCTCTGCTGGTAAAGACCTTTGGAGTTTCAGCTCCCATGCCCTTTTAAATTTATCAGTTGAAACTGGTCGCAATTTTAATAACATATAAATGATTGCTACTAAATCCTTCAAAGAGGGATTTAAACAAAAAAGAGCATCAACCCATATCCGACTGATACAGTGGGGGAAATTAGATAATATCACATTCAGAAAACATCTAATTTGAAAATACCTAAACAAATGTGAATTAGGGAAACCATAATTTGTTTGAAAGTTGTTCAAAGGACTTAAGATAACCTTCCATGAACAGATCCACACCTGACCTTCCAAAAAGAAAAAGCTCGATCATTCACAGATGGCTGAAAAAATATCAGATAAAATTTAAAAAAATTAAATCAAGCAACCTCTGGAACTGAAATCATATCTGTAATGTGAGCTTGGGTATAGGATTAGTTATCAATTTTCTCACCTTGGTGAGTGAAAAAGGAAGGACAGTTCCCAATGGGGAAACTATCGAAAATTTCTTGATATTTCAATTCCAGATTTCCCATGACTGATGTTCAAGTTTATCATAATAATAAATCCAGAACATGATATATCGAATATTAGTAGAATCTAAGATTAGGTGCAGATGCTGAAATCTTGAGTGAACAAAGAGATAGAGGAACTCAGTGGGTCAGGCAACATCCCTTTTAAAGTATCCCTACTCAAAAGATTGACTCACCAGTTCTCTCCATGGATGCTTCCTGATCTGCTGAGTCTCTCCAGCTTTTCTTTATTCATTACTTATTCCATGACAGCATTCCATTACTGAGGGTTTTCTATACCTAGCCAAGAGCGCTCTGGTTATACATAATACTGGTTCCAATCCTTTTCTGCAGGGCCTCCTATCTAGAAATGAGACATGAATGAAATGAATGAACGATCGAACGCCTGATGAATATTGTGAAATAACTCATTCCAACTATTTTCAGCGTTGTCTAGACCACCCTTACATGTATTGTAAGGAATAAAATTATTTGTCCTTGAATTCGTGTAGATTCTCACATCTAGAGAACCCAGTTTCTTTCTGCTTTGCAAGTTGCCAGATGCTATTAGATGTGTTTATAATAATTTTCACCCTTGTTTTGGACCTTTTTAAATCATTGTTGATGCTGCATCTTATGACCAAGTAAGAATTTCAGTGCATCTGTGGACTGGAACTGATTATCCGTGACAATTAACTCTCAAATTATATCAAAGCATTTTTTTGAATATTTTATTAAATTTTTATTCAGACATGTAATCATAACAAAATACAAAATATGATAATCATATATTAATATTAGATCCATTATATATGATGGAATAAACCCCCAAGCCCCCCAACCCCCTACCCCCAGCAATAAATCCCCACAGAAGAAAAGAAAGGAATAGGTGAAAAGAAGAAAGAAGCAAGAAAAGAAAACAGACCTGATTGCCAATAAGACACTGCCCAACACACAGTCCTAACCATTTATATTTTTAATTCTTCCAAGGAGGTTAATGAGGTTCTCGAAGTTTAGGGAAAATATCTATAAATTTATACCTGCAATTTGGAAATACGGTACTTATATCATAACATTTTTGTTTCTTACTTGGTCACCTAAGGAATAGAGTTCATGCAGTTAAATTTTGCCTCAGCCTAAGTGAATGAGATAAGCATATTTTGGCTCATCAACCTGTTGATGTCGTGTGGATGAGCGGAGAGAATACCTCATTGTCCTTTGTTGCTGACCATGAGAGGTGCCAGTAATAATTAGAGTAAAATTAAGCTTATCTGTCATGAAGTACCTGGCACAGTGAGAAGCATTCTTCTGTGAAGAGTTCGATAGGTCATCTCTAGCACTACATACAGCCGTGTAAAGAGCAAAAATTCCCCACCTAAGAGTCACAATAAAAAGGATGATTTATTATTACCAAGCGAGGGCAGCATGAGAGCACTAATATGAGGTTCATCCAGGAGCCTGATGGCTGAGGGAAAGAAATGATCCTTAAGCCTGTTGGTAAGCGATTTCACACTCTTGAGCTTTCTTGCTGATGGGAGGAGGAAGAAGAGAGAGTGTGACCAGGGTACAATGGATATTTCAGTAATTTTGAATTCCTTTCCTAGACAGCAGGAGATGCGGATGGAGTCCATGGAGGGAAGGAAAGTTTGCCTTGTATTCTGAGCTGTTTTCACTATCTTCCCAAGCTTCTTGCGATTCTGAGCAGAGCATCTCTTGTATCACATTCAAGTTCAAGTTTATTATCATCTGATTGAGCCAATAAGTATGCTTTCAATGGTGCACCTGAAGAAAGTCAGGGGGAGGGGGAGGGGGATGGGAAAACAGGCCAAACTTTCTTAGTCTTCTGAGAAGGTAAACCCCAAAGGTTTATTATTTATTTGTTCAATTTATTACTTCATTTAGTTCTGACATTCTTCCATCTGTTCCCTTAAAGGAGGGATAAAATACTTGAAACACAATTGAGATAAGATCACTGCCAAAGTGCAGATGGAGGAATACCTTGTGAATGAGCATTCACTTATCGTATCAACAAGAATTTCCAACCTTGAATTAAAAACCAACAGGCTTCATGATCTTCATTTGAATCCGGACACAAACCCCTTCAGTTTCACTTACTTACAAATTGTACCAATTAGCAGCATTTGTCCACTTCAACTTTAGTGTTACCTGAATATCAAAGCTACTACAGAGTTAGTTGGATAATAATTGGACAACCCTGGGAAATGGAAGTAGGGTTCATGATGTGCAATTAACCCAGATCCTTTGGATTTGGTGCAGACCTTGCTTAAAATTCATACTTTCTGTTCATTGCCTTTATTTCAGCAAGTGGCCAGCACCAACCATGCTGTGATAGCCTTAGCAAATGCTCATATGGTTTACATTACCTGAAATAAGCTACATTTTTAAAGCAGAGGTGTACCAGGCTGAAGCTGGCAGTTAGAACAATCTAGCAGAACTGCAGGCTCCAGGGAGCAGGGCACCAGAAACAGGGAGAAGACCCCCTCCATGGAGAAGGAAAGTCATGACTTGCACTTGGCTTGGATTAAAGTGAGGGAGAGTTGCGCAGGTCGTCAGCTTCACTCTCTCGCCCCGGCCTATCTGGACTCAGTGGCAAGACATAGTCGAGATGGCTGGAGACAGGTCAGGATGCAGTGGATGACCAGCAGTGTTCTGTGTCTCACTGTGTACTCTTAGCGCTCCACAATGCATTGCTGAGAATCGCCTTTCTGCCCCTTGAACCAGTGATGGTTTCTTCTCCACAATCCGCCGAATCCAGGCTTCACACGCTAGGTAGACCAACCCTGAGTGTTGTGGGTCCACGGCAGTTATGCTCGCAAGACTCGCTACCCATTGTTGGGCATCCTCATCTGCCTTTGCAGCCGTTGGGAGATGTCTCCTCTTCCTCCTGCTCCGCCGTTGGGATGATCACCTAGTGGTTTAATAATGACACCACCCCCTCACTTGCTGAAGCAGTTTTCAGGGTGTGACACAAGGAGTCAACAAGTGAGAGATTTAGGAGATGAGTGAGGTCCAGTGATGCCTACCATCCCCACCTTTGTGAGGCGCAGCTATCAGCACCAAAGGTTCTCCCTCTCCTCAGAGCTCCATACAGAGGAGAGAAACAGAGGAGATGACCCTACAGGATGGTGACCAGTGAGGGGCTCAGAGGCTGAAGGGCCCACACAGGCTGTGAGCTGTTGGCCACTGGCTCATGGGAACCAGGTATCAGAAGGGGATTTGAAAGCGTGCTGAAAACAAGATAGGTTCCCGAAGGGGCTTGGGCACTGAAGTGTTCCTGATTGTGTCGAGGAAGTGTTGTGTGATCTGGAGCTAATGAATTGAACTGGGATCTGTGCTACTGCAGAGGCTTCAGGAGAACTGGAAGCAAATCCACCTAATGCTCTGACTCTGATGGGACTCTCCTTCTCTTCTCTCTTACTGTAAGGGCCACCAGGCAACACTGTTGGCAAATCTTTACCTTACAGCAGGCAGAAGGCAATGTCATGTGGTATATGATCACATGACAATAAAGGAATCTTGAATCTTACAACAAAATGGAAAGAGCAAAGTTGATCTTACTGATAAAAGGGAAAAATGTTCTCCCTCTGCAGTGTGTCTGGACACTGTTAAGAAACATTTTGAAAACAGCTGACAAGGTGTGATGTGCTATCAAGCAGAAAACACAAAGGCTGTTCAACAGGCTTTATTCCACATAAACTTCCACAGAGCTGGCTGTGAGAGTTGGCTGTGCTGCCTCTGAGACTGACCTTGAGGGGCCAGATTTAGCTTATATTCTGGAGGGTGATTGGCAGCTGACCGGGTGGGGCTTGGTCCATTCAGGTTGGCTGATTGACGGCCGGCCGGCCAGCTGATGCCTTGTCCTCCAGTGCTCTTCTGCATGAACACAGGTTGCCCCCTGCAGTAGGCTAGTGGTGTATCACCACGGAAAATTACTGGAAAGAGCAGAGAACCATGAACCTGGATGAAGCGTGTTGCACAATAAAAAGACCTCACACTTGATCTCAGTCAGTGAGAGCATTTGCAGCTGCCATCTTTTGGCAACAGGGCCCTTCCCTCATAGTTTGCTTAGTGCACCATTATTTCTTTCGCTCATCTGACGAACAAACTCCATCATTCAGGACTGGGACTTAACCTTCATGTGTCCCAGCAGGACAGTACACCAATATTTTGTGTTTACACCACACAGCCTGCACACACCACCAGCCATTTCAAACACATTGCATAACAATCGCTAACACATATCTCAAACTTATAGAGCAATGACACTCACGTTTAGCAACAGAGAAGAAAATGAGTGAGGACATGCCAGCAGCTATTTAACCACAATGGACAGCACTGGACTTATGCAACCACAAGAAGTGCATGGCCTCATTCCTCTTTTCGCATTCATCTTGCCTCCAATCCACGGCATCTTCTGATCTACGTTGCATTCTATGTAAGGTGCACCCTTTCCCTCATCCTGCCCTAAACAAAACAACTGTGAAAAAGGCACACAAATGCCTCCACTTTCTTAGGAGTCTGAGGAGATTTGGCCTGTTGTCAAATATTCCATCAAATTTCTACAGGTGCGCTGTGACTGACTGGTGGCATCACAGCCTGGTTTGGCAATTCATCTGCACAGGAGCATGGAAGACTCCAGAAGTTGGAAAAACTGGTCGATCACAGGCTCCAACCTTCCATCCATTGAAGATATCTATGTGAGACTCAAGAAGGCAGCCAACATCAGAAAGGACCCCCATTACCTTGGTCACAACCTCTTCTCACTGTTGGACGTAAACTGGAATGTTGTTTCATTGAGCATCTTTGCTTTATCTGATGCAGCAGTGATGATCTCCCAGTGGCCAATGAATTAAATTCCATGCACAATTGCTATTTTGATGTATCTGTCCAAGGGATTATTTACTGCCAAATTGAGGCCACCCACAAAATGGAGGAACAAGACCTTATATTCCATCTCAGTAATCTCCAGCCAGACAGCACCAATGCCAGGTTCTCTCATTTCTGTTGACTCCCATCGTTGGTCTTTTTCTTTTCCCACTCCTCTGTCCACTTTCTTCCA
The DNA here is from genome assembly GCF_036971445.1 of Narcine bancroftii. Classification (NCBI taxonomy): domain Eukaryota; kingdom Metazoa; phylum Chordata; class Chondrichthyes; order Torpediniformes; family Narcinidae; genus Narcine; species Narcine bancroftii. Next base: position 411,764,978 of record NC_091469.1, read on the forward strand.
TCTCCTACCCCCTTCCCTTTCTTCTCTTGTAAGAGAGTTCCCCTTCTTAACCCTCTGCTTCTTTCTCTTCTATCCTCCCACCTATATTCACTTATTGGCTTGTTGGCCTGTGCTCCTCCCCATCCCATAAGACAATTATTAGAGTTTAATACGTAAGAGCATTCAAGCTATCAAGTCTGCCCTGCCATTCGATCATGGCTGATTATTATCCTTTACTTCCCCATTCTCCTACTCTCTCCCCTTATCCCTTGATTCCTTTCCTGATTGGGGACATATCAACCCCCGTCTTAAATATACCCAATGACTAGGCCTCTGCAGCTATCCATAACAACAAATTACATAGATTCATCACACTCCCCCTCATCTCTGTTCGAAAGGGATATCAGCCAGATTATAAACATTCCTGACGAAGGGCTCAGGCCTGAATCGTCGACTGTCTTTTACATCTTATGAATGGTGCATAGCTTGCTGACTTTCTACAGCAATTTTGCAAACTTGTCGAACTCCCTACCACAGAAAGTTGTTGAGGCCAGTTCACTAGATGCATTCAAAGAGGAGTTGGATGTGGCTCTTACGGCTAAAGGGATCAGAGGGTATGGAGAGAAGCAGGAATAGGGTCGCATGATCAGCCATGATCCTATTGGATTGTTGAAGGCAAGAGTGACTGAACTACCTCCTCCTACACCTGTTTTCTATAATTCAATGGAACAACTGAACCTACCTGTAACAAAATCTGATTGAGCAAGACAGCCAATTGGAAAAAAGTGTCCTACAGATGCTCTTGACAGGTCAGAAGACAAGTCAAACAGTGTGACATTATATCATACTTTGACGAAGGGCTCAAGCCTGAAGTATCAGTTATGTATCTTTGTCTTTACTACATAAAGGACACCGTGTGACCTGCTGAGCTGCTCCAGCATTTTGTGCTTTTACTTACATCATACCATGGGCTTGGCCTCCACAAGGCACAGGCCAAACAGATGTTCTACCTCAGCAGCCAAAAACCCTTAAGGCTATCTATTCAGAAGTACGGCATTGAAACCATGATGCATCACATTTGTGGTAGATGGAACAATTACATTTAATGAAAGAGAAAGAGCACAGTGAGCATCACTGCTGGAGAAAGGCAGTAAAAGAAAAGCAACAGCTTGGCAGTAAAAGGATTAGCTTCAAGCTGTGCTACAAGCCTCTGTTTATGCTTGAAGCCCTGGAGTGAACCTGGTATGAACCTCGATGTTCACAACATTTTCAGGGTTTTCGATTAAAGCTCTGTTTTATTATTTTCAAAAGGATAAAGCAAAGGCAGCAAACCTTTCTGTTTCTCAGTTGACTCCATCACTTACAAGATGCCGAGCCAATTATAAAAGAGAGGAACACTTTTGGACTGCATCAGTGACAACTGAAGAACACTATGAGGTCAGTGATTTCAAGATCCCTTCAGCATCCACCCACACACAGACACTCTGTCTACATACACTTTAATAGAGCACCTTCAGCATTGCCTGGATGAGTGATAAACAGTGAAAATAAAATACTAAATTAACTTATTTAAATGGCCAGTGTGAGTTCGAGTGCCAAAATTCACTGGTTTTGAAATAACACTGTACGGGAATGAATATTTATGTTTTTCACCAATTTGTGCAAAATATAAGACCATAAGCCAAGACATGGAGCAGAATTAGGCCATTCAGCCCATCAAGTCTGTTCTGCAGTTCAAACCATGGCTGATGCACTTTTCCTGTCAACCCCATTCTCCTGCCTTCTCCCCATAAGATTTAGGAACAGAATTAATTTATCAGATTCACAGAAGAGTTAATCCTGTGGAACTGAAGCTGAGCATACTTGAGAAAGAATTTCCCAAGTCACATCCAGGGTGAGTATTTGTGGAAAAGCCCGGGGGCAGGAAGTTGACTTTGCCAGATATTATTCTATATCAGAATGCTCAACTACTGAATGCAATACTTTGTGTTGTTAGTGTGGCCAAGAGGTGGAGAGAACGCTGGGAAAATGTCAGCGGAAAGAGACCAACCATGAAACCTTGGACACCAGGCTGAACAACTTGTCCAAAAATTCAAAAGCCACACTATGAGAAAATTAAGAACTAACTGTATCATTTTAACTTGAGGGTTCAAAAGACTATTTAAAGCAGATTTAGCAAATTAAAATTAAAATATTCATCTGTGCTTAAGTTATAATATGTAATTATTTATGGCAATAAAGAAAATAAATTCATTGAAAGAAATGAGAGGGTAGTCTGAGATTGTAATCAGGATCAGAAGACAAGAGGTCGATAAGTGGGTTCTCTATTTGTAAAGGTACTGCAAGAAACTTTTGATCACGTGTTTTTAACTTAAACATAATGATTAAAAGAAACACGAAAAGCAAATGTCCAGGAAGGCTTAAATGGCTGCAGTAACAATATGACAAAAGGAATTTCATTTTTTTTTCTGACCTTGGTTTGTGTGGATCAAGTCACCAGAGGATTTACTAATCTTCATCAATCATCATCACCAGTTCTTTAGTATCACTTGAACCATCAGAAGAGGCTTGGATTTTCTGAAGGGAACCTCAATTAGCAAATAGAAAAATATAGGGGAATGTAGTGAAATTTAAATATCTAAAATGGAGCTATCTGTGGTGGCCAGAATTAGATAAGGACAAACTCATATAATCACATGCCAATTATCAACATCATTTCCACAGCATCAATGGAAATGAACTAGTGTGGTAAAAATGAGCCATACAATTGGAAGGGCAGTGATTTCTTATTATGTTAGGCAATCATTCAAAGTGATTCAAAGTGTTTCTGATGAATTGAACAACCACAAACAAAATATCCTGAAGAAAGGCACAGGCCTGAAACATCACCCATCTTTTGCTTTCTATGGATACTGGGTGACCTGCTGAATTTTTTCATCACTTTTGTGTGCTGCACAACAACTCAGCACATGCAGACTTCTTGCATTTTTCTCAGCCGTCAACTGCATTTCCTCTGTTTCCTCCACTTCCTCCCTGGCCCTTTCTTGCAACAGACATAACAAGAACATGGTTCCCCTTGTCCTCACCTACCACCCCATCAGCATCACATCCAATGTATCATTTGCTGAAATTTACTCCACCTACAGTGGAATCCCACCACAAGACAAAGCTTCTTCTCTCGCCCCCCCTCTCAGCTATCTGTACGGATCGCTCCCTTCCATGACTTCCTCCGCCACTTATCCTATCCCACCAATCATCCCCTTGGTACCTACCATTGTGACTGCATGAAGTGCTACACTTACACTCTCACCTCCTCCCTCACCATTATTTGGGGCCCCAAACAGTCCTTCAAAGTGAACAACATTTCATTTTACCGCATCAAATGCTCCCAATATGGCCTCCTCTACATCGATAAGACTTGATGCAGACTGGGAGATTGTTTTGTTGGACACCTTTTCTCTCTCGGCTACAATAGCAAGGACCTTCACTTCAGTTTCACACACCTTTGCCACACTGACATTTATGTCCACAGCTTCATGTACTGTCAAACTAGGATCACCCTATATACCCACTCAGCAGTCTCCAACTAGACTGTAAATATGCACTTCCAATTTCCATTAACCGCCTCCCCTAGTCTCTCTCTTTCTCTACCCCACTGTCCCCCTTCCTCCAGCTCTCCATCTCCTTCTCCTATCAAAGAGCCACCCTTCTTAGCCCTCTGCCCTCCTATCACCTCTCATCTTCATCTTCCCATCTGTATCCAACTGTTAGCCTGTTTCCATTCCCTTCTATTCCCCTTACCTAACCCTCCCCCCCACCTCCCACCAACCCCATCCCACATCCCACCTTTTTATTCAGACCTGCTTGATTTTTGGCTTTCCTGAAAAGGACTCAGGTCCAAAATGTCGACTGGCTTTTACTGCTGAGTTTCTCCCCAACATTGTATACTGCACTGGACCTCAGCATCTGGAGATTTATTATTTATCACATAATATTATGTGATTTGCAGGTTTAGCTTGCTTTATATGGCTTTTTAGAATAAATTTGTCAGATTACAATCTACAGAAGATTTGGCACCGTTCATGAGTAAAAATGGAATGAAACATACCGGAGTTCCATTGTATTACCTGCTGTCTAATGGAGCAGCTGCAAGCACAGAACAAAGGATTAAACATGCTCTCGTCAACCAAATGTTTGATTCAAATTCAATGACGTGTCAGTTATTATTGGATCACAATTTGGCAACTTTCTGAAAATGTATTGGAACATATTCTGACACACCTAATGATGGAATAGAAACAGAGTTGCATCTGAAAGGCTGCTTAGTTGATGAATGAGAAACAGACAAAGCAGAAAAAATAATCTGGCTGGAGCAGAGTTTGAGAAAGTAGTCTTAAACTGAAGAATTCCAGTGTTGGAAATCAACACCTCAAGAGGTTAAATTATTACTTGGAAGAGTTATCAATGGCTTGACCAAAGATTTATCCTCTTTAATCATGGTATATTATTAGTAATGTTATTATTATTGAACAAATCTCACTAGTCAGGTTTAAAACAAGAAAGTTACCAGGAATTCCAACAGCTCAGTTTGTCTAGTTGTAAGTTCAACACAGATTGTAAATGAAATGGTCAAATGAAACTAAAACTTCAGATATATCCAATTCTTTAAGTAGACAGGACCAGTTCTTGATGACGACTCAGCCCAGTATGTGTCAAACTTTTAGCATAAGTTCTAAAAGTTTTGGTCACCAGAGGATGTACCTTCATAGAAACAGAAAACTGGGAGTTCAATTTAAATTGCAAAAGAGTATTTCCCATTTCGCTACACAGTAACTGTGAATAGTTACCATTCAAACACAATGTTATGTAAATTACATGACTTAATCAAGTTCAAATTCAAGTTTATTATCATCTGACTGTATCAAATCAAATCAGTTACTATTTATTGCCATGTAACAAAACAGAAGTGTAATATTACACAAAATTACACAAAATTGCTGTAAGGCAGACAAAGATTTGCCATTAGCAATAGCATTGCCTGACGTCCCTTATAGTCAGAGAAAGAGAAGCAAAAGAGTCCCTCCAGAGTCTGAGTGGCCGTAGATAAGCCTACAGTGCTCCTGCAGCCTCTGCAGCCGCAGAAGACTCTAGTTCATTTCCAACCATCAACAACCCAAGCCCAGATCCAAACTTCCAACATGATAAAAAAGCCTTCAATCCCCAAGGCCCTCTGGGAGTCCTCTTCACCCTTAACAATCTCTCAAAGCACAGTTCCGATACCTGGTTCTCATGAGCCTGTCTCCAGCTGCCGGCAGCCTGGCGTGAGTCCTTTGACCTCAAGTCACCAGTGGCCTATCTGGGTCACTCACATGCATCGCCAACAACTTGCCGCCTGTGTGTTTCCTTCAGCTGCAGATCCCCTCACTGACCTGCCACCACAGTCACCGTCCTTAGGGTAATTTCCTCTGTTCCTCCTTCTCAATGAAGGGTGCGGTCAATGTTACTAGTGCCCTGCTCCAGCTCACTGCTCCCCTGGAGTCTGTAACCCCTCAAAGCCACTGCTGAACACAGGCATCACCATCTTGGGCCAGGCCCCAGAGTCACAAGATTTTAAACAAAACACTTATTTCCTTCAACAGGCCATTTAAAGCCTATACAAAGTCTTAGTTTATATGGTGGTAGAATCCCATGGGGAAGTGGAGCATCTCCAATTCCAGCTCTCCCAGGTCAGCACCAGTAGCAGGACTGTCGTTGCAGCAGCTCCAGCAGGTGCCGGCAATTTTTTTTATATCAAGATTCAAGATTCCTTTATTATCATGAAATTGCCTATTGCCTGCCATAAGGCATACAAAGAGTCACCATTAGTGTTTCACAACACCCCTAACAGTAAGAGAGAAAGAGAAGCAAAAGGTAGTCCCTTCAGATTCACTGGGTGTCTGTCAGAGGATGCAATCTGATGAAGATTTATGGTAAGTGTAATGGCAACCTGATAAAAGAATAAAACTATTGTGCTAAGCACTGTGGTCAATAGTCAATAAAAACACACATATATTTCATTCTTTCTTTGGCTTGGCTTCGCAGACAAAGATTTATGGAGGGGTATGTCCACGTCTGCTGCAGGCTCGTTGGTGACTGACAAGTCCGATGCGGGACAGGTAGGCACGGTTGCAGCGGTTGAAAGGGAAAATTGGTTGGTTGGGGTTGGGTGTTGGGTTTTTCCTCCTTTGTCTTTTGTCAGTGAGGTGGGCTCTGCGGTCTTCTTCAAAGGAGGTTGCTGCCCGCTGAACTGTGAGGCGCCAAGATGCATGGTTTGAGGCGATATCAGCCCACTGGCGGTGGTCAATGTGGCAGGCACCAAGAGATTTCTTTAAGCAGTCATTCTACCTCTTCTTTGGTGCACCTCTGTCTCAGTGGCCAGTGGAGAGCTCACCATAGAACACGATCTTGGGAAGGCGATGGTCCTCCATTCTGGTGACGTGACCCACCCAGCGCAGTTGGGTCTTCAGCAGCGTGGATTCGTTGCTTGCGGACTCTGCCAGCTCGAGTACTTCGATGTTGGTGATGAAGTCATTCCGATGAATGTTGAGGATGGAGCGGAGACAGCGCTGATGGAACCGTTCTAGGAACCTAGGTGATGCCGGTAGAGGACCCATGATTCGGAACCGAACAGGAGCGTGGGTATGACAACGGCTCTGTACACGCTGATCTTTGTGTGTTTCTTCAGGTGATTGTTTTTCCAGACTCTTTTGTGTAGTCTTCCAAAGGCGCTATTTGCCTTGGCGAGTCTGTTGTCTATCTCTACTTACAGTAGGAAACAGCCCATATCGGCCCTTCTAGTCTGCACCAATTTAAGTGAAACTCCACTAATTGCATCTACCTGTTCCCTATTCATAACCCTCCAACCCCCTCACATCCATGCACTCATCCAACCTCCTCTTAAATGACAAAATTGACTCTTCTCAACTACCTCTTCCGGAAGGTCATTCCACTCAGCCACCACTCTCTGCGTTTTTCCCCCTAACCCTTAACTTATCACCCCTCATTCCAATCTCTCCTTCCCTCAAGGGGAAGAGCCTATTCACATCTACTCTATCTATTCCCCTCATAATTTTAAATAACTCTATCAAATCCACTCTCAACCTTCTATGCTCCAATGAACACCCAGTATACTCAATATTTCTGCGTATTCTACGTAGTATATAGTTGCTGCAAAATATAGCAAAAGCACAATTTGTTCACCAGATGCCTTTGCTGTGCTGCACTTCAAGCAAAATATGATGGGAAAAATTCATCCAGAAGGGCACAGGTGAGCACAGGTGTAAGCTTAAACAAAGCCATATATCAAATGCACCTGTTTTCACATTACATATGTCTCAATCTTTGCTTCCAACCACATCTCTATAAAAATAGCTTTTCTAAATGTGCAGAAATACATATATTGGGTGACTTTAAATTGAACCAGCTTTCACTATTTCAGTATTACTTTATCTAGAATGTAGTGTGACGGATTATGCTGTGTTTGTGTTGTATTATAGATATGATTTTGGGAGATAAAGTGTGGCAGGTTTTTTTAGTTCAGGTCACATACAAACACTTCCGAACAGATCTCATTTAAAATACTGGAGCTCTGCTCAAACCAGACAGGGCAGCTCCTGGGTGCCTTTGCAAAATCTTTGAGGAGTGCCCAAGAGACTTCACTATGGATTGTTGTTTTGAAAAGTAACAGATGAAAGAGATTGGAGGAGTAGTTCGGAGTTGCAGGCTGTCTGGAGTGCAGCTTGCTGTTCTAAGAGGGTCATGTGATTTTGAAAGCAGAGAGAGTCAAACAGGCTTTTTCTCTGATAGAGAGAGAGAATGAATTCAGTTTTGCAGTTTTACAGTCAGCAGCAGCAGCTGGGACTGGAACAGGACAAGCAGGCAAGCTTGTGAACAAACTCAATTTTGAAGATGGTTGTGAGTGCTTAGTTCAGCCTTGTCAAAACCCTTGTGGTTCAAACAAAAGGAGAGGACTGGCTGCCTAATGTTTCACTTAAAATAAGAGAAACAAAAAGGAACTCTGTCATGACCTGAGAGAAAGAGGTTATCATCTGGAAAACCCTGAGGAGACAAGTTTCTTCGACAAGACTCTGATGTGGCTGATTAAAAGGATCAGTTTGTGTCCAGCAAACAACAAATATCTCTCTAAAAACTGACAAGAACCTTACTGAATGGTAACCATTTACCTTTCAAGCACCAAAGCCTGGTGAACTTCATAAATGTTAAATTTTGTGCACGGTATAAGAATTTCCTGCAACCAGTAAACTTGGAGAAATGAGATTGGACTGTGAATCAAATAACTTTTCTGAACTTACACACACATTACATACACGTGCTCTTAGGAATTAGAAGGAGGTTAAGTTAGGTTAGTTAAGTTAATAGTGATAAGTTAAAGTGTGATCCTGTTTTCATATTTAAAGATAATTAAAAGCAACTTTTGTTTCAGTAACCATTTGTCTTGGTGAATATCTACTGCTGCTGGGTTTTGGGGTCCTCTGGGCCTGTAACAGTAGGAGTTGTCCATATTTGAAATAATTCAGTATGCAAAATCTTATTGTTTAGATCTGTTTCTATTCAAAATTAAAATTCCTTGAGGACTAAAGAGTCTACTTACAATGCTCTGTGGATGAAATCAGTGCCCATTTTAATCAAAAAATATGCTACATATTGTTTAGGGTTACATAATTTAAAACATATGAAGGGATTTCATTTTTTCTGGTTTGATCAGATCAAGGAATGTTTCTTTCTCATGCAGAAATGAATTCAATCACTCTTACGGTGAATAAAGCTATAAAAGGAATGTCAGGATGGGTAAGTGCAATGTAAGTGTTGGAACACAATGGATTTGAAACCAGACATCCATTTGGCTGTTGCCATTGTGGAGTGTCGGACTGAAGAACCTATTAAGTGCTCACAATGAGACATTTTGCAGAATCATGATATGCTGAATCAATCCAATTGTCATACTGATGGATTGCATTTAGACTGGTACTACATTCATGGGTCAGTAATAGTTCTGTAAGTTAAAATCACATTTAATGCAAATCCATTCCAATCTGTTGAGATGAGGCACTGATCAAAAGGTTCCACTACACAATCTAAAGTGTCCTGATAAGCAGTCCTGACCTGACACATTTATGTTTTTTTCACAGCCACTGCATTCCAGAAAATGTTCCCCAAATTCTGGGACGCAGTCTGTGCAAAAGGTCCTGGAGGTAAAATATTGCTCTGATTTTTTTGACTTCCTGGATCCCGAGAGAATTTCACAGAACACCTGCTGTCTATACGCAACTGCAGGTGTTCAGCAGCAACAATGGGACATTATTGATGATACACGATGCTTAACATCGCACCTAGGTTATACGTCACGGTCGACGTCGATGCAGTGGCATCCCACGATCAGCCTCCGAAAATACGCACCTCAAGTATTTAGCATTTAGCGTGGTGAGATCTGAATTTGTGGTGTTCTGGTCATTCCAGTGTGAATAGCCACTCTGGAAGGTAGGTGTGATAATTGCTGATGGAAAAAAAATCAGAGACAGCCACATTGATGGTGTTTGCCTCATTAGGGTGTATTTAGGTGCTCCTGAAATTTAGAGACGGACACGAGGTGCATTAGGAAGTGCCATGGAGCGTCAAGTGATCCCAGCAAGAGCATAATATTGTCCCTGGAAACTCCGTGCACGAGGATCATAAAGCATAACCCTGTCATGCCTGCACACATCAAATTTGGATTGTATAAAAAGGGGTGATGTGTCAGCGAACAGGTGGGAGACTGAAAACTTGGCTGACTGATGTACCAACAACTTCACATTCAATGTCACCAAAACCAAGGACTTTAGGAGGATTAAAAACTGATGGCCTACAATCCAGTGATCATTGGGGGATCAGAGGTGGAAAGGGTGAGAGAATTTAAATAAGCTCTTTTTGTTATTTTAAACTGTGTCAATAATGGGATGATAAATAAATGATTCTGTTGGTGCTTTTGGTGGGAAGAAGTGATGATATGTCCTTCCTGATGTTTGACAGAAATAATGTCTGTACAGGTAGTCCCCGACTTGCGACCTATGTGATTTACGTCCATCCGCACATATGACTGAATTTTATATATATATATATATATATATATGAAAAAATTTAAAAATTACGCAGTTTATGTTGCATTTGACAAACTATAAGAGGGATACAGGGTATGTTAGAGCCAAAATATGCATACTTACTTTGTTATTCAGCATCCTGGCATCCATAGGCTGGGCACAGCCATCTTGATTTTTGTGTGCATGCGTGAGTCTTTGGTTGGCGCATACATGGTGGGTTCACGTATTGGAGTTCGGATGGCACATGCAATAGAGTTAAGGGTGTGAATTCAATATCCTCCGGGATGCCGACTAAAAAAGTAAGTAAGCACATTTTGGCTCTTACATGCCCTGTAACCTTGTTATAGTTTGTTAAATGCAACATTTGATTAAAAAGTTTGCTTTAAGACTTCGGTACTCCACGTGCACAGGCAAAATTCCAACTTCCATCCATTTCAAGATACGACCGATCCTTAAGTCCAAATTTACGGTCGTATGTTGAGGGGTACCTGTACATAACTGGGCTGAACATCTGCTGAATGTGGTTATTTAATGCCATAGGGCCAAATATTCTCATGACTGTAATGAAGAACAATTGCTATAAGATTCCAGCATCTGCAGTTTTTGTGTTTATCTAAAGCAAACACTTTAATCATCCATTCCCTCCATTACCGATGTCCAGTAGTGTTTGTGTGTATACAATGCAGTGTACTTACTAAGTTAACTCTACCCTGAGAGTTCCTCTCAAACTCTGATCTCTGCCACTAAGAAGGGCATGTGAAGCAGATGAATGACAATGGAAAACTTCTCCAACTCATTAACCTTTCTGGAAATTAGAAGTAAAAGCACAAGAAAAGGAATGAGTATTTTCCAATATTAGATAAACTAGTAAGTTGGAATGAAGGGCAGAATTATTTTGGATGTGAAATCAGTGGAGTTCATCTGACGGAGGGAGGTGGTTATCATCTCTGACCATTGGGCTCCAAAGAAGGCTATTGAACTGGAAATGTGTGTGACTGATATAACTTTGGGATCAGTGCCCTCACCCATCCCTTGACTTGCTGACTAACAGACCACAATCAGTTAAGATAGGTAACAACAGCACCTCCATAATCACATTCAATACCAATGTCCTCAAGGATGTGTAATCAGCTCCCAAACCCACAATTGTACAGCTAAATACTGTTCCATCTCCAAATTTCTGGATGATTCCAGTCAAAAACCGGGTAACAATAATGATGGAGCAAAATATAGAAAGGAGATTGAGTGTCTTGCAGCATGGAGCCAGGATTACAACTTCTTCTCTTAATGTCATTAAGATGGAAAAAATGGCTAGTCTTCAGGAGAGGGGGTTGAGAACCTTAGCTCACATCAATGGTGCTGAAATGGAGAGAAGAGATATCTTCAAGTTCTTGAGAGTAAATATCTCTCATGATCTGACCTGGATCAACCACACTGATTTGATATTAATAAAAACGCTCTACTTTCTTGGAGGACTACAGAAATTTGGCATATCCTTCATGTCCCTGAAATAAAATCAGGAGTAAAATATCACCCCCTGTTCTGACAATAACCACAGCAGCAGTGCGAGTATAAGACAGCTTTAATAAACGAATATGTACTCTAAGAGGTCTTGTCTCTCTGCAAGACAAACATGGAAGGCTCGACTGTAGCTCTGGACTGCTTTATATACAAGGTCACCGGGATGACCCCTGGTGACCTAGTGGTGTAATTACATATCACCACACCCCCAATATTGGTATTTCCATCATTCACATTCTAAGTCACCATACAGCCCTAAAATGATAAAATGCAGAGCAAACAGTGAGTTACTGGAGGAAATCACCAAGTCAGGCAGCATTCATGGGTAGAAATGGTCAGTCATTTATGTTTTTTACATATCACTGATGTTATTAGCACATTATATGAGTTGTTAAACACCTCACAGTAAACAGCATGGCAGTGTAGTTTGAGGTCAGAGGAAGGATTGCTGGGAGAGCAATTGGAATGTGTTACAGCAAGCCACTGGCAGTTATCCAAGTCTGTCCAGATGTAGTTCCAGTTTGCAAGGATGAATTAAGATAAAATGCACAAAAAATTTACTTTCCAATGCGGTGGGGTATTATTTTGGAAGAGGCTAACCTTCTGAAACAAGACAGATTGCCAACATAAACATTATTTCTGAGGCCAGCAATTAAATGAGCCAAACTTAAACTCAGGTCTAGTGAGAATAGAGTAAGGGATAGAGCTGGGGGAGGGTTCTGGTGGGGAGATGAGAACTCAGAGACTGCTATATAGCCCCTAAGTATAGTGAAGTCTCCAATAATCTCTGTGCTATAATAAGTGCAGGAATGGAGTTACAAGAAGGTAAGGCCTGGAGATTCTGAGCCTCAAATGGCATTACATTCTGCAGCAACGAGGAATCAAGATGTGTCACTTCAGCTCCAGTTCCTTTAGCCCCTGCTGAGGTTCCATCAGTCTTTTGCAAGCTTTGCATCTTTACATTTAGCACCAGATACTCATGCTGTGTTTCAGCCTGAACTAAAGACATGCAGATGCCTGTTTTCCCTTTTCTGTCATGCAATGTAAATCACTGTAAATAAATCACTGGGGTGGATCTCAGTGGAAGAATAATAATACACCGTGTTATTAACATGCAACTATTTTAAGATGAAATAATGCAGCAAAACAATAAACTCAACAGAATGTAAGATCTCACTTTCTAGCAGGATATGGACCAGATCAGACACCATTCAAATTTCTGAATTGCCTATTTTAGAAAAATTATTGCACAATTTCACGTTGCCTCAGCCCAGGAGATGTAATAATGCAGCATTTAAAAAAATTCAGGGCTTCATTCACCTTCATTAATTTAAAAACTGGGCAGCAAATTCGCTCTTTTGTGTCCTGCTGCAGATAAATTTTACCTAATCTTTTTCTTCTGGTTGCTGAATGAGTAACAATAGAGATAAAGGAGGACAAAGGGTCCTATACTAGAAATCAGCTGCTTTCTGCTGAGTCTGAGCTTTTTGACTCTTGTGACAAAAGTCTACGTAGTAGTCCCACCTGACCTCAATTGCCCAATCAGCTGCTTTTTGCTGAGACAGCTTTTCAACTCTTTCCTCCAACTGCTTGCATCAGCTGACTACGGTTGCCCAATCCCTGAAATATATGTGCTGTTTCTCTGTTCCTCTTTGTTCAATACTTTCTTTTTGATTGTGTGCCAAACAATTAATTTTATCCCCATCAAATCATTCAGGGTTGTCCCCATCCAGAAACCCTGGATGAACAATGAAATCCGGAACCTGCTGAGAGCTGATCACAGGCATTTAAGTCCGGAGATCCAGATCAATACAGAAGGAACAGGTGTGACCGACAATAAAACGATCTCCCAAGCAAAATGCAAATTCTAGATGAAAATCGAAACAACGAAGGACACCCGGCATTTATGGCAGGCCCTAAATGACATAATCTGATGCAGTAGCAGATGGCAAAATTTCACTCCCAGAGGAACTCAATACCCAACATTCCACACCCCCATGTCCCCTGATGAATCTATCCTTTCCGAGAAGGGTTGGCACCACGGGGTCATCCACAGGCATTTCCCCCCCCCCCCCATACAAGGTCTGTGCCCCCCATGTACAGTCACGACCATCCCTGGCTGTCAGACCCACCCACACTAATGTTATCATGAAGAAAGCCCGTCATCGCCTCTATTTCCTCAGGAGTTTGCGGAGGTTTGGCAAATTTTCTACAGATGTGTAGTGGAAAGTGTGCTACCAAAAGGTAGTGGACACAGTCCAGAACATCACAGGCAAACCACCACCCCCTCCCCCCCCACCATCGAAAACATCCACATTGTCGTCGGAGAGCAGTAACAATTATTGAGGATCCACATTACCTAGCACACGCTCTGTTCTCACTGCTGCCACCAGGAAAGAGGTATAAGTGCCACAAGATTCACACCTCCAGGTTCAGGAACAGCTGCTATGCCTCCACCATCAGACTCTTCAACAGCAAACTTAATCAGGGACACTTTTGCACTTTATTGATTTTTTTTCTTATTCTCTCTGTTTTGCACAGTTTGTTTACATTCATTATCCGCTTACATTTCTTTATTTGTTTACATGTGAATGTTGTGTTCAATTATTTTTTGCACTACCAATGTGGTCATTCTGCCTCACCCACAGGAAAAAGAATCTCAAGGTTGTATGTGATCTTATATATGTACTCTGACAATAAATCTAATATCTGAAATCTAATGCAGGGTCTAATTCTGCAATTGTAATGCCCAAGAGAGAATATCACATAATAGAAGCAGGTCATGTTGGCCCCTTGTCCCTATTTTGTCATTCTGTAAGTGCATGGCTGGTCTTTTACCTGAGTGTCACTTTCTTGTATTAACCCCATATCTCTTCATTTCTTTTGATCTATTAACATCCAAAATCGGATGCTGGATCAGGGAAGAGATTAGACTGGGTTTAATGTGGCACGAGAAATTGGATACCAGGTAGCAGGGAGACAAAGGCAGAGCATCTAGGTCAGAAGCTAATTCAGGGAAAGATCACCAACCAAATCAGGGGATAGATTCAAATTATGGAAGAGATGAGAGGACAAAGGATAAAAAGATAATTGGAGTCAGGATCTGCCACCTACTAGGCAGAGAGATCAGAGGCAGAATCCAGAATAAAAATCAACACTCCTGTTTCCTGAGATCCACATTAAGGAAAGAATACAAAATATGGCTCATGTCCCAAGACATGGTTTTCCAAAGTGAGCCATCATGATAGGGTCAGCAAATGGATATTAGACATGCTGCTGGCATTTACACCATACAACTCACCTCAGGTAAAGTGATTGCTGTATTTCTATGTATGTTTCACATTTTAAAATGTCAGCCAGGGAAACAGCTAATAATTACAATCTCAGCATAGTTGGCTGAAAGAAATTGACAATGAGAAATTTTACATACAATTTTCAACAATTTTAATGCAACCGTTTTAATATTCTGCACGTGCAACTTCAAAAAAATCCTGAATTCAAAGTATTTATTTTAAAATTATTCCATGTCAGGTCATGTAGTAAAAAACAGAACTCATTGTTTAATTATTTTCAATAGAGCTGAAAGAAAACTTTGGCTCCAAAGGCTCTTTTCATTTGCAATAAAAATCTGTACAAGTTCATAATCTGAAAATATAAAAAAGGGGCCAAAGTAATCCTCAGTTTGCAGTCAAAGCAATGAATCAAGCCAAGGCTGCACTACAGACTTCATTGTTTTCTGCACTTTTTATGAAGAATCAGATTAGAATATGATGATTACAAATGAATATCCAGTGTAGTGCCCAGAGCCATATCAGGTTTTCAGTTCCATTAATTAGTGGCCACGAACAACCACCCACCAGAAATTATTTCTCAGCCAAGTACTTATTGCAGATCATTGGTCTGAAGCACATTTTACAGAGTCAATTTTAAATTGAAAAAAAAATTAAAATTTTTAATTTAGACATACAGAACGGTTACAGGCCATTTCGGCCCACGAAATGCCACGCAATTAACCTACACCCCTGGTATGTTTTGAATAGTGGGAGGAAACCGGAGCACCTAGGGAAGCCCATGTAGACACAGGGAGAACATACCAACTCCTAACAAACAGAGCAGGATTCGAAACATGATCCTGATCGCTGGCACTTTAAAGCATTGCGCTAACTGCTAAGCCAACCGTGCTGCTCCAATGAAAGGGTTATCCATCAGACAGTCACATGGATGGTGTTTGCCTCATTAGGGTGTATTAGGTGCTCCTGAAATTTAGAGACGGACATGAGGTGCATTAGGAAGTGCCATGGAGCGTCAAGTGATCCCAGCAAGAGCATAATATTGTCTCTGGAAACTCAGTGCACGAGGATCATAAAGCATAATCCTGTCATGCCTGCACACATCAAATTTGGATTGTATAAAAAGGGGTGATGTGTCAGCGAACAGGTGGGAGACTGAAAACTTGGCTGACTGATGTACCAACAACTTCACATTCAATGTCACCAAAACCAAGGATCAGATTGTGGACTTTAGGAGGATTAAAAACTGATGGCCTACAATCCAGTGATCATTGGGGAATGATCTACCTCAGAGGTGGAAAGGGTGAGAGAATTTAAATTCTTGAGATTCACTATCTCAGAGGAACTTTCCTGGACCCCACACACAAATGTCATTGAGAAGAAAGCATGCCACCACCTCTACTTCCTCAAGAATTTGACAAGATCTGGTATGACATAGAAACTATTGACACACTTCAACAGATGTTTCATGGAAAGTGTGCTGACCAGCTGCATCAAGGCCTGGTAGAAGAGCCCCAATACCTCTGAATGGAAATCCCTGCAAAAGGTAATGGACCCAGCCTAGTGCATCACAGGCAAAACTCTCCCCTCTATCAAGAAAATCTATATAGAATGCTGCTGTCAGAGAGCAGCAGCAATCATCAAAGATCCACCTCACCTAAGTCATGTTCTGTTCTTGCTGGCTAACGCCATCAGGAAAGAGGTATAGATCCACCAGATTCATACCACCAGGTCCTGGAGCAGTTGTTACCCCTCCACCATTAGATTCTAAACAACAAACTTATTCAGTGACTCTCATCAGGAGTTTGCTCATTATATATTATTAATTTTTTTTGTATTGTATAGTCAGTTTATTTACATTTATTTCCTTGTTTACATTTATCTCTTTTGTATACATATCTTTTTTTGTGTTTTTTTTTGCATTAATGACAAGCAAAATTTCTGCCTGGCCTCCAGGAAAAAGAATCTCAGGGTTGTATGTGATGTCATGTATGTATAGTACTCTGACAATAAATCTGAACTTTGAAATAGCTGCCAGGAAAACATCTTCAGCCTTACTGAGAGAACCTGAAAGAAACAGGCTGTAAGGCCAAGGAGTTCAGAGTCTCTCATAGTCCTGTTGAAATTTTGGCTCAAAAGGTTGACTGTTCTTTTACTCCCATTGATGTTGCCTGATGGCTCCAGTAAAAGGGGTTTTAAAGGGTCAACGATAGACTTTAGCCACTGGAGCCCAACTCATGTGGGTGCATTTCTCTGCAGCAGATGGAATCTCCCTCATCCACGACCCATTGTTGAAAATAGACATTACTGCATAGTACACCCCTTCAGCCCACAATGTTGTGCCGACCTATCTATCTATAGATATATTTATTATAAAAATAAGTCCTCTATACCTCATAACCCTCTATTTTTCTTTCATCCATGTGCCTCTCTTAGTGTCTCTTCAATGCCCCAAATGTTTCAGCCTCCACCACAACCTCTGGCAATGCATTCCAGGCACGCACACCCACAACTCTGTGTTTCAAAAACTTACCCCTGATGTCTCCACTAAACTTTTCTCCCTTCACTTTGTACAGATGGCCTCTGGTGTTTGCTACTCCCACCCTGGGAAAAAGGTGCTGGCAGTCTGCTTTATCTACTATACCTCTCATAATCTTGTGCTGGATTTAAGTTAGTGAGCTGATCCCATAAACATGGATGGTTTCAGGAAGAGTGCCCTTTGACAGTACCCAGTCTAAGAGTGTTAAAAGCCTGGGACAACAAAAAGCAATTGTCCATTGTGATATTTGAAAATTGCTTCTTTGCCTAGAAATTCAATTTGTTTTTAAGTGATGAAAATGCAAATATAACAACCAATACAATCATTATTTTCCTGATCAAGCTGATCCCATATCTGTAAGCTGCTTGGCGTGTGACATCAAAGGGAATGTAATGTACATTTGATGCTCCTGCTGCACACTGAAGTGTGCTTAAGTACTAAAGAAAAAGCAGCAAGGGCCTTGAGCAGACAGATGGACCTAAAGCTATAGGTGTATTTGGGGCGTATGGGCTTGTGGGCCAGAAGTGCCTGTTACTGTGTTGTGTCACTAAATTAAACCAAATGATGAAGTTCTACTTAAACATGAGCCTCACAGTTAATGTGAGATGGTACTTTTACCACATTCATGCCAACATTTTTGCCCATTTGCTTTCTTTAGTTCTGTATTCTTCAATGTCTTGCTTCTTCAAGTCCTTGTCTAAACAACTCTCAACCATAGCGATCATATCTGATTCCATCATTCCTTCTGGAAGAGTACTCTAGATATTTTTAAAAAATCTATATTTAATGGAGAAACAAGAGACTGCAGATGCTGGAATCTGCATTTCAACCTGAAATGTGGATCGTCCACTTCCCTCCATAGTTGCTGCCTATTGAGATCCTCCAGCAACTCATTTTTTTACTGAATGTGAAAATATGTTCACTTTAAAACTACTTCCTCTCAGCTTATATCTATGCCTTCTTGTTCTTAATGCGCCTACCATTGGAAAAAGATTTTGACTACCTACTGTAAATATGTATCTTATCATCCCTCAGAATCCTGAAGATAAACCTAAACTATCTATTCTCTTCCAATAATTAAGGCTCTCCCATCCAGACAACATTTGGGCCAATATCCTCTGCACTCTCCCGCACAACTCAAACAATGAATCAGGAAATTCCAGGAAATGGTTTCTGTTTTCATTAAAAGGATCATCGTTACTTCAGGATGTTGCCATCAATGTCTTGGTGCCCAAGACCATGTTGGTGATGCAAGATTCCTACTCCTGTGAAGCCTCTCTTCATTAGTTAGGCCAGCATGTTAATCTTAATATTCAAAGAGAAGGTCCTGTTATGAACCTTTTAAGCATTCCCACTGTAGTATCATATCATGCAAGAAGAATGGCAATTCCCTCCTAAAATTACATGCAGCTACAGTGTTTAGTCATGCTAACAACCTCAAAGTCATGCTGCTTATGCTCAAATCCAAGCTTGTACGATAATGTTTCTGTGGACCATGAGAAAACCTGCATGGATCTACTGCACACCTTTACATTGACACTTGACAATTTCTAGCTCAAGATCTCATTAGATTATCTCACGGATATCCAGGGCAATGGACACCTTGATCTTTAAGTAATAGGAAACTTTGTCTGGGGATAAAGATTTTAACATGCAACTTACATTAGCCAAAGCTGATTGACTTCACTGTCATTGCTGCTACTCAGGCTCTCCATTGGGGGCTGGTAGCAATAGCTGCTGGGACCCTAAGTTAGTAGCCTACATCTGGAATGGAGTAACACTAGGTCTCATTAAACACAGACAGTGGTCTCAAGACCAATCCCATAGTAACATTTGAAATAATCGCATTTGGAATTCTTTCAATTCCAAGAGGATTTTACACTCGTGAGGAATAGTATCACTAAATATCACATCTGTTTTTATATTCCATTGGTCTGTTCTGGGCTTTAAATAGATGGGAGAATTATTTTGCCAAGCACTTCAGTTATTTGCATTGTGTGCACTTTCAAGCATTATTAAGATTAGTTTATGCTAACCTTTTGAGAGGATTTTAACCCCCAATGTTTTCATTTGGATTCAGATCAGGATCGGCCCTTCCTTAAGAGAATTAAATATTTTACATGGCCTTAAACCTAATTAACATTCACTTAGCTCAATGAAAGCTGTTTGTACAGGAGAGTAGACATGAATACCTCTAACAGAAGTGATTCGATTTACTGGAGAAAAAAGTAGCTCTAGTACGTCCATATGTTAAATGGACACAATTCTTTGCGCATATAACATTTTCCTGTCCCCCTGAGATTCAATGTTATCCAGCTGTTTCACTGAAGAATTTGTTAAGGGGTTCCAAATTTGTTTTATTTTCCATTAGATTTTTAAAGGTGTCATTTGTGAGCTGGAGATTGACGGTCCCATGGCAAGAGAGAGGGCGAGTTGTGAAAATATACCATTGGACTAAATCTGACCAGAATGGAAAAGACTTGAGTAGAATGGGTGATAAGGTACTGAGGATAAAGCAATGGGTTACAGTTGAAGTGCTCTTGGTTTACTATATGAGCAAGAACAAAGGAGAGGGTTTAAGCAGTGCTGGAGATACCAAGTTAAGACAGGGTTTATGTCTTAAGGTTCATGCTTCCTTACAATTATATTCAATTGCTTTCTGAAATCTTGGTTTTGTTTAATCTCAATATCAATCATTCAAAAAAATGGAACATGAGACTATACAAAAAAAACACTCACTATGTATAAATTGGTTGTTCTTTGAAATCTCACTTATTGTAAAAACTATAGACCTTTTCATTTCTTTTGTGTTTTATTTGCTTATTGTGCGATAGAGCAGGCCACATCAAAAAACAACTTTGAAATATACCGAAAGCTTTAAAATTTTCAAATTAATTGAAATAGTGTGCAGAAAATAATATTGCTGGAAAAAGCTCACTGACACTGAAGTGTACTGTGAAAAGCCCGTTTTTCCATGTGAACTGTTCCGATTATTGGGAATCATTGAGCTACTGCTGTTCCAGCTTCACCTTCTGACAAATGCATAAAGAGATAGTTTTACCAATAGACAGCTGAGGGGTAGTGGGGGATGGGGGGGGGGGGGTGGAGAAGCTCCTGATTTGCTCAAGGAAAGTTCAATTAAGCTTCATCAATTAGGGAAGATAATGAGTTCTGCATGATAAGGAGATGCAACAGCATTATAACAAAGATTTCAGAATAGTTTGCATGACTTCCACAACAATGAAATATTTGCAAATCAAATAGTTTTTTTTTAAATTAAATCAAGATGTGAGATAATTTATTTAGCTTTGTAACTCCAGTCCAAGAATGCCATTCATATTCCAATCAAAAGTTATATGCCAATTTATCAAGTGCTTCTTTCAATACTTATGATAGCTCATGAAAGGAGAATTACTTTTGATAACTCTGTTGAAAATGCACCAGCCAACTCTTAACAGAGTTTTGGGGTAAGATATAACTTATCGGTTTTATCAATAAAACTGGGAAATGTAGGAGGAGTCACGTGATGGAGTAGTGGCCGGACGGTGAACTCCAGCCCTCTCCAGAAAAGTCGGGAAAAACAAGAGAAAATACAAAGGCACAGAAATACAAGTTAAAGAAAAGTGAGTATAAAGGTGGAAAGAAGATGGAGACAAAAGGAGAAAAATCAAAATCAACGGAAAGAAGAGAGGAAGAGAAGACAACGGAGGAAAAAGGTGAAGGCCTTACCTGTCCGAAGAGGCCCGCTGTGGAGAGAGGGCCCCACTACCTCAGGTCGGTAGAAAAAGAACTACAACAATGGCTCACAGAGCCGAGTAAAAGTGCGCAACTGCGCATGCGCGACTCCTCGCGCATGCGCGATGCGCATGCAAAAAAACACACCGACGGGAGGGGGGACCAGCTGGGGAGTCGATCTCCACAGCCGGCAACGACAGCTGCAGAACACCTGCAGCAAGAAGAGACCACAGAAGACAATGGAAACAAGAAAGAAGAGGAGGAAAGGGCAGCAAAGAAACAACAGATGGTCAACCCAGAGGAAAAAGAAGAGGAAGAATACAGTGAAATAGATAAAGGGAAAGGCAAGGTAAAGGATATACTTGCTCTTGTTAGAGGATACATGGAGTCATTTAAAGAATGGCAAACACAGGAATTCAATGATTTAAGAAGAAGAATAAACAACACAGAAGAGAAAATAAATAAAATGGATATGACCTTAACAGAAATGGGGAAAAAAATGGACAAGATGGAAGAGCGGGCAGTAGCAGCAGAAATGGAGGTAGAAGACTTAAAAAAGAAATTGGAGGAATCTAATAAAAAAACTAAAGAGACACAAGAATTACTAGCCCAAAAAATAGATATAATGGAAAATTATAACAGAAGAAATAACATAAAGATAGTGGGCCTTAAGGAAGATGAAGAAGGCAAGAATATGAGGGAGTTTATAAAAGAATGGATCCCTAAGGCCCTAGGATGTCCAGAACTACAGCAAGAAATGGAAATAGAAAGGGCACATAGAGCATTGGCCCCTAAACCACAACCACAACAAAAACCAAGATCTATTGTAGTAAAATTCCTAAGATATACTACAAGAGAAAAGGTACTGGAGAAGACAATGGAAAAAGTAAGAGAGGGCAACAAACCACTGGAGTATAAAGGGCAAAAAATCTTCATTTATCCAGATATAAGCTTTGAACTCCTAAAGAAGAGAAAAGAGTTCAATACAGCAAAAGCGATTTTATGGAAGAAAGGATATAAATTTACACTGAAGCATCCTGCGGTATTGAAAATATTTATTCCAGGACAACAAAACAGACTATTCTCGGATCCAGAAGAAGCACGAAAATTTGCAGAACAATTACAAAAATAGACTGAGGGATGAAGACGGGTAATGAGAGCAAAAATTATCACGATTGATATGTATGTGGGTAAAGACAAAAATAGACTGAGGGATGAAGAAGGGTAAGGAGGGTAAAAATGACCACGATTGATATGTATGCGGGTAAAGAGGTATAAGAGTGAATAGAGACAATGGGCATATGTGAAAGTATCTGTAATTAGAGGAAAACATAGAGAGTATAGACAAGAATTAATAAGAGAAGGCAATGGAATAGAGAGAATAAGGAGGGAATTAAAAGAGTGACCTTTGTGACATATAAAAAGTGAAATCTTTTCTGGGGGGGCTGGGTGGGGGAAAAGAGCAGTCACTGCAAAATCAGTTGACGCTTGCGAGTGGATTCGCAAATCCAAATGGAGAGGGGAGATGTGGTTGTCCGACAAGGGATAAAGGGCAACTCAGGAGGGGAAGGGGAGACTGGGGATAAAGAAGATAGAAATAGGAGAATAAGGAAAATGTTGGATGTTGTAGGAATGTTGTCTGGTAAAGAGTTGAAAATAAGAAAACAGAAATGGAAAAGGAGGAAAGGTAATGATGGAAAAACGGATAGAGAAGATAAACAAAATATAAAATGGCTACGCTGAACTATATGACTCTAAATATTAATGGAATACATAACCAAATTAAAAGGAAGAAACTACTAAATTTACTGAAAAAGGAAAAAATAGATATAGCATTTGTCCAAGAAACACACTTAACTGAATTGGAGCACAAGAAATTAAAGAGAGATTGGGTAGGACATGTAACAGCAGCATCGTATAATTCAAAAGCAAGAGGAGTGGCTATATTAATTAGCAAAAATGTGCCATTTAAAATAGAAGAGGAAATAATAGATCCAGCAGGGAGATATGTTATGATAAAATGTCAGATATATTCAGAGCTTTGGAATCTACTTAATATATATTCACCTAACGAAGAAGATCAAAAGTTTATGCAAGATATCTTTTTGAAGGTAGCTAATACGCAAGGGAACATACTAATAGGAGGGGATTTCAATCTGAATTTGGATCCAAATATGGATAAAACGGGGAAAAAAATTAACAGGAAGAACAAAGTAACCAAATTTATAATTAAATCAATGCAAGAAATGAAACTTGTGGACATATGGAGGAAACAAAACCCAAAAGAAAAGGAATACTCATACTACTCGACTAGACATAAAACATACTCAAGGATAGACCTATTCCTGTTACCAGCCCACATTCAAGGGAGAGTTAGGAAAACGGAATATAAAGCTAGACTATTATCGGACCACTCACCCCTGTTATTGGCAATAGAGCTAGAGGACATCCCTCCAAGAATGTATAGATGGAGATTAAACCCCATGCTACTTAAAAGACAGGATTTTAGAGAATTTATTGAAAAACAATTAAAAATGTACTTTGAAGTAAATACGGAATCAGTGGAAGATAAGTTTATACTATGGGACGCAATGAAAGCATTCATTAGAGGGCAAATAATAAGTTATGCAACCAAGATGAAGAAGGACTATAACCAGGAAACAGAGCAGTTGGAAAGGGAAATAATAAACATAGAAAAAAAATTAGCAATAAAGGAAGATACAACCAAAAGAAGAGAATTGGCGGATAAAAAAATAAAATATGAAACATTACAAACATATAAGGTGGAGAAGAATATAATGAAGACAAAACAGAAATATTATGAACTAGGTGAAAAAACACACAAAATCTTAGCATGGCAGCTTAAGACAGAGCAAACTAAGAAAATGGTATTGGCAACAAGGAAAAAAGACAAACAAATTACATATAATCCAAAAGAAATTAAGGAAAACTTCAGAGAATTCTATGAACAATTATACCGAACCGAAAACGAAGGGAAAGAAGGGAAAATAGATGAATTTTTGACTAAAATTGAACTACCAAAACTACAAATAGAGGAACAAAATAAATTAACAGAACCATTTGGAACAGTAGAAATACAAGAGATAATAAAAAATTTACCAAATAATAAGACACCAGGAGAGGATGGACTCCCAATAGAATTCTACAAAACATTTAAAGACCTAATAATACCGCCCCTCCTGGATGTAATCAACCAGATTGATGAGACACAAAACTTACCAGATTCATGTAAAACAGCAATAATTACAGTGATACTAAAACAAGGGAGAGATCCACTCTCACCAGCGTCATATAGACCAATATCTCTGCTAAACACAGATTATAAGATAATAGCTAAACTATTAGCGAACAGATTAGCAGAACAGGTACCGAAAATGGTAAATTTAGACCAAACTGGATTTATCAAAAAAAGACGCACAACAGACAATATTTGTAAATTTATTAACTTAATTCATGCAGTAGAAGGAAATAAAGCACCCGCAGTAGCAGTTGCTTTAGACGCAGAGAAGGCCTTCGACAGAGTAGAATGGAATTACTTGTTCAAAGTATTGCAAAAATTCAGTTTACCGGAGAAGTATATTAATTGGATTAAAGCATTATATAAGGGACCGTTAGCGAAAGTGACAGTAAATGGACATGTATCAAAGCAATTTAACTTAAGCAGGTCAACGCGGCAGGGATGCCCACTATCACCATTATTGTTTGCGCTAGCTATAGAACCACTAGCAGAATCGATAAGAAGAGATAATAATATAAAAGGAATAAAAATAAAAGACAGGGAATATAAAATCAGTCTGTTTGCGGATGATGTGATAGTGTACTTAACAGAACCAGAACTATCAATAAAAGAACTATATAAGAAATTGAAGGAATATGGAGAAGTGTCGGGATACAAGATAAACGTAAATAAAAGTGAAGCAATGCCTATGAATAACGCGGATTTCTCAAAATTTAAGGAGGAATCCCCATTCAGATGGCAAACGCAGGCAATAAGATACCTAGGTGTGCAAATAAACAAAAATCTAGGCCAATTATATAAACTCAATTACAATCCACTAATGAAAAAATTACAGGACGATTTAGAGCATTGGAAAGAGCTACCACTAACACTGATAGGAAGGATAAACTGTATTAAAATGAACATTTTTCCAAGGATACTATACTTATTTCAGGCATTGCCAATACAACTGACAGAAAAATTCTTCAAAGAGTTAAAGAAAATAATAAGGAGATTTTTATGGAGAGGGGGGAAACCGAGGATAGCACTAGATAAATTAACAGAATGGTATAAACAAGGAGGCTTACAATTGCCAAACTTCAAAAATTATTATAGAGCCGCACAATTAAGGTACCTATCAGATTTTTATCAAACAAGGGAAAAACCAGACTGGACGAGACTAGAATTAGATAAAATAGGGGAAAAGATACCTGAACACATATTATATAAATGGGACGAAAAATTGGTACAACATAGAACTTCTCCAGTATTACACCATCTCCTCAATATATGGAAGAAGATTCATGTAGAAAGAAATAAAATAAATTACCAAATACCAAAACTAATATTGACGCAAAATAAGCTACTCCCTTTTACAATAGACAACCTTGCCTTTAGAAAATGGGAAAAAAAAGGGATTAAAAGAATAGAAAATTGTTTTTCAGGAAGTAGATTCTTATCCTTTGAACAAATGAGAGATAAGTACAATATAACTGGAGATACAGCGCTGGCATATTACCAACTGAGATCCTACTTGAAAGATAAATTAGGAAGCAACTTGAGTTTACCAGAGGGAAGTAACCTTGAATATGTGATTACAGATACAATGTTAATCAAAAGATTTATAAAAAATATGTATATTAAACTGCAAGAAAAGGAGAATGAGGAAACAAATGGTAAAACTAAACAAAAATGGGAACAAGATTTAAATATAAAGATAAAAAAGGAAACATGGGAGAAGTTATGCTCTGGAACGATGAGAAATACAATAAATACGAGGCTGCGTATGATACAATATAATTGGTTACACAGACTATACATTACACCGCAAAAGTTAAATAAATGGGACCCAACAGTATCTGATAGATGTTTTCGATGTAAAAAAGAAAGGGGAACAACAATTCATGCAATCTGGACATGTGAGAGAGTAGAAAAATTTTGGGATGATCTCAATCAGATATTAAATAAAATAACAGAAAACAATATACCAAAGAATCCAGAGATCTTTCTCCTAAGTAACATAAAAAATAAAGAATTTGGAATTGACTTGGAAGATGCACAAAAAAGATTTGTCAAGATAGCCCTAGCCGTAGCAAAAAAATGTATTATGTCAACCTGGAAAATGGAAGATAATTTGAAAATACAACAATGGTATATAGAAATGAATAAATGTATTCCATTAGAAAAAATAACATATAGTTTAAGAAATAATATTGAAATATTCGAACAAGTATGGGAGCCTTACATTAAATACAATAGCGAAAACCTACCGGGAACAAACATTACCTAAGTTGATGGAAGGAGAAGAAAAGAAAAGAATGAACTCAGTAGAATTTCTGGTGTATTTTTGTTGAATGACAACATTGTCTAACTGAATTAATGCAACCTAGATTGTATACCTAAAATGGATGAGAGGGGGGGGTGGGGGGGTGGCTTGGGAGGAGGGAGGGGGGAGGGAGAAAAAGTCACTGTAAATGTGTGGAAAAGAAAAAGTGTATATCATGGCTATTGTGATTTATGGTGTGAAAAATAAAAAATTAAAAATAAAAAAATAAAAAAAAAAACTGGGAAATGTAGTTACTGCATATACTAAGCTAAATATAAGAAAATTTAAAAAAATACATATGGAGAAGAAGCTGCTTCTTTTATTTGCTAATACTGTGCCATTATGATGTTTCTATTGTGACTGATATTGAATTTAACCTTTCATGCACAGGTGAAGACTGAATAAAGTTGCTGCAGCACTGATAACTAAAAGAATTGAAATCACAAGAAGTGAACAAGAGATTAATAATATATTTAATGAGAATACTTAAGGAATCGCAATATAAATGAGGTGCAATACATAAAAGTGCTGGAGAAACTCAACAGGTCAGCTGAGAAGTGAAAGGGGGAGGTGGTTGGTTATCCTTTACTTCCTACACATGGTGCGTGACCAACTGAGTTTCTCCAGCACTTTTGTGCGTTGCACTGTAATCGCAATGTCTGCAGACTTTCCTGTTTAACACTATATCAATGAGGTGTAAGCACTGAGGTGCAAAATCACCTCACTGTATTTACGTTCTGTATAGTGCTGTTAGAGGACAACCCTTATATGGAATCTCTCCCGAATGTTTCTGTGGCACTTAACTGATCCATGTCGGTATGTTGTCTCCTTCCACTGTGTCACTTTGTCACTTTTCAGTGGCTACAACCTTTTCTATTCTACTTCCAGAAGCTGAGTAACCAACCAGGTATTTCAGTAACTTCTTTTTTCCAAAGCTGCAATTTGTTTTTCTCTCTTTACCTTGCTTCGTTCATAAGCAATCATGTAAAATTTACAAAAAGCAATCTGCTGGAGAAACATTGCCCATTGATGCTGCTTGAGCTGCTTGGATTCATCCAACAGTTAGCTTTTTGCTCCAGATCACAGCATCGGCAGTCTCCAGATAAAAGTTGTACATCTGGAACTTAAGAATGATAGTTTAAGACCAAGGAGAATGATGGGAAATTGAGAGATTAAAGGCAGACGTCCTAAAAAGAGTTTGAGGAGGATAATGGTTAAAGATGCATATGGAGAGAAATTAGATGGATACTCAGTGTGAAATATACAAAAATATTTAATAAAAGCTTAAAACCTGCAGATGTTGAAAATTTAAAATAAAAAAAAACACTCTAAATATTCAGGTCGAGCCTTATCTGTTGGAGTTAATATTTTGATCGAGGAATCATTGTCGGAAATACCTTACAATATAACATATCTGTACTGAAGGAAGAAGAGCCCTTTAAAAAGTATTTGACCATGAAATTATAAATAATTTACATCAATACTCCAAAATATGTACTCCAAAACTTGCATTTTTAAATGAATTCTATGTATTGGGGTAACAGGAAAACAAATAATGGAAAGTTAAGAAAAGAATTTCAAATTGATACTCAGAGCAATTTTCATTAGCTGCTTTAATATTGCAATTTCCACAATTTAAGTTGTACTTTATTTCCAAATGTCCTATTATTGAGACTGCTGAAGCAAAATGTTCAAAATATAATTCTTTTTTTTTCTTGTTTCACAAGCCACATTTGATTTTAGCTGATGATGGCAAAGTGGTTAAGTCACTGGGCTAGGAGTTAGTATTCAGGATCATCAATTCCAGAATCGGACATTTTTATACCTGCAGTTTAGTACTGGACATTTTGGTGAAGAAAAATGTAGCCCTTTGGACATTTTGGTACCGACAGTTTGGAGTTTCCCACCCCCACCCAGTGATGAACTCCCGGCATTTCAGAATCTCCCTTCCCCTAGGAAACAGCTCCCCTGGTGGCAATGGCAACAGCAGATCTAATGGTAGGTGTCATTAATAATATATTGCAGGATATTAATTATATGTATTGTTATGAGCCCAAAGGTTCCAAACCCAGCCTCAACAGACATTCACCAAGACAAGTAGCCACTAAATTAAAAGTTGTTTTTAATTATCTTTAAACATGAAAATAGAATCAAACTTTAACTTATCTCTATTAACTTAACTAATCCAACTTAACCCCCTTCTAATTCTAAGCGCATGTGTATGTAATGTGTGTGTAAATTTAAGAAAAGTTCTTTGGTTCACAGTTCAATTTCACTTCTCATTCTTCCAAGTTCACTGGATTCAGGCAATTCTGATACTGTGCACAGAATTTAACATGTATAATGTTCACCAGGATTTAGTGCTTGAAAGGTAAATGTTTACTGCTCAGGAAGGTTCTTGTAGGGTTTGCAGAGAGAGATTTGTGGTTCCAGGATTTCCACAACTGAGGTACCACCATTAGTCACCTCAATGTCCTGCTGATGAAACTTACCCCATCAGGGTTCTCCAGATGATAACCTCTTTATTTCAGGCTACCACAGAGTTCCTTTCTGTTCCCCTTATTCCAGGAGAAACATCAGACAGATAGTACTTCCAGCCATCCGCTGCTCTAGAGTTTCTGTTTCAGTTCAAACCAGCTTTTCCTGCTTGTTTTAGCTGTGACTATTCTCTCTCTCTCTCTCTCTCTCTCTCTCTCACTCTCTCTCACCAAAACCCCCTCCTTCTCCAGCAAACAATAGGAGTTAGTATTCTGCTCCCATCTGTTGTTTTTAGGTAAACAAGAACCCAGTGAGTGGGTTTGAGTGAGCACCTTACAGAAAGGTCAGAAATCTTGTAAAAATGTTCAACACAGACGACCTGTCTCCTGTTCACTCATTTTGTCATCATTTCAATTAGCACCTACTTGTGAAATGTGCATAGCATTCTCCATAGTTTCTGTAAAGTCACTGAATATGAATTCTTCAATATTTCAAATAAGATCAGGTTTAAAATGTGTGTGTATGTATGTAACCTACTCTAATTTTCCCAATTTATCTCCCAAATACATTTACAAATATTACATCACAGTATGTGTATGCATATTTCTTATTAATAATGCCTATCTGTGCCTATCCACTTGTATGAGGGTTGTGACTATAGACTGCTCAGTTTGGTTAATGATGGGTTTTACATTTGATCATTTTATCACAATTTCTTGTCAAAAGCTGCATAAATGACACTACAGAGAGAGAAAAATTGGCCACAGTGGTTATAGTCACAGTGTTTGCAGTGAGTTACGTGGAGAAAGAACCATTAGATTATTTTTTTTAAATAAACAATTTTTAATATTTTCATTAATTTTTACAACAAATTTGATTTTTAAAATAATTTTGAATTCAATTATATATTCCATTTTAAGTAATTAAACTTACTATTAATATAATAAATATATCATTATAATTTGTCAAAAGCCCTTGTTTTTGATTGTTCCCTGACTTTTAAAAAAATTTAAGTATATCACTCTAAGCTGTGAAAAGCCCTTGTTTGCCGGGGGAGCAGTTTCCTGGGAGGAGGGAGTTTCTTCAAAGCTGGGGGTTAAGGCAGTGGGTTCTGGCAGTGCGCGGGATGAAGTCGGCCAGCTGATGGTGAGTGGGGCGGCGAGCCAAAATATCCAGTGCCAAACTGTGACTGCCAAAATGTCTGGCACCAAATTGTAGGCATCAAACTGTGAGGGCCAAAATGTCCTAGACCCCATTAACTTAGAGGCATCATTTTACAGTTACTGTTACAGTGGAGTTCAATTTGAAGTAATTATATAAATCTGGATTTCTTTTCAACTACTTTCAGTGGTTTGTTTCAAAATCCATCTGACATTTTAACTTCATGAAACTGCAAAGCTATCAAAGTAGCTGATTCATAATTATCTCCTCAGTGCATATGTCTGTTATGTCCACACCCTACAAATGGATAAACAAGAAAAACATCTGACCACTTGCAAATATTCAATATTTCATCACTTTACTATGGAATATTTTAAATGTCAGTGGTTTATCCTATTGCCTAATAATCCAATCTAACATTGTCACAGAAGCAGAGAAAATTGCTTATTAAATTTTGGGCAGGGTTCTTAACTGCTGTCATAATGTACAATGACACTTCTCAAACATTTAATCTAAGGGCTTGCAAAAGCCAGATTAAGTAAATGAGGAATATTTCCCATGGATTTCAGTGATGTAATAAATGTCAAATAAAAAAATGTAAAGAAAATAACAATTTGAGGCATTTTGGATTTAAATAAATAATTTAAAATAATAAAAAATTAAATTTAATCCTGGATGTGTTACTTGAGAATTAAAATATAGAATAGGCACAAGACAGATCAAGTATACGAATTAACGGCCACCAGTGAGATGATATTTAGTCAGCTAAGAAAACTCACTATTCCCCAAACATTATCTTTTTTTCCAGATTAAAGGTATCTATTTTTAAATTTTACACAAAATTATTGATATGACAAGTTATTTGGGCACAATTAAGCTATGCTAGTTGCAGGCAGTCTCTTCTGTTGTAAGTTTAAAAAAATCAACTATTTTTATTGTTAGAATCATTCACATCCTTGTAATCTTTTTCAAGTTCCTTTTGCTTCAATAAAAATTGATACCACTTCCAAAACACATGCCATGCGAACATTACTTACAATAAACACAGTATATTTTTGGTTAATACTAATACTTCCTTTATTAACAAATTATTTTCTATTTCAGCAAACCTTTTTACATCACCTTTAAAGATTTTGTCCTGAGCTATCAGTTTCATTTGCTGTAGTGATTCTGGTGATCATTGATGATACATAAAGGTTGGGAAAGTTTTTATTGACACTACTGTACATAGAAACATAATTTTCTTGTCACAATTTACATTTGGCAAAATTAAAAAGCCTGCAATATGTTTGCAGGATTTAACAGTTAGAATGTACAATATAATTCCCTAACTTTGTTGTACTGTGTAAAGTTACAGTAAGACTGTGAAGTTGGAATGAGGCATGCTAAAGCTTAGCTCAAATAAATCAAACAAAGAATTCCTTTTGAAGCAAAAGACATTGCATGATTGTACTGTAAACTCAATGTCCAAATGGGGAGAAACAAAAAGTACAATGCCAACAATATCATTCATAAAGCAGACAATAAAATTTTACTATGACATCAATAAAAAAATCTAGAATTGCCTTTGTCATGCACCTGGAATTCATTCAAATTGGTTGCAGCTAGCAGATGAACAGAAAGTAAGTAAACATGTGAACTGAAAATTCAACATAGTATTATTAAAATCTTCCCTTCCATATTGCCCTAGTGCAGCAACTCAGTTGAATGAAAATGCTAGATTATACTTGAACGATCACATACCCCCTTCCACTTAGAAGGACAAAGATAGCAGGTGAATAGAGGCACCATCCTCTCCAAATCATATGCCATCTTGATTTAAAAATACATCACCTTTATTCATTGCATCCTGGATCCACCTCTTCTCAAGGGCAATGAAGGATGGGTTTTAAAAAATGGACTTGGCAACATCATCCACATTCTGTAATTGAATTAAAAAACATCTCAAAGTATGCATGATTACAATTTATTCTCTTATTAGGGAAAAACTGCATTTAAAGATGTTACTTGATATAATGCTCAATCAAGCTATTTAAGAAGGGCTGTGGTTTCCCAAAATATTCATCCCCAATTGTTGGTGCTAAACATGCTGCATTGTATCACCTTCACATCATACTTGGCACCCACTGAACTTTAAAAGCCAAGTCGAATCCACTGCTATGTAATGCCTTTAGCACGCCTGGCCAGGGATGAATTTGTGGGCAATGGTGTCCACTTTGTACCAATGAAAATAAATACACAATAAACTCCATTAAAACACCCACAGACCTTCTTGAATTCTCTGGGCCATGTAAAAATTAAACTTATCTCATCTGCTACAGGGTATATCATTCCTTCTAACATTTGAAAATCATATTAGACTATTATATCAGAAAACTACAGCACAAAGCAACAGATTCACAAGACACCATTTGCAAGTTTATAACTCGATAATACCAGGCCGTAAGCGGCTGTACTGTGCTGACGGTTAATGAAGAATTTTCTCACAGTGTACCATTGTTTTGTTTTGTTCTACAGAGAGAAAATAAATGTACACATAGACATCAGATTAATGCCCTTACACACATTTACAGACTATTCACAAGACATGGAAACATTACACAAAAATACTGTGTAAAAAGGTTGATGATTGTTATGGGTAATTTGCAGACCCTATACATTTCTACAACACAAAAACTACTCATATTATCCGTGTAATAGATTTCTGTGGAAAGATTGCTTGACTTTTGTTGAACCAAGATACAGTCATTCAGTTGCTGTATGTCACTGCAGGTTAAGAGTCTAGTCTCTTTCTGTGTTGATTTCATGATTATCACTGCATCGTTCCCTGTTTAAATTATTGCAGTACTTTATTATTACTTTTATAATGTTCACTCCTGCAAGTTAGTATGGTGCAAATAGAACAGGAGTATGTGCTGCCCGTATAGGTCCAGGAGCAGGCCGAAGGAGGGCTGGAGGCAATGCTGCTGTTTGGAATAGAGCGGTTGCTGGGCCAGAGCGCAAAGCAAAGGGTGAATTCACAGCGGCGACAGCAGCGGCGGCTGCAGCTGCCGCAAATGGGTTTGGTAAAAGCCGAGCGGCCAGTGGCTTAGTCAATTCCTTCTGAAAGGCCAGTTTCAACTGCAAAACAGAATAACAGAGTAAACCAGATTAGAACAGATATCACAGGATTTTCTGCAAATAAACCATATTTAAACCGTTATTCAGGCCATTGATGGTTATTTAAATTGAGATACATTTTTTTAATTTTAAAGACAGCAGCAAAACATGAATTGAAGTGATTATGACCTGAATTCTTTATTTGCAGTGCAGCTAGCTAGTGAATGTTATTTTTTTATCAGTACCAAGCATGCAAATAGATGTTGTATTTCCAAAAAAAAATCTAAAATGAATTATATTGCTTTACTGGTGAAATTGAATTCCTTGAGGGTGTTCCCAAGGAGTCACATGGCCACCAGTCACACTTACGGAGGAATCGATTTGGGATCAAGATGTGGCAGGCTTGAGACTGGGATGGTAATACATTCTTCATTATGCTTGGAAAATAATTTACCAGGCTCAACAACAGGTGCACTTTATCATCTACCCAACTCCAAGAATGAAGTTGGAAAGCAAATGAAATGTATTATTCCACATTGCCAATTCTGTGTTTCAATTTGGAAAAATAGATAATCCAGTGTTCAATTACACGATTTGTCCAACTGACGACTGCCCAGTATGTGTCAGAGATATTGTCCAACTTGGACTTGCCAACAAAGTCTTAACTATCTCAATTTTGTATTTTCATTTACAATTGGGAAGAGACAAGCTGCAGATTTATCATCAAATTTGGTTTAATTCTTCAAAGCCAGGATTACTCATCATCTATCAGGCTCATCCTCACACGGACAAAGCCTGATGCCTCAGAGTCTCATCATAAAATATTCAGGGATGTACTGCAAATAAAATTCAGCAAATCTAAAATTTTAGTTACATTTTTTTTTTGTGAAGATCCTTTTCTGCTTAGTTAGGAACCAGAACTCATGTCAGCTCATCACCATTTCTGTGCTAAGCTGCTGAGAAATGTTGCCCTGTATGAAGTGCACAATCCCTTTTCATATTGTTACATCCCAATTAAACCAATCAAATGGACTTGGGTGGAGATGAGCAAAGTCAAAGTTTCCTGATCATGGTTGCAAGAACTCCTGTAATTCAATCACTGAAGAGTGAACAATTTGTCGCTTTCCTATAATTTGCCCTGTATCCCCACTCTACTGCAAGGCATTGGCCTGAAATACAATCCATTGCAAAGTGACAAGAATTACAAATTTGAATGGCAGATTTATCTATCTGAATTCTCATCCTGAACCAGTTTAGCTGGTCAATAAATAATGGTGTCCAACAGTGCCCCTGTCTGAACCTAATTAGGCACAATTCCAATCTTTCAAAGGGTAATTTAGTTAAAACATGATCTAATAATGTTTATTGTCAACCAAAAAGTAAAGCTGGTCATTAAACCACCAGCAGATTTAGTATTACTAGCAGAGGCAGAAGTAGAATTAGTATTAAGTAATAGGAATGTAAAGAAATTTATTTCAGAGATGTATAAATTATTACAAATAGGAGGTAGATTTAAATAAGCAAACAGATGAACATAGATGGAGACAGATGCATAGAGAGAGTATGAAAAGTACAATATATGTGAGATATTGGTTAGTTCAATATAATTTTATTCATCAGTTATATTTAACACCACAAAAGTTACATAATATGAATTATATTTATCCAGATTTATGTTTCAGGTGTGGACAAGAAGATAGTGCTTTTTATGCATTCAACTTGGCAGTGTTCCACAATTAAACTTTTTTGACTTGATTTGGGTAATTTATTAGAACAAATAACTAGAGTAAAATTTCCACAGGAGTCAATGTTATTTTTACTGGGAGATATTAGAGGGATTAAACCTAAATTAAAATTGAATATGTATCAAGTTAAAGAAAATGTATTGCTATAACTTGAAAGTCAGATATTGATTTTGGAATGGCGAGATGGAGTGCAGAAGTTCGGAGCTGTATTCCACAAGAAAATTACTTACAATTTAAGAGATAAATATATTTTTTGTGAAATATGGAGCCCATATTTAAACACTGTGAGCATTAAAATTTGAATGAATCTCGAACATTCCCTTTCTCTTATGGATCTCTATGAATATATACACTAGTTTAAAAGTATTGGAACGTGAAGTGCTCCTGTTGTGGTTTCTTGTCCCTTTTCTTTTGCTTTTTTTTAGTTTGTAGGGGTTGGGGGAGGGGTGGGGGTGGATTCAGAGGACATTTTTCTTTCTTATGTATTTTTTACTTCCTTTTTTATATAAAATACCACATGTATTTGGATTAAGTTTGAAATATTGTGATATGCTCGTCAAGTGGTTTAATATGAAATTAAATATTTTTAAAAACACCAACAGTGTAGATAGAACTAAATTATTTCTATTAATTCATGGAACATTTAATTGCTACCACCTCAAACACTGGCAACTACTTCATGTTGCTGGTGGGAGAAGTGCATGCTGAAGGGAATGGATGAGCAGGCTCATTTGTCCTGTTGCCAAGTTTTGTGAGTATTTTTGGAGCGTCTTACATTTCATGGCTTGAGCCTTGTAGATAATTAAAAAAGCATGAGGGAGTTAGATGACCTAATCTCTGACAAGCTCTGATTGACATGGTATTTATGTGGCAGTTTCAGCTGACTTTCTGGTCACCCACTAGAAGCTGATGTATGAAAAATTGACAAGTGGTAATTCCAAATCAAGTGGAGGTACATCAATGTCTAACATCTGTGGCATGAAGTTAATTGCTACCTATTGGGCAAAGTCAGAATGTTATCCATCTTGCTACATGGAGCCATGGACTGCTTCATTTACTGATAATTTATAAGAAAAACTGAATATTATGCAATCATCAGTGAACATTTACACTTCTAGCCTTACGATGGAAGGAAACTTATTTAGAATCAGAGTCAGAATTTATTGTCATGAACATGCCATGAAAATGGTTGTTTTGTGCAGCATGGTGGTGCAAACATTTATTTAAACCACCTGATAGAATAAATAAAAATAGTGCAAGAAAAGTTAAAGTTCGGCAGTGTCTTTGGTTCATTGTTTATTCAGGAATCAGATGGCAGTGGGAAAGCAACTGTCTTTGTGCCACTAAATGCTTGTTTTCAGGCTCCTGTACCTTTCTCATGATGGTAGCAGAGTGAAGAGGGCATGGCCTGGGTGGTGGCGATCCTTGAGGATAGAGGCTGCTTTCTTAAGACAGTGCCTCTGACAGATGGAGTGAAGACTGGTGCCAGTGATGTGCAGGCTGAGTTAACAACTCTCTGGAGTTTTTTCTTGTCCTGAGCATTGGTATCTCCATATCAGACAATGATTCAACCAGCCAGAATGATCTCCACGATCCACCTTTAGATGTTTGAGAGTCTTTGGTGACATACCGAATCTCCTCAAACTCCTCACCAAGTGAACCTTCTTCATGATTGGATCAACATTGAGGCTCTAGGACAGATCCTTGGAGATGATGACCCCCAGAAATGTGAAATTCTTAATCCTCTCCACTACTGAGCCCTCGAGGAAGCCTCTTTTGCATTCTCCTGCCTTCCTCCTGAAGTCTACAATCATCTTTTTAGTTTTGCTAATGTTGAGTGCAAATTTGTTAGTGTGACACCACTCAATTAGCTATCCAGTACACTTGCTCATTACCAAATATGATTCTGCTAACAACCATGGTGCCATCAGCAAAGTTGTAGTTACTTTTTGAATTATGCCTAACCACAGTGAGCAATGAGCAGATGAAGCAACTGAATTTGGTCTGGGAGTCCTTTGTGCAAAACTCCAGTCAATGTAGAGTTTCCCCTGATTCTCATTCTCCATTTCTAGCAATGCTCCTTAATGCCACACTCAATCGTATGCTGCCCTGGTGTAAATGGTGATCACTCTCTCCGCATCTCTAAAATTCAGCATTTTGACAGTCTCTTCGACCAAGCCTTCTGCAGAACCCATGTCCGGCATTAATGAACAGGTTCCTGGTGAGGAAGAAATGTTTAATGGCACCATTGACAAAGCCATCAATTGCTCTCCTGGTGACCAAATTAGTTAAATAGGCTTTTCGGCAGCTTGACTAGATTTGTCCTGATTTTTGTGCGGATATACGAGGATAAGCTCAAGTTCATTTATCAACTGGTGTACACATTGTCAAGTTAATGTAAGTAATGTAGTTGAGCAGCTTGCTTAAAAAAACAGCTTTTGTTGCACGTCTTCAACAACAATGAAGTTCTTCCATTAGACTTTCCTAAGGACTCATTATGTGGATCAAATAGTCTGAGCAATGAATTCTGTGATGGCAAGGAGCTGAGTAGCAGACTGTGATAGATATTATCTTAGCTATTTTGCACGAAAGGGATTGCAAATACTTCAGTCTTGTGCATTTTATCATCGCCGAGGGTAGGGATGTCCTTGGGAATTTTCCCTCTGATTAACTGTTTAATTCTCATCATTGCTCCATATTGGATGTAATCAGGCTTACTGAACATACACATAATCTTCTGTGGCAGCCCTCCAGGTTGTTTTCTCAATATTAGGTACACAGTGATATTCCTGGCTTGTTGTTCTACATTTCTCATGGAGCTAGGGTTGGTCACGGTCTTCTGGAATTGGTTGAGTGAAAAATAAGTTGTGCATGAGATGGTGGATTGTGATGAAGTATAACTTTATTGAAGATTGAAGATGGGATTTTATCTCTATATGGATGCAAGCTGAGCACTTGGACAGGTGATGCCATGGACAGATGCTCTTGCAACAGACAGATTTGTAAAGATGAGGTAAAGTAATTTTATCTGTCTCATTAGATATGCCATTATCTGTCATGGTTCCAGTCTGGCGTGTTAAGGTCATCTCACCATCAGTGATGTTATAAAGCCACTCTTGGAATGGATATTTCAGTTCATACTCAGAATACATAGTTAACGGAAGGAGGAGGCAGGCTGTGATCAGCAAGAGGTCTCCTTTCCTTTCAATGGCTGTCCTGTTACCATGATACTTTGTGGACTTAATCTCCAAATTCCATACCATCCACTCAAATTTGTGAGAAGGACTTTGTAGGATCTATCACGTCTGAAGTGCTGAGATCAATACAGATAATCATTTAGCTGTACTTTTATTGTGCTTCGTTGCACAGTTTTGGCATAACTGAATAACTCACTGCACCAGTGCAGAAAGCAGATCAAATTCAACCACAGAAAGGTCAGTCTGGTTAAGAATAAGAGACCCCATTCCCAAAAGATATTAGTAAACCTGATATGCTTATGAATGCCATTCAGATGTTTCATGATCACGGAGAGCAACATCAGTAAAATGTAAATTGCCAGCTGCCAGGTTGAATTTGAACCCTGTTAAACTTTGTTACTTGACTAATAACATGGACATCGTATTAGCTATGCCAATTTCCAAGCCTGCAAAAATTTAACTGAGGAATAGGGCTAGGCACTTGGCTGTATACATCAATGACAACATACAAGTGGAAATTTTGACTTTACTGGTCTGGGTAACAACAGTTCTCATTTACTCTCAGACAACCTGCTTTTACTAACCCTGTTTCCACTGAAACAGTGCAATTTAAGGGGCCGACACTTGAAATGTATTCTTTGTCTTTGGTGAAATCTATAATGTCCAATTACCTCAAAAGTGGGTTTGGATACACAAGAGATTGAAGATTTTAGAATGTGGAGCAAAAGAACAATGTGCCAGAGTAATATTGTGGTGGAGGTAGCAACATCCACAGTGGAAAAAAAATTGTCAATGTTTTGGGCTGAGACCCTGCATCAGGACTGAGAGTAGAGAGGGAAGATAGGCAGTTTCAAGAAGAGAGTGGAAGGGTGAGTCAGGGGTCATGAAGTAATAGGTGGACTGAGGAGGGTGAAGGATGATGGGTAGATGGAGCTGGGATAAGTAGGAGAGGGAAGAGTTGGGAGACAAAGGCACATGGGTGATAGGTGGAAGCATTCAAAAGATGGAAGGAGCCCTCTCCCAGATAGAACTAAGGCAGAGTTCTCATCATTCACCCAACTAGCCTCCACGTCTAACCATTTCCAACTTCTGCCAGTTCTAAGTGGATCCCACATCCAGACACATCTCCTCCTCTTTTCCCCTCCTCATTTCTGCTTTCCACTGTACCACTCTCTCCTTGACTGTCTGGTCCACATATCCCTACCCATCCACCTCTCCACATTCCCTGGTACTTTTCCCTGGAACTAACAGATGAACTACACCTCTCTGTACCTCCACCCTCATATTCTCTAGGTGAGCCAGAGATTGAAATGCACCTCATTCAACCTGGTTTGTTGCATTCAGTGCCCTGATCTGGCCTCCTCTATATGCAGAGACAAAGCATAGACTAGGATGGACTAGCAACTGTTTTGCAGAACATCTGTGCGCTCTCTGCAACAGCCTTTGTGAACTTCCAGTGTTATACCATTTCAATTTCCTTTCCAATTCCACATTAACCCATCTGTCCTAGACCTCCTCCCTGCCACAGTGAGGCCAATGCGAACTAGAAGACAGCACTTCATATTCTTAACCCAATTCCCCCTGAATCCTTTCACACTCCCAGCAGTCCACCAAAGGTTTCTCTCTTTTCTAAACTTTTCCATCCCTCCTCCTCAGTTACCTTGATATCAACCTACCCTTGCTACCCCCAACCTGGTTTCATCCATCCATCACCCACATACCTACATCCTCCTGTGATTCACTTTTCCTGTTCCATCCCCATCTAGTTCCATCTGTCCATTTTTCTTTCCTTACCTGGTTCTACTTATCACCTACTAACCTGGTTCTAGTTATCACCTACTAACTCTTGTCTTTACCCTTCCCCTCCCCTTTGCCCATCATTTCCCCTTATCTGGTTCTGCCTATCTTTGACTCACCCATGCCTTTCACTTCTATATACAGTAAAACCCTTGTTATCTGGAATTCAAGCAACTCAATCAACAGGCAAAAAGAAATTGCAGAAAATAAATAGGTAAAAAATACAGGTTTAAAATTGGGGCGTTTCACCATTAATTCGCCGATCATTCAACACACAATCTCAAGCAACCAGAAAATTCACTTATCCAGCATCTACCACTCTCCATTGGTGCCGGATACCAGGAGTTCTTCTGTACTGATTACAGAAAATAATATTAATGGAATTATTCTGACAACCTGTGTGCACTATCTTTCCCTGCCCTTTAACTTTCTGCAGTTAACATTGCCACAGCTGCCCTCTTCTGCTGACCCACTTCACAGTTTTTCTGTCAGTTCTAATGCAGTTCTTGACCTGTAACATTGACTATTGGTTTGCATCCAGAGATTGATTCTTGACCCATTGAGTTCTTCCAGCTGTGGATTTTCAATGGGGAAGTTTGAGGGGTGAAATTTGTCTTTGGTTGATGTCACTGGATAGCTATGAAAAATAACTGCTCCTACCCTCCAGTATTTCATACCAGCATATCTCAATTTGTGAAGATATTGCAAGAAAACTGTGAGGATCTCCTTTAAGATTTGAGGAGCCATTGAGAATATTATAATCACTCTCCAATTAAGAAATTTACATATACCGTAGGTATCCAAGCTCAGCGTGTTTATGTATTCACTTACCGCAAGTGCATTGGTACCCCTTTGGAGCTTATTGTATGGACTGTACTTCGGTTTTGGAGGTTTTCCTGCAGCTCTGTCCTTGTGCCTTCTGCTGCTTATGTGCTGAAATTAATTAAAATATTAAATAAACATCTTGAAAAGGATGTGGGTGTGATGATATGGGCAAGAACACAATTCTTGTAGCGTAAATTACATTCAGAGGTCTAACCTGTTTGAGTTGTGTTTCTGAATTGACGTGCACGTCACAGATTTCACAGTGAAAGGTTTTATTCTGCAGGCCGGTAGTAACTCCTTTGTTGGTGGATGTTTTGCTTTTGACTCCTGGTCTGGGAAATGCCTTAATTGGACCCCCACCATTTCGGGCTTCCAGCATAGTTTTGTGCTTTGATCCTGTCGAAGAGAATTGTTTCACAATCAATTTTAATGGTGGATCCTGGAATCCCTGTTGACACTATCACATGTGTACCAAATGTGTACTGATCATATTGCACTTAATGAATAGATTGTTAAAAATGGTGTGGGGTAATTTATAACCTGATTTTAGCTTGTTCAAGTGGTGTAAAAAAGGCGTTGAATCAATTTTGGCAGTATACAGCTGGGAATTATGAATTTATAAATGAAAGCTGGCCTGGCTCATTGCTGATAATAGCTGAGAAATGGGCAGAGTCTTTGTAATGCAAGGCAGGTGGTGAAGCAGTTCAGGAGAAGTATGGGTCACATTGACTGAAGAACGATGAAGAGGGTAAGCAAGCAGGAGAGGACTGCTGAGGCATTGTTTACTGCAGAAAGTTAAAGGACAGGGAAATATAATGCACTCGGGTTGCTAGGATAATTCTGTTAATATTATTTTTGGTTTTCTGGCTTGGATTCAGGCAAGCAGTGGTGGACCTGGCGTTTGAAATGCAGAAGTAAAGGTTTCAAGAGGCACTGAAACAGAAATAGTACAATTGTTATGAAGAATGCAACAATCAACAGTGAGCTGTTTAAGAAGGGTCTTGACAGCACTATTGAAAACACGAAATATTGTCTGAGGAACGTGAAGTCTTTCCACTGTGCGCAAAAGGACTGGTGAGATGGGTTGGGAGCAGACCGGAGTAATGTGGCAATAATGGACAAGCTGGTTCTCAGGAGGAGGATTCGATGAGGTTCAGAGGAAAATTAATCATAGTTTTTAAGGAGTGCCACAAAGGTCAATCTTAGTATGAAGAAAGAATAAAAGTCAAGGTCGAAAGACCAAGTTTTCTGGATACAGGAACTATGAGAGGATTTCTAATTGAGTTGGAGAAACAAGATATAAGCAAGTCTAATACAGTGGTGGGAAACGAAAACAGTCATGTTAAATCTGCAAAAATAGAATGGAGAAAAGGATTTTTTATTCACTCCATATAATGATATCATTAAACTGTCCTTCCCATTCTCTTATTACTTATCTACAAACATAAATGAAAGTTTCTAACAAATTTTCAGTAAACTGCGTTGGGAAAAGAAGTAAGCTTTAGCCCTTGTACTCAGCCACATTCAGATTTACAGAGGGATGTTTGAACTGGATGAATTTAATGGACTAACTGATTGATTATATCTACCTCATTCAATCATTTGATCGACAAACTTCAATGAATAGAAGTATTTTTATTTATTCTGTCAGAAAGATAAATACAGAAAATATCCCATGATTTGTTAAAAATATTTTATTTTTACTCAGAGAAAATCATATATTTTAATCATTTTCTGAATTATTGTCCTTTTTCTTAACCACTAATGGTGTCTGAGGTGTGATTCATTATCTACTTCGTACCTTTTAGATTAAAATCATTTGCAATATTTTACATTTCCTTTCTCAACATTCAATCAGTTTCAGCAGGTCGCTCAAGCTGAATTTTAATCTGTGGATGACAAACTAGCACTGACATAGGATTTCAAAATATTATACATATTTACTGCATTTGACTATCTTCTCCAGAGAAATCATATTATACAGTACTTATTATTCAGTTCTGCTAGCAATAGATGATAAAATTGTTGGTTTTCCTAATTACTTACAGTACCTGAGTAGAAATCTTTGAACTTCCGCAGTGACAAAATTTTGTTGTTTTGTTCTAAGATGTACTAGTTGTTGGGACTTCTGGAACAATCGTATCAACTAACTGTAGTAATTAATTAAAGGGGAACTTGCAAAGGGCACTGGAGATCAGCCTCTAATAACCACTCAAAATTTCCCTTCACCATTCTCACACTGAAGACACCAATGCCTGGTCAACTTCTCCCCCTTGTATACCAGCCACCTTGACCACTACGATTCACCCTTTTCAATTATAGACCCCAGTCCTGATCAGAAGCATTTTTATTTATATTCTCTGCAGCATCTTTTGTGAGCATTGGGCAAACAATGGTTCACTCCAGTGCCAGTCATTGGCGCATCACTCATTAACACTTCAGCGAACCATTAGGACCAGACATAAATTTGTGGTCAACTTATTTCCATTTTCCAAGGTGACCTGAGCTATTTATTTGAATAAGTATTCAGAAAAGCACAATTGACGAAGGGCACAAGCAACAAGAATGGCTGTGATGTAAGTGGTTATTAATAATCTCCATGCAGTTAAGTTCAACCAGGTAGACTGCCTACTGCTTGGATAATAGGAGAGTAAATGTTATAAAGAAAGAAAGGAATTGCATTATAAATCTGCAAATTACTAAAAGCAGCATCTCAGTTTAACAACACTTTTGTTTTGGGAAACAAAGATTTATTTCTCGATATGCATTAGGTCTCACAGCTTGCACACTTGTTAAATTGATCACAAAGCACTCTAAAGTTACAGCTCAGTCAATAGGCCTCCATATATTTGTGGACTCAGCTCACAGCAGGCAAGAGCCAAAGGCCAATCCTGCTGGTGCAGAACTGCCTCTCCTGACCTCAGCCAGAAAATCCCTCCCAATTCTAAATTTACAGCAACATAAAAGATTACTTGCCAGCAGTTGTGGCCTGGACATAACCTTCCTGATTTGTTCCCATTGATGTGATACTCCATGGGATCCTCTCATTAATATATGTGTGCAGAACCATCTCTGAAAAGATGATTGGTGTTCCACCATTATCCAGTTTTTCATGTGCCAATCAATTTTCCCCCTCATGGAAGTGCCTCAGATTGGAAATATAAATGAGAAGATCACAATTCAAAGTGGTAATTCAACACAAACTGTTGAAGAGACACATGGTTAATGGCCATGGAGTATAACAAAACCTCTTGAAACTCGAACAGAGGGTGAAAAACTGAAGCCATGGTGAATGAGGTTCCTGTGTGCATGTTTTTGCAGCTGATGGTCCATAGTCATTTGTGAATGCCAGTTTTTATTTGAGAAATCTGTTCTGAGTCTATCATATTCAGCACTGTTGGAGTATCAAGTGAGATGGTGAATGTCTTCAGTATGAAGATAGCACTTTTATTCACAACAGCTAATATGATGGTCATTTATACCAATGCTACCATAGGCAGGTGCAACTGTTACAGATAAATCAATGATAAATCAAAGGTCTCTTAGGTTCTTCGCTCATGATTATGGACACTACCTGTTGCAGACCCAATCTGGCAGCTATGCTCTGGTAGTTGTGGTGCCAACAAACAATTCTTGGTGATGGGACT
Organism: Narcine bancroftii; assembly: GCF_036971445.1. NCBI lineage: Eukaryota > Metazoa > Chordata > Chondrichthyes > Torpediniformes > Narcinidae > Narcine > Narcine bancroftii. Next base: position 411,809,688 of record NC_091469.1, read on the forward strand.
TTTGGAAGTTCCCCTTTCACAGCACGCTCTGTGCTTTTGCTACTTTTAGTGCTTCTTTCCAGTGTTCCTCAACATGGCTTAGCACCAATTCAATAGAGTACAGTTAGGCCTAATATAAAGGAACTTTCCTTGTTTGCATTTGACATGAAGCCAAAAGACCTAGGACCATAGAGCAATACATCAGAGAAACAGGATCCTTCAGCCCTTCTAGTCTGTGCCAAACCTTTTTTGTTTGCCAGTCCATAGACCTCCATAGCTCTCCCATCCAGGTACCTGTCCAAAATCTTCTTAAATGTTAAAATTGAGCCTGTATTCACCACTTCAGCTGGCAGTTCATTCCACACCCATTACTTCATGTGTGAAGAAGTCCCCCTCCTGTTCCCCATAAATATTTCCCATTTCACTCTTACCCACGTCCTCTGGTTTGCATCTCAACCACCCTAGTGGAAAATATCTTTATACATTCACTCTTGTCTATATCCCCCCCCCCCAACATAATTTTAAATATTAAATCTCACCTCATTCTTCCATGCTCCAGGGAATTAAGTCCTAACCCATTTAACTTTTCCCTGTAACTCAGTTCCTGAAGTCCAGACAACATCCTAGTAAATCTTCTTTGAACTCTTTCCATCTTATTGATATCTTTTCTGTAGTTTAGGTGACCAAAACTGCACTCCAAAGTTGGCCTCACTAATGTCTTATACAACTTTACCATAACATCCCAACCTTTGCACCCTAGGTTAGAACCAAGGGCTCCCATGACTCTTCCCATTTGCCAGCTCTACATTATGCCAATCTCAATGATTGGTCTGCCCTGCCAATGGACAGGCTGTATTTAGGGGCTTTGATGTATGAATCTCGTATTAACTATGAGTAGGATTTAATGAAGATGAATACGTTACGTTGCAGCTTGGGTGATCTGAGGGCAGCCCCCAAACTAAAAACCAGCCACCTAGTGCTTGAGAAGGGGACTTTGCAACATTGACAGATTTGGGATTGTTTTTGTGAATTATTATCTGTCTGGATTTAATATTTTACTTTAATATAATGGTCATGGTATTACTGAGTTACTCCCTACACCACTCCAGAGCCAGACAAAAGTCAGCCATAATCTATCAGAAAATTGATATTTTCAATATATTCTATATTTCTTCTCTGTGCCGAGAGGGCAATTCCATACCCACTCATTTTCCCGAAGCCTTTTCTCCCCACATGCTCATCATCTCTCCTCAGGTTCTACCACTCACGCACTGCTCTAATAATTCTGATAAAATCACATGTGGATATTGTCTCTTCTATTAAAGTGAATCAAATCCAACCAGTTTCCCATCCCTTATACTTTAAGCTACAAATTTGAACTTTGAGAGAAATAGCAGCAAATCAAGCCATCTTTAAATATGCAAACAGTGGGTAACTACAATGACATTTCTTTTGGAGTGGAATTAAAAACAAATGGTTTAGAGTGCTATTAGTCAAAGCACAGACTTAGGCCTTCAGGGAACTGTATAAAGATAGCTGGAATTCTTCTAATGTCAGAGGAATGAATATTTGCACCAGGTGCTGTATCACAGTACCATAAAGATCAGAAGATGCCTGATTAGATCCCGATCTGCATTGACTGTGTATTTTCGGCCAGTAAGGAGTAAAAGAAACAGCAAGTCCTACAGTATATTCTGCCCGATGAACCTCATATGGGTTAGAATTGCAATATCTCACAGACTGTGGCTGGCTGCCACTCATTGTTCTGCCTCTGTGACAAAATGTTGCTTAAAGACCTGAGAACCACATCACTGTCTGGGAGAAGACACAAAAACTGCATCTTCACTTTGCTCCACTGGTTTTGTGACAACTGAAATTAATTTCAGGAAATGGGACATAGACTGGCCATCTATAATGTACCCTGAGAAAGAGAAATACCAGCCATAGGATCTAATGGACTGACAATTCAGCAGTGCTGATTTCTAGATGTGTCATAAGTTCCAATCAGAACCTTTCTATCATACTTTGATCCGTGTGATAGATGAAGCCATATTGTCACACTTGAGCGAGTGCTATATTCTTGTCAGATTGGAGTAAGGAAGTGTTGTTTTGGTGTGAGTATTTTAATTTGTACTTGAACTGCATCATTCATTGATGGCCAATGTCCGGCAAGCACTGTGGAAGAATAAACATAATGGGAACCACAGATATGAGTTCTGAATTGTTATTAATAATCAATTGCGTAGAAATCAGGACAAACGTGTTGGCAGTGGTTAATGAGCAAGGAACCGTGCAAGTGTATTAAACCATGTGTTTTTAGTCCCCCTCTCTAAAATTATTGCTATTATGCATTAACTACAATACTTTAATGACAGCTTAAATTGCTGCTGCCATTGGCTTCAAAAAGGCAGAGTTGTGTATTAAAATGTAAATCACCACCAACACTAGATTCTGGTGATATGAAGGTAAATATAATTTGTCCTTGAAGAGATGCGTGCATGCGTGCACACGTGTTGGTGTATGGGTGCATGTACATTGGTGATGCCCGCGTGTTTTTGCACAGTTCCAACCAATGATGAATAGAAAGGTCAATAACATTGTAGAGAAAGAGCAGAAAAGAAATGCTGAAAATGTCACCACAAACCATCTTCAATGTTAAAGAAAAAGTGAGAAAGTCAGATATAAAGGGTTGGATGTTTATAATATGGAACTGACAAATGAGTCAAAAAATAAAAATCCCAAGTAGATCCTCAGAAAATTTTAGCAGATCACATTGCCAGACCCATTAGTATGAATTCCAAAGCCTGAGACCAAATGAATATGTCGATGATTTCCTGGCATAGTTTGGATATGCAGATTTACTGGCATAGTCAGTAAATGCAGATTTAGAGAAATGGATGAAAAATTAGATTAAGATAGTGTATAAGGAAGGAAGGAGTTGCCAAGAAAGTGGATGAAAGAAAGGCTATGGATGTCTACATGGACTTTAGTAAGGCCTTAGACAAGGTCCCACATGGAAGGCCAGTTCAGAAGATTCAGACACTATGTATTCATGGAGAGGCTGTAGACTGGATTCAAAATTGGCTGAATGGGAGAAGACAGAGAGTGGTAGTGGATGATTATTTCTCAGACTGGAGGCCTGTGTCAAGTGGTGTCCCTCAGGGATTGGAGCTGGGACCATTGTTGTTTGTTGTCTATATCAATGATCTGGATGATAATGTGGTAAATTAAATCAGCAAATTTGTTGATTAGAGGTATCAACAGCAAGGAAGGCTTTCAAAGGTTGCAGGGGGATCTGGACAAACTAGAAAAAATGGGACAGAAAGTGGCAGATGGAATTTAATGCAGAAAAATGAGAGGTGCTGCATTTTGGAAGGACAAACCAAAGTAGGACATCTACAGTAAACAGTAGGGCATTGAGGAGTGCAGAGGAACAAAGTTATCTGGGAATTCAGATTCATAATTCCCTGAAAATGACATCTCAGGTAGACTGACAGGGTTGCAAAGAAAGCTTTTGGCACCTTGGCCTTCAGAAATCAGATTACTGAGTACAGGAGTTGGGATTTATGATGAGGTTGTATAAGACATTGGTGAGGCCAAATTTGGAGTATGGTGTGCAGTTCTGGTCACCAAACTACAGGAAGAATATAAAGAAGCTTTAAAGAGTGCAGAGAAAATTTATTAGGATGTTTCCAGGTCTTCAAGAGTTGGGTTTCAGGGAAAGATTAAACAGGTTAGGACTTTATTCCTTGAAGCATAGAAGAATGAAGGAAGATTTGATAGAGGTTTTCAAAATTATAAGAGATATAGATAGAGTAAATGTGAGTAGGCTCTTTCCACTTAGATTACGAGAGATAAATACAAGAGGACAGGGTTTTGGAGTGAAAGGGGAAAAGTTTAGGTGGAACATTAGGGAGATCTTTTTCTCTCAGGAAGTGGTGGGAGTGTGGAACAAATTTCCATCTGACTTGGTAAATCAGGGCTCATTCTTAAATTTAAAAAAATAAACTGGATAGATACATGGATGGGAGAGGACTGGAGGGTTATGGAATGGGTGCAGGTCAGTGGGATTAGTGGTATGATGTTTTCAGCACAGACTAGAATGGTCAAATGGCCTATTTTCTGTGCCGTAGTGTTCTATGGTTCTAATAACTTATTTGGGATTCAGAACTCTCAGATATGAAAGAAGGAGGGGGTCACTTGCTGCAGCACAAGATTTTTGTTGTAGCCAGAGCACAGAAGGCGATGTGAAGATGCTAAACATTTAAATATCTAACCTCCAGATCAGTCCTAGGGATGGAAAAGAGTTGATCCAGTTAGTTAGCAGAAACAAAAAGATGACAGCCAGGCTATAAGAACATAATGCAGTGTAACTGGATGACCATATAAATCTCAATAGAAAACAATCAAGTTTGAGACAATTTGGTGACCTCAACCAGAAGGAAAAAAAAGTGCAAATCGTGAGAACAAACTAAGAAAAAAGAGCAAAAGTGAAAAGACCAATCCAAAACAAGACCATAAAATCCATATTAGAGACATGATACTAGCAAAATATTGGAAACCCTGGAAATCCAGTGAAACTGGTTGTGGCAAGCATCAAAGAAATGAAATCCCCAATACATGGAGATGAAAACTGATCAGCAAACTCCAAGACATGGGAGTCAACACCCCACTCTGTTATTGGATCATGGATTTCCTCACCTCCAGAATACAATCAGTGAGGAATGGAAAAAACATTTCCTCCACAATTTTCTTCAACACAGGAGCACCAAAAGGTTGTGTTCTTAGCCCCCTGCTCTACTTACTTAATAGCACCTTCTACAAATTTGCCAACCAATCCACTGTAGTGGGTGGTATAAATAAAGGTGATGAGCCAGCATACATGAGGGAGATTGAAAGCTTGGCTAAATGGTGCACCAACTACCTTGCACTCAATGTTACCAAAACTAAGTGGCTGATTATTGACTTCAGCAAGGGAAAGCGAGAGGTAGACAATCCAGTGATCATTGGGGGATCAGAAATGGAGAGGGTGAGAAAATTTAAGTTCTTGAGAGTCTTTATCTTAGGGTACCTTTCCAGGACCCAATAAATGAATGGTATTGTGAAGAAAGCACATCAGCACTTTTATCTCCTCAGGAGTTGGTGGAGAGTTGGTATGACACTAGAAACCCAGGCAAATTTCTACGGATCTATTGTGGAAAGTGTGTTGACTGGCTGCATCGTGGTCTGGTATGGGGACACCAATGCACCTGAGCATAAAGCCTTGAAAATAATAGTGGACACATCCTAAGACATCACAAGCAAAACTCTCCCCACTATTGAGAACATCTACAGGGAACACTGCCGTTGGAGAGCAGCAGCAATCTTCAAGGTTCCACACCACCCAGCACACACTGTTCCCACTGCTGCCATCAGGAAAGAGGTATAGGTGCCACAAGACTTGCACCACCAGGTTCAGGAACAGCTGCTACCCCTCCATCATCAGACTCCTCAATGACAAACTCAATCAGAGACTTGTTTAAGAACTCTTACTTATACACTTGATTGATTTATTAAATACTTTCTATATTGTACAGTTTGTTTCCAATTGTTATCTGTTTACAGTTCTTTATTTGTTTACATATGTATCCTGTACAATTTTCTTTTGCACTATCAATAAATGGTAATTCTGCCAGTAAAAAAAAAAGGAATCTCAGGATTATATGTGATGTCATGTATGTATTTTGACCATAAATCTGAAAACTGAAATCTGAAGAAAAATTAAGAAATTAACTCACAATCAGTTAAAACTGGTTATAGATAGAAAAATAATATCATAACACTATGTTATTATAGTGTGTTCTCAAATCCAGCTGGGTATGCAATAGATCTTCCCAAAAAGCTGAATGAGTATCCAAAAGAAAAGACCTTGAAACGAAACAAGTAGTGCTGGACAAGCTCAGCAGGTCACGCATCATCCAGAGAAAATAAAAGACAGCGGATGTATCGTGCCTGAGTCCTTCATCGGGTAGACACCCAAAACAATACAATGACATACCAACATCAGTATCTTTAGAGAAAATGTTTAAATTATGCTAATTAAGAGGGACACACAAAATGAACAAAGTTAATTGTACATTCTCTCACAGAACTGGGTTTTAACATTTGATTTCAGTAGAAGAGGACATAAGGAAGGAACATGCCCTTGTGAAATTCACTCCAATATGAAGCAAAATTCATTTAATACAAATGTATCCAAACAACTTTTATAAATCAACCTGATGCTGTGATGACTAAATTTTGCATCATTGTTGATTCCCAAGTAAAATCCATGATGTGAACCTTGTGGTGGAGTACGGTACTGTGGGCATATCCAGGCAAGTTCTCACTGGGCTGGGCAGGCTGACCCACCTTCTGTACCTGTAGCCGATCCCCTAATAAAGGCTGAGAGCCCTAGTCTCCTCCCTCATACATGCCTTAGACATGAGCCAGAAGCATGTAGAGGCATGTCTGGGTCTTCTGATCAATAAAGCCTTTGACTACCTGCTTCAAGTCTAAAAGATTCAGAGCTGGAGATCGATCTAAAAGATCCAGAGGCCTCCGTAAAGTTTGATATGTGGCTACATTGAAGGTCTACTTGAGGCACCACGATCTCACTGTCGATAGTGATCGGTACAACTTGCTCTTCGCAGCAGTGGGCCACTAAGTGTACCAATTAATTCGCAACTGCACTGGATACGAAGAGGCAGTGGTCCTACTCTGACAGCAATACAAAACCCCAAGAAACGCAATTTATGCACACTTCCAGCTTGGCTCCTGATGCCAAGGTCCGGGTGAGTCAGTTGACAATTTCATGAGGGCCAAGCAGGAGCTGGGATGAGACTGTGGGTGCCAGGACATGACTGTGGCAACCTATCAGGAGGAGCTCATCAGTGACAGGCTAGTCACTGGATTCCACTCTGGAACGACTCCTGGAGAAAGGCGATCGGTCCCTACAGGAAGTTAGGCAGATGGCCCGAGTGGTGGAGACCTACTCTACGGGCCCTGCTGAGGAGAACAGGCGGTGCCATCTTGGGAATCAGGGCCCCTGACTGCTGCTGCTATCACCGAGCACACAAAGTGCAACTACTGCGGCCAAAGCAAACACCCACAAAAGTACTGCCGGCCCTTAGTGCAACTTGCACGAACTACCGGTAGAAAGGACGCTATGCCAGGGTATGTTGTTCTAAGCCCCTCTCTAGCAGTGCCGCATGCAAATCACGACCCACATTATCAACATGGGCCAACCCACTTCTGTCATCATTTCTTATTGCTGAGAACTGAAAGTCTAGGCCAAGGCATGATGACACGGAGGGATGTCATATCTGGCTTCACTTCCAGACTTCACTGCATGCAATCCATGAGGGTGGTCATCTTCACAATCTCCAGGGTGGCATTCGTGGCAGCAAAGGACCCAACGACATAGCAGCAGTGACTCACATTGTGAGCAGGCATTGGTCTCCATCAAGCTGGACCAGAGTAGACCACACCAGCTGGGATGATCGATGATGGACATTGACATAAATGGCCACTTCATTGGATGCCTGTTTGACACGGGAAGCACCGAGAGCTTCATACACCCAGGCACAGCTGAATGTTATTCCCTGACCATGTTCCCAGCCAAGTGCAAGGTAGCACTAGCCTCCTAATCCCTCTATGCAGAAATCCGCGGGAGTTGCACTATGACCCTAACCGTGGGGGGAACAAACTATAAGAACTTCAGACTGCTGGTGATGCCCCACCTCTGCACACCTGTCATACTGGGGCTGGATTTCCAGTGCCAGCTTAAGGGTGTACTGATGCAATTTGACAGGCCTTCACCCCCCCTCCCCCCACCACTGTCAGTAATAACCAATTCCAAGAGACCCCTCCACCCCTTGAAGAGACCCAATCACTCACCTGAATGCTGGGCCAGGCTCCCAACCTGCAGCCTGGCCACCCTCTGGGTCCTTCCGCCTCCGCTGTTCCAAAACCTCACCCTGGACTGCAAACCTGTGGTCACTAAGAGCATGCAATACAGCCCCGAGGACAGGGAATTCATTAAGACAGAGGTGGAGCAGTTGCTGGGGGAGGGCATAATAGAACTGAGTAGCAGTCCCTGGAGGGTGCAAGTAGTGGTGATGAAGAGTGGGGAGAAGTACCAAATGATGATAGACAATAGTCAGACCATCAGCTCGTTCACCTTACTGGACGCCTACCCTTTGCCCCACATAGCTGATATGGTGAACGAGATCACCAAATATAGGGTCTTCTCTACCATAGACCACAAGTCAGCGCACCACCAAATCTTGATTCGCCCAAAACACTGGCCATATGCACATTTGAGGCCAATGGCTGACTCGGGAACCGTGCTGCCAGTCTGGCTGACAACCCAAGAGCCGGTACTTCTCTGGCAGCATGTTAGAATGCACAAGGTGGACTTCCTAGTTGAGGAAGTGCATCTCCTGCATGTGAACACCCTGCACATGCTGGAAAGGTACCCGGACAGATAGAATGATATAGTGTCCATCCAGGACCTGGCATGAGCAGGGGCCCGGCATGGGAGGTGCACCAGGCAGCAACCAGTCAGCTCCAAGGATCACCCTGACAGGCGAAGTAGTGATCCCATCTCCAACACAGTCCCCTGAATTGTTCCCCCCCCCCCCCCCCACTGTTACAAACAAATTCCCCATCCCCTATGGACCTGGTAGACACAGACACTGTTCAGCCCTCCAACACCCAGCCAAGCGAACCAAGCCACCGTTCAACTGGAACCAACGATACAGTCAGCAGTACTTCGGAAATCTCAGAGCCAAATAAAACCCCCAGGGTAGTTGATCCTTTGAACTGTATGGACTACAAAACCCATGCCGATGGACATTGCCCCTCATCACCCCGCCGGACTTCATCCAAAAAAAGGAAGGGTGAATGTGGTGGAACACAGTACTATGGGCAAGTCCAGGCATGTCCTCACTGGGCTGGGCAGGCTGGCCCACCTACTGTACCTGTAGCCCCTCCCCATAGATCCCCTAATAAAGGCTGAGACCCTTAGTCTCCTCCTCATACGTGCATTGGTCATGAGCCAGCAGCATGTAGAGGCATGTCTGGATCTTCTGATCAATAAAGCCTTTAACTACCTGCTTCATGCCTGTGAGTGGTCATTGATTGCACCATAGCCCCCATGTAAAGTACAAATTGAGGTGAAGAAGAAGCAGAAAAAATAATAGCCAAAGGCATTAAATGTACAAAATGAATCTATTTTATTATGAGAGGGAACCCACTAGGGTAAAGAAATGCCTCAGAAATACATCAAGTGATCAAAAAGGTATTTTGGTCAGTATGGTTCATAGTGTGAAAAATAAAAAATTTAAAAAAAAAGAGATCAAAAAGGACTTAATTTAAAACTTGGACGAAATCTCACCAGCACTGGCAGAGGGTGGTGTGATGCTAGAAATAGGTATTGGAATGTGAAATTTGATGAGGAATTAACTGTTGATAACACGTAGTACTACTTGCATAACATAGATCCCAGTGACGATCTTATGACCTTTGCATAGGGCAGGTTCAGCAGAAATAAAATGAGACCATTAGAGATGTTGAAGAGCAGCAAGCCCTGCAGACAATGACTAGATCCTTGGAGTGAATGATAGCACATCCAGTTAATAACTTCAAGAGGAAAAAGTGGAAAACAAAAATGCTGGGCACGGATTGAATGTTCACAAACACTGGTTCTTCAGACACCAGATGAGCAAAACTGAGTGCAGAAAAAAAAAATCACTGCTGTCACTGAGATTGAGGAACTAAAGAAAAAAAAATAGGAATTAAAGTTTCCTAGGGCTAATCCAATACATAAATCATATCATTTCTAACATAGCAGAACATACTGGAAGAGGATGATGAATAACAATGGTCACAATTCCATGAATCAAGTTTCAAATAACTCCAGCAATAGATTTAAACAAAAGAGCCTGTCATTACACTTCAGGGGCAAAGAAAAGCCCATTAAATGATTGATGTTTCTTCGGAAGGTCTGGAACCAGGCCTGGTGAAAAATTGCATGTGATTAGCACATGTACCTGAAGCACAGGCTCAGGCAGAAGCAAAATTCACCATAGTTGAAAGAGAGCAATTAACAACTGAATAAGGATTCATAAAATTTCACTATCTTTGTAGAAGAGGGGAAAGACAGGAAAAGTGGAAATTAATCATCATTTCCTGCAGTAAACTTGCAAGAGAAAAAAAAAACTATGAAGAATGCAAGAAAGACTGCAAAGATTACTCTTCGGGGGCTTTGACTTTATGCTGAAATACAGGCCATAAAAACAAAATTGTACCTGCAGTCATTCCATTTTCACTCAACACTGGATATACAAAATGAGACATGAAGGTGTGAAAATACATAATCTGGTCAATGGGTCATCACCAAATTGATTACCTGTTCCTGATGTTGGGGTAGACTAGGACTAGAGGCCATAGTTTAAGAATACAGGGAAGGTCCTTCAGGACAGAGATGAGAATTTTTTTTTTACCCAGAGAGTTGTTGGTCTGTTGGATGCTTTGCCGCAGAGGGTGGTAGAGGTGGGTTCTCTGGATAAGTTCAAGAGGGAGTTAAATAAGGTTCTTGCGGACAGGGGAATTAAGGGTTATGTGGAGAGGACAGGGACAGGGTACTGATAGCGGAAGATCAGCCATGATCTAAATAAATGGCATTGCTAGCTCGATGGCCTACTCCAGCACCTATTATCTATTAGCAAAATTAGAATCAAGACTGACAAAGATATAGGGTTATCCGTGCTTTTTGAACAAGGACTGTCCAAAAAATATAAATCAAATACAGTCAATGATAAAATATTACTGTCAATCAGAGAGGGCATCTCACTTGAAGGTGGTGTTCTGCTTGGATCTAGAATCATTAAATACAGCATGTGGGTTTAGGGAAATACAAACTAAGAAATGTATCACCTTTATACTGGATTGACACCTATAAAGTGATAGATAGAATGGCATCAACATACATATGCAAGACACTTTCCCAACCAAAATATATTCTTCACAAGACCAAGTAGTAAGTTAACAAATGATTGACACACAAGAAATAAGAATCCAACACTACAAAAATGTGGTAGATCATTACCAGAGTTCTGAAATTGGTTAAAAACTTTGTTACAGATCCATTGTGAAATAATTGAACCAATCTAAATCAACATAAACCTGATACCCCAAAATCATACAGCATTAACACTCAGATGAGTTAACAGATGGAATGGAACCAAATCTCTTTCTGACCCTCACCAGCTGATGGAACCGATATTTCACCACAGTTATGAACTAACTCATGGTAGAGTGAAACAACTACAACTAAGCAGTAGGATTGAGTTATCATATGGAACTAAACGATATTGAGAAAGAAAGATGACAAGAATCAACCAAGTAAAATAAACAGAAATAAAATGAGGGATTTTACTCCTATATTGTCATGCATAAAGGGTACTATTTTATGCTTCTGCCATGCCATTCATGACAAAGAAACCTGAAATATATTGTGATTCAGAGATCTGAATGTGAAAATCCAATTAACACTGCTCCAGAACAGTTATTCTCAACTTGGGCCATATGTCCCCCGCCACCCCCACCCCCACCCCCACCCCCACCACCCCAGGGACCACAGCACATTTAAGTAAAAGCCTTGTTCTCTTTTCACCTCACACAACAATTTTTTAATTTAAAAAAAATGTAGTCAGTGGAAGCACGGAAGAAACAAAAACTTGACCGTTTCACAGAGGAGTGGCCCATAAACTTTGAGCAGAATCCTGGAGGAGGGACAGAGCCAAAAAAAGGTTGAGAACGGACACTCTAGAATGGACACACACCGAACACACAGTTACTTTGCTGTGCAAATGTTCTTCCATTGCTTGGTCACAGCATGGAAAGAAAGTGGTTTTTATTCCTTACAAATGCAGTTGAGTAAACTGGTCTTATTCTAAGATTAGACGTAAGAAAACTGATTCCCATATCTCACCACTGTTGTGTGCTTCCAGTTGTGAGGCAGAGTTCACGGCTACTTTGCAGAGAGAGCAGTAAAGCAGCCGCTGAGCTTTTTCCTCTTCAGTCTCCTTGGGAAGAGCTGAGCTACAGCTACTGGATGTAAATGATTTCTCTGTCCCAGAAATGGATTCTGTTGTTACACAATCACTCGCTGATGCCAGTGTTGTCACTTTTGATATTGTTGCTGTCCCTTGATTGCTGTCTAAAGTAAAAGAAAAGGAAACATGAAAGGAAAGCCAAGTAAAAACCAGATCTATCGCTAGTATGTTTTAAAACTAATATAGCAAGAAACTACATTTTAAATCCACTCTCTGTAATCTAGTATATTCTCAGTGATGTTTACTTTCCTGTTTTTCAATAGCACTTTTCAATATATGTCCTACAGATAAGGTTTCTGTATATGAAAAATTGTTGGTCCTTAGAATAAATATAGAGTCAGTGGCTTTGGGTTAGATTAATAATTGGTACTGACTTACCACCCACAATTTTCAATTCTACAGGCAAGAGTGCTGTCAGAAAAGTGATCGTGAAAAACCCACTTTGATTGCATTTCATAATAATCAGGACTATCTTAATATTTCATGAGCTGATCGGAAAAAAAAAAACCAGAATGGAAAGAGGACCCTTTCTCCCGCTCAACCAGTGAATAACAAGAAGTTATATTTAAATACTCTGTGAGGAATTTAAATCATTGTAGTTGTAATCTGGTCAAAACAAAATCCTGTTATCCTATATAGGGGAAAAAAAAACAAATATTATTGATGATTAGTGGTTAACAAGACATCTAGTAGTGATGAAGTTGTCAGGAGCCATGCATTCTTGTAATTGGGCCTCATTTAAACATTCCAAATTCGTTGATGTGAATTAAGATCCTCAAAGGGTTCATGGAAAGGTGGTGGACCTCACCTACTTGGTGTGCAGCAACCACTATTTAAAGGCAGCTTGCATCATTTAAGGGAGAGGTCTGCACTTTATAGGGTGAATAGCGGACCTTAATTTTATAGGCTGCTGAGAAAGAAAATACTTGGCTCTCGGTCAAATAATTATTTTTAACCTTTGAGGTTAAACTAATTATTTGACCTCTCAAGTAAGCTTTCATAGCATCCCATTTACTCTGAACGGAGTTAACATTTCGTCCAAAAAGAAATTGATTTTTTAAAAAAAAATTCAATAAATTCCACTTTTTTTAACAACATCGTATTAAATCTCCAACGAGAAGCTACACAAACTTTTTCAGAACTCTCGTAAGTAAAATACAACAAAGAATTATCTGAAATTATCCTATTTTTATATTCTGTTTGCAATATTTTCCCCTGTAAATGTGCCGATACTAAAAAAAATCAATTCTAGAAAAAGATTCATGTCTAAATGAATAAAAAGAGAAATCCTTCTCTGTTGGGTTAAGATGTCGCCAAATGTCCACTAAATTAAAATCTTTCATCAAAGCTCGAATTTGAATTGCCATTTTAGATTTTTTAACATTTTTTGGAGATTTATCTAATAAAGGTTCCAAAACACAGTTAAAATCTCCTCCAACCAGAACATTTTCATTAACTTGTCCCAGAAGCAAAAATGCATCCGAAATAAATGCTTCATCATCCACATTTGGTGCATAAATGTTAAGTAAAGTCCAAAATTCATTAAAAATCTTACAATTCAATTTAAGAATACGTCCTGCATTCATTTCCATTGATTGTAATTCAAAAGATAAATTTTTATGTATCAAAATTGCTACTCCCTTAACTTTGGAGTTAAATGAAGAAAAAAAACATGTCCAACCCAGTCCCTCTTCAATTTCATACTTTCTTTTTCATTCAAATGTGTCTCCTGTAAAAAAGCAATATCAATCTTCATCTTTTTAATATAAGCCAAAACTCGCTTATGCTTAATTGGGTTGTTTAATCCCTGAACATTAAAGGTAGCAAATTTCAAATTTGACATATCTAATACAATTAGATATATACTAAAAATAAATACTAAAAATAATCACAAAATTAATAATAACAAAGAGAAATTTGTTTTTTATATAGGACCCTCAAATTAAAATATATAGGCCCTCCAAATAAAAATAATATTCGTTAATAAGAGAAAAAAAAACAAATAAAACTACCAAAAGGTAGTAACTTCCTAAAAAATTGGGTGTGGATTACCCACTAGTAACTGATGACTAACAAAGAAGTTATCAAAAATATTAACATATTACAAAAAAAATCAGACTTGAGATTTCAGTTCAGATGGTGAACTCATTTCAAAAGTAGGTGAGCTCTTTCCATTCCTGTTCTTTCCACTTCTGCCATTTTGCCCATTTCCAAGTCCATCAGATTTTCTTTTAGGAGATAATGGTGGACTTCTTCTTTGACATCTGGTAATGAATTAGCAAAAACCATTGCTTCATGCTCACTCTCAAAGAATTGAAACTGATAGTTACCATAAAACACTTTCAACACAGTGGTTAACTTTCAACACAACAAGTTAACTTGAAAATATGCATTAGGGGGATTACATTTACCACATTTTCAAAGTTATTATGAGGCAGCTCAATTTAAATTTATTAGTTCATTAATGGATTTGGAACGGCCCCCTAGTTGGGCTAAAATTGAGATGGCGAATATTTTTGAATTTGAAATACATCAATTTTTGTTTCGGTGGAATTTAAATTTATTACAACAATATAATGTGCCTATACTAAAACATTTAATGAAGTTATGGATGAGGAAAAATAGAATGATAGGTTCTAAGGGTAAATTATTGACTTTAACACCGTTATATAATAATCAACTTATTCCTTTTTCAATGTATAATCAATGTTTATTACATTGGAAATCTAAAGGCATAAAAAACTTGGGGGATTGTTTTAAAGAAGGTAAATTTTTATCCTTTAATCAAATGAGGGAAGATTTTGGTTTTAATGAGAATTCTTTATTCGTTTATTACCAACTTCGATCCTTAGTAAAACAAATATTTGATAGAGATGTGATTTTATCTAAATTGACTAAATTTGAATCTTTTATTGTGATTGTACAAAAGAAGGAATATATTTCATTGATGTACCAAATATTACAGGAAAATATGGAAAAAAAGGGATGGAATAGATCTAAGATTAAATGGGAAAAGGATATTAATCTTACTTTTTCTGAGGATGACTGGTTAGATATTTGTCATGATCGTGTTACTAGATTGATAAATGTTCATTATGCAGTGGTTAATTATAATTTTTTACATCAATTGTATTTAACACCTGAAAAGTTTAAAAAATATATGGTTTTAGTGAATCAGATTCTTGTTTTAGATGTGGTAATTCGGTTGGAACTTTTTTTCATGCTGTTTGGTTAGGTGTACATATACAATCTTTTTGGAAAGCAATTCAATTGTTTTTGGAATATTTATATAAGATCAAAATACTTCTAGACCCGACAATATTTTTGTTGGATGAGTTGAAGTCTTTGAAAGATTTAGGATTAGACAAATTTCAGATTGCTTTTGTATATTTAGCTTTATCTGTAGCAAAAAAAATGTATAGCATGTATATGGAAAATTGCTAAAGTGATTGATATTAATAGATGGCATAATGAGATGAAAACTTGTTTGGTAATGGAAAAAAGTTACATATGTTTAACATGATAATTATTCTTTTTTTCTTATTAAGTGGTCTTTATATTCAGAATATTTACATTTAAATTTACCTTGATTTGATTTTTCCTCTTTGGCTCTCCTAAAGAGAGGTGGCTGAGAGGGGGAGGGGGGGGGGGTTCTTCTTTTTTATATATAAAAATTTTTTATTGTTCATAATATGTATTTTTTTAATTGTATGTAATAACCTTGTGGAACAAATAAATAAAGTTGGAAAAAAAAAAGAAAGAAAATACTTCAATTTATGTAGCATTTGTCAAGATTTCAGAAATCCCCAAATATCTGTATGCTATTAAACTATGTAGGAATCAAAATCACTGTTGAAATGTTGATAAAGCAAGACCCTGCAAAGAGTAATGTGATAAAAATCATATCATTTGGTTTGGGTGTTGACTAACTATGAGGATTAAACCGTGGTGAAGTGCATTCAGTTCACATCTAGTTTATATAACCAATAAACCATGAAATTCTGTGGCATTATAATGTTTTAAAATTTGGCACTGTAAGATAAGAAAATTCCAAAAGACTTCTTCGCTTCTTCTGTTTGGTTTGTTTAACTTATTTCAATTAATTCAGTACCCTGTATATGGTACCTGGAAGAACACTAAGCAGAGAATGTAAATGAAGGCCATAATTTGGGTTGCTCATTGCTTCAAGAAACTGACAACCATGCAAACTGGTAACAGTAACAAACTTGCTCTCACTACCTACTGCCACAAGTTAACCAGATAAATGGCTCAGTACCAGAGGATAGAGGTAAGTGTCTATATCAATTCAATACATATCACTCCAATATCTACTATTAATGTTAAAAAAAATGATTTTGTCAGAATTGCCAAAGAAAGACAATTGTTTTACATCTCTTTCACTCTAAACTGCCAAATGTTCAGCTCTATCAATCCTTTTATTCCCTGCTTAACAAGTCTCTCCAGCAACCAAAACAGGACACTGAACTGCATCTTACCCGTCGCCAAATTCACTCCAGACTTGCCAATGTTTTACAAACATTTCCTCCAAATTCTTCAAAACAGAAACGTTAGATATATATTTTGCGAGCAGACAATTTTACAAATTTCAGGGATACAACAGGACAATGATTTGGAAACCTAGGATACCAATATATTTTTTACTAATTATTCCTAGAATATTTCTGGGAAGTTTTGATAAAGAAATGAAATAACTTTCTTCTGACTTACATTACCCTCAAAGGGTCCTAACATGAAACAGCAAAAATCAAGATGATATTCGATATTTTTAGATTCAAAGTTGTCAGATACAAAGCAAACAAGCCATAATAATTTTGAGAGCTTCACAAAACAAATCCTTGATGATAATAAATTTGGACCTTAATAGGCATGTGTTGTTCTTTCCAAACCAGGAAAAGGAATTAAAACCTGCTGCAGATTATTTAGCTGGCAACTTGATAAAGTGTTCCAAGTCTCTGCAATTTTTGAAGGAAACACACTCAGAGAGAACACCCCAGAGAAGGAGCAGAAACCAGAACTGCATATGGGAGGCTTATAAAAAATACTACATTGTAAATATTACGGAGGTGTTGGGGCTGGGAAGGGAAAACATAATCTTTTTACCTGAGTGAATGTTATAACAACCAGGGACACAAGAAAGTGAGGTTGCTGGAATTTGAAGGAAAAAAAGCACTCTGCTGGAGGAACTCAGCAGGTCGAACAACATCAGTTGGAGATAAAGAATTCCTGATGTTTTGAGTCAGAGCCCTTCATCAAGACTACTACAACATCTCTTCCAGTGATGGTGCTCAACCTGCTGTATTCTTCCAGCAGAGTGATTGTTGCTATTATAATCATCCTGGTTTGTTTCTTGTAACTCCAGAAATTCCCAGCCTGAGCTGTGCAGTTGATGCTATGTCTGAGTCAGATGTGCATCAAATTTTATTACCTGTTCAACATGCTCTTTGGAAGACCAATCACTTCATAATAGTCCTCATATAGAGGATCTGTTAGAGAACAGTAGTTCTGAAACCTTATATCTTTCCACTCACATCCCACTTCAAGTATTCCCTATGCCATAGGTGCTCTGTGATTAGTAAGTGATTGCTTAAGGTAGGATGTGGGTGGAAAGAAAATATTTGAAAACCACTGTTTTAATCATACCTCATTGACTCGTTATGTGCACGGCTTCATAACTCCAAAAGAAATGGGCAGTGACAATTTTTCTCAAGCAAAATATTTCAGCAACAATTGGGTCTAGAGCAGTGGTTCTCAACCTTCCCATCCAAGCAATCCCTTACTAATCCCTGAGCACTGATGGCATGGGGATTATTTAAAGTGGGATGTGAGTGGAAGGAAAAAGACTGAGAATCACTGCACTAGAAAATCTAGAAAGAAGTTTCAAATTACTTCAGTGTTCCATTAAAATAATGAGCCTTTCGACAATAAGTATTTAATTGTCTAATAGTTAGAAGTATTGGATAAATAATTTAATAATGATAATGAGAGTGAATTTATTGTCATGTACAATGCCCTGAAATTCTCACTTGCAGCAGCTGAACACAAAAAAACGACGAAACTAAAAGAAGCAGCTATGATAGTTAATTATTAATTGAATTAAAAAGAGACAATGAATCAAAATAAAAGATAGATAATCACTCGTGTAAAAAATTTGACTTAACAATAATGCAGGCAATCCTTTTGTGGTTTCAGAGCAAGACCCTGATTAGAGTGACAAGTTAATGTTTGATAGCTATGGGAAAAAAAAATGTTCTTGAGTCTGGAGATGATGGTGTTCGGGCTTCTAACCTTCTATTTGAAGAAAGCAGTGAGAAAAAGTTGTGACCAGGGAAAATTCAAATGTCACATGTGGCATCTGAGGAATTTAATTTCCCTGATAATTCCAGATTTTTTTTAAAAAAAGCTCAGTCAACCTGGTATCAGTGAGATTGATACCAGATTGATACTAAACTGCTGTACATATAAAGGGTCTCCATGTCTGGAATGAACTGCCAGAGTTAAAGAAATGGGTACAATTTCAATATTAAAAAGATACCCAGACACAGATGTACAGATAGGAAGGGTTGAGAAGGACATGGGTCAAATGCAGACAAATGGCATGAGCTCCGAATGCCAACCTGGTCACCATATGTAAGTTAAAACAAGGGGCCTGTTCTGTGCAGCTTGATGACTCCAGTGCTACTCAACATGATGGCATTGGGACCATGTACAATGTGAAGTTCTCTTGCATAAATGCATTTGCAACGGGTAAATTGTCAAGAACTAGGATTGTTTACCAGCATCAAAGTGGGTGAAGAGAATAAATGCTATGCATTTTGTAGACGACATTAAAGTAGCAGTTGATCAGGTGTGACATCAAGAGGAAACTGAGGTGAATGGATTTTTAAGGACTAACCATCCTAAGAGAAGTGTCCTGGGCCCAAATATAATCAATTACTTCATCATTAATAACCTTCTTTTCATCATTAGTTCAGAAGAGAGAATGCTTGGTATGATTCAATTCATTCGAGTTAGGAGTAGAAGGGCAACTTGCTGCTTCGCCAATGTGAAAATACATTAAAAATGCAGATGTTGGAAACCTGAAATATTTACAAAAGACAAAATGTCTTTCACCTGAATTGTTTCTCTATCCATGGGTGCTGCCTGGCTTTTTGAAGCTGTTTTCTTTTCATTTATTCTTAAGATGCAAGCAAAAGCTTTCAAACAAACTTATTTATGAAGGGTGGCCAGGAAAAGGCTGGAATTATCTGATCTAGCGGTAATAAAATCATGACTGAGGATAAGGCTGAATTGAAGGCAGGCAGTTTGAATAGCTGCAAGATCCTTTCTGTCCTGTGGTGCCCAAAACTATTAACTGCAAGTGTACTTACACTACTAATGTATAAAGCTCCAGATGTACCTCATTATTTTGATTCACTATTGACCTTTCAATATAATGGGATGTATAATTTGATTTTCTCAGTTTTACTGAGTATTGTTTAAATGGCTTTAACTTTTTAATTGCATCTTCTATCAATACATCTTTTCCAATAACTGTTGTGTTCTTTCCATTCAGTAACAGTAAAGCAGTTTTCATTTTATTAAGACATATTTCATCAGGTATGTAAATACCCAACTGTGGCATACAGTATGTTCACATGCTACTGTTGCTGATCAGCATTGCTATTTTTATCTTTCTGCCTCTGTTTGGGTTACAGGAGTGGGTGAGGTTTGACAAATGTGGATGACTCCCCACAATGGCTTGGGACAGATGACTCAATGATGTCTGGAAAAGGAGGCAAATCAAAACAAAAACATCTTTGGTTATGATAAGTTATCGAGTTCTACAACACAGAAATAGATTCTTCAGCTCAACTGGTCCGTGCCAACCATTGAGTCCCGTTTGCCTGCATTTGACCCATACTCCTCTAAACCTTTCCTATCCATGCATTTATCTAAATATCTTTTAAAATTTATATTTGTCTCCATCACCCCACTTCTCCTGGGAGCTCCTTCCATAAAACCACCGCCCTCTGTGTGACTCAGGTTCCTTTTAAATCTTTTCCTTTTCAATTTAAGTTTGTGCCCACTAATCTGAAATTGATTCATCTGGCACAGGGACACTTGGTCATAGGGGCAGTGGCCCAGATGTAGTAAAAACAGAAATGCTGGAGGAACTCAGCAAGCCTCACTGAGGCCATAGGAAGTAAAAGTGTATAATCAAGATTTTGGGCCTGAACTTTTCTTCAAGGTGTAAGTAAAAAGCAGCCAGGTGCCTAAAATAAAAGTCTGGGAAGAAGAAAAGAAAGGGCATAGACCAACAGACAAAAGGTGTGGATAGGAGAGAGGAAAGGTGAGAATTAATTTAGGGGTGGGGGGGTTGACAAAGGAAAGAGAGAGAACGAGCAAGAAGAAAAGAAATGTAGGGATCAACTGGGGGTGGGTGAGGATGGTGTGGCTAACAGAATAACAGAAACCGGAGAAGTCAATGCCAATGCCACACAGTTGGAAGGTGCCCAGACAGAATACAAGCTTTTGTTCCTCCAATTTGTGTGTAGTGTCAGTCTGGCAGTTCATGACACTATGGACAGACATGTCAGCAAGAGAATGGGTGTCATTATGTTACTGCTTAATGTGGTGATTGTACTTCTAGGCCGAAATGAATTATGACTTCCAGTGGCCTTGCTTGACAAAAGTTTTGATTCTAGGGACTTGTAGTCTGGGACTGGCATTAATGAACTGTCCATGATTGGTTGTACCCTATTTTACTTTTGCATGTAACCATAGTAACTCTTCTGTTATACAAGAACTGTTGTTTGCAGGGAGTTGCCCTTGGATATGCACTCAATGTCAATATGACTATATTGCCAGAGTCACAAGATGATTAGACATAGGAACACAAATAGGCTGTACAGCTCATTGAATCTGTCCCGTCATTTAATCATGAGCTGATTAATTTATTTCACTCAGCCCCACTGCCAGGCTTTCCCCATCTCATCCCCACCCCCCCAAACCCTCCCAACCTTTGATGCCCTGGCTAATCAAGAACCTATCAATCTCTGCCTAAATGCACTCAATAACCTGACCTCCACAATGGCCTGTGGCCACAAATTCCATAGATTTATCACCCTCTGGCTGAAGAAATCCGTCAGCATCTCTGCTCTAAGCAGATGCTCATCAATCCTGAAGTTATGCCATCTTGTCCTAGACTCGCTTACCATTGGAAACAATCTTTCTACATCTACTCTGTCCAGGCCTTTCAACATTCAAAATGTTTCAATGAGACCCAACGGCACCATCCCCCCCACCCTCCTCTTTGTTCTCCTAAATTCCAACAAGTTCAGGCCAGAAGCTGTCAAACACTCCTCATATGATAACCTTTTCATTCCCGGAATCATCTTTGTGAACCTCCTCTGAACCCTCTTCAATGTCACCACATCCTTTCTTAAATGAGAAGCCCAAAACTGCTCAGAATACTCCAATGGGTTTCATCAGTGCCTTATAAAGCGTCAACATCACATCCAAGCTCTTATATTCTATCCTCTTGAAATGACCGCCAGCATTGCATTTGCCTTATTCACCACCCACTCAACATGCAGGTTTAACTTCAGGCTACCCTGCACAAGAACACCCAGGTTCCTTTGCATCTGTGTATTTTCAACTTTCTCCTCATTTAAAAAACAGTCTGCCCTTTTATTTTTTTCTACCGAAGTGCAAGGTCATACACTATCTTACACTGTATTTGATTTAGCACTTCTCGGCCCTCTCTCTTAATCTGCTAAGTCCTTCTGCAGCCTTCCTGTTTCCTCAACCCTACTTCCACCTCCAGCTACCTTCGTATCATCTGCATACTTGGCCACAAAGCCATTCATTCCATAATCTAAATCATTAATATACAACATGAAAATAAGCATCACCACAACGACCCCTGTGGAACACCACAGAGCAAGTGGCAGCCAATCAGAATATGATTCCTGTATTCCTGTATTCCAGGAAACTCTCTGTTTCCTAGAAATCAGCCAATGCTGTAGGTGTATTTCTACATTTCCTGTTATACCATGGGCTCTTAATTTGTTAAGTAGCCTCATGTGCAGCACCTTGTCAAATGTTTCTGAAAATCCACATACGTAACATCTACTATCTCCTTTATCTAGCCTGCCAGTCACTTCTTCAAAGAATTCCAATTGTTAAGCAAGATTTTCCCTTAAGGAAACCATGCCTCCAAGTACTCTGTAACCTTATCCTTGACAATTTACTCCAACATCTTCCCAATGACCGACGTCAGGCTAACTAGTCTATAGTCTATAGTTTTATTTATCACGTCTCCCTCTCCCTTGCCCTCTGGTACCATACCATATTGATTCCTGAAAGATCATTACCATTGCCTCCACAATCTCTATTGCTACTTCTTTCAAAACCTGAGGGCGCAATCCAGTTGGTCTGGAAAACTTATCCATTCAGCTCTCTGAGCATCTTCTCTCTTGAAATAGTAACTGCACTCCCTTCTCTTCCCTGATACATCCACATCAATCCTGAAATTGTGCCATCTTGTCCTAGAGTCTCATCCACAAGCTACTCCACATCCAGCACTTCTAATGTCTTCCTCAATGAAGACTGATGCAAAATACTCATTTTGTTCCTCTGCCATCTCCTTGTCTCCGATTATTATTTCTCCAGCATAATTTTATGATGGTCCTATATCAACTCTCACCTCTCTTTTACTCTTCATATACTTGAAGAAGCTTTTTGTATCTGTGACGATACGCTGCAGTACATCACTCGGGCAACAGATGGCCTATAGACACGGCACCCGGTCTAATGATATCCGACCACCAGGAGCGCCCCAAGGGCCCATGGTAAAAAGTTGAGGTCCAGACCATGTGCTCTCTCTCTCTCTCTATCTCTCTCTCTCTCTCTCTCTCTCTCTCTCTCTCTCTCTCTCTCTCTCTCTCTCTCTCTTCCCCAGGATCACTGTAAGCACAGCAAGCAGCCAACTATATATTTATGTGAGTGGAATAAAGCCTTGTTGCCCCAAACAGTATTGTACTTGTGTTTTCCTTTGGTGCAGCTTGCTACAGTATCCTCTTTGATATTATTTACTGGAAATCGTCCGTACTTCATTTTTTCCCTCCTTAGGAGTTTTATAGTTGCCTTTGCAAGTTTTTAAAAACTTCCTAATCATCTGTCTTCCCAATAATTTTTGCTTCCTTGAAAATCCTCTTTTATATTTATGTTGGATTTGACTTTACTTGCTAGTCACAGTTGTGATATTATTCAATTTGAATATGTCCTTTGTTTGGTATACATTTATCACTCTTCCGTCTTCCCTATTAGTCCCCTCTTCCAATCTATTTTGACCAGTTCTTCTCTCATTACCTTAATTTCCTTTACCCCATTGAAATACCAATACATCCTTGTTAAATCTCAAATTGAACTCCATCATATTGTAACCACTGCCTTCCTCAAGGTTCCCTTACCCTAAGCTTTCTAATCACCTCTGGTGCTGTAGAGCTCGTCGAAAGAATCAAAGACTTGTTGATCCAAACCAAGGCTTTTATTAGCAAAAGACAGGAGCTCTTCACAGGTGGCCGACCAGTCCGGAATGATCCGACCTGGCTAGGGACACAACCCTTTAAGGCCCAGACAATAGGTGTGGCTTAGCTCTCAGCCAATCGCTGTAAGCACAGTCTAGATACAGTAACTATATACACTATGTACATTGGTGATAGATCTGTACTATCACAGGTGCATTACACAACACTCCATCCAGTACAGCCGATCTCCTAGAGAGCTCATCCACAAGCTACTCTAAAAAGCCATCTCACCAGCTTTCTACAAATTATCTCTCGTGATCCAGTCCTAACCTAGTTTTCCCAATCTATTTCCCCCATGACCATCATAACATTGCCCTTTTGTCATGCCTTTTCTATTTGGTGTTGTAATTTGTTGTCCACATCCCAGCTACTGTTTACACATCTGTACATAACTGCCAGCAGTGTCTTTTACTCTTTGCCATTTCTTAGCTCAACCCTCAATGTTTCTATATTTTCTGATCCTTTGTCACCGCTTTCTAATGATTTAATGTTTCTTACTAACAGAGCCATGCCACCCCCTCTGTTTGCCTGCCTCTCCTTTTTGATACACTGTGTATCCTTGGACAGTTAGCTCGCAATGACAACCATCTTTCAGCCATGACTCCTTGATGTACTACAAGGTCAACCACTATTTCTTGTGTTATGTGCATTTATTTGCTACTTTTGGCTCAGTGACCCCATTGATTTGCAACTCATCCCACTGGCTGCAATTTTGCCCCATCTGCCTGTCCTTCCACACAAACTCCCTACCAGCTGTCCTTACTTGTGCAACAACAGTCTCTTCATTTTGGTTCTCATTCCCCCATGAATCTAGTTTAAACTTCATTCTCCAACAGCATTAGCAAATATCTCTTCCAGGATATTTAATTCAGGGGCAACTTGACCTACTTGTACAGGTTTCCCCTTCCCCACAAAATATTCCAAGGATTTGAAATTCTACCCTTGCACCCGTTTCTTCAGCCACACATTTGTCTGCACTGTCTTCCTTTCCTGACCTTCCCTAGCTCATGGCACCAGGAGTAATCCAGAGATGACCAACTTGGAGGTCATGCTTTCTAACTCCCAAAACTTACTTTGCAGGACCTCTATTCCTTTCCTGCCTGTGTCATTTGTACCAATATGTACCACGACCTCTGGCTACTACCCTTTCCCATTAGTTTGAAATGTACAGGGGCTTAATTTGGTATAATTTGGCAGCATGTGCTTATGGGCCAAAATGGCCTATACTGTGTGGTATGTCTAAATTTAAATTTATATTTATATTCTGCACCTGCTCAGAGACATCCTGTACCTGAGCACCCAGCAAGCAACACACTATTCTGGAGTCTCTTTTGCAGCTGCAGAATTTCCTATCCGTTCTCCTGACTATCAAGTCCCCTATGATGATTGCACTATCTGACTTCACCTTTGCCTTCTGAGGCTCAGAGTCAACCACAGTGCTATTGGTTTGCTGCTGTCTGGATCAGAGAGTATCCCCCTCAGCAGTATCAAAGGGGCATACTTGTTGCTGAGGGGAATGGCCACGGAGTACCCTGCACTGCCTGCCTATTGCCTTGCCCTCTCCTGACTGTCCCCCAACTACCTTATTATTGTAGGGGTCATCGTTTCCATGTAACTCCTGTATATCACCCCCTCAACATCCCGAATGATCCAGAGTTCATCTAATTCCATGACCAATTCACTAACAGACTCTGTAAGGAGCTGTCGTTGGATGTGGTTCACACAGATGAAGTCATCAGGGATATTGTTGGCTTCCCTGATTATACCCACATTCTGCAAGAGGAACATGTCCCTGCCCTGGCTGCTGTTCCCACTATCTATTAAAGAGCAAAAAGTTAGAATAACCTGTCCCTTCCTTACTTCAACTCTTAAACCTCCCCCTCAGCTTCAGTTCACTGAAGCCTCTCGAACCAAAGCTTCAAATTCCCATTCCTGCACTGGGGCACTCACACTATGGCCACTCTACGAGCTTCCCTTCCTTTTAATAGCTATAGATAATGAGTCAATGGAGAATTTAGGTAAGCATCTACCTCTCCTGCTGCTCTTTAAATGCACCAAAATTCTTTCTTGGTGCACCAACTACAAAAGTAAAAAATTAAATTACTAAAATATGACAGGACAGAAAAAGAGATAATAAATATAAAGGACAGATGAATAAATATTCACATTTGCAGTTAGTGACATTTTATCAGTGCAGAGAGAATAAAAAGTAAAATTTTAGTTGTGCAGAGGGTCTCAATACTCCAAGGTATTTAATACAGGTGCAGTGAACTGGGATTCACTGATAGGATGTTGTGCTGATGGCTGGCCCCACCTCCTGGCTCCGCCCTCATCTGCCCACATGTAATCCTAGTTTCCCACCTAAACACAGAACCCTTCTGAAGAGTACTGTTGAACCCTACCCTTAGTTATAAGCTAATAAAAGTGTTTGTTCTCCCTCCAGTTGTGAGAGCTTTTATTCATGCTACAATAGGCATGATACAGTTCCTGCCATCCACACTGTTAAGAATGCCATGCTTGGTGAGCAGGACCCAGCAGAATAACTGGGGTTCATGTGTCATGGGATAGGCCTGAAAGGCCTAACTCCATTTAGGCCCTTTATCCATGTGTCTGTTCCAAATTAAGAGAACTTCAAGATTGTGGTTAGTTCTGGGATATCTGTCCCTGCAGATGAGTCAGGTTATCATTTGGAATAGGCACCCATTTAGAAGGTAAAATCCCAGAAGTGCATTAAAAGAATACCACTGCACAATATTGACATCACCTGCACTTGGCTTGGTAAACTGTCCTCATTCTAAAGCAAACTACTATAGAAACTGGAACTTGGGAAAGGAGAAAAAGGCAATATAACAAGACAGTGTTTTGTGACCTTCTCTCTGCAGATCTCTGCTTTACACATACAACTGTTCCACTCTCCCATCCCTCCACTTTAATACTTCTAACACTTATCTCCTGTAACTCTTGCATTCTGTACTGTTTTATTTGCTCCACTTGTTGTGGGTCAACTTGCTACATAGTACCCAAAACAAACCTTTTCACTGTACCTCATTGCACATGACAAAAAACTTGAATTAGTTAACATATTGACAATCAGAACTTGCTGGCAGCACCTTTCCAGCAGCAACATGACCCACAGATGGGTAAGGCTTTCTCAGTTTCCTATTTTCTATTGCATGAGCAGTTATTAATATGGTGCATTATGAAACACTTGTTATTAAACAATAAACAGATCATAGGATACTGCTTCCCTCTTGTGCAGCAGTCTGCTTCACTGCAAAATTTAGTTAGTGTGAGGTCACCAAAAATGCTTGACTGAAATTTTTGTGTCAAGGGCATTTGAACCATCACTCTGAAGAGTTGAAAGAATCTAGTCCAGGTGCTCCTCAGATTAAAATAGTTAAATGTTACATATAAATAATTAATTGTTCATTGCAAAGCTAAATAAGTAGCTCTGATTCCAAAATGAAAATCTATTACCTTGCTATCCCCTGAGGGAAGGGTCATGGAGCAATCATTCAAATATGATCCTGGTGAACACTGGGCAAACAATGAGGCAGCTTGGAAGCTTCAAGGAATTTCCAGGCCCCTCAATTAGAATGCCAAAGTCTTACTTTATTTTGGCATCCACAGGTGACCCCATTTTTCACAGTATAGCTCAGCAATCCACCTGTTTTCCCTTAACATTCCTGGGCAGGCTTCGACTGCAGAAATTCCTGGTCTGGAGTACCTTCCCTGGTAATGTCCCTGACAAATAGTAACCAGTCAGTCTCTGCCCCCTTTACAAAGACAGATAGAATTTCCCATGGAATGCTGAGATCTCGGCATGGAGTATTCTTGATTAATTTCTTGTAATGCTTACATAAGTTACAATTATAACATTACAATTACAGTTACTGACATATTTAAAACAGGCAGTAACATTGTTGCAATGTTTCTCTACAGCAGAGAATGTTCTTTTCTTTCTTTGGCTTGGCTTCGCGGACGAAGATTTATGGAGGGGGTAAAAGTCCACGTCAGCTGCAGGCTCGATTGTGGCTGACAAGTCCGATGCGGGACATCTCACCTTTCCCACAGGTAGGTAATGTGCCATTCTGTCGTACAAAAGGGACTATGCATCAGATCTCAGTGTGAATTGCTTTGATGCACCCAGAGGGTATGAAAGATATCCCTTGAAATTGTAAAGCTCTTCATCTAAATTCATTGGATAAGCACTGCAGCAGAAAGCTCGTCACCATAGCTGTGGTTCTCAACCTTTTTCTTTCCACTCACATGCCACTTTAAGTAATCCCTAAGCCATTGGTGCTTTGTAATTAGTAAGGGATTGCTTAAGGTGGCACGTGAGTGGGAAAGGAAGGGTGAGAACAACTGCTCTAGCCCCAATTGTTACTGAAATATTTTACTTGAGAAAAATTGTCATTGGCCCATTTCATTTGGAGTTATGAAACCGTGCACATAACGAGTCAATTAGGTACAATTAAAACAATGAAAAAGGTTGAGAACCATTATACCATAGCCTGGGGAACAAATGATCGGGGGCATTTTCAGCACCAAAAATATGCAACCCAGTTACATTCAATTTAAATGACTGAATTTGGCCGGATGCAGTGGAAGAGCAGTTTCCAGTCATTGACAATGCGGGCTAGTGCCAAGGTTGGTGTGACAGAGGATGTTCATTCGAATCTGACAGTTGAGAATCATTGAACATTGCTGACCAGGAAACAAGCCCTTTGGCCCTTCTTGTCTGTGCTGAACTATTATTCTGCCTAGTACCACTGACCAGCACCCAGCACATAGCTCTCCATACTTCTCCCATCCATGTACCTGTCCACATTTTCCTTATATTTTAATATTGAGCCTGAAATCATCACTCCACACTCCACACTCCACCACTCTCTGTGGAAAAAGTCTATCTACATTTCTATACCCCTCATAATTTTGTGTACCTCTATCAAATCTCCCCTCATTCTTCTATGTTCGAGGGAATCAAGTCCTAACCTGTTCAACCTTTTCCTGTAACTCACTTCCAGAAGTCCTGGAACATCCTAGTATATCTTCCTTGTACTCTTTCCATGTTATTGATATCTTTCCTGTAGTTAAGTGACCAAAACTGCACACAATCAATTTGGCCTCACCAATGTCTTGAATAACTTTACCATAACATCCCTATATTTATATTCAATAGTTGAATTTATGAAGGCCAATATGTCAAAAGCTTTCTTTACAACCTTATTTATCTGTGATGCCACTTTCAGGGTATTATGTATCTGTATTCCCAGATGCCTTTTTGGTAGAAGGTTTTGCATTGTGTGTTGGGGAAGGGGAAAGAGAATGGGCTGCAATGGTGGAAGGAGGGAGGATTAATTAGGAACTACCATTTGCAATATGAGAAGTGCAGGTGGAAAAAAATGGAATGGGGATCAGTATTTGTACTGTTGCAGAGAAGCCTTCAAGATTAAGTCTGGCATTTAGGATTTTAGTGAAGGGACAGGAGCTGGTAGAATCCCATAAGAGGGTGGGTGGCCTTGGGATGCTGTCCAGGATCAACAGATTATTTGTTAGGGTCTGAAAGGGAGATGGTAGATGGAAACTCTCCTGAGAAGCGCTTGGTTGTGAGAAGGTACCACCTACAACCCCCATTTCATATAATTATGAAATGATTTCCTTCACCCTCCAACCTCCCCCATTGATTCCCCATGGAATTAAAAATTATTTCCCAACAATAAGAGTGAAGCATAAGAACACCACATCCATGTCAATTTCCAGAAATTGAACTAGGAACTTTGGATCATGATCGTTGGAACATGGACTGTCCTGACATACTTCGACACAATTTCTTACTCAAGGATACTGTTACGAGCCCAGAGGATCCCAAAACCCACCAACAATAGATATTCAGCAAGACAAATGGTAACTTAAACAAAAGTTGATTTTAATGATCTTTAAACATGAAAATAGAATTACACTTTAACTTGCTTTACCTAACTTAACTCCCTTCTTATTCTAAGCACACATGTATATTATGTGTGTGTAAGTTCAGACAAGTTCTCTGATTCACAGTCCAATCTCACTTCTCATTCCTCCAAGTTCACTGGATGAAAGGGGGGTTGTAGGTGGTACTATGGAGGGAAAATGAGCGTTCATTTACCTGCCAGATGTCCTGGATCACCAGTGAACTAGAAAGATCATATTCTTCCTGAGTGCCCATTATGTATTCTCTGAATTAAAGCATTTGTCATTCAGAAAAACCATTAATAATTATTCTGGGACCTGTGTAATGTCTAGATATAATGGCAGGCAGTGATTCTGTTGTTATTAATTATGGTTTGAGAAGGTTCATATGATGAAAATTCGGAGCATTGCCCAGGGAGTAACATCAGTCTGTATATTGTGGTAGAGTATATAAAAATGTTTTTGAGAGATAAATTGGGAAAGGTTTGTTAGAGTAGGTCAAATGTAAACACTTTAAAACAGATCTTATTTGAAATACTGGAGACATAGTGGCTTCTCACACTGTTCTGCAAGAGCTTTGAAGAGTGCTCCAGATATTTTACTAATGGTTATTGTTTATCAAGGCAACAGATGAAAGAGCAGGCTGGAGCTACTATTGTCTGCTGGAGAGTTTTGCTGTTGTAAGAGGGTCATGTGGTTTTGCAAGCAGAGAGAGTCAAACAGGCTTTCTCTCAGTCTCGGAGTGTGTGTGTGTGTGTGTGTGTGTGTATGTGTGTGTGTGTGTGTGTGTGTGTATGTGTGTGTGTGTGTGTGTGTGTGTGTGTGTGTGTGTGTGTGTGTGTGTGTGTGTGTGTGTGTGTGTGAGAGAGAGAGAGAAGCAGAGATCTTGACAGTGTCAGCCAGCAAAAGTTGCTTGAACTGAAACAGAACAAGCTGGCAAGCTTTTGGAAGACAGCCTGGTCGAAGCCCTTATGGTTCATGCAAGAGGAGAGGACTGGCTGTCTAATGTTTCACTTGAAATAAGTGAAACAAAAAAGGAACTCTGTGGTGACCTGAAAGAAAGAGGTTATCATTTGGAAACCCTGATGGACAAGACACTGATGTGGCTGATAGAAGTACATCAGTTGTGGATGTCCTGGAACAACACATCTCTCTCTGGAAACCAACAAGAAACTTCCTGAGTGGTAACCATTTACCTTTCGAGCACAAAAGCCTGGTAAACTTTATAAATGTTAAATTCTGTGCACAGTATAAGAATTGCCTGCATCCAGTGACCTTGGAGGAATGAGAAGTGAGATTGGACTGTGAATCAGAGAACTTGTCTGAACTTACACACACATAACATACATGTGTGCTTAGAATTAGAAGGGAGTTAAGTTAGGTAAAGTAAGTTAAAGTGTAATTCTGTTTTCATGTTTAAAGATCATTAAAATCAACTTGTGTTTAAGTTACCATTTGTCTTGCTGAATATCTATTGTTGGTGGGTTTTCGGAGCCTCTGGGCTCGTAACAGTATCCTTGAGTAAGAAATTGTGTCGAAGTATGTCAGGACAGTCCATGTTCCAATGATCATGATCCAAAGTTCCTAGTTCAATTTCTGGAAATTGACATGGATGTGGTGTTCTTATGCTTCACTCTTATTGTTGGGAAATAATTTTTAATTCCATGGGGAATCAATGGGGGAGGTTGGAGGGTGAAGGAAATCATTTCATAATTATATTTCTAGGCTTCTAAAGAAAAGACATTCTTCCCTTCTTATTTTGATTATGCTTTTTCAGGTCTGTCCACAGTCATGTGAGGTATTCTTTTCAGTTGCACTGCACAAAGATGAGATAATCATTTAAATTGTGGTAATGACACCTCTATATGATATAGGACAATCTGTCCTGCAGCCACAGATATTTAATATTTAGCTCTATTGCACTTTGAAATATAAAGTGGGACTCTTGGAATTTGAGACCAGGAGATAATAGAGTTTTATATTTGATTGTTCAACTGTTGCCAAATGAAAGAGAAGGAAGAAGTTTTAAGGACCAGCCAAAACCTTCAAACCATTTTATGGTCAGAGCACAATTCAATATTCTGTTCTTAAATACCAACAGAATAACTGCCTGCCACAGCTGACACAGGTCCCCAAATAACCATTAATGGTTTTCTTGAATGATTAAACTAGATTTCCAACCATAACCATCTGGATATAATTCTGCATGAGTGCTTTTCCATTCCTCCCACCACACCTGGCAATTTACTTAATGTCGACTCACAGAAAATCTTTACCTGTGAAGGTACTCAAATCCATGCCATCTGCTCCACACTGAGTTGCCACAGGGAAATCTTTTCTCATTCTGCCACATTGTGGCCACTTTATAGCATCTTTGAGCACATATGGATTTTACACACTTTCAATTTCAACAATCATGTACGTGCCTTCACCACCACCTTTATTTTATTTGTTTCGTCTGGGTTCCCTCTCCCCACACCTTTACAAATTCAACACAAACTATTTCTCTCCAGGATTTATGCCAATAAGCTGTAAAATTTATTTGGCTGTGTGCATATTCGCTGCCTTTTACTTTCTCTGGAACCTGTACAATTTCTAAAAGAGTCTTAAAAGTCAAATTTTCTCTGAGCAAACCGTACAAGTAAAAATGATCTTGTACTCAAAATGGAATCAATGAGTAATTAATTATTTCAAAACAGAATAAATGGAAACAGCTTTAGGTGACTGGTGCCATCCCTGGCTTAGTGAGCATTCTGGCTTTTGAGTCAATAGACTGTGGGATCTCAGTTTACACCAGCAACTTTAGATGACTAAATCTGGACTAGCACTTCCAACATGGCACTGTATGAGTAACAATACTCTACCAATCCTATTTGCTCTCATCCTTTCCAAGTCTAGAATCTGAACAGGGTATTGAAAATGAGGAAACAATTATCTCCTTGAATAACTCGCACACCACATTGATCTTGTGGAGGCTTAAACACAATGGCCACTCTGGATTGTTCAACAGATGTCTAAGAAGAGTGCACTGGGAGATGTTTCCAGTATTGAATGTAGGAGGAGGATTCAGGAACCAGCTTGCCTTAAAAAGGAAGACATTTGACCCAAACTGAGTGCATTCTTTAATTAAGCAACTTTGTGCCAGTTTTTGCTGTGCAGGTCTTTCTCTCATTTTTGGGTCTGCCTAAAATGCAAGTGGATCCTAGGTCTCAGAGGAGCAGCAGATGCCTGAGTCCAGTCGTCAACTCCAGAGTTCAATTTCCCACAGGCTGAAAGGGCAGCCGTGAAATAAAAACAGAAACACCTCAAATTATCCAGCATGAGCTGCTGAAGGAGAAAGAGATAATGCTCTGAGTTAACAGCTTTCTGTTTTTCCCAGTACCCTCCAACATTTCCTGTATTTTGCTTTTGTATGAGATGAATTCTTCGCCTTTATTTTCCATTTCAAAATGTCTGTGATTAAAATAAATTCACAAAACTTCCCCATCTCCTTTATTAGCCTTTTATTCATGCAATGAAATAACATCTCTTAAGGGTTGTCAAGAATGCTGCAATTCTGCAGTGGTTACTTCTTTTAGACAATCATCATCCAAGCAATCATGCTTAAAATGGACATCTGCTGATATGTTGGAAGCTGGCAGTCAGTGCTGCTGCCTTCTGCCAATAGAAAAATAGTTGCAATTTATAATACTGTATCAATAGACAGATTTTCCATATTTCCTGCTTATAGATAAAGGCCTAGAATATCATGGCATCAAAAATAATTTCCTGCACCAAGGGCCATTTCCTCACGTTACCTTTTCTATAACCTAAAAGCTTCCTGGAAAAACATGTTAATCAGTGATAGGGCAAATGTTTTGTACCTTGAACACAAAAATGTGGTGCAATATAATTCACCACAAATAAATGGCAAAGCCGAAAAATCATGACTATATGTCTGTGCATCACAAGAAACACTTCAGAGTTTAATTAAATTTCAAAAGCAGGCTTAATTTTGGCTGCGTTAAGTTTAAATTTAAGAAAGGTTATTCTGATTTCTTTTTAAAGAAAATGTAAAGATTCCAATTTGCAGGTAAAGAATTCTCAATCTCACTTTTATTTTTTACATGGATCAAAAGTTGCACAGAGAAGTAATTTTATTTATGCTTACACCTTAACTAATTGGAGAAAAATTGGGAGCTTTGAATATCTAACCATTATAAATTAAAATCCTTGAGTTGTCAATAACATCATGCAGAGTCCAGTGGAATGCATTTGAGGTGAGATCTTGGTGAATCTACTCATGGACATTAGCATCTGCAGACAAGAAAGTTTGCATCTGCTAGTGTCAAGTGCTGGAGAAACTCAGCAGGTCAGGCAGTATCCATAGAAAGTAAAGGGTGACGAATACTTTGGGCATGGGCCCTTTGTTAGGTACCAGCAAAAACAGACAGGCATCTGTATAGAAAAGTGTGGGAAGGACAAGGAGGAAGAGGAGGAGGAGGAGGAGAGGAGAGAGAAAGGGGCAGGAGGAGGAGCACAGGCTAATGGGTAAGAGATCATAGTTTGATACAGGTGGGAGGGTAGAAGAGGAAAAAAAAGCAGAGGGATAGAGTGTTGGAGTTGAGGGTAGCTCTGAAAGGAGAAGGAAAGGAAAGGATGGGGATATGGAGGAAAGGAGACAGAATGATAGGGAAAGAGAAAGACTCAAGGGAGAAGGTTAATAGAAACTGGTGAAGTTGGTGTTAATTGCCGTCTGGTTGAAGACTACCAAGATGGAATGCAAGTGTTGCTTCTCCAATTTGCATGAGGCCATGGATAGACATTTGGATGTGGGAATGGTGTGTGGAATTCAGATGGTTGGCTATTGGAAGGCACTTGCTGTTGCAGCAGGCGAAGTTAAGGTGCTTAATGAAACGATCTACCTTTATGCATCTCATGGTCACATCTTGTAGGATGCCCATAGACACACTTATCTTTCTAAGCTATTTGCCACCAGTGGGAAGAGATTTAACAGGAACCTGAGGTGTAGCTTTTTTTTGTATATACAAAGGATGGTGGATATATGGAATGGGCTACTAGAGGAGATGTTAGAGGCAGGTATTACGGAAATGTTTCAGGAAAAATTAGATGGCTACATGGGAAGGATAGGTTTAGAGGTATCGAGGCCAAGTGCAGGCAGATGGGTGGGACAATTTGTTCGGAGTAGGCAAGTTGGGCTAAAGGGCCTGTTTGTATGCTGTATGACACTATGACTAAATATGCTCATCATAGAGAACTACTGTGTAGAGAGCTGGGAAAGGACCTCAACCTCCGGAAAATTTCCTCCTAAGTTTTCCCTGATCCTCCTAAGTTTTCCCTGATCCTCCAGAGCTGGGAGCAACACCACAAGCCCTGATCTTTAATTAACTCCTGGTGCCAACCTCTGAATTGGCACTTTGGATTGAAGAACCCATAGTATTGCCCCAAGTCTTCAAAGGGAAGACATCATTTTAAACTATATGTCCTTTCCATAACTTTATAAAGCTGTGAAAGGAATTGACACATTTTTCAATGTTGACCAGACTTCAAAGGCTTGAAATAGGCAGGTTGGACAGGACAACACATTTCTATAATAAGATGCCACCAGGTGACAAAATGCCAACATGGTCTTTAATGCAACTTTGCATTGTTGCCTTCGGCACAAGAAGTGGGTAGAGGTGAGATGCTGCTGGTGTGACAGAATATATAGATATGTTTTTGGAATATAAATTAGAAAAGGTTTGTTAGAGAAGGACACATACAAACACTTTAAAATAGATCTTATTTGAAATACTGGAGCTCTGCTAATGCTAGACAAGCCTTTGCAAGAGCTTTGGAGAGTGCCCAAGAGACTTCACTAATGGAGTGTTGTTTACAAAAGGCAACAGATGAAAGAGCTTGTTGGAGCCGCAGATTGTCTGGAAGGTAACTTTGCTGTTCTAAGAGGGTCATGTAGCTTTGCAAGCAGGGAGAGTCAAACAGGCTTTCTCTCAGAGAGAGAGAGACATGCAGAGATCACTTCTCCAGTGTTACACCAGCAACAGCAACTGGGACTGGAACAGGACAAGCTGGCAAGCTTGTGGAAAACTCCATTTTGAAGATGGATTGTGAGTTCTTAATTCAGCCTGGTCAAAGTCCTTGTGGTTCATGCATGAGCAGAAGACTGGCTATCTAACATTTCACTTGGAATAAGTGAAACAAAAATGAACTCTGTGGTGACCTGAAAGAAAGAGGTTATCATCTGGAGAACCCTGAAGGGGGAAAGTTTTATCAGCAAGACACTGGAGTGGCTGATTACAAAGGAATCAATTGTGGATATCCTGGAACAAAAAATCTCTCTAAACCAACAATAACCTTCCTGAACAGTAACCATTTACCTTTCAAGCACCAAAGCCTGGTGAACTTTATAAATGTTAAATTCAGTGCACAATATAATAATTTCCTGGAACCAGTGAACTTGGAGGAATGAGACGTGAGATTAGACAGTGAACCAAAGAACTTTTCTAAACTTACACACACATTACATACCCGTGCACTTAGAATTAGAAGGGGGTTAAGTTAGGTTAGTTAAGTTAATAGTGATAAGTTAAAGTGTGATTATGTTTTCATGTTTAAAGATAATTAAAAGCAACTTTTGTTTAAGTAACCATTTGTCTTGGTGAATATCTATTGCTGTGGTGTTTATGGGTCCTCTGGGCTCATAATACTGGAAAAAGAGGACAGTGATGTGGGGCCTGTTTTGGATGCATATATATTGAGAAGGAGAAGAATTATGAAGAAGACAGGTTTAGAACCTGCTGAAATATTGACAGAATATAAAAGGCATGTGGATTTCAAGTCAAGTCAAATTTACTATCATCTGATTACACAAGTCTTTTTTTTTTCTTTGGCTTGGCTTTGCGGACGAAGATTTATGGAGGGGTAATGTCCACGTCAGCTGCAGGCTCGTTTGTGGCTGACAAGTTCGATGTGGGACAGGCAGACACAGTTGCAGCGGTTGGAAGAGAAAATTGGTTGGTTGGGGTTGGGTGTTGGGTTTTTCCTCCTTTGTCTTTTGTCAGTGAGGTGGGCTCTGGGGTCTTCTTCAAAGGAGGTTGCTGCCCGCCAAACTGTGAGGTGCCAAGATGCACGGTTTGAGGCGATATCAGCCCACTGGCGGTGGTCAATGTGGCAGGCACCAAGAGATTTCTTTAGGCAGTCCTCGTACCTCTTCTTTGCTGCACCTCTGTCATGGTGGCCAGTGGAGAGCTCGCCATATAACATGATCTTGGGAAGGCGATGGTCCTCCATTCTGGAGACATGACCTAACAAGCGCAGTTGGATCTTCAGCAACATGGATTCGATGCTGTCGGCCTCTGCCATCTCGAGTACTTCGATGTTGGAGATGAAGTCGCTCCAATGAATGTTGAGGATGGAGCGGAGACAACGCTGGTGGAAGCGTTCTAGGAGCCGTAGGTGATGCCGGTAGAGGACCCATGCTTCGGAGCCGAACAGGAGTGTGGGTATGACAACGGCTTAACCAGTTTACCTATCTCGGCTGCACCATTTCATCGGATGCAAGGATCAACAATGAGATAGACAACAGACTCGCCAAGGCAAATAGCGCCTTTGGAAGACTACACAAAAGAGTCTGGAAAAATAACCAACTGAAAACAACCAACTGAACCTCACACAAGTACAACTTGATGAAACAGCGTTCTCGGGTGCTCTGTGCAAAACACAGACACACAAACAGACATAACACACATACAGACATAACACACATACAGACAAATAATACATATCCAGGACAAGTCTTCAGATATACAAATGAATAAATATTGTTTCGTTAATATGAGAATCTCAACTAATTAATTCAGAATTAATTAGTCCATTGTGTTAAGACTAGTACGCGAGAAGGTGTGTAGATTAATTTACCTAATGTGTTATATTATTAGTAGTTATTAATATAAATATATTGTTTTAAAAGAAAATATAACACTGTCTATTGCTGTCAATTTATATTGCTGTTAGTCTGTGATGTAACATTTGATGGGGATGAGTCTACCTGCAATTTAAAACCATGGTACAGTACTGGTGGGTGCAGATTGCACAAAATGGAAGGAAGCCATGGAGTTGTAGTATTAAATATAGCCAGGGATGGCAAGTGGAACAAGGAGAAATTGTATTTGTAAACATGACAAAACTTTGAAATTTATTTATATCTATTTAAAATAATAGTAGGCTTGCAAGTGTAGTGGATTTTAAATCTGAGCCTCTCCACAGAAGGTAACTGCACCACTACTTAGGAGGTGCTTCCCTGCTTTAAAGAGGCCCCTGCTGATCTTTGGGAATTTGTCACTCAATGTAGGTGGATTTCTTGTAGGGTCAGCAAACCTTTCAGAAGAGCCAGAGGTGAGATTATAACAAGGTGCACGAATTAAAAAGCTTCCAGTTTGAGCTGTGGGAGTCTTTAATGGAAACCTAAACACTCTTTTCCAAAGTTGGTTCTTTGTCACTGCAGAGCTATAATCTGTCCAGGCCCCTACAGTACATCATGCCAACTGCTCAGTTTAACAGGAAATTTAGTTCTTGATTAAAAAAAATTGAAGGAAATCATATACTTCTCAATACTGATTAAAATAAAATATCCTTTCCTCTTTCACTACACCTCTTCCCACCATATCTTCTGTGAGGATTCTATTCCCTTCTCTCTCAATTCCTTAGTCTCTGCTGCATTTATTCGCAGGATGAGGCTTTACATTCCAGGACTTCTGAGATTTTCTCCTTCTTCAGAAAACATGGCATTCCATCTCTTGCCATTAACTCAGCCCTCACCCACATCTCCTCTATTTCCCTGAAGATCCGGCCTGGGTCCTTCCCACTCCAGTCCTAACAAGAGCAGAATTTCCCTTGTCCTTACCAACCAGCAAATCAGTCTCCACACCCAACTTATTATTCTTTAATTTCCATTGCCTGCAATGGAATCCCCTCACCAGACACATCGTAAACACCCTTTTCCTTTATATCGAACATAAAATTCTACAGCACAGTACAGGCCCTTCAGCCTAACAGTGTTGTGCCAGCCTAACTGCCTAGAATTTCCTTACTGTTATAACCCTACATTTATCTCAGTTCCATATACCTTTCTAACAGTCTCTTAGAAGATTGTATTGCACCTGCCTTTACCACCATTCTGGCAGTGCATTCCATGCTCCCACCACTCCCAAAGTATGAAAAAATTACCTCTTACATCCTTCCTGTGAGATGGCGCCTTATAGCAGCGATTCTTTGCATGCAGCTCTGATGGGAATTATCAAATATTTCTGTTCAGAACTACTAAAATACAACAAAAGAACCAAAACACCAAAACAAACTTGCCTGTTAATAAGGATGTCCTAAGATCGCTGCCAGACTTCGGAATGGGCAGTCTCCATTGGGCCGTAGGACCTTTAAACAGCTGGTGCTCAGGCAAGTACAACAATAACAACACTGCAGGATTTTTAAACAACCAGCGATCAGGCCATTTAAACTTTGCGTGTGCTGCAAGTAGCAGACACTCAATACATTTAAACATCACGGAGGATTTAAAGGGATAGCACACAGACCATTTAAACACTGCGGGAACTACCAGCAATGGAGAGGGTCAAGAACTTCAGATTCCTGGGTGTCACCATCTCTGAGGATCTGTCCTGGAGCCTCCACATTGATGCAATCACAAAGAAGGCTCCTCTGCGGCTATACTTTGAGAGGTGCCTGAGGAGATTCGGTATGTCACTAAAAACTCTCGAAAACTTCTACAGGTGGAGAGCATTCTGGCTGGTTGCATCACTGCCTGGTAGGGAGGCATTAAATCTCAGGACAAGAATAAACTCCAGAGGGTTGTTAAGTCAGCCTCCTACATCACAGACACCAGACTTCACTCCATCGAGGACATCTACATGAGGTGTTGTATTAAGAAAGCAGCCTCTATCCTTAAAGACCCCTACCACCCATGCCATGCCCTCTTCACTCTGCTACCATCAGGGAAAAGGAACAGGAGCCTAAAGACGAGCACTCAACAGCACAAGGACAGTTTCTTCCCCGCTGCCATCAGATTCCTGAATAATCAATGAACCAATGACACTGCTTTACTGCACGATTATTTTATTTTTTTATACTATTGTCATAAGATGGTTATAATATGAATGTTTACACTATGACGTTGCTGCATTTCATGACTTGTTCATGACAATAAATCCTGATTCTGATTCCCAAGCACCTTAAAACTATACCCTTCAGGTTAGTCAGTTCAGCCTTAGGAAAAAGTCTCTGGCCATTATGATTTTGGCCATGATGATCAATGACTTTCATCAGGGGCGGCATGGTTAGTGTAGTGGTTAGTGCAATGCTGTTATAGCATTAGCGATCAGGACTGGGGTTCAAATCCCATCTGTCTGTAAAGAATTTGCACAGTCTCCACGTGTCTGCATGGGTTTCCTCTGGGGCCTCAGGTTTCCTCCCACCATTCGAAAAGTACTGGGGTTGTAGGTCAATTGGGTGTAGTTAGATGGCAAGGGCTTGTGGGCTGAAATGGCCTGTTACTGTGCTTTATGTTTAAATTTAATGTTAATAAAACATACGTGATGGCTTTCTTGAACAGGATGTTACTGAACCTACAAGGGAAATGCTATCTTGGATCTGGTCCTATGTAATGAGACAGGTAAAATTACCAATCTTGTAGTTAGGGATCCTCTTGGAAAGAGTGATCACAGTACGACTGAGTTTTTCATATAAATGGAAGAAAAATAGCTCAGTTTAACACAAGAATGTTTTGCCAAAACAAAGGAATCTGCAAGGGGATAAGGGAGGAGTTGGCCAGTGTAGACTAGGAACAAAGGCTATATGGAGGATGGTTGAGGAACAGTGGAAGACTTGCAAAGAGATTTTTCATGGTTCATGAAAATTATATTCCAATTGAAAACAAGAACAGTAAGGGTTGGGGCAGCCAGCCTTGGAATAACTAAGGAAATAAAGGAAGGTTGCAAACAAAAAGCTTGTGCATACAGAGTGGACAAGAGCAGTAGGAAACGAGAAGATTGGGAAAACTTAAAACAGTAACAAAGAACAATGAAGCAAGCAAGAAGACAGAGAGTCACCACTTTGGCCAGCACCCCTAACAAAAATGAAGCCCCAGATCTATTTGAGCCTCTAGAGCAGTAGTTCTCAAATTTTTTCTTTCACCACTCGCATACCACTTTAAGTATTCCCTATGCCATAGGTGCTCTGTGATTAGTAAGAGATTGCTTAAGGTGGTATGTGAGTGGAAAGGAAAAAGTTTGAAAACCACTGTTTTAATCGTACCTCATTGATTCGTTATGTGCACAGTTTCATAATTCCAAAGGAAATAGGCCAATGACAATTTTTCTCAAGCAAAATATTTCAGTAACAATTGAGTCTAGAGCACTGGTTCTCAACCTTCCCTTCCCACTCACATAACACCTTAAACAATGCCTTACTAATCACAGAGCACTGATGGCACAGGGATTACTTAAAGTGGTAAGAGAGAGAAAAGAAAAAAGGTTGAGAACCACTGCTCTAGAGGGAAGGTAAACAATGAGAAAAGATCAGCACAAAATATTAAAAGTTTTTAGAATTATATAAAGTGCAAAAGGGTGGCTAAAGTTAAGGTTGCTCCCTTGGAAGATGAGTTTGGCAAATTGATATTGGATAATGAGGAAATGGCTGAGACTTTCAATGACTATTTTGTGTCATTCTTCATATTGGAGGATAAATCAAATATGCCAAAGACAGATGTAATGGATGTGATTGGAGGTGAGGATCAGAATGCAATAGCTATCACTAAAAAGGTAGT
Source organism: Narcine bancroftii (assembly GCF_036971445.1). Taxonomy (NCBI): domain Eukaryota; kingdom Metazoa; phylum Chordata; class Chondrichthyes; order Torpediniformes; family Narcinidae; genus Narcine; species Narcine bancroftii. The sequence continues at coordinate 411,851,180 of NC_091469.1, forward strand.
ACTCAGAAAATTTCAGGGTCTAAAGATAAATAGGTCCCTTGATCCTGACTGAATGCATCTCAGGTCATGAGAGAAATGGCAGAAGTTGCAGCCGAGGTTTTGGTGATAATTTACCAAACTTCTCTGGACTCTTGAAGACGGTGAATGTCATGATACTATTAAAAAAGGATGTAGGCAATAGGCAGAGAACAATAGGCCGATTAGTTGGAAAAATGCTTATAGCTATCATTAAAGAACAAATAGTAAGACATTTAGAGTGAAATGGATGCATCAGGCAGACGCAGCATGAATGCAGTAAAGGCAGGTCCTGTTTGATAAATTTACTGTAGTTCTTTTTTTAAAAAATTTTTTATTTTACACACCATAAACCACATTGACCATCTTGAGGATATAATGAGCGCGGTAGGAAGAGGGGATCAGGTGGACATTACCTGGATTTCCAGAAGGTGTTCGATAAAGTGATAAAAGACATATGCAGAAGATAAGGATGCATGGAGTTGGGGATACTGCATTAGCATGGATAGAGGATTGGTTAACCAACAGAAAGCAGAGAGCTGGAGTACAGGAGTATTTTTCTGGTTGGAAATTGGTGGTGAGCAGTGTCCTGCAGGGGTCAGTGCTAGGCCTGCAAAAGTTCATGATGCACATTAATGATCGGGAAGAGTGGACAGAGTGTACTATACCTAAGTTTGCTGATGACATTAAATTGAGTGGAAAAGCAAATTGTGCAGAGGATACGGAGAGTCTGCAGAGAGATATAGATAGGTTAACTGAGTGAGCAAGGATCTGGCAGATGGAGTACAATGTGAGGTTATCCATTCAGAAGGAAAAATGAAAGATTAGAATATTATTTAAATGGCAAGTCATTGTGGCATACTGCTGTGCAGAAGTAATTGGGACTGCTTGTCCATGAATTGCAAAAGGGCGGTAGGTTCAGCAGGCTATCAAAGAGGCAAATGGAATTTTAAAGTTAAATTTAGACATACAGCACTGTAACAGGCCAATTCTGCCCTATGAATCCATGCTGCCCATTCATTGCAAGAGGGATGGAATTTAAGAGCAGGGAGGTTATGCTGCACTGTACAAGATACTGGTGAGGCCATATCTGGAGTACTGCATGCAGCTCTGGTCTCTTTACTTGAGGAAAGATGCACTTGTTTTGGAGGCAGTGCAGAGGAGGTTAAACAAAGTTGATTCCAGAGATGAAGGGGTTAGCCTATGAGGAGAGATTTAGTCTTCTAGGATTGTATTTGCTGGAATTTAGGAGAGGGGATCTTATAGAAACAAATGAGAAGTATAGATAAGATAAAGGTAAGTAAGTTGTTTCCATTGATGCGGGAGACCAGAACTAGAGGACACGCCTCAAGATTCAGGTGATACGCTCTATCAATGATTCCAAAGACTGAGAGGGAGATGATAGGCTTTAATACACTTTAGATTATAGCTGGCCTGACTCCATGTGCTTGAATGAATGGATGGAGGGAGGGAGGTCGAACTTTATGGCCAGGTCACAAGGGGAGGAGCTACTGGGGAGTGAATCATCAGTGGGAGGGCCAGCCAGTATATACATATCATCACATTCACCTCCTCTTAAAAAACAAAACCCCACCGGGTTAAAGTCCTAGAGATTTAGCTGGTTGGGTGGTATCCTCTGCTTCTGTGACCTGTGCAGCTCCGCTGCTGGTTACTGGTCGGCTCTGTTGCCAGTCATGTGTCTTGAGGCTGGGAGGTAGGGCTGTCTCTGTAGGAAGTGGGGTTCGGTTGTTTGTGGAGGTGATTGTGGTGGTCAGAGCAGCTGGAAGGGGGTCTGGTGCACATGGTATGGGTGCCCGGGACATGTTGCTAACCTGCACTGAGTCCCTGAGGGAGGGGTGATGTGGGTGTAGGTGGTGGCTGGGGTGGGGGGTGGGTGTGTGCGCCAAGTCCCAAACAGTGACTGTGTTCACATGGCCGTCGGGGTACAGCATGGAGGCATATTGAGGGTTGACATGCAGAAGCTGCACCTCTTCAACCAACGAATCATTCTTATGGCCTGTCGTATGTTTCTGCAGCAGGATGGGTCCCAGAGATGAGAGCCAGGATAGCAGTGTGGTTCTGGTCGCTGACCTCCCGGGGAAGGAAGACATGCGTTCATGTGGAGTCATGTTGGTAATGGTGCATAGGAGGGATCGGAATGGCATGGAGTGCTTCCGGCAGGACTTCCTGCCAGTGGGACACTGCCGGGCCTTTTGACTTAATGGCCGAGAGAACCGCCTTCCAAATGGTGGCATTTTCTCTCTCCATCTGGCCGTTCCCCCTAGGCTTGTAGCTTGTGGTCCTACTAGTGGCTATGTCTCTAGCCAACTGGTACTATTACAGCTCGTCGCTAATGAAGGTGGACACCCGATCACTATGGATATAGTTCGGGTGCCCAAAACGGGTGAATATGCTGTGGAGTGCCCTGATTACAGTGGCTGAGGTCATGTCAAGACAGGGGATGGCAAATGGGAATCTGGCGAACTCGTCTATGATGTTGAGAAAATAGACATTCCTATTGGATGAGGGCAGGGGTCCCTTGAAATCGACACTGAGTCATTCAAAGGGGCGCGTGACTTTGATGAGGTGTGTCTTGTTGGGTCAGAAGAACTGCGGTTTACATTCTGCGCAGATCTGGCAGTGTCTGGTCAGAGACCTGACGTCCTCATTGGAGTAGGGGAGGTTCTGAGCTTTTATGAAGTGGAACAATCTGGTGACTCTGGGGTGGCAAAGGTCTCCTCAGGTCGTACAGGGCTTGAAGGAACTCATCCATGGACTCACCGGGCTGCTGTTTCCTCGAGGCCAGCAGATATCGTTAATACACCTCGTTCACCTGGGGTCAGTAGAGGTTGCTAAATTTAGCCATGGCCTCTGTGTAGGTTGTGCAGTTCCTGATTGCCCGGTATGCTTGCCTACAGGACCTTAAGTCTCTTCTCATCCGAGTTCACCAGGCCCACTGCAACTTTGAGAAAGCTTGAGAAACAGGTGATTCATTGCTCATACTGCTTGGCAGCTCCAGGCGCCTGTGGATTGATTTCTAACCTGTCGGGTCTCAACAGCTTGTCCATCCCATGTGGAAAATTAAAATGTATTAAATTGATACGCTCTATCAATATCTCCAATGACTGAGAGGGAGATGATAGGCTTTAATACACTTAAGATTGTAACTGCCCGACTCCATGTGCTTGAATGATTGTGTAGGGGGGAGGGAAGTCGACCTTTATGGCCAGGTCACAAGGGGAGGAGCTTCTGGGGAGCAAGTCATCAGTGGGTGGGCCAGCCACTCATACACAGCAGTATATACATATCACCAGATCAGGGTAGTAGATTTTGGACGGAGATGAGGAGAAACTGCTTTTTCCAGAGAGTGGTGAATTTGTGGAATTCGCTGCTCATTGAAGCAGTGGAGGCGACTGAAGGAAATATATATATATGACAAGGTTGGACAGATTTTTAAATTGGAGGGGAATTAATGGATATGGAGAAAAGGCAGGTAGGTGGAGATGAGCCCATCATCAGATCAGCCATGATCTCATTGAATGGCAGAGCAGGATTGACAAGCTGGATATCCTACTCCTTCCTATCTCTTATGTTATTATATTCATATCATACCACTCATCAAAGGAAAGAAGACCAGGTTCACTCAACCTACCCTCATAAGGCATTCTGTCTATTTTTTCAGGTAACAGCCTTGTACATCTCCTCTGTTCCCTCTCTATAGCATCCACATTTTACATGTAATGAGGTGACTAGAACTGTATGTTCTACCCAAAGTCTTATAGAGCTGTAACATTACCTCGTGGCTCTTGGACTCAATCCTATGTCAACCTGTGCAGCACCTTTGAGTCTCCTATGGACACTAACCCCGAGATATCTCAGTTCATTGACAGTGCTCAGTCCTCCTATTAATATTGTATACTGCCCTCAATTTTGACTTACTGAAATGAACCACTTCACATTTTTCTGGATAAACTCCATCTGCCATTTCTCAGCCCAGATCTGCATCCTATCAATGCCACTCTGTAACCTATGGCAACCTTCCAGATTATCCACAGCACTGCCTACTTTTGTTTCATTGACAAACATACCAACCCACCCTTCCATTGACCTCATCCAAGTCATTTATAACCGATCCCCGTGAAACACCACCTTCATGCAGAATGTGGGTCATCTGCAACCACCCTCTGCCTTCTCTGGACAGGCCAATTCTGTACCACAAAGTGAGGCCTCCTTGGAATCCACACTTCCTTACATTCTCACTCTATCCAAGACTCTCATGTCCACTCATTCCCTACTCACCAATCGCTCCATTGTACCTAGCCCTGTGACAGCAAGAAGTGCTACACTTGCACTTTACACCTCCTCTCTCACCATTATTCAAGGCCCCAAGCAGTCTTTCCAAGTAAAGCAACTGAACAGAGTAGATGTGGAAAAGTTGTTTCTTATTGTTAGGGGAATCAAAGACAAGAGGGCACAACTACAGGATCGAAGGGTGATCATTTAAAACAGAGTTGTAGAGCAATTTCTTTAGCCAGAGTGTGGCGAACCTCTGGAATTTTCTGCCACTGGCAGCTGTGGAGGCCAGGTCATTGAGTATATTGAAGACAGAAATTGATCGGTAGCTAAATAATCAGGGTATCACCGGTTATGGGGTGAAAACAGGAGAGTGGGGCTGAATGTGAGAATGGATCACTCATGGTGGAATGGCGGAGCATACTTAACAGGCCAAGTAGCCTACTCCTCTTCATCTTATGGTCTTATGATGTATTCATGCCCTCATGTACTGGCAAATCAAAGCTACCCATAAATTAGAGGAACTGCACTGATATACATACACCATGGTAACAGACCTTCTGGCCCACAAGCCCATGTCACCCAACTACACCTAATTAATCTACAACCCCCATAAGATTTGATGAATTGGACAAAACCGGAAGACAAGCACGGAAACACGGGAGAACGTACAAACACTTTACAGACAGCGCTGCATTTAAACTTGGGTCACTGATGCTCTAACAGCATTTCACGAACCATAATATTCCCTCTCGGCAGTCTCCAACCAAACAGCATTAATATTGAACTCAAATTTCTGCTAAACCACCCTGCTTCTCTTTTTGCTTATCCCTCTGTCTCCCTTCCTCCAGAACCCCACCCCATTCCCTTCATTCTCCTATCCTATTCTTAGTCCTCTCTGTCCTCTCCCGCATCACTTCTTCACTTCTACCTTTCCACCTGCATTGACCCATTATTTCTTCTGTTAGCCTGTGCTCCTTGCCCTTTCCCTTTCTTCCTCCTCTCCTCTTCTCCTCCACCCTTCCCCCATCTTTTTCTTCAGGTGTTTTCATGTTTTTCCATATTCCCTATAAAGGGCTCAAGCCCAAAGCATTGATTGCCGTTTACTTCCTTTGGATGTGGCATGACCTGCTGAGTTCTTTCTGCACTTTTGTGTACTGTATTGCCATTTCCCTGATAAACTTTAAAGTACAACTGTGCACCAGCCTTTATATTTTTCACAAGGGTTAAACCAATCCACTTTCATGATTTTTTAAATTAACTCAATCATCTGCAAGATATGCCTTGCAATGAGGGCTAACCGTCAGATTGTTTCTACTGATGAGAATTATCATTTACATGGTGAAGGGAAAGGCTTTTATACTGCAATATGTATCATATTACTACACACCCCAGAGAATGAGCCAATCAATGATTTCTAATTATATACACAGAGTGGAGCTGTTTGCATTTAAAATTGCACTGGAATGTTTAATTTCTTAGATTGCCAGAAGATTTAATAAAACGTTTGGGAATTTCAAAGTTTAAGTAGACAAGACTTGGAAAAATTTAATTTATTTCTTTTAATGTGGCCACAAATATAAATCCTTATGTATTGTATTATTACTTCCATGGAAGCTGATACAAGCATGTCTAACTCACTTACTTCATGGTAATATTTTGAAGAATCAGGATCACACAAGACGAGAGATTTTGGACTGCTGAGTCATTTGAAATCTGATTCAATATCATTAATCTAATTTTAAAAGCTTCATGTCACCTGACATAAAGACACACATGAATTATCAGAAACCAGACTTGTTAATTGGAGGCAATAACCTGTTAATGAATATAAATACAAACACGATGGAATATTTGATAATTGTCCAAATAATAAATAAAAGAAAACTTCAAGAGCACAAATTTGCAAATGGTTCCACAAACCACTGATAAAATAGCCTATTATTTTGTTATAAAATACAAGATTCTTAGTGGTACTTACAAAGATTGGTAATACATGTGGTCGACATTTGTACTAAAACCTTGGAAAGTCATTTCACTTCCTCAGTCTCACTAAGCTTCTGCAATGCGTAGCTCACTGCTTGTGATTTTAGCTGCATTCAGGGCCACCTCTGTCAGTCGCATGTAACAGTGTCCTCTAACAACAACTGCATTCTATTTAAATACAGTGCCTGGAGCTAACCAAATCAGCCAAAGAAAAGGTTCTGACGTCTATGTAAAACAGCTTTCAGTTTATCCTAATGATATCCATCACAAAGTTATTAATTAGTTTGAACACAGTTGTTAATTCTACATTTACACAACTCTAATCTATTTTACTCTGAGGTAAATTATGCATGAATATCTATTATGCAAAATTCTGCCTTTCGGTCACTTTGCTAGCATGCAATTAAGTGCATTAGTTGTGGCATATTTTATGAATATCACATGTTTTCATTTATTTTTCTCTGTATTACTGCATAATGATAATAGGCAATAGAAATCGACAAGGCAAGATGTTTCCTTTTTTAAGTCTTAGTTTTTTAAAGATTTAGTGATGGAAATGTGGATATTACTTCCTAATATTGTCGTATCTGCTGTAGTGGTTTGAATTCACATGCCTGGATAGCAAGCAAAACAAAGCATTTCACTATATCTTGGTGCACATGGTTAAGGGAGATCAGGGAATAGTCTAGCTTCCCTGACAACTAGGTCTGAAGGGAGTGTGCCCAGCTGCAACTCCTCTCAGACCACATGGTTCAGTCGGAGTGGTGGTTGGACTCATTGAGGAGGAGTTTCATGGAGGTGGTCACACCGAAGGTCCAGGCATGAGGTGACAAGCAGGAGAGGTGGAAGAGTGAGTAGAGAGTACAGGATTCTCCCACTAACAAGTGCATCAATTTGGATATTGTTGATGGAGCACCAGCAGCAGTAATCAGGTCTGTGCACAACTGGCTTTGATGAACTGCAGGGGAGAGAGGAGACCAGGAGAACTGCATTGAAAAGATCTCTGGGTTTTTTGGTCTGTTGCTTTTTGTGATTTTATTTAATACCTGGTTTAGATCTTCCCAAAACTTTTCCACTTTCTCACATGCCCAAATTGCATGTACTGTTGTTCCCGTTTCCTTCTTACAGCGAAAGCATCTATCTGATACTGTTGGGTCCCATTTATTTAAATTTTGGGGTGTGGTGTATAGCCTGTGTAACCAATTATATTGTATCCTGCGTAACCTCGTGTTTATTATATTTCTCATAGTTCCGGAGCATAGCTTTTCCCATTTTTCATTTTTTATCTTTATGTTTAGATCTTGTTCCCATTTTTGTTTGGGTTTGCAGCTTGTTTCCTCGTTCTCTTTCTCTTGCAGGTTGATGTACATGTTTGTTATAAATCTTTTAATTATCATTGTGTCTGTAATCACATATTCAAAGCTGCTTCCTTCTGGTAACCTCAGCCTGCTTCCCAATTAGTCCTTCAAGTAGGTTTTCAGTTGGTGGTATGCAAACATTGTACCGTGAGTTATACCATATTTGTCCTTCATTTGTTCAAAAGATAATAATTTATTCCAGATAGTTTATTTCTTTTGATCCCCTTTTCTCTCCCATTCTTTAATGGAAAGGTTATCTATTGTGAAAGGGATTAGTTGATTTTGCGTCAATATTAGTTTTGGTAGTTGATAATTTGTTTTATTCCTTTGTACGTGAATCTTCTTCCAAATGTTGAGCAGATGGTGCAGTACTGGTGAATTCCTATGTTGCACCAGCTTTTCATCCCACTTATATAGTATATGTTAAGAAGTAAAGAGCTTGGACTTGATTTGGATGGAGCACAAAAAAAGAGTTATTATGATAGCCTTAGCTGTAGCAAAAAAAAATGTATTATGTCAACCTGGAAATTAGAAGATAGCCTGAGAAACAACAATGGTACAGAGAAATGAATAAATGTATTCCATTGGAAAAAAAATAACATATATTTTAAGAAATAACATCACAATATTCAAACAAATTTGGGAACCGTACATGGAACACAATAGAGAAGTTCTACCGCGGACCTCCACCGCATAAAATGACAGAAGGAGAAGAAGGCAAAATGAACTGACTCAGTATGTAAAAGTAGATGACACAAATTTCTTGTTTATTTTCATTGTGTGATGGCATTGTTTAATGGGTTTAATGTATCATATATGTTGAACATTGAGTGAGTGGGGAGGGGGGGGGGTGAAGGAGGGAGGGAAAGGAGGGGGGAAAAAGGGGAGAAAATGAAACTGTGTATATTCAAGAGGGAAATTTTTGTGTGTATTTTGGTCAGTATGGTTCATAGTGTGAAAAATAAAAAAATAAAAAATAAAATGAAAGAGTCTCGAGAGTTAAGGGACAGACAGGAGATTCTATGGCTGTGAATGAGACTCCTGAATGATATGTTGCCTCTTGGGTGCTAGGGTCAAGGATGATTCTGAATGGTTGCAGAACATTCTCAAGAGGTCATTGTGTCATTGGTACCAACCACACAAGCTCAAACTATAGATGAGGTCTTGAAGAGTGAATGTTGGGAGTTAGACAGGTTTATAAAGCAAGTTTGAAGAGTTCTCATTTCTTAATTGCTCCTGGCACCATGTACTAGTGACGGTAGGATGAAGAGGATAAGGCAAATGAGCACAATGGACAATAGACAATAGGTGCTGGAGTATGCCAATTGGCCAGTCGAGTCAGCACCGCCATTTATTGGATCATGGCTGATCTTTCTCTGGTGTAGGAGGGATGAATTCAGGCTCAAGGACCATTGGGATGTCTTCTGGGATAGATGTGAATTGCTTGTAAATTGGAGGGGGACCAATAACCTGGTAGTGAGATTGGCTAGTACTACTCAAGAGAGCTTAAACAAGTCTGGTGGAGGGAGAGGGATGGGGATCCCAAAACAGTGGTGCAGCAAATGAGAATGTTAAGGCAAAGATAGAAGTTAAAACAATCAAGTTCAGAAGGCAGGACATGCAGGAGCAGGGCTGGGAGAAAGAAGTTTTGAGAGACTAAACTGCATTTATTTTAATGGAAAATGCCTGCTAGTTGATGATTCAGAAAGAGAATAATGTTGTCCACATTACAAAACAGAGGTTGCTGTTAGTTTGAAAGAGCATAGAGATTGATAAATCCCTGGGGTTTGATCAAGGGTACCCTGGGATGTTATACTAAGCTAAGGAAAAAAAATCATACTGGGGCCCCATCAGAGATGTTTGTATCATCATTAGCCAGAGTTGAGGTACTGGATGACTGGAGGGGTAGAAAATGATGAATCTTTATGTATAAAGCCTCAAAACTACAGGCAAGTGAGCCTCACATCATAGGTGGGAAAGTATCTGGAAAGGATTCAGGATCTACATTCATGTGGAGAGACATGGACTGATTAGCAATACCTCACATGACTTTGTGCATGAGACATCAGGTCTCACAAATTTGAGCTTTTTAAGAGGTGTCCAAGAGGATTTGTGAAGACAATATGGTAAACGTGTTTATGTGCATTTAGCAAGGCCTTTGACATGGTAGGTTAGATCACCAGGGTAAGCTAGCCAAATGAATACAAAATTGGCTTGATAATGGGAGTTATAGTATGGTATTGAGGCTTGTTTTCCTGACTGAACACCTGTGATGACAGAGATCAGTGATGAATTTACTGAATGATTTCAATGAAAATGTCGTTGCATGGTTTCCAATTTAACCAAAATTGGTGGTTTTGAGGATAGTGAAGTAGATCATCTAAGATTATAACAGGATCTAGAAGAACTGGGAAGTGAGCCAAGTAATGGCAGATGGAATTTAACTTTTACTAGTGCAAAGTGCTGCACTTTGCGATGTTAAACAAGGGTAGAATTTACACATGAAGTAGCAGAACCCTGGAGAGTTGCAGAGCAGAGGGACCATAGTCCTTGACACGGTGGTGAAAAAGGCAATTGGCATGTTTGTCTTCATCAGTCAGGGTATTGACCGATGAAGATCACTTAGGAGATCATTTAACAGCTACACAGGATGTTGGAGAGACCACACTTGCAGCACTGCATGTAAATCCAGTTGCCTAATGTAGAGCTTGTCGAAAGAACCAAAGACTTGTTGATCCAAACCAAGGCTTTTATTAGCAAAAGACAGGAGCTCTTCACAGGTGGCCGACCAGTCCGGAATGATCCGACCTGGCTAGGGACACAACCCTTTAAGGCCCAGACAATAGGTGTGGCTTAGCTCTCAGCCAATCGCTGTAAGCACGGTCTAGATACAGTAACTATATACACTATGTACATTGGTGATAGATCTGTACTATCACACCTAACTCCTGGAAGGATGTCATTAAACAGGAAAAGGTAGAGAAAATACTCTTTACAGACACACATCTCCTCACTTGTCAGGAAGGAGCAACAGTGACTGCACTTCCTGAGAAGATTGAAGCAGGCAGCTACTGGCCACCATTATGTAAACCTTCCATAAGAACTCTACTGAGAGCGTCCTGGCCGGCTGCATCACAGTGTGGTATAGTTTCTGCAGAGAAATGAATCAAAGGTCAATCCATAGGATCATGAGCGGGAGAGAGGATCATTTTTACACCACCTACCCACCTACCCCCACCCCCCCCCCCCCCCCCCCCATCGATGTGATCTAGCGGGATCATTGTCTGAAGAGGTCGTGAAAAATCATTCAGGACCCCTTCCACTTTGCACACAGCATCTTTCAGCTTCTCCCATCTGGAAAGAAATACAGGAGTATCAGAGCCAGTAACACCAGGCTGAGGAGCAGCTTCTTCTCATGGGCAGTGAGAATGCTGAACGACCAAAGAACTGCTCACACTAACTATCTGAGACTCTCATATTTATGCAACAATATTTATTTCTTCATTTGTGTACAGTGTATGAATACTTGTCCTTTATATGTATTGTTTGCCTGCATGTGTGTTATATCTGGTTGTGTGTCTGTGCTTTGCACCAAGGACAGGAGAAGGCTGTTTCATTGCGTTGTACTTGAATTGAAAATACTCACCAAGATGTTCACCTGGTGGGCTTAGTTATAAGGAGAGGCTGAGGCTTATTTCCCTGAAATGTGTGAGATGGAGGGGTGGCATTATAGAGTTAGAGGCACAGATAAGCTGAATGATCACAGTCTTTTCCCCAGGGTGGTGGTGTCTAAACCTATAGGTCAATAACAATGTTTAAAAGACATTTAGACAGGTAAATGGATGGGAAAGGTTCAGAGGGATATGAGCAAAATGCTGGCAAATGGGACTAGCTCAGGTTAGCACATTGGTCAGCATTGAAAAGTTAGATCAAAAGGTCTGTTTCCATGCTGTATAACTCTATGATCCTAAATCCCTTCTTGCTGCAGTGTTAGCTGATATGGTTAATTGTTCTCACTGCCCACTGACCTGCTTTCATCACTCACTTCATAAAAAAAACTAGCCTGCTGCTTCCTGTCCTTGTAAATTCCCATCTCGCCTCCACCTTCCTTTCAATGTTCCTCAATGTGTGCTTCCCCTCATACTTCTGTCCATCTTGAACTCTCATTTTTGAATCACTTCAATTAGGATTCTGCCCTTGTAACAGTGCTAACATATATTGCAGTCACAAATAATATCCTGCATGATTGTGATAAACTGCAACAGCAAAATTAGCTTCCATTCATATAGTGCCTTGAACAAAGCAAAGCATGTCACAGGAGCATTATCAAACAAAGACTGATGGGAATTTTCTTAAGGAGCTATTCAGACAGAGGACTAAATGCTGATCAAAGAGGCAGGATTTTAGGAACATCTTAAAAGGGGGAAAACGGTAAAGAGAGCAAAAGGATTTAAGAGAGGAATGGGGCAATGGTAGTAAAATCACAGCCACAAATTGAGAAGAAATCACATTTACGGATGATCAGTAGGCCAGAATTGGAGGAACAAATACAAAGAAAGAGATTATTGTAATAGAAAACAGGAGAGCCATGGAACAGCTTATGAAAAGGGACTGAAATTTTTAAAATGAGGCCTTGCTTAGCCACCTGCCAGCCTATCCCAGATGGTGCATGGGATGATGCCTGAAGGAGATACTGCTGGGTGAGAGTTTAGGCAAAAAATACAGAAATTTTCCTCATTCTTCCCAAAATTTGCATAACCTTGGCATTTTCCTCCACCACTTTTCTAATGTAATCCTGCTGTGGGAGGCAGTATGAAACCCATTTCTTCATTATCTTTCCATTAATAGGCTCAGGATCATCTGTATTCATGCAACTACGCAACTACTGGATGCAACCCCAAGCTGACACATCTTTATAGTTCTTACCCAAATGTTGCTTCCTAATAGCACCATCTGGAAACACTGCATCAGTTTTCATGAACATCCAATGACAGCTATTTGCCACCATTTCTCCTGATCCTCTGTGGCCTCTAAATCTATACACCTGATTTTTAGAATTGTATGAGCATAAATCTCCTCCAAGTGAATAAAGCCATTTTCTCCTAACTTTTTACATCATTATGACCATTTGGTTCAATGAGACGATGCGAACTCTTGGAGCAATTCTCCCACTTATTTCCCAGCAATCTATTCTTGCTGCTGTGATTTCCCTCAGACACACCAACCATCTTTCTACATTTCACCTACTAACTCCTATATTTTGAATGTGTAAGGAAAAAAAAACATCTGGGAGAAACCCATAGGAGTCAGAAGGAGAATGTGAAAACTCTTTACAGGCAATCACACCTGAGTTTCTGAAGCTGTGAGGCAATAGGACTGATTGTCTGCTGAGCCACGAGCCTGTTCTGAGTGAAATTTTATTTACTAATGCTCCTGTCAAGAACCTTTGGAGATTTTACTATACTGAAGGAATAAATGAAGGGCAAATTATTATTACTGAAAAAAATAGTAAAACCAATAAAAGTAGGTTGATATATGAATCAGTAGATTTACACTGACCTGTCTCCATAAAAATCATTCCAATTTTCACAAAACTACCATGAAATTATCAATTCTTAACAATGTCAGACAATAGTTTAGCTATTGCAGATTTCCTCTGCAATTGAACAAAGAGTAAAAATAGATCAAAATCAAGATTCCTTCATTGTCATGCACTATTTCAGAGTTGGGATGTTATGGTAAAGTTGTATAAGACATTGATGAGGCTAAATTTGGAGTATTATGTGCAGTTTTGGTCAGCTAACTACAGGAATGATATCAGTAAGATTGAAAGAGTGCAGAGAAGATTTACTAGGATGTTGCTAGGATTTCAGGAACTGGGTTACAGAGAAAGATTAGGAATACAGGTTAGGAATTAATTCCCTGGAGCATAGAAGTTTGAGGGGAGATTTGATAGAGGTATCCAAAATTACAAGAGGTAGAGACAGAGTAAATATAGATAGGTTTTTTCCAGTGGAGTTAGGTGAGATACAAACCAGAGGACATGGGTTAAGGATGAAAGGGGAAAAGTTTATGGGGAACATGAGGGGAAAAGTTCTTCACACAGAGAGTAGTGAGAGCTGCCAGCTGAAGTGTTCAGTTTTCACATTTAAGAAAAAATTGAACAGGTGCATGGATGGGAGGGTATGGAGGCTATGGACTGGGTGCTGGTCAGTGCGATAAGGCAGAATAAAAGTTTGTTACAAACTAGAAGGGTGCTGTGTTCCATGGTTCTAACATGTAATATTACACAAAATTGCCTTCTTCCTGCTATAAGACAGACAGAATTGCCATTGGTCTCGCCCAGCACCCTTTAAAATACCAGAGAACGAGAAGTAAGAGAGTCCCTTCAGAGTTCTTGAATATCCGTTGATTCGTCTCCAACACTCGCACAACAACTGCAGCCATACAGACTCCTGAGCCAAACTTCCGACATGATCAGGAAACCTTCAGCGCCTTAGGTCATTTTTGCCCTCAGCACCCTCTTGAATCCCGACTCCAATACCTGGTTTCCATGAGCTAGCGTCCAGGAGCCCACAGCCCATATGGGTCCCTTGACCACAAGATGCAAACAGCATGTGTGGGTCCTTCAGCCGCTGAGTCCCTCGCTGGTCTGCTGGCATAGTCAATGTCCTGTAGAGTCATCTTCTCTGCTTCTCTTTCTTAATGGTGGGGGAATGGGGTGTCTTCCCCATGCCCTTTTTCTGTCCATGCTCCCTTGTTGCTGATGTCAAGCACAGGCACCACCATTTTGGGCACAGACCTGTAGTTGCAACAATTTTGCTTAAAAATACGGATGGCTCCTCTAATAGGCTGTTTAATGTCTGTACGGAGAAGCTGGCATTAGGACCAGGTGGTTGAACAGTTTGAAGTAGTGCTGTATCTTGACTCTCCACTCTCCCCGGTCCATACCAGCCGCAGTGCTGTCATTACAGCAGCTCTGGCAATGCCGTCATTTTTTATGCATTAATCACTCCAACTTAATTTCATATCTCCAATTGTCCTTGTATTTGTTTGGGAGTATGTAGCAAAAGCTTCACATTGAATTTTAGATGTAGCTCATGCAAATATCCTGCAGAGCTCAACCACAAATTAAATGCCAGTCATTTATTTCTTGTTCCTTTAACGTCTTTTGGCATATGAACTGTGTGGTGGCATCTTGTCCCATAAATCTCAGCAAGAGAAGTTTGTGTTGAGTGTGTCCCAATGAAGGCTGCATACTGTTTGATCTCAGACATTTGAAGGTGTGTCCTTAGTAACTTTTTTCTCAGAACATTCCACATTTGATTAACCCAAATTGCCGTTTGCTGAGTCTTGCTCCAGCTTAGAAAGTATCTGTGGTCTCATATCGACCTCATCGGTCATCTCCACACACATAAAACAAGAGGAAGGAAGTCATCATTGATCCCAAAAGGACTACTTAAAAAAGATTTTGTTTCTTATTCATCCCCAAAATGGAGCATAATTAACCTTATTGTACTTAAAGAAAAATAACTTTAATGGTATCAACAGCATTTAACTTGATATTCTTTAAACACAACTTGCACATTCTTGACATTGCAGATCTCATAACCTTCATTAAAATTCATAAATTTGATTCTCAATCTTTGTTACGCTGGATGCTCTCAGAATGGACAATGCTAATAGTGTTCCAATTGGTCTCGGGACACAAGGTCAAAATGATCCTTGAAGAAAGGGAAAGCTTCCATCAAGACAAACATCCTGAAAAATGTTTTGAAATTCAGTTTGAAAGTTGACCATCTATTCCACCGAGACAAAGTCTTCCAGCTTAATGATAAATGACATGATCAAAGGAC
Organism: Narcine bancroftii; assembly: GCF_036971445.1. Lineage (NCBI taxonomy): Eukaryota > Metazoa > Chordata > Chondrichthyes > Torpediniformes > Narcinidae > Narcine > Narcine bancroftii. Next base: position 411,866,688 of record NC_091469.1, read on the forward strand.
TGCCTCATAGGAGAAATGGATCATATTTAATTGATGACAAGATCTTAGAACCTGCCCATAAATGTGAAGAGTTGAGCAGATATTTCAAAATTCTTAATCTTCCAAATATGCAGGATTTTGTCTCCATTCCTTAAAAGAAATGGTGGGGAGAATAAGTAATAGGATAGTAAGAGGACTTGCATTGAATATACAGCAATTAAAAACCAGGACTCTTTCTCTAAGGCAATGTACCACCTACAGGTGAACATAACATGTCTGGATGCTGAAAGGAAGATGTTTGCAGAATCAGAGTCATGAAATTTGGTATTTTTGTGGCAGCAACATAGTGCAAACATTCATATTATAACCATCTTATGACAGTAAAAATAATCCTGCACAAAAAGTAAGGCAGTGTCTTTGCTTCATTGATTATTCTGGAATCTGATGGCTGCGGGGAAGAAGCTGTCCTTCTGTTGAGTGGTCGTCTTTAGGCTCCTGTACCTCTTCCCAATGGTAGCAAAGTGAAGAGGGCATGACCTGGGTGGTGGGAGTCTTTGAAGATAGAGGTTGCTTTTTTAAAACACTGCCTCATATAGATGTCCTCGATGGAGTGAAGTCTGGTGCCTGTGATGTCACAGGCTGAGTTAACAACCCTCTGGAGTTTATTCTTGTCCTGAGAGTTGGTACCTCAATACCAGGCAATAATGCAACCAACCAGAATGCTCTCAATAGTACACCTGTAGAAGTTTACCAGAGTCTTCAGTGACATACCGAATCTCCTCAGACACCTTACAAAGTATAGCTTCTGGAGGCTCCAGGACAGATCCTCGGAGACATTGACACCAAGGATTTTGAAGTTCTTGACCCTCTCCACTACTGAGCCCTCAATGAGGACTGGGTTGTGTTCCCCCAACTTTCTCCTGAAGTCCACTAAAATCATCTCTTTGGTTTTACTGACTTTGAGTGCAAGGTTGTTGTTGTTGTTGTTACATGATTCAATGAGCTGATCTATCTTCCTCCTGTCTACTTCCTCATTGATGTTTGTGATTCTTCCGACAACTGTGGTGTCATCGACATTGTTTAGGACATTATACAATGGTTAGATTACTGATTTTGGAGACCTAGAAATACACAGCAGAAAGTCCAAAAGAAGACAACAAAGTAAGAATAAATGGGATGGGTATTTATTAGAATGATCCAAAAATTACACAGGATCTTGAAAAATGTCATAAAAGAGATTATAAGCACAGATAATTCCTTTTGCGAAACAATGAAGTTTTCACCACAGGTTATTTTGAAATCAAGCCAATAAAAAAAATGTTTTTTACTTGTGGGGTGTGGGGGGGAGGGGGGTCTGTGGTACACTATTGGACAGAAACAAACACATAAAACCTAAACACTGTACAACAGGCTTTATTCAACAAATACTTCCACAGAGCCAGCTGTGAGGAGAGCTGCTGTAAACTCTGAGAGTGTCTTCGAAGGGCCGGCTCAGACTTATATCCTGGAGGGTGATTGACACCCGACCAGGTGGGGCTTGGTCCATTCAGTCGGCTGATTGACAGCCGGCCAGGTGTTGTTTTGTCCCCCATGCTCTTCTGCAGGTACAGAGGTTGTCCCCTGCAGTAGGCCAGTGGTGTACCACCACAGGGTCTGAGCAAATAAAGGAGTAAAGGGAGCCCAGGAATGGAAATTGGATTCAGAGAAAATAGAATTAAATGAAATGAGTTTAAAAATGTTACCAATTTTCAATAAAGTACTGAGAATAGGATATTGCAAGTATGGAGAACTAAGGCAAAAAGATAGCACTGTGTATAACAGTGATTTGGACAACAAAATAGTTAAAACATGAGAAATAAAAACATAGTAATATTGGTACAGCACAACTCTGATAAACCGCTGTCCGATTGTTCAGAAATGCTGGAGGTTCAGAATTTGGTTCACTGGGTACTGACTCAGTTCTCTCTTTCACATTTTGAGGTCTGAGTTCCCATTTTCCCTTTAAATCATTGGGGACCATGTTCCTGCATTTTCTTAAACACGCAAATCCCACAATTCAATGGCTCTTGAGTATACTTGGGCCCAAGTTCATAGAACATTACAACACAGAACAGGCCCTGCAGTCCATGATGTGCTGACCTACATATGTAAACCCACTCAACATCAATCTAATCCTTCCTCACAGCACATAACCCTCTGCATTTCTTTTACATCCTTGAGCCCATCAAAGAGCTTTTGACAAGTGTCTCTTGTAGAGTCTCCACCACCTCCCCCAGCAATGCATTCCTGACACCCACCCATTTAAGAGTAAAATTCTTACCTCTAACATCTCCCCTAAACTTTCCTCCACTCATCTAAAACATATGTCCTTTGGTATTGATCTTTGTGGCTCTGGAAGGAAAGGTGTTGGATGTCCACTCTATCTAAACCCCTCATAATCTTACACACCTGTTAAGTCACCTCTTATCCTTCTACCCTGAGCTTGGTCAACTTTATTTCTTAAGACACATTCTCCAATCCAGGCAACATTGTGGTAAATCACTTCTGTAACCTCTCTAATCCTTCCTGGAATGAAGCAACCAGAACTGAATGCAACATTGAACATGGTGTAACTGGGGGGCGTGGCAAGATGGCGTAGAGTGCAGATGTACGATCCCAGCCCTCCTCAGCCAGTTTTTTAAGCACCCGTCTTTAAAGTTCATCTAAGTGATTAAAAGTTGTATCTTTATTTTTGGGAACATTAGTGGGTCATAATGGCAACTAATGTTAAAAAAAAATGAAAGCTCAATTACAGAAGAAATTATCTTTTAAAAGTGCTGGAGAATTGAGGCCTACCTGTTCAGCTGAAGCCACGGAATTGTCGTTTGGAACCTCCAAGGCACAGAGAACACCTGCCATGTTGAGTCTCCACAAGATGGCGGCGACATGATGACGAGGTCGGCCGGAGTTGTTTCGCGCGTTCACTATGTCGAACGCGTGGGTGACCCGGCTGAGAGAAAAGCCCTTGAGCTCGGGCTGCCTTCGGGTGATCTGGGATGCGCAGAATGGCGTCAGAAGCTGCCTCTGCACAGTCCTTGGCCTTGCCGGGCATGCGCAGTGCTTCAAGGGTCCGTGAGTTACTGGACCACATATGGGCTGTGGGGGGGGGGGGTGTGCAGACCCGCACCAGGAAGGGCCCGACAACATGGGAAGAAGAGGAAGACTTACCTTTAACGAGCAGTTCACGAGAACAATTGGAGGTGGTGTCTAGAGAAGGTAGGCCTCAAAATGTGGAACTGGAATCTGGAATGGAGTCTGTTTGCACAGTCTTGGAAGGGATTGCCTATCAAATGGACAATATGTCTAAACAAATGACTCAAGGATTTTTGGATGTGACAACTAAAATATCTAATATGTCTGAAGATATATCTACAGCTAAGAGGGATGTCAGTGAATGTATTAAATCAGAGGATACAATGCAAGAAAATTTTTTTTAAATTGAAGCAGCTTTTTCTGAATGTAAAATTCGAGTTGAACGTAACAAGGAAAAAATAGAGAAGTGGAAGATTCGTTTGTGGATTGGGGAATCCAGAAGAAAGACTGACTGAAAAAAATTGATTCATTGAAAAATCAAAGTCGGAGAAACAATGTGAAAATTGTGGGTCTTCCAGAAGACATTGAAGGGTCTGATCCAATAAAATTTTTCAAGAATTGGAATCCCGAGGTGTTGGGCAAAGAGTTTTTTTCGGAAGGTTTAGTACTGGAGAGGGCACATAGAGCGTTACGAAAGAAACTATTATCGGGACAACCATCACGAGCAGTCTTAGTTCAGTGCCTGAACTATCAAGACAGAGGAATGACATTACAGTTGGCGGGACAGAAGGGGACAAAGTCAATCTTCAATGAGGACTCAAAATAACAGAGTATTTTTTTACGCAGATTTGAGTCAAGAAATTATTAGGCGATGACGGGAATTTAATTCGGCGGAAGGGTTATACATTGTATAATGTACAAGGGTTATACATTGTATAAGGGATATCCTACTGTGTTAAAAGTCTTTGATGGTAACTTTCAATCTCATTTTTTTTAGAATGATCATGATGCATTAATTTTTGCTAATTTCTTACCGGATTTATGAGGACATGGCAGACTTTCGCCACCATCACCTAAAAAGAGGGCAAATGGAAATGGAAATGGGCAGAATGGGAAGAATGGGAAAAAAATGGCAAGAAAGTTTTAACAGAAAGTCTTATTGACATTGAAGATCCGGAACAATCACTGGGAATGGAGTCATTGGGTTGAATATATTTACAGTACTGGATTGTATTGATGTGAATGATGTATTTCTGGCTGCGGGGAGGAGGGCGGTGGCGGTGGATACCACTGAAATCTTTGATAGTCATCTGCTACGTGGGGTTTACCACACCCAGTTTTTTAGGGCATTACTACCTTTGGGTAGTTTTTTTTTGGGGGGATAATTAATTTTTTTATACTTTCTTTTAAAAAATATTTAGGGGAGGGAGAGTGGTTTTAACTTACTAGAAGGGGAATGATATTTTGTAGTAAGTGATTATATTGTTAGTTTATAAGAATGTCTAATTTGAAATTTGCAACTTTTAATGTTCAGGGGTTAAATAATCCAATTAGCGAAAGCGAATTTTGGCTTATATCAAGAAAATGAAATATTGATATTGGCTTTTTACAAGAAACACATTTGACTGAAAAATAACATTTGAAATGGAAGAGATTGGGTTAGGCATGTGTGTTTTTTCTTCATTTAATTCTAAGGCAAGGGGTGTAGCAATTTAAGTCATAAGAATTTGTCTTTTGAGTTGCAAACTATGAAAGGGAATGCTGGAAGGGTTTTAAAGGTGAATTGTAACATTTTTACTAATTTTGGACTTTGCTTAATGTTTATGCACCTACGAGGATGATGAATGTTTTATTTTGGATGCTTTTTTGTTATTAAATCAAGCTAATGAAATTATTTTAGTCGGGGGAAGATTTTAATTGTGTCTAAGATCCTTTGTTGGATAGATCCCCAAAAAGTATAAAGAAATCAAAGATGGTGATACAAATTGGGGCCTTGATGAAGGATTTAAATTTGGTGGATATTTGGAGAAGGGTTAATCCTAAAGAGAAGGATTTTTCTTTTTATTCGTCTCGACATGATTCGTTTTTAGAATAGATTTTATTTTAGTATCGGCACATTTACAAGGAAGGGTATTACAGGAAGAATATAAAAGCAGGGTTAGATCAGATCATTCTTTATTTTTTTCTTAAGTAAGTTCAGAAGTGGTACGTTCATCTTATAGATGGAGATTCAACACAATGTTGTTGAAAAAACCAGAGTTCATTATCTTTGTTAAAGAACAGCTTCTTTTTTGTCTGAAAATGCTAATTCAGTAAAAAGTCTTTTTGTGTTATGAGATGCATTAAAAGCTTATTTAAGAGGACAGATTATTAGCTATACCACTAAAGTTAAGAAGCAGTATATGGCAGAAAGTTTAGAATTAGAAAAGCAAATTGATGAATTGGAGAAGGAATTTCAGAAGGAAGTGACAGAAGATTTTAAATAGTGGCTTTGACTAAGTTAAAATTGCATTGCAATACATTGCAGACTTATCAATTTGAATGTTTAATTAATCAATTTAAGCAGCGTTATTATGAGTTGGGTGAGAGGGCACATGGCAGTTAAAGAAGGAACACATTTCACAGATTATTAATGCTGTAAAAAAGAATTCAACAGTTACCTATAAACCTCAGGAAATTAATGACCAGTTTTATTCATTTTATAAAAATTTATATATCTTCATTGACATGGTGCCATAGATTTTCTCTTGCCCATTTATTTTGAGGGGAAACAGGACAGTGGTTCTATTGATACTTATTTATCTAAGTTAACGTTATCACCATTAGAAGAGGAGGATGTTATGGATCTGGAAGCTCCATTTACAGAATTAGAGATTAAGGTGGCTATATTGGAAATGCCCAATGGGAAGTCACCAGGTGACATTTTCGGTGGAATTTTATAAAACTTTTTATGAAGATTTATCTTCGGTGTTTGAGGAGGTATTACAACAAGTGACAGAACAGCACGAGTTACCAGAATCTTGCTCTAGTGCTTTAATTACTGTAATCCCAAAAAAAGAGAGACCTATTTCTTTATTGAATGTTGATTATAAAATTATAGCAAAAGTGTAAGCAAATCGACTTACTAAGTATTTACCTAAATTGATACATGTTGATCAAACAGGTTTTATTAAAAATAGAAATGCTTCAGATAATATTCTTTGATTGATTAGTTTGATCAATGCATATTGACAGCAGCCCAACCATACATTGATGGTTGCGCTTGATGCGGAAAAAGCCTTTGATAGGGTCAAATAGTTTAAATTTGACACTTTTTTTATTAGTTGAGTTAAAGCTTTATATATGAACCCTACTGCTAGGGTGGTAACAAAATGGTCAAGTTTCATCATCATTTAAATTGACGCGTTCAACTTGACAAGGTTGTCCATTGTCACCAGCTCTGTTTGCATTGGCTATTGAACCATTAGCTCAAACAATAAGGCAGCATGAACAGGTAAGAGGGATGAGAGTGATGGATGAAGAGTCTAAGGTTAATTTTTTTGCAGATGATGTTTTGATATATTTAACAAACCCAGGACAATGTTTATTACAATATGGAACAATATGGATACAATATGGATATAAAGTTAACTGGGACAAGAGTGAAATTTTGCCAGTCGGAGAAGGAAATTATTCAGAGTATAAAAATATCATAAAACTGAAATGATCTAATAAAATTAAATACTTAGGAATAAATGTAAATACTGAGTATCAATCTTTATACAAGTTAAATTATGTTCCATTATTAAAAAAGATTAAAGCAGATTTAATTAAGTGGAAGGATCTTCCGTCAACTTTAATTGGTCGAGTTAACTGTATTAAGATGAATATTTTTCCTCATATTCAATATTTATTTCAATCAATACTGTGTTCCCTTTCAAAGAGTTTTCTTCAGGATTTAAATAAAGTTACGAGAGAATTTTTATGGAAAGGTAAACTACCACGGGTAGTATTATATAAACTTACTTGAAAGTATGCATTAGGTTGGCTTCAATTACCTCATTATTAGTAATGCTAATTATTAATTCATAGTAATTATTAATAATTAGTAATTCATAAAATTATTATGAAGCAGCCCAGTTGAAATTTATTAGTAGACTGATGGATTTGAACCAGCCCCCAAGTAGGGCTAAAGTTGAGATGGCTTGTATTTATGAAGTCGGGGTGTATCAAGTTATATTTCGATGGAATGTAAATTTGTTGAGGGAATATAATATGCTGATATTAAAACATCTATTAAAACTATGGATTAAGAAAAAAAGATTTTTGGATCTAAAGGTAAATTGTTAATTTTAACTCCATTATATAATAATCAGCTTATTTGTTTTTCAATGTTTAATAGTCATTTAAAGAGTTGGGATTCTAAGGGTATAAAAAACATTACAGGATTGTTTTGTAGAAGGACAGTTTCTTTCTTTTAATCAATTGAAAGAGCATTTTGATATTGCAGAAAATTCTTTATTTGTTTATTATTAACTTCGAGCTTTGGTGAAAAATATGTATAGAAGAGAGATGATTTTACCTGTATTGACAGAATTTGAGTCTTTGATTTCTTCTATACCAAAAAGGGGTTTTATTTCTGTTATGTACCAAGTATTACAAGACAATATGGATAAGTCGGAATGGGAGAAGTCCAAGCTTAAATGGGAAAATGATTTAGCTTTAGTTTTTCCTGAAGACTACTGAGCAGATATGTGTCATGTTAGTGTTACTAAATTGACGAATGTGCGGTATAGAATGGTTAATTATAATTTTCTACATCAGTTGTATTTAACCCCAGAGAAATTGAAAAAATATGGTTTTAGTAATTTGGATTCCTGTTTTAGATGTGGTGAATGTACTGGAACTTTTTTACATACTGTTTTGTCTTGTGTGCATGTACAACCATTCTGGGATGAAATTTAGTTAATTTTGGAAAAATTATATAACATTAAGTTACCATTAGACCCTTCTATTTTTTTAATGGGTAATATGATTCCTTTAAAGGGATTAGGGTTGATAAATTTCAAATTGCATTTATATATTTAGCTGTCTTTAGCTCGAAAATGTGTAGCAAGTACATGGAAAGATAATATAGTGATTAATATAATGGGATGGCATAATGAATTGAAAGCTTGCATTGTTATGGAAAAAATTACATATAATCTGCATGTTAATTTTTTTTGTTAATAAGTGGTTACCATATTTGGAATATATGTATTTAGATTTATTATATACTTTTATTTTCAGTTTATATATTTTTAGCTCTCCCTAAGAGAGCTGGCTGATGGGGTAGGAGGGGTGGGGTTGGGAATTTGATTTAACTTTTTGATTTTTCTCATTATTTTTCCTTTCTTTCTGTTTTTTTTAATTTTTTAAAAATATATATATATTCATATAACATTCTCTTTATGGAATGTATTCTGTATTACTATTAATGATTCTTCAAATAAATAAAGTTTAATTAATAAAAAGAACATGGTGTAACCAGAATTTTAGAGAGCTGTAACATTATCTCGTGGCTCTTGAACTCAATCCCTCGAATAATGAAGCCCAACACACTATACACATTCTTAACCACCTGATCAACTTGCACGGCATCCTTGGACAGCACTCTTTTACATACACTGACAAGCAGGTTACTGCATTCTCTTGAAACTCATCTGGTTCCATTTCCCATGTTCCTTTTAAATTAACTGTAATACCACTTCTCATTAAACTTATTACCATCCATTCCCTGCAAAATTATTAACACCTCTGAATTACATTTGAAAAAAAGTGCTAAAATTGTGTTGAGATAGTAATTGGACAAAACCTAATAATTCAGAAAATCTACCACTTAGACACCATTGAAGGCCTGAGCATGCTGGATTGAGTCTTAGTTCTTTCTTTCGGAAAGAAAACTGAAAACTATGCATATCACTAACCTTTCTGTCAGCTGCAAGATTGCTAAGCATGCCTTCTATGTTCATATCAAAGTTGTTGATACACTTGACAAACAACAGGAGACCCAACATCAATCTCTGCAGAACACTACTGTTCACAAACATCCAAGTAGAAAGGCGTTCTTTCTACCAATACTCTCTGCCTCCTATCATCAAGTCTGCATTAGATCCAATGAGCTAGTTTGCCTGGAATCCCAAATGGATTAATTCTTAAGACCAACCCATCATGTAGGACCTTATCAAATGCCTCACTAAATTCCTTATAAACAATTTGTATCGCCTTCCCTTCTCTTCAGATTCAGATTACAGATTTTTATTGTCAGAGTATGTACATGACATAACATACAACCCTGAGATTCTTTTTCCTGTGGGTGTAGCAAAATTAACACTAACTGTAAGTGCAAAGAAAATGTAGACATCATATACAGGTAAACAAATCCTTTTAGCTATCACGTCTAAACTTCAATGCGACTGGCATGGCAAGATTTTACCTGCACAAAGCAATGTTGATTATCCCCAAACAGTGACAGAGGATTCTACAGTTAGGGGCACAGATAAGAGACTCTATGGGAGGTATAAAGAATCCCAGATGGTAGATTGCCTTTCTAATGCCAGGGTCCAAAATATCACAGATTGAGTACACAGCATTCTCAGGAGGAAGGTGAGCAGCCATATGTTGTGGTCCAAGCGGGGGGATGGGAACCAGAGTGCCATCACAGATAGGGGAGTGGAGGAGGAAAATGATGGTGAAGATTGCAAGTAACACCACAAGTCAAAGGATTTAATATGTTGGAAATGTTCTCAGGTGCATCTATTTCAATGCAAGAAGTATTGTATGAAAGGCAGAGGCGCTTAGAGTATGGATTGGCGCATGGAATTATAACATTGCGGCCATTAGTGAAACTTGGTTGCAGGAGAGGCAGGACTGGGAGCTCAATGTTCTGGGCTTCTGTTGTTTCAGATGTGATAAAGTGGAGGGCGGGGGAGAGATGGAAATCAAAGGGAGTAGAGAGTCATTGCTCATAAGGGAAATTATGATAGCTGTGCTCAGACAGGATTGACCAGAGGGCTTGGCCACTGAGGCTATATAGGTTGAGCTGAGAAACATGAAAGCTATGATAAAAACTCATGGGGTTGTATTATAGACTGCCCAATAGTCAACAGGAATTAGATGAGTAAATTTGTAGAGAGATAGCAGACAGCTCCAGGAAACATAAAATTGTGATAGTAGGAGATTTTAACTTTCCACATATTGACTAGGACTCCTATACTCTAAAAGGGCTGGATGGCCTGGAGTTTGTCAAATGTATTCAGGAAAGTTTTCTAAATCAATATTTAGAGAGTGTAATACTGAATTTCCAATTAAAGGACAAGACAGGACAGATAATAGAAGTATGTGTAGGGGAACAGCGATCATAATGCCATTAATTTCAAGTTAATTATGGATAAGGGCAGGACTGGGCCTTGGGTTGAGATTCTAAATTGGAGAAAGGCCAATTTTGATGAAATGAGAAATGATCTACAATGCATGGATTGGGATAAGTTCTTGTCTGTCAATTGGTTAGTGGAAGACCATCAAAGGTGAAATTTTGAGAGTACAGAGTTTGTATGTTCTTATCAGGATTAAAGGCAAAGTTAGCAGGGTCAGGGAGCCTTGGCTTTCGGGGCATATTGAAGATTATAGTTCAGAAAAGGAGAGAAGTATATAGCATATAACATGGAGCAAATGAGATACTTGAGGATATAAAAATGCAAGAAAAAACTTGAAAGGAATCAGGAAAGCTAAAATAAAACATGAGGTTGCATTGGCCGACAATGTGAAGGAAAATCCTAAGGGTTTGTGCAGGTATATTAAGAGCAAAAGGATAGTAAGGAACAAAATTTGTCCCCATGAAGATCAGAGTGGTCAAATATGTATGGAGCTAAAAGAGTTGTGGGAGATCCTACATTTTCTTTCATTAGTATTCATTCAGGAAACAGACACAAAGTCATGGGAAGTATGAAAAACAAACAGTGAGGTCATGGAACTAATAGGGATTAAAAAGGAGAAGGTGTTTACTGTCTTAAAGCAAATAAGGGTGGATAAATCCCCAGGGCCTTACAAAATATTCCCTTGGACCTTGAGGGAGGCAAGTGAAGAAATTGCAAGGGCTCTGGCAGAAATATTTAAAATTTCCTTTGCAATGGATGTGGTGCCAATGGATTGGAGGGTAGCCTGTGTTGTTACTTTGTTTAAAAAAGGATCCAAGTGTAACCCTGGAAATTACAGGCCAGTGAGCCAAACATCAGTAGTAGGTAAATTATTGGAAGGTGTTATAAGAGATTAAGTATAAGTATTGTTATAAGTACTGGGCCAGCAAGAAAACAATTGGGGATTGTCAACATGGCTTTCTGCATGGTAGATTGTTTTTAACCAATCTTATGGAGTTTTTTGAGGAGGTTACGAGGAATGTTGATAAAGAAAAGGCTGTGGATATTGTATACATGGACTTTAGTAAGGCCTTTGACAAGGGGTCCTACATGAGAGGTTAGTCAGAAAAGTTCAGATTTTCGGTATTCATGGTGAGGTAGTAAACTGGATTTGACATTGGCTCTATGGGAGAAGCCAGAAAGTGGTAGTGGATGATTGATTCTCAGACTAGAGGCTTGTGACTAGAGGTGTGTTTCAGTGATTGGTGCTAGGACCATTATTGTTTGTCATCTATATCAATGATCTGGATGATAATGTGGTAAATTGGATCAGCAAGTGTGCAGATGACTCAAAAATTGGAGCCATTGTGGACAGCAAGTAAGGCTTTCAAAGCTTGCAGATGGATCTGGACCTCTGCGAGTTCTGAAAAGGGTCAAGTGTGAGGTGTTGCATTTTGGAAGGACAAACCAAGAAAGGACATGCACAGTAAAAAGGAGGGCACTGAGGAGTGTGGTAGATCAGAGGGATCTAGGAATAGAGATATATAATAATCAGAAAGTGCTGTCACTGCTATATAGGTTTATAAAGAGAACCTTCGGCATATTGACCTTCATAAGTCAAAGTATTGAGTATAGGAGTTGTACTCACTTCTACCATCAGGAAAGAGATATAGGTGCCATAAGATTCACACCCACCAGGTTCAGGAACAGCTGCTACCCCTCCACCATCAGACTCCTCAAGACAAACTCAATCAGGAATTTATTAAGGACTTACCTTTCCACTTTATTGAATTTCATCTTTCGCTTTGTATTGCACAGTCAATTTGTTTATGTTTCTTTATTTGTTTACATGTGTACATAGAGGTTTTTTTTTTTGCAAGGCCTGTAAGTGGTAAATCTGCTTTGCCTGCAAGAAAAAGAACCTCAGGTTTGTATGTGATGTGTAAGAATTCTGACAAAAAATCTGAAATCTTAAATCTGAATCTGAAATCCAATGTTATGGTAAAGTTGTATAAAGCATTGGTGAGGCCAAATGTGGAGCATAGTGTGCAGTTTTGGTCACCTAACTACAGGGCAAACATCAATAAGTTTGAAAGAGTGCAGAAAAGATTTATTAGGATGTTGCCTGGACTTCAGGAACTGAGTTATATGTTAAACAGATTAGGAATTTATTCCCTGCAGCATAGAAGAATGATGGAAGATTTGATAGAGGTATTTAAAATTATGAGGGGGATAGATAGAGAGATAGAATAAATATACATGGGCTTTTTCACTGAGTCTCAAACCAGAGAACAGATTAAGGGTGAAAGGGGAAAAATTTAGGGGGAACATTAGAGGGAATTTCTTTATACAGAGACTGGTGGGAGTGTGGAGCGAGCTGCCAGCTGAAGTGCTGAATCTGGGATCAATTTTAATATTTAAGAAGAGTTTGGCCATGTAAATTCATGGGAGGGGTATGGGGGCTATGGACTGGGTGAAGGTCAGTGGGACAAGGAAGGATAATACTTTGTCACGAGAATGGCCAAAACGCTTGTTCCTGTGCTGTAATGTTCTATAGTTAAACTTAAACCTATGCTCTCTGGTTTTCAAATCTCTTAATACTGGTGAAAGATTGCAACTATTTTCCTTATCTATGCCCTTCATGATTTTATTCACCTCAATAAGCTCACCCTCAGCCCCCTATGCTCCAGGCAAAGAAGTGCAATTTTAATTTGACATGATATTCAACTCAGACCAGAGGGCTTGTTCCTGTACTGTTAAATGTATTCTGCTCTGTGTTCTATTCAGCCTCTCACTATAATTCAAGCCCTGCAGACCTGGTCACATCCTTGTGAATCTGTTTGCACTTTTTCCAATTTGATGACACCTTTCCTTGTACAGCTGTACCACAATATCCCAACACTCAATGAGCTGGCTAATGAAAGCAATCATGCTGAATATCTTCTACACCAGGGAACTATGCACCTCCAAGACACATTGTTCTACAACACTTACTGGGGATCTACTATTTACTGTGCAAGTCTTCCCCTAGTTTGACATGCAAAAATGCCACACCTTATGCAATCAAATTCAATCTGCCCTTCCTCAGTCCATTGATTTAGTTGTAGATTTCACTGTAATTTTAGATGGTCACAATTTTAGTGTCTCTGCAAATTTACTGACCACATCACATACATTCCCATCCAGGTTGTTATTATACACAGTGAACGACATCAGGTTCCCTATGGCACAGTAAGGAATGGCCATGTACTTTCATACAAAACATAAATGGGCAGACTATTTTCTAAGTGGGGAGAAAACTGAAAATAGATTCAGATTTCAGATTTATTGTCAGAGTACATACATGATATCACAAACAACCCTGAGATTCATTTTCCTGCAGGCGAGGCAGAATTACGACTTATTGGTAGTGCAAAACAAAATGAACTCAATGTACACATGTAAACAAATAAACAAATGTAAACAAACTGTGCAATACAGAGAGGGGAAAAAAATCAATCAATAAAGTGCAAAAGTATGAGTCCTTAAATGAGTCCCTGATTGAGTTTGTTGTTGAGGAGTCTGATGGTGGAGGGGTAGCAGCTGTTCCTGAACCTGGTGGTGTGAGTCTTGTGGCATCTATACTTCTTTCCAGATGGGAGCAGTGAAAACAGAGCATGTGCTGGGTGATGTAGATCCTTGAGGATTGCTGCTGCTCTCTGACAGTAGCCTTTCCTGTAGGTGTTATCGATGGAGGGGAGGGTTTTGTCAATGATGTCCTGGACTGGGGCTGCTATCTTTTGCAGGACTTTGCACTCAGAGTATTTGTGTCTCCATACCAGACTGTGATGCAGCTGGTCAGCACACTTTCCACTACACATCTGTAAAAATTTCTGGTGTCATACCAAACCTCCGCAAACTCCAGGGGAAGTAGAGGTGCTGACGTGTTTTCTTCACGATGCTCTAAATGTGTTGAGTCCATGAAACATCCTCTGAGAGAGTGACTCTGAAGAACTTAAATTTGCTCACCCTCTTCACCTCTGATCCCCGAATGATCACTGGATCGTATACCTCTGGTTTTTTTCTTCCTGAAGTTAACAATCAGCTCCTTGGTTTTGGTGACATTGAGTGCAAGGTTGTTAATGGTGCACCATTCAGCCAAGTTTTCCATCTCCCTACTGCATGCTGACTCATCTCCTCTTTTTACACAACCCACTACCGTGGTATCATCAGCCAATTTATAGATGGTATGGTTATTGTACCATGCCACACAGTCAAAGGTGTTAAGTGAGTAGAGCAGGGGGCTAAGAACAGAGCCCTGTGGTGCTCCAGTACTGATGGAGATGTGGAAGAGATGTTCTTACCAGTCCTCACTGATTGTGGTCTGGAGGTGAGGAAAACAAGGATCCAATTACACAGTGAGGTGTTGAGTCCAAGGTCATGGAGTTTATTGATCAATTTTGAGGGAATGATGGTGTTAAATGCTGCACTATAGTCGTTAAAGAGCATCCTGATGTATGCATCTTTGGTGAGCAGGTGTTCCAAGTGTAGAGCCAGTGGGATGGCATCCACCATCGACCTGTTGCTACGGGATGCAAACTGGAATAGATCCATGTCGCTGCTCAGTTAGGAGCTGATATGGTTCAACAACAGCCTTTCAAAGAACAATCACTGTTGATGTGAGAGCCACTGGTTGAATGTCATTTAGGCAGGTTACTACACTCTTCTTGGGCAATGGTTCGATAGAGGCCTGTTTGAAACAGGTGGGTACCACATGCTGCGGGAGTGAGATGTTGAAGATATGTTGGTTAGAACAGATTTTTAAGACTCAGCTGGGAACTCTGTCCAGAATGAATGGTTCCTCGGATTCACTCTCCTGAAGGCAGCCTGCACGCCCTCCGTGGATTATGGGCAGGAGATGATCATCAGGACACATGTGAGTGCACAGTGGTGGTTCTTCTTGTTCTTGAGGTAAAATTGGGCATAGAAGGCATTGAGTTCACCTGGGAGTGAAGCTTTGCCGTTTCCTACTGCACTTGTTTTGGATTTGATGCAAAGGGCCTGGAAATCCTCGTGCAGGATAGGCTGTAGGTAAACTTGTATGTTGAATTGGTGATGAAAAAGGCAAATGCAATGCTAGTGTTCATTTTAAGAAGAATAGAATATGAGCAGGGATGTAATATTGAGGGTTTATAAGGTGAGTATTATGAGCAGGTTTGGGCTCCCCATTTCGGAAAGGATATACTGATCTTGGAGGAGGTTCACAAGGATGAATCTGGGAATGAAAGGGTTATCATATGAGGAACTTTTGACAACTCTTGGCCTGTACTCATTGGAATTTATGAGGATATCAGTGAAACATTTTGAATGCTGAAAGGCAGGAGAGAGTAGACCTAGACATGGTGGAGAGTATTCGGCAAGAGGTCACAACTTCAGGGCGCCCACTTCGAACAGAGATGCGGAGAAATTTCTTTAGTCAGAGGGTAGCAAATCTGTGGAATTGTTTCCACAGGTGGCTGTGGAGGCCAGGTCATTGGGAATATTTAAGGCAGATATTGATAGTTTCTTGATTAGTCAGGGCATCAAAGGTTTGGGGGAGAAGGCTGGGCAGTGGGGCTGAGTGAGAAAATGGATCAGATCATGGTTAAATGGAGGGGCTGATGAGATGGGCTGAGTAGCCTATTTCTGCTCTTATGTCTTATGGTCTTATGTCACAAGCCTCCAATCTGAAAAATTAACCCTACATGAAAACCCTCTGACTTCTACCTCCAATTCAATTTTCTTTCTAATGGGCCAGCTCACCTTGGACCCGATTGATCTAACTATCCAAACATTCCAGATATCAACTCTTACAAAAGATTCATTTTGATTGGATAATACACTTGAAAATAGGACGGCCATCACAAATGTTTAGCAAACAATGAGCTGCTGGAGGGACTCAGTAGGGTAAGTGCCGTCCATGGATAGAGATGGTCAGCCAACATCTTAGGTCAGGACCCTTCATTTGTGAAACTAACAGACTATTGTTCAGGCTCTTGCACCTCTTACAGAAAATGCATCGACTACAGGAGTTCAAAAGGTTACTTTCCAGCAGGTTTTCATGGGTAATTAAGGATGAACAAAAAATTCCAACCTTTCCAGCAACCACTGGACCAGAACCAGTGGTTGAAATACATTAAAAAAAATCCACTGGAGTGAAACACAAAAGTCTGCACACACTGTGATTATATTGAAAACACAAAATGCAGGTGGAACTCAGCAAGTCTCACAGCATCCCTAGGAGGTAAAGATACCTTATGGAATATCTATGGAATTCACTGCCCATTGAAGCAGTGAAGCCCACCTCTGTAAATATATTTAAGACAAGGTTGTATAGAGTTTTACGAATTCAGGTCAAATCATTTATTGTTATCTCATTGTCAAATTACAACCCAATGAAACAGCGTTCTCTGGTCCTCCATGCAAAACATGCAGACACATAACCAAATATAACACACATACAGACAAATAATACATCTGCAAGACAAGTATTACATCTATAAAAATAAATAAATATGTTTCATGAATATGTGAAAATGAGAGTCTCAGATAATAGTGTTCCTTTGGTCATTCAGCATTCTCAATGTCCGTGGGAAGAAATTGTTCCTCAGCCTGGTGATGCTGGCTCTGATACTCCTGTATCTCTTCCCCAACAGGAGCAGCTGAAAGATACTGTATGCAGGGTGGAAGGGGTCCTCAATGATTTTGCATGCCCTCTTCAGTCAAGGATCCTGGTAGATCATGTCCATGGGGGGGGAGGGAGACTCTATTGATCCTATTTGCACTCTTGGGGTCCTCTGGATTGGCTTCTGATCCATTTTGAAGGTAGTGGAATTGAGGGATATGGGGAAAAAGTAGATAGGTGGAGATGAGCCTAACAGTAGATTAGCCATGATCTCATTGAATGGGGGAGCAGGCTCAACGTGTCGGATGGATTACACTTGCTTCTATTTCTTGTGTTCTTATGTTCTAACCAATATTTTGGGCCTGAGCCCGATTAACAAGACCTGCTCATCAAACAGCTGAGAAAACTTCATCAGGTGGCAAAGTTACACTGCCAGCTTTGAAAGCTTCTTTCAAAGTGTGTTTGATATTGATAAAAAATTAAAAACAATTCAAAACACTTCAATTGCTCAATTTGTTTTTGAAAATTATTAACAACTAAATTAAAAGTTTCAGGAGGAGTTTAACGTCTCAGCATAATTAAGAATTTCTTTAGCTGAGCCCCAAGAACAAGTTTGGTAATTTTTATTGAAGTGTAGCTGAGCTTATTGGGGCATAAACTGAAATTATAAATTGACAGTATTTCCCAGCAAATTCCTGCCCATTAATGCTAGTTCTTTAATTTACTATTTTATGTGCATTAATGATACACCAAGCAGCAAGGCGAAAGGTGATATGCTTGCATCATGGGAGTTTGAGTTTATGTTATTACAAGTTCTTCTGTAATACCTATCTTGATAGTGGAATATTATCAGTGAGTGTATTATGCAATGATTCATTTTACCTTGAAACATTGCAACTATGTGGATCAGTCCAGACAAATCATTTGAAATACCTTATACTTTGTCTCTTAACAGATCTCCATTCATGATTATAATGTTGTCACACTTGCAAATTGCAAAGAGTTGCAGCAGAATGAAATTAGGGCAATAAAAAAAAACATATCCATCAAATTTCCATCTTTAATATTGACTTAAGCAAGAGTGACACAGTAATCATACCCAGTGGATGCAAAGGAAACCGACTAAAGAATGTTTGATTTGAGCAAAGTGCCCTTTACACTCTCACAATTCCTTTATCAGCATTTTCAAAGTAATTGAGTATATTTTAAGAGAAACACATTAATGTATTTTTAATGATGCAATTAATGACATTTGTTTACTTGGCAAGTTAGCTTCCTATGTTCAAACAGACCAGCAGTTTGGAAAGGTACAGAATCTTTTTCCTCAGAGCTCTTATCCCTTTTTCAGAGTGTGGCATGGAAGAGTAAAACCTTGAAGGTGTTCTGTTACATCATGGTTAAAATTATGTTGCAGATTCATATGCCTATTAGTTAATTTTTCACAAGTGTTCTTTGATTTACTGCCCCTCTCATATTGTATAATTGGATTACAATTAAAACCACTGGTACTCCAATTATGACCTTTCAAGTCCTCAGTTACTGTAATTGAGGAGTTTCACATTCTGGAATAACAGTGCTAAGTTACTGACACCTGTTCTTGACTAACCCTCATCTAGGGTAACCTTGATGCAAGGAACTCCAGTGAGACAGCCACTGGACGATGAAAATAAATTGTGTTCCCATGGCCAATGTCAGCAGTTTGAAGAACAGTGCATGTAATAAATAAGAATATAGAACATTAGACCACAGTACAGGCCCTTCAGCCCACAATGTTATGCTGACCGATATAAGCCCACTCAACAATCTCTAAATCATCCCTACCTCACACCCATAACCCTCTATTCTAGCATCCATGTTCCTAAGAGATTTTAAAAGTCTCTATTTAACCGGCCTCCATCACCAAATCCTGGCAATGCATTCCAAGCACCTACTACACTCTATGTAAAAAAAATACCCTTCACATCACCCTTAATCTTTCCTCCCCGTCATCTTATATAGATGACCTCTGGTATTTGCTCCCATCACACCAGGAAAAAAAATGCTGGTTGTCTAACTTATTTATGCCTTTCATAATCTTATACACTTACACCTCTCATCTTTCTTCGCTCCAAAGAGAAAAAGCCATGGCTCTGTTAACCTTGTCTCAAGGTAACATCATGGTAAATCTCCTCTGTACCGTCTACAAAACTTCCACATCTTTCCTATCATGGGGGGACAAGAACTGAGCACAATATTCCATGTGTGGTCTAACCAGAATTTTATAGAGCTGCAACATTTCCTCATGATTCTTGAACTCAATTCCCCAATAATAAAGGACAGCATAGAATTAGCTTCTTAACTAACCTATCAATCTGCACAGCCACCTTGAGAAATGTATGGATTTGGACTCCAAGGTCCCTCTGTTCCTCCATACTGCTAAGTACTCAACCATCCAAATTACATTACTACTTCATACTTATCTGGATTGAACTCCATCTGCCAAATCTCGTCCAACTCTGCATCCTGTCGAATCCTACGACAACCTTCTACATGATCTGCAATATCGTCAAGTTTTGTGCAAACCTACTGACCCACCTCTCTATCTCTTCATCAGGTCGTTTATAAAAATTACGAAGAGCCAGGGTGGGGTCCCAGAATAGATTCCTGAGAAACTCCACTAGTCATTGAATCTCCTCACAGAATACATTCCATCTATTACTATCCTTTCCTTTTTGTAGATAAGCCAAATCTGAATCCATACAGCCAAGATCCCATGGATCCCATGCCTCATGACTTTCTGAATAAGTCTAGCAAATGCCTTAAGAAAATCCATATACACCACATCTATCACACTACTTTCATCAATTTTCTGTTACTTACTCAAAAAACCCAATTAGACTTCTGAAGCACAAACTGCTCCTCACAAAGCTATGCTAACTGTGCCTGAGAAGACTATATTTCTCTAAATTCTCATAAATCCTCTCCATAAGAATCCTCTCATTGCTCTATAATTCTTAGGATTCCCCCATTACATTATTTTAACAAGGGAATTACATTTGCCATTGTCCAATCCTCTGCGACCTCCTTTGTGGCCAAGGAGGACACAAAGATCATTGCCTATGCCCCAGCAATCTCTTTCTGAACCTCAACATACTCGAGCACATAAGTTTGTGCTATACTGATGTCACATTGTCAAGGTCCCTCTCGCTGGTGAACACTCAAGGAATTATTCATTTAGGGCATGCCTGCCTCCTGGAACATGTTCTATTTACATAATTACTTTAGTGCATTTGCATATATGAAAATTAGTTTCAAATAATACATATTTTAATGTGTCCATTGGGTATTTTCAATGAAACTAAATACAAGCCTAAAATGTACCATGTGCAATTATAAAACAAGCTGTTCTTGCTTTACATAATGGTTTCATTTCTGACAACAGTCCATAAACCAATTTCTCTACGTTACAAATGTCAGTTTTCTACACCCATACTTGTAATAATTATTTTACTTCATTGAATATCATTTTAAAACTACCCATAATTAAACTAACACAATATATACTGTATCAACGAATAAATGAAACAATTGATTATTATTACTAGCTTGAAAAGTACTTTGAAAATCTGTGAGAGAATTCAGGTAAAGTCAGATTTCCATAAATCAAGTAATTCATAACCCATGGAGTTAAATATTCAAATATTTGACACTTTTGATATCTTATTTACATTACTCTTAATCAGGATGTTGGCCATTGATATTGATAAGCATTATTTTGGAGTTGGTACAATTAAACTTGCAACTATTACGTGGGTTCAAAGAAGGAACAGTCTCACTTAAAAATCTAGACTTGTAGCAATACCCTCCTATACCTTGAGAGTAACTGCTATCAGAATTATATAATGCAGGGTTGAAAATTTGGTTTAATACCAACATGAAACCTCTTGTATTCTTAAGTCTTGTCATATCACACATGAATAGATGGTAGACTTACTGATCTGGGACTCAAAAGCCAAATAAAATTTCTTAAAAACTGAAGGCATGTCATATTGAGTGATCTTATTACCACTGCATGCAGTCAATTAAAAATGTGTCTCCATTTGGAATATCAAGTCTTTGGGGTACAAGTTAGATTCTAAACTTCATGAAATGTAGCCAAGAAGTCCAGTAGCATCAACAAGGATCTACCTCATTTCACTGAAAATGAGATAAACATAGCAAAGTGAAAACAATATAAAAGGATTACATATGGAAAATAATGGAGAGAACATTCCATTTTATAGCAACCTATAACAATATAAAAGCATATATTTTTGCCATGCCCAAGCAACAAGAGACAAAAGGCACACAGATGAAAAAGAACAAAGGTATCTCTTAACCTGCTTTGTCAGAGTTGGCAGTGATGGTGGTGGTTGTGATGGAAGTGAAGGTGGTCTTTACGCTGTCCTTGGTTGTAACAGTTTTCTGCTTATTTTTCATGGCTTCCAGTGCTTTGAGCTTCTTGGCATGTTTAGTGCCTTTGTAGTGTGCCCCGGCTTGGCTCTACAAAGGAGAACAAATGAACCATGCAATCAGGCTCATTTCTTAACTGTCATCCTCTGTATTGCTGGAAATACAGAACAACTTTCAATAATGGGCACCACATTCCACAACTATTCACACTCACAGTTTTAACTAGGAATGCACTGATGGTAACTCAAATGGAATTCACTTACACACCTTGGGATAGTTGACAACAGGTGCCCTTATTGAAAGAACTTTTTAGACAGTGTTAGTGGTCATCAAAAATAAAAGATAAAAGGAACATTGAACAAAAGCACATGCATGTTACTGGTAATAAAATAAAATGGCATGAAACACCAAGAGACGCCTGAGCTCTTTTGAAATTTTGAAACTTGTGGTAAGCATTTTTTTTAATCTAGAAGCAAAAGAGGTATTAAATGTCCTATTTTCATCAAAGTACAATGAATGACAGTGGCCTAACTCCTGTAAGGCAAGAGAGTAAGCTAATTTTATAACAATGGCTGAGGAAGAAGTAAATCTGGTGATAATATGGCCAGAAATTCACATTTTTTTTCTAATTTAGTCTTAGAGAAGTTACCAGATTTATAATCAGTTTTAATATGTATCATCTGGCAAAGAATCTTCATATTTGTGATAAACTGAAATGACAATTACATCTATTATGTATTTATCCTTAACTGAACTAGGATGTTGATACATACTTAAGGATATGAACAGCAGCCTGTAACAAGTTGCTGTGGTTTCATCTACGAGAGATAGAAATTGGGATTTCATAGTTAAAAAATATTTTGAAAATAGTTCATACCTCTCTTGGCATTAGTGATCATGGGCTCTTGTTTAGAAAAAAGGAAAAGAGGCTTATTTAGGACTGTATTGGTGATGTGCTGTCAAAGGATACAGCAGGATACAAACATGAATACAGAAATGGCACATTGAGAAAATGTGAAGTGTTGCATTTTCAGTGTCATGTTAGAGATTAATTGCAGCTCCTTAACAGCACTGACATCTAGAAGGATCTGGAAGTTCAAATCCATAGCTCCCTGAAAGTGGCCATGTAACCAGAGAGAGTGACAAAGAGGTGTACAGCATGCTGGCCTTCATTGTTTAAGGCACTGAACATAAGAGTAAGGAAGTCATGTTGCAGCTATTTAAAATTTGGTTAGGCTACTTTTGGTCTGTACTCTTTGTCCATTACAGAAAGGATGTGACAACTTTGGATAGGGTCTAAAATTGATTTACCAGGCTTAAAGAGTATAAAGAAAAGCTGGACCAACTTGGGTTGTTTTCTCTGTTGAGTTGGTCACTGAGGGAAGATCTAATGGAAGTTTATAAAATTATGGGAGACATAGATAGGGTAGACAATTGGAGTCTTTTGCCATGGTAAAAATATCAAATATTAGAGGAAAAGTTTTAAGGAGATGTGTGGGGCAAGTTTTTTTTTAACAGAGCAGTGGGAATGAGAAATAATGCTTCATGTGGCAACTTTAGGCCAAAAACACCTTTAGTCAATTCTAAAAGTATTGTGCAGTTGGAAAATTAGGTTAATCCAAAGAAGAGTAAGTTTTTAAACATTTCTCGATGCTTAACTTTTATCAGGAAATTCATACAGCATTTCTCAGTTTAGATTCTTTTTGAATTCACTGTATTGTAATTAACATGAAAAGCTTCGCTAATGACAAAGCTATGCTAGTTTTGCATCTTAGTTACAAGATTTTGCCTCGCCATCTGTCTCCCTCTTTCTCTCTGTCTCTCTCCCACCTTCTGTCTAGTACCCTATGCCCAGCTCCTTTACCCCTTCATATATGTAACATATGTTATGATCTTGAGACATTATTTCTACAGTGATGACATCTGGCATTGTTGCCAGCACACTAAATATAAATGAGCTTTTTGTCTCAGTAAAGGGTCCCAACCTGAAATGTTAACTGCCTATTTCTGCCCTTGGGTGCTTCCTGACCCTCTGAGTTTATGACTTCTCATTGCCAAGCTTACTGCTCATCGACAATTATGGAGGGTTAACCTCATCAGTGGAAGCTGTCAATAATCTGTAGTCACATTTGTGCAGAATTGTTGCAAGACGTTCATAAGTTGTCACAGATGAGGTCTACTGATTGAAGTCAGAATCAGACTGAGACGGTAAAGTATTTGCAATTGCCTCTTGGCAACTGAGCACCAGGGGCAGGTGATATGAAGACAACCTGTCACTTCCTCAGCGATTACCTCAGTCCATGACCACAGAGGCCATAGGCCATAATCTCCAGGAAATCCAATTGTCTGCGAGGCCCTCCCTTTACAAAGATCTTCCCCCACTGCCACCTGCTGTACCTGAGCCGCAGTGTCACCCCTCTCTTGCTGAAAAGTTTCAGATAAAGGCTGAGCTGTCCTGATTGCCTATACAGCTTGCACTGGCTCCTCTGCACTGTTGTGGTACAGGCAAGAAACAAAGAAAGAGTTACTCAATAATAATCCTTCATCAAAGGCACTAAACACTCATCGAACAACAGGGCCTCAATGTGAAAAGCTAACATTTCCTCTTCCCCCCACAGAAGCTGGTCAACCTGCTGAGTTCTTCCTGCTGCTTAAGTTTTGCACCTATCAACAGAGTATGACATAACAATACAGTATTACCCCAATGATCTAGTAACCTTGGGACACTGGTGTGTTGGACTAGCAGATGTTTTGGACCATTGGGTGCAACCCTTATTTCACTCATTACACATTAGAATTAGTGAGCATATGGTAGTAGAAAGTACACAAGCACTCCATACCCCAACTCTGGTGACCACCTACCCATGTTCTGGACCCCTGGTGTATGTCTAAATTTAAAATAAATATTTCCTATTGCAGGGTGAACAAAACAAGTTCTCCAAGTGTGGACTCACCAAGTGCTTGTATAT
Source organism: Narcine bancroftii (assembly GCF_036971445.1). NCBI lineage: Eukaryota > Metazoa > Chordata > Chondrichthyes > Torpediniformes > Narcinidae > Narcine > Narcine bancroftii. The sequence continues at coordinate 411,891,155 of NC_091469.1, forward strand.
CTATATCATGGTGTCCCAACTTTTACAATACCTTCTTTAAGTGGGTCAAAAGCCTTTCCATGAGTCATCACTTTCAATGAAGTATGAACCTGCATTCTACAGCACTCTCCATGGTTCTACATTTACTGCCCTGGTTTGACAATCTGTTAAATGTTATATGTACCTTTGATCTTACAATGGGATGAGGATAACTGAGTTAATGTTTCAATCCCTCCATGTTAGATTGGACTTTCTATGCATTGACTGTCAAAGCACAGTTGTCTATTATCTAGAAGGGCTGCCAATAGCCATAAGACAGACAAAACTATGTGGTTGGAAGAGAGAAAGGGCTATAGGAGATTGTTCCTGAGATCAAAGGCTCTTCAAAAAAAGTGGAAAGGGAAAAAGGGTGTGAAAATAGCACTGGAAAAGAGAAAGCAATTGTATCAAAGAGCAAACCAAAGGTGAGTTATCCCATGAAGTTCTTGCTTATTGCAGAAGGCAATAGAAGAAAAATGATCATCATTTTTGTATCATGTTTGTATCATTCTCACACATCAAAAGATACACTGCGATTTTCAGGCACAGAACAGCATGGGACAGGTGCTGTGGGCAGATAGAATTCTTGTCCCCTCTTTGCTGTGATGTGCGATTGGGACATGAATTTGGTGGACTCCTTTGTCTTGATGAACAGTCCCCACTCTTGCTCAAAGTCATCACTTTGGTCAGAAAACATGGATGGAAGTTTTGTAGCCTATGGAGGAAGTCAAAAAGAGTGAGGTCCATCTATCATTTTCTTAGGAACACTGCCTATCTCTTGCTGAAGTCACCAGGCAAGATCAGTTCAATACCCAAAGAACTGTGGCTTAACATAATAATTTAAAACCTTGCCATCAACTCAGAAGGCTTGAAAAGTACTTTGCAACCAATTCATTTTCTTTCAAAGTGTAATTCACGTTTAATATGCGTAAATGTAACAGCCAATTTGCTTCTGTTTTGTTTTCACAATTTTAGAATCATGTAGAATTTAATGGTGGTTAAACTAACCTCCAGGAGCTTGGTTAATTATGGTTATCGACTGCTTTATTAAAACCTCTGAAGTCTACAAATGTAGGTTTTTCAATTATAATGCACCAGCTACTTTTAAAGAAGTCAGATAAATTAAAAGGATCTGAATAAATCCAAGATTAGTTCACTTATGTTCTGTGCACTGGCAACAAGGTCAGTAGCTATCACTGAAAGCATAATGCCTCAAGATAATAAAATATATTAAAAGGGAATTTAATTCTTCCTAAACAGTACATTAAATTAATATTGCAAACTGGAGGTTGTGTTACCTGTTCATAAATTTATGATTAACGTCAATCAAGGCTAAATATAAGATCAAAGAGGCTACAGATGGTGAAATATGATACAAAAAAATCAGAACACTGGAAGAATTCAGTGGGTCAAATAGCATCCATGAAGGCAAAAGGTGTAAGTTGATGTTTTGGGTTGAGACCCTCTGTCAGGACTGAAATAAACATTTAATGGAAGTGAAATTAAGAATTATGGCAGATTTTTTCTTTCTTTTAAAAACATTTTAAAAGATTTTATGCACAAAAAAACCAAACCATTTGGAATGCTTTGAAATTACACAAATCAACATATTACATCGCATCCAGAATAACATAACAAAAGTAAATATAATGCTGAATTATAAAGATATAAAAAAGAGAAAAAAAATGAAGGTAAAAAATCAAATGTTAATCAAAACCCCATCCCCCTAACAACATTGCATGGCAGAAGGAAACAACAATAAACTTCACTCCTAAAAGTGAATGATAAAAACCAACAAATATATCTAGAGATTGTGATAATAATTCAAAAATGGTCCCCACAATGTTTAGAATTTTATGCTAGAATTATTGATGGAATATTGAATCTTTTCTAAACTTAAACAAAATGTAATATCTTTCAGCCACTGAGCATGAGTTGGTGGGGCAGGGCCCTTCCACCTTAGTACAGTACGTCTAATCAAAAGAGAAGTAAAAAACAAGATGTGACATTTAATTGGAGACAGCAAAATATCATCTTCTCCCATTGTACTGAAAAAAAAAACTAAAGTATTCGGTTCTAACTTTATATTAAAGATAAAGTTTGCATAAGCTCCTTCCAGTACTTTTCAAGACTAGGACAGGACCAAAACATGAAAATTAAAGAGGCCTCATCGCTATTGCATTTATCACAACATGAATTTACCTTTGGATAGATATGAGATAATTTGGCTTTGGAAATATGGACCCTGTGTACAACTTTAATATTGTAAAAAACAATGGTGGACACATAATGATGTAGTATTGACTACATCATATTGGATCTCTTCCAATATGGACAAATATAAATCCTGTTCGCAAGCGCTTTTAATTTAAGTATCAGGGCATATGTTAGGTCAGCCATTTTTTTATAAATAAAAGATATTAAACCCTTATGTGAAGGTTGTAAACTGAAAAAATGTATCCACAACATTCACATCTGATGCCCTAGGAAAACCAGGTATTTAAGATTGAAGAAAATGTCTGATTTGCAAATATTTTTTTAAAAATGATATCCGGTAAATTTTACTTCTCAGAGTTGTTGAAATGATGCAAAACTATCATCAAAAAAAGATCTCTGAAAGATTTAATACCTTTCTGTGCCAAATTTGAAAAACAGAATCTTGCAAAGCTGATTGGAAAAGATGATTGAATAAAATCAGACTTGAAAGAAAAAAATCATGAAATCCAAAATGCTTCCTGAACTGAACCCATACTCTCACAGAGTATATGACAAATGGATTTTCAATCAATTATCAAAAGAAAAATGGAGTGAGGATGCAAGAAGCACTTCAATAGAATTTTTTTAAGCAAAGTTAAGCTTGATTGTAATTCATGATGATCAATTGACTTGGCTATGAAAATATAACCAAAATGTGAGATTAAATACACTGACCACCCAATATACCCAATAAACCTAAAGTTAAGTAGTGCCATGCCTTCATTCCTTTACAATTTTTGTAAATGAACTTTATTTTGACGAAGACACTTACCTTTTTAAATATAAGATAATATAGCCAAATCAAACAAATCAAAAAACAATTTAGGAATAAAAATTGGATAAGATTGAAAGAGATATAACAATTTTGGTTGAACATTCATTTTAATAGAATTAATACAGCCAATCCCCAAGTTATAAACAGGGGAGACCAATGCATAATAGATTGTTTCACATACTTTAATAAGTTAAGAAATTTTTCTTTGAAAAGATGTTTATGATTTTTAATAAATATGATATCCAGATAAATTGATTTCTCACAATCTTAAAAGAAGAGCTAGTATACACAGAAACAGACACAATCAAAGGCAGATGTTCACTTTTATGTAAATTTAACTTACAACCTGAAAATTGACTAATCTGAGAAAGTATGGGAAAAGGAGGTAACAGGATCTGATATGTAAAGTAAAAGATCATCTGCATAGAGAGAAACTTTACGTTATATCCCCTTCCTCCAAAAATCCCAGAAATATGTTGACACTCCCAAAACACAATTGCTAATGTCTCTATAACCAGATTGAAAAGTGTTGGACTTAGGGGACTTCCTTGGCAGGTAGCCCTTTGCAAATTGAAAGTTTGAGGCAATTAAAGCAATAGGAGACAAAAACAGTAATTACATTTTTTCTAAGATCATAAATAAATATCCCCACTCCTCCTGATCAAACACTTTCTCAGCATCTAAAGAACAAACACATTCAGGAACTGCACTAGAAGGCAAATCTAGAAGGTAAATATAAAATATCCATTAAGCGATGAATATTAAAATAAGGGTTGTGGCGGCCCACAATTGTTGAGATCAGGCCAGCACATCACGCAGCAGCAGACATGGACAGAGATTGCTAAAGCGACTCCCAGGACAATGAACCAGTGGGGGTAGAAGCTGTGGCAGCATCAGACCAATAGCCCTAAAATGGTGTTGGTCAAGCTCCCCAGCTAACTCACCAGAAACAGGCTGGGGAAGAAGTGCATTCACATGCATGGATGTTCCCGCCCACTATTGTTAGTCATAATGGCTGACTCAGTCAATCAGCAAAAACGGCGGGAACTTGAACAGTATAAAAGCAGCTTTTCCAGCCCTAATAAAGTGAACTTATCCTGCCACACTGTGTGTGTATGTTTCTTTGAAGTGGTCGGCTACAATTGGTGACCCCGACAATTTAGAAGGAATCTAAACCTAGCGATGGAGAATGAAGCAGCAGTCAGCGCAGTCAGCCTGAAGCTCCCGACCTTCTGGACAGTTCGACCCGACAGAGGCTCAGTTCCAGATCCAGGGCATCACAGGAGGGACAACCCAGTACTACCATATGGTCAGAGCCCTGAATCCGCAGACTGCAGACAGAGTGGCCATCTTTATCTACAGGCCACCATTGGAAGGCACTTACACTGCCTTCAAAGAACTATTAACTGAGATGAGGAGAACGTTTGCTCCATTTGGATGGGCTTGGAGACAGATCCCCGTCGGCACTCAACAATGAGATGCTGGCCCTCCTGGGAGATGAGCATCATGTTCGAGCAGGTGTTCCTGGAACAGATGACTGAAGACATCCAACTGCTCCTGGCGGATGAGGATTTCATCAACCCCCAGAAAGTCGCTGCACGGGCAGACATTCTGTGGAAACAGAAACGGAAGTGCTCGGCTACTGTGGGGTTCGTAAAGAGGTCCCACAATCAGACCAGAGGAGTCCAAAGCAAGGAACAGCAGACTAAAGGCAAGAGTGAGACCAACGACAGATGGTGCTTCTACCACCGGAGATGGGCACCAAGGCCCGCCGATGCCAGTCTCCCCTGCGAGTTCCAGGGAAACGACAAGGCCAGCTGTCGCTGGTGGCCACGACAGCTGGGCAGCAAGAGAACCTCCTATACGTCTGGGGCCTCCTGTACATCTGGGACCGCCTGTCCAGCAGACATTTCCTGGTGGATACAGGAGCAGAGGTCAGCAGGATGCCCCCAACATGGTTGGACACTAGGTGCAGGCTAGCGGGACCCATGTTGAGACTTGCCAACAACAGCAGTATACAGACCTATGGCACTATTAGGGCCAAGCTACAGTTCGGGGGCAGTCATTTCTTGTGGGAGTTCATGCTGGTCGCAGTAGAATAACCACTCCTCGGAGTGGATTTCAAATGAGCCCACAGCCTCCTAGTGGACCTTAAGGGTAAGCGACTCGTCTACACCGAGACCTACCAGAACATCACACTAAGGGGCGCTAGGTTTCCGGCAATGCACCCGGACTCCATCCACAGCTCGGAGGATGAGTTCTCCAAGGTGCTAGCGGGATTCCCAGCAATCCTCTCCCCTAAATTCATAGCAGAGATGCCTCGACATGGCGTCAGACATCACATTCTGACCAAGGGCCCACCTCTCCACGCAAGGGTGAGATGACTTCCCCCGGAGAAGCTATGACTGGTCAAGGAGGAGTTCCTCAAGCTCAAGGAGTTGGGTATTGTTCAATGTCGTCCCTGCACATGGTGCCTAAAGCAACTAGGGGCTGAAGTCCATGTAGTGACTATAGCCGACTCAATGGAGCCACCACCCCAGAATGTTACCCTGTGCCACACATCCAGGATTTTGCGGCAAACCTGAACGGGGCAACAATATTCTCAAGTGTGGATCTCATGCGAGGATATCACTAGATCGTGGTGCATCCTGATGACATCCCTAAGACGGCCATCATCACTCCATTTGGGCTGTTTGAGTTCCTGAGGATGCCATTTGGCTCAAAAATGCGGCACAGACATTCTAGTGACTGATGGACGCCATGGGACGAGACTTGGATGGCACTTTCGTCTACCTCGACGATATCCTCGTGGCAAATAGAACCCAACAGGAACACCTTCAGCATCTCCGAAATCTCTGTAGTTGTCTGCAGGAGTTCAGCCTCACCATCAACCTGGCCGAATGCCAGTTTGGCCTGAACACCATTGACTTCCTGGGCCACAGGATTACAAAGGATAGGTTCACACCACTGCCTGACAAGGTAGAGGCCATCAACAGCTTCCCAAAGCCCAGTACAACTAATGGTCTGCAGCAATTTATGGGGATGATAAACTTTTATCTCAGGTTTATCCCAGCAGCTGCTCGAGTGATGTGCCCTCTGTTCATCCTGATGTCCGGCAAGGAGTAGGACCTAACCTGGGATGATGAATCCACATGTGCATTTGTGGAAACCAAAGAAGCCCTGGCCAAAGCTGCACTCCTGACCCACCCTAGACCAGATGCACCCACGGCCCTCTCAGTCGATGCCTCAGGAACAGTGATCGGTGGAGTCCTGGAGCAGCAGATAGAAGGAAGTGGGCACCCACTAGCTTTCTTCAGCAAACATCTGTGGCCCCCTGAACTAAAGTACAGTGCTTTCGGTAGAGAGTTGCTGGCGCTGTACTTAGCCATCCGCCACTTCCGGTACTTTCTTGAGGGAAGAGCTTTTACTGATGACAAACCACTGACTTTCGCCCTGGCTAAAATCTCTGATCCCTGGTCAGCCCGCCCACAGAGACACTTGTCTTAAATCTTGGAGTACACCACCGACATCAGGCACATCTCAGGCAAAGACAATGTGATCGCGGACGTCTCGTCAAGACACAGCATCCACTCCTTGGTCAACGGTCTGGACTTCGCAGCACTGGCAGAGGCCCAGCAGCAGGATGACGAGATCCCGCAGTACAGGACCACTGTCACAGGCCTTCGGCTTCAGGACGTTCCGGTCAGCACAGGTACTACCACCCTCCTGTGCGACATGGCCTTCGGGCAGGTTCGACCTATTGTCCCAATGGCATGGAGGCAATGAGTTTTTGACTCGATCCACGGGCTGGCACACCCATCCATCAGGACTATGGTCTGGCTGGTGCCCAGCAAGTACGTGTGGTATAGATTGAAGAAACAAGTCCAGAAGTGGGCCAAGGCGTGTAGGCAGTGCAAAACAACCAAAGTGCAGCAACAAACCAAGGTCCCCCCAGAGCCTTTTGAGCCAACGGAACGCAGTTTGACCATATTCATGTGAACATAGTGGGACCCTTGCCAGTCTCTCAGGGTTTCTGCTACCTGTAAACAGCGGTCGACTGTTTCACCCGGTGGTTCTGTGCCAAACGATTCCTCTTGTCCTGGATTGCAAGATTTGGATTGCTACAGCACATCACTTCTGACCGAGGTGCACAGTTCACCTCCAGTTTGTGGACTGACAGTGCCAACCTGTGGGGCACTCAGCTACACCATATGACGACATACCACCCACAAGCCAATGGCATGATGGAGCGTTTCCACAGGCACCTCAAGACCGCCCTCATGACCAGACTCAAGGGCTCCAACTGGGTAGACGAGCTACCATGGGCACTACTGGGCATCAGAACAGCGCCGAAAAAAGACCTCCACACATCCTCTGCTAAACTCGTCCACAGAGCCCCACTCATGGTTCCCAGGGATTTTGTTCCACAGGCCAGAGGAGAGCAAGAGGAGACAACTACCTTCCTGGACAGGCTGCGTGTAAAGGTCAGTAACCTGGCTCCAATCCCACCCTCCAACCAAGTCCAACATCCCCAAAGAACTTAAGGACTGTGAGTACATGTTCGTATGCAGAGGACCCCAACGTTCATCACTGCAGAAGCCATACAAAGGTCCCTTTCAAGTCATCCGGAACAACGGAGCCACCTTCGAGCTGGACATCGGTGGTAAACCAATGGTCTTCACTACAGATAGACTCAAGCCTGCCCATACAAATCCAGCAGAACCCATGGAGACACCAACACCTCGACACTGAGGCAGACCACAAAAGACTTTGGGGACTATACCTACGGACACTATAGACTGTAATGTCGGTTCTGGGGAGGTAATATGGCAGCCCGGAATTGCGGAGATCAGGCCGGCACAATGCACGGCAGCAGATACGGACAGACATCACTAAAGCAATTCCCAGGACAACGAACCAGTGGGGATAGAAGCTGGGGCAGCATCAGACCAACAGCCCTAAAATGGCATTGGTCAAGCTGTCCAGCTAACTCAGCAGAAACAGGCTGGGAAAGAAGGGCATTCAAATGCATGGATGTCCCGCCCACTATTGTTATTCATATGGCTGACTCAGTCAATCAGCAAAAACGGCGGGAACTTGAACAGTATGAAAGCAGCCTTTCCAGCCCTAATAAAGCGAGCTTAACCTGCCACACTGTGTGTGTATGTTTCTTTGTAGCAGTTAGCTACAGGGTAATAATTTTTTATAAAATTGTTTGATCTTCCAAAACAATTGAAAGCAAAATGTTCTCCTATATACAGGTCAGAATCTTGGCCAGAATTTTAGCATTCACGTAAAATAAATAAATTAGCCTGTAGGAGGAGCACTCCACTGGTATGAATGAAATACACACCTCATTGAATGATTCTGCTTATTTACCATTTTTAAATGAGTCAGATAACACAGAACCTATATGAGGTGCACTCAATTGAAAGAATGATTTAACAAACTCCGCAGGATACCCATCAGGTCCTGGAGATTTTCCTGCTTGTAATAAAGTGACAGCAGCAACTATTTGCTACTGGCATATAGACTTACCTAAAATTATACTATCATCCGAGGACAATGTGGGAATATATAAATGATCCAGAAAACCTCCATCGTATTTGTAAATTCAGAATGATAGAGTCCAAAGTAGAATTTCCTAAAATTATCATTTATCTCAAAATGATAGATAGTTATACTGCTACTTTCCATCAAATCTTTGTAATTTGATGCTTAGTTTCAAATCTCTTCAACTGATTAGCTAAAAGTTAAATAACTAAATGAATTGAATACCAAGAGAAATCCTAACATAACTGCAATCTAAATGGATTAATCACTCTGTATAATATTATTAAAGCACATTATAAACAACCAAACAATCTTCATCTAATGGACCTTAAATAGTAAGTGATAGAAACTTAAAAATAACAGTAATGTATCACCCTCAGTTCACACAGGAAGCGATGCAGAAGGAAGATCATCAATATATTTCTGAGCCTCATCCACCAAACTCAATCACTTCTTACGACCATTAGAAAGTATATTGCGGAGTCGAGCAGGGTATATCAATGAATGTCTAAAATCCCTATGATACAGTCCATCATAACTTCTCTGTACTTGGCACGTTGATTCATTACTTCAGGGGAATAATCCTCAACGATCCTGATCTGTTGGCCACAATATTCAAGTTTCCCTCCTCATTAGACTTTACAGATCAAAAACTCTTTGGTTTGGTAGTGATGTAATCTGAGATGACAGATTGCAGTTTCTAACCCATGGTCAGCTTGGGTACTTAGGAATGGTGAGCTCTATCAATCTCAAGTGGTGATGCAAGCAGATCTCGCCCAAACAATTCACAGAGCATCTCCTAAAAATTTTTCATAAGCTTCCCCTTCCAATAGACTCAGACAAGCCCAGAATATGTATATTTTGCCTTCTGCTCCTGCTTTCCAGATCAATGACCTTCGTCATTAACTTCAATTTGGTGTTAATTTATCTGGAACATAATTCTTCCAATTCATTAGCATGTTCACTCAATTTGTTTAAGTTGAGCTCAATAGATGACAACTGCTCACCGTGTTCTTGACCTGCTGAATGGATCTATTCAAGTTTAACTTCAATCTGGCCCAAGCAGTTTTTAAATTCTTCCATCAATGACTGTTTAAACTCTACAATTAGCTCCGTGATGGTTTCCGCAGATTAGCTTGTTGGCATTTCTTTTTTTACTTACTTACTTACTTTAAAGTGAAGTTGGTGAGCATCCTGGATCTATTGCAGCTCCTTATTAGTGAAGGTACTTCTATGGTATTGGCTAGTGAATGGAAGAATTTAGATCGGTCTGTCTTTCTCCACAGGAGTATGCAGTATCCACAGGTACAATGGTAGATTTCTGACACCAGTGAACACCACAGGGTCTCAAGCCTGTTCTGAGTGATGATGGCCGTGTTCTGATTTGAACTTGTAAATAGTATGTAAATAAAGTAGTGTAATATTGCACTAATGTGATTTATTTTAAGCACTGAATAAACCACAGATGTTAATGGACAAAAATAAATAGATTGGCTCAGGAAATATATTAAAAACACATTGTAATGTGAAGGAAATTAGCCGGTCTTACAGCATCCATAGGAGGTAAAGATACAGTAAAACTTCATTAGAGCATGGTAGTTGGGGTCCAAGATTTCATACCGTGTTACAGCCGAGTCGCGGAACAGATGCATATATGTCAGAGTGCCCACGGATAATCAAACCCAAGTATAACTAGTTTTCGAAGGATCCACTATCTATAACTAACAAATTCAATGAAAGAAAGCAAGCGCATTCTTATAATATTGGGAGTCTGAATTTTAATCAACTTATTTTACAGAAAAATTGAGTTGTTCCCACTATTTTCCTTCAAAATGACCACTTAAAAGGAGCCGCCATTACAGATCAAAGCGATATATAACGTGGATGTTGATTGGCCTGGGGACATCTAAAGTAATAACTTTTGCACCCATCCACCAGCACCTCAGCGCCTTGCACCTTCTGCATCAGTTAGTTGTGAACATACAGCCGCACGTCCTTCTTGGCCGCCCGTTGTCGTGCTTGTACATCTGCGGTTTCAGGTGGACCCCCTCCAGTCCTGCCGCCGCGTCCGAGTGCATGAACGTGTCCCACATGGTGCAGAGGCTTGAGCAGGTGTTGCTGTCACAGCTCTCTATCACCAGATGCAAGTGCATGTCAAACTCACCCAGCTCCGTCTGGAGCACCAAGCCACTCGGCATGAAGCTCTGTGTGGCACTGGCAAATAGCCACTGCTACGCCTTGCAGGGCAGCAATGTTTGCCCCTGCCTCGTTGCTCTCCTGAAAGAGACCTGCCAGATTATCCTTCCCCTTCGCCAGGGCATGCTTCTACTTGGTCTGGCTCATTACGCCCTCCAGAAACCCGGGAGTGCCGAACTGAATCATGAGCACGTGACCCATCGACGCCATCCTTGGCCATTAGACAGCAGTAGAAGAAAAGCAGCAACTTACAGAGCGGGATCCACATGCATGTCGAGAAGAGGCAGCGATGTACGCGTTGTGCCACTCTCCACCAGCGCATGGGATGCAGTGTGCCGACCGCCAGGGCGCCAGGCGCCTTTTCAAAATCCCGCACCAGCAGTTCTCGGTGGTCTCTGCTGAAACTGCCTTCCACGCTCTGTCAGCCGGGTACACCAAGTATTTAATTTATAATTTCAATTGGTTTCCTTTATCATCTTGATCAAAGAAATGGATTTTAAGCGCAAAACGCATATCAATAATCTGTCAAACCCATCCTTTTTTCCATCCATCTATCTTTCAAAATTTGCAAAGTTTGGGGTCCACAGACACCCGCACTATAAGCCATTCCACGGATTAACTAATTGCGTTCTAACGAGGTTTCAGTGTACATTACTGACAATTCAGGTCTGAGCCCTTCAAGGAATAAGCAAAGGAGAGAAGACATCAGAATAAAGACTCAATACTGGTCAGGGGAGGGATTCAGACAAACAAAAGATGTTAATTGGATTTGATAAGAGGAGAGGTGGGAATTGATTTTGGTTCTGTGAAAGGAGACAGAGGGAAAAGGGAGGAGAGAGACAGAGCTGGGGAAAAGATGACGGGGGAAGAAGTGGGAGTTGTTTAACGGAAACCAGAGAAGTTGATGTTAATGCCATTCGGTTAGAGGTTGCCCAGATAGAAGATGAGGTAGTGTTTGTCCAATTTGTGGGTTGTGTCGTTCTGGCAGTGCATAAGCCATGGACAGATATATCAGTAAAGGAATAGGGAATTGAAATGAGTGGCCACTAGGAGATCCAAGCTGAGGTGCTCAAAAATGTCTACATCACATGATGTAGAGGAGACCCTAACAGGAGCTCTGGATACAGTACATGACCCCTGCTTTCAAAAATAAAATGTTGCTTCACGTGGAAGGACTGTTTGGGGCCCCGAATAGTGGCAAGGGAGGATGTGCAGGCATAGTGGAGCATCTCCTGCAGTCACAAGGTTAGGTGCTAAGGGAATGATTGGTGGGGAAGGAGAAGTGGACAAGGGAGTCATGTACAATAGCAACATCTGCAGACTTTCGTGTTTCACTCAGATAATATATTGGTTAGTGTGAATGAGTTGGGCCAAATTACCCTTTCCATGTTGCATTACTTCCTGACCTCTGGAATTATTGTGTGAACCTCTGGATTTAAAGTTCGAACAGAGAACAATTCAACAGAGAAAAGGCCCTTCAGTCCATGATTTCTGTGCTTAACACATTTTCCGAGGAAACTGTAGAAGCAGGAGTAATTCTGGCATTCAAAACTCATTTGGATAGATATATGGACGGGAAAGGTTTAGTGGAAATATTAACCAAATCCTTTTGTTTCAGATTTCAAGCATCTGCGATAGTTTATTTAAACTTTCATTTACAATGAAACCCAATTGTGATGATGAATTGATTTGCTTGTACTTCAGAAGTACTCTACAATTGATGTGGAAAATGCCCAAAGTTGTTGGCCTTTAGAACCTATGGTCCTAACCATCATGATCACATACTGCTCTGCTTTTATGGACTTGCTGGATGAGAGAAGATCAAGGCCGATCTGGGCTCTCTTTCACTAATTTAGTAGCCATATGATTCAATGATGGCATTGACCACTCTGTCAACTGATCAACATCAATTGTTACACAAGGAAAGATTTGGGAATCAGAGCTCCAAAGTTACTATTCTCCCTCTTGACCATGTTAACTGATTAACAAAAAATGTGGAAATTAATCTCAGTTGTTTTTCTAGAAATTTAATGAAGAAAATGTGGAAATTAGGCTTGGGAATGATAATGGGGAGGGTGGTGGACTTCTTTGTCAACACACATTTGATTATTTCAACTGCACAAGAGGTGTTTAGAATGTAGCTTTTATCAATAATTGCATCAGAATACATAATGCAGCAATAGTATTTAAAATTTCCCTGCATACATGTCTAATTGGTGGTAATAATGAAAGACTGACCCTATCCTTGCCCTACAAAAGACCAGTCTGCACTATTGAAACACTTTTTTCTTGCTATACTACAACTGTGAATATTTATTATCAATCTTTTACATATACTATCTCTTCTGTAATTTAATGTATACTATTGGAGTTGTGTTTTTGTTTGGCTGCAGCAAGTAAGACTTTTGATATACATTGTTCTTGCATGTGTGACAAGAAACATGATCATTAAAATCATTGGTATCAGCCTCTTAATTGTGGCCAAAATTTGGTGCATGAGGCCATGGACTGACATCAGTAAAGTGAATTGGACAGGGAATTGAAATGGATGGCCAGTGAGAGATTCACGCTATTGTACCGGACAGACGACCTTCCAGTTCACCTACCTTGCTAAAGAAGGAGAATTCAAGCTGGGCCTTTTCCAGCATCTAACTTTGGCACAATCTACAAATCATTTATGACATTCAAAATGTCCTTGAGTCATTGTCACATTTGCAGCACGATACTTTCATGAAAATAATTATTTTCTCTTCTGTTCAAGCGACGTTTGATACTCCAGTATCAGTAATTACCTCATGTGTTACGAAGCCCTTCATTGGCAAGAAAAGGTATACTGTTACTTTTTTCAGTAATATGCCATCCAGATAAATACTGCACAATTTTAATTGTAGGTGCAAGAACTTATCACATGCTTCATTGATTGTAAAAATAAGATTTTCATACAGAGAACAAGAAATTATGTCATTTTATTTAAATGGCTGTTTTTTTTTAGCTGCACTGACTAATCAATTAAGAATTTTTTTATGTCCTAAACAAAGACCTGAGTTTTACAACATAAAAAAGAAAAATATTTGCTCTAATTGATGATTTACGAATTTTGCCATGGTGCAGGTACTAATTACCTTCAGCATTGGTCAGCTAAGGTGCAAATTACCTAAAATAATAACAAAAGTAGCTATATTTTGTAATCCTTCTTTTGTGATAGAACCTGCAATAATTTTTTTAATATCAGATGTGAATCGGGCATGAACCAACAGGGTTAATCAAAATAATGCAGTAAAAGTGCTATTACCAAGCACCTGCTCAATTTGACAGGTTTCAATTAATCAATTACACTGGTTGGTCAAAAGTTGGACGAACCAGTTCTACAGCTCAGCCCATCTGAAATTCCAGTTAATGGAGCTTGCCAGGTTGTCAACCACATTTTGCTTTTTGTTGCAATTGCCAATGAATATTTTTTCTTTAGATTTATACTTACTGTTCAAGGGAGGTTTTGTATGTTTTTGGTGAAATCTCACCCAGCCTAGGTGTCCACCTTTGCCACCTCATTCACCAGTTATTCTTGGGAGAATAGCTAGCTTGCTTCTTTGTTAATCTATGCACCATTCACCAATTTACTCTAACCTCTCTCAGAGTAACCTGTAGGTGGAACAGCACTGTGGAGCTCCAGGAATGGCGACACACAGCATTATTTCAAAACTCTGAAAACAACCACTGTTTAGAACAGCAATTTACTTTTGCTCAATTTTCAATTTACTCCCAGGTTATGGATGCCTTTGTCCATCATTTAAAAGTTCCCTGAATTGAGTTGTTTCCAAGGATATTATATGGGGAAATTAAGAGCCAATTAAACCAGTGAATCTGCAATCACATATGGCCAGACTGGATGATTTGCCTTAGCCATGTATCCTTTTCTGAGGGACATCAATGAACCAGATGGATTTTAGAACAATTAAGTAGATTCACAATCACTACAAGGTTTTTAAGATTCTACCTTCTGTTCAATGACTTTAACTTGTATTCACTGGCTGCCAGAGTAGGATATGAACGATTATCCTTTAAATTACAAGCTCAGTAACATATTCACTATGCCAGTAATTTAACTGCACAATCGATTAATAATTATATCAATGACACAGGAACAAACTGGTGTGGGTCACACATGGAGAGCCACTTAATTTAATACACAAACGTGCTGGAGAAACTCAGCAGGTCAGACAGCGTTCATAGGAAGCAAAGATATAAAACCAATGTTTCAGATCTGTGCCCTTCATCACAGTATGAGCAAAAAGAAAGCAAGTGACTGAATAAAATAGTAGGGGGAGTAGAAAGGGAGGGGCACAGACCAACAGGCAAGAGGTCAAAGGAGGATATGGGTGGGAGGGCAGAAGAGAAAATAGATGTGGTGATAGGGGAAGGGATAGCTCTCTAAACAGAGAGGGAAAGGGATGGGGAGCCAGAGGAATGCAGAGAGGGAAAGGAAAAATGAGAGAGACAAGTGAGGGGCTTAAAGGAAACAAGAGAAGTCAATGTTAATGCTGTTTCAATGGAAAATGCCCAGATGGAATGTTAGGTGTTGTTCCTCAAATTTGCAACAAGCCTCAGTTGGAGAATGCATAATGCCATGGACAGACATGTCAGAGATAGAATGGGGAGCTAATTTGAAATGGTGGCCACTGGGAGGTCCCAGCTATTACAGCAGAGAGAAGGTGCTCTATGAAATGATCTCCCAGTCTGCATTCAACCTCTCTGATGTACAGAACTCCATATCAGGAGGACAGTAATGACCCCTGTAGATTCACAAGCAGATTTCTGCTTCACTTGGAAGGATTGAATGTTGGTGAGGGAGGCTGCCCCTCCACCATCAGACTCCTCAATGACAAACTCAATCAGAGATTTATTTAAGGACTCCTACTTGTGCACTTTATTTTCTTTTGTTCTCTCTATTGCAGTCAGTTTGTTTACATTCATTATCTATTTACAGTTCTTTTATTTGTTTACATGTTTTAAGCTGTGTACAGTTTTTTTTTGCATTTCCAATTAGTGGTAATTCTGCCATGCTTGCAGGAAAAATGAATCTCAGGATTGTGCATGATATCATGTATGTAGTCTGACAATAAATCTGAAATCTGAAAATCTGAAGTCCAGATTCGTGGGTGGCAAAGAGTTTCCAGTTTCCACTGCTGATCCTCCAATGTTCACCAGATCATACACCTTTGGTTTTCACTTCCTAAAGTCCTCAATCAGCTCCTTGGTTTTGGTGACATTGAGTGAGAGAGAACTTAATAGATGTCTACCAAGGGTGGCATAGTTGTCATAGCGGTTAGCGCAATGCCTTTACAGTGCCAACCATCCGGACTGGACCAGGGTTTGAATCCCATGCTGTCTGTAAGGAGTTTGTATGCACTCCCTGTGTTTGCATGGTTTTCCTTCCACTGTTCAAAATGAACCAGGGATGTAGGTTGATGGGTTGTAAGTTGGGTGGCATGGACTCATGGGCTGAAATAGTTATTACCATGTTATATGTCTAAAAATCTATTCATCAATTTACTTATTTAAATAGATTCAGAGAAGCATAGATAAAGTGGACAGCCAGTGCTTTTTTTCCAGGGTGGAAGTACCAGAGGACATCTGTACAAAGTGAAGGGATGAAAATTTAGGGCAGATATCATTCAAAGTTATTTTTTACACAGAGAGTTATAGGTGCCTGGAATGCCTTGTCAGGAGTGGTGGTGGAGGCTGAAAGATTAGGAGTGTTTATGAGACTCTCAGACTCAGGGATGAAAGAACAATAGAAGCTTACGAGGTTGGAGGAATATATATAGGCTGGTACAACATCGTGGGTCCAAGGGCCTGTACTGTGTTGTAGTGTTCTATGTTCTATGAGAGGTTGTTAGTACACCAATCAGCTGAGTTTTCAATCTCCTTCCTGTATACTGACTCATTACCCCATTTTATAGAGCCCACCACTGTAATACCGTCAGCAAATTTGTTAGTGGTGTTATCATACCGAGCCATGTAATCATAGATGTAAAATCAGTGGAGCAGGGGTACATGGCCCTTTGGTTAGTGCAAAGGAATAAGTGGACAAGGGTGTCTTGGAGGGAGTAGTCCCTGTGGAAAGTGGAGAGGGGAGAGGGAAAGATGTGTGATTGTGGTGGGATCACTGTAGGTAGCGGAAATTGCATAGTGTTGGATATGGAGCCAGGTGAGGTGGCAGGTGAGGACAAGGGTAATCCTGTCCTTTCTGCATATAGAGGCAGAGGTGGCCAGAGCAAATATGCAGGAAATAGATGAGATGTGTGTAAAGCCTGAGTTGATGACAGTAGAAGGGAAGCCATTTTTAAAAAAAGTAGGCTATCTTAGATAATGTGGAATGGAAAACCTCATCCCGGGAGCAAATGAGATGGAGGAATTGAGAGAAAGGAATAGAATCCTTATCTGGGAAGAAAAGTATTTGAGGTAACTTTGGAAGTTTGTGTTTCTAGAAAATATCTGTAGAGTTTGTCTCTCAAGATGAAGACATTTTGAGAAATGGGAGTGTTGCCAGAGATGGACCAAGTGTATTTCATGTCTGGGTGAATGCTGGCAGCAAAGCCTTACCTGTATAGGCTTGTAACAATCATGGGTTCCCTCTCTGCCTGCCTTTTTTGTTGGTTATATGGAGCAGTCCATGCTACAAGCCTACACAGGTAAGGCTTCTCAACTTTTCCTCCACTACATTGGCAACTACATTGGTGCTGCCTCATGCATCTATGATGAGCTTGTTAATACTTTTGACTTTCCTTCCAACTTTTAACCTGATCTCCACAGGTGCCACTCTCTCCAGGACTCCCTCTTCCATTCTCACTTGTGACAGGAAATGCTACATTTGCACCCACCCTTCCTCCCTCGCCACCATTCAGGGCCCCACACAGTTCTTTCAAGTGAAGCAACACTTCACATGTGAATCTGTAGGCATGAACTGCTGCATCCTGTGTTCCCATTGTGGCCTCCTCTACATCGGAGAGACCGGATGCTGGCTGGGAAATTGTTTCCTTGAGTATCTTTGTTCAGTCCACTACAAAAAGCAGGGACCTCCAGTTGCCAACAGCTCCATTTCCAAACCGATACGCCTGTCCATAGCCTTGTGCACTGCCAAACCGAGGCCACCTGCAAATTGGAGGAACAATGCATAATATTCTGTCAGGGCACTCTCTGAACATTAACCTTAGTTTTTGTTGGGGCCCCTCCTCCCCCTCTCTCTCTTTCCCATTCCCTCTAGCTCTACCTTCTCCATTCAGAGAGCAATCCTCTCCCCCCGCCCCCATCACTTCCCAGATTTTTTTTCTCCTGCCCTCCCACCCATATCCTCCTTTGACCTCTTTCTTGTTGGCCTATGCTCCTCCCACCACCTGCTTTTTGCTCATGCATGGACAAAGGGCTCAGGACCGAAATCTTGGTTATATATCTGTTTCCTATTCACACTGCGTGACCTGCAGAGTTTCCTCAGCACCTTTGTGTGTTAAACTACAATCACAGCATCAGCAGACTTTTATGTTTCACTTGAGAGCCATTTAATGCAGATCTTTCCACGCTGCTGAAGATCCAGCTGCGCTGGGTGGGTCACGTCTCCAGAATGGAGGACCATCGCCTTCCCAAGATCGTGTTATATGGCGAGCTCTCCACTGGCCACTGTGACAGAGGTGCACCAAAGAAAAGGTACAAAGACTGCCTAAAGAAATCTCTTGGTGCCTGCCACATTGACCACCGCCAGTGGGCTGATATCGCCTCAAACTGTGCATCTTGGCGCCTCACAGTTCGGCGGGCAGCAACCTCCTTTGAAGAAGACCGCAGAGCCCACCTCACTGACAAAAGGCAAAGGAGGAAAAACCCAACACCCAACCCCAACCAACCAATTTTCCCCTGCAACCGCTGCAACCGTGTCTGCCTTGTCAGCCACAAACGAGCCTGCAGCTGACGTGGACATTTTACCCCCTCCATAAATCTTCGTCCGCGAAGCCAAGCCAAAGAAAAAAAAAATCCTGCACAAGTTCTACCATCTCATCTACTGCATACAACAAGAATCATTTCCCTCACAATCTCTAAAGGAAGCAATCTATTTGTTTACCCAGGCATATTACCAGGATTTCTTGGCAATGGTGGACTGTCTCAATTTTGTTGTAGGATGGGACACATGATAAGAATCTAAATACACAAAAGCACAAGATTAAAAAGATAGAACTCAAGCCTGACACAGCTTTTTGGCTGAATCGGGAGAGCATGGCTGTAAACCCTCAATGTCGCTTATTCCCCTTGGTGTTCCTTGAATTCATCCAATAGTGACCATTACCCTGAATTTCATAATTGTATGATCTTTTGAGTAAATGCATCTTTTTGCTGCGTCTTAAATAGCTGTGCCTAACTTTGAGACTATTTTTCTGATTCTAGATTTTCACATCTAAGTGGAAGAAAAACATCTTTTCAGCAATTCTGACAGTCTAAATTAAAATATAATCACATATCTCAGAGCAAAAGCTCACCATCTGACCTATACAATTTGCTCATTCATAAAATTCATCGTCTGTTCTTTCCTTTTACAGCATTATCCTTAATTCCCTTCAGATCCAAATATTGATCTCTCTTACCTAAGAGGCAGCTCTTTGTCTGCCTTATAGAAGGTAATTTCATGTAATATTACATTTTGTACTATTACATGACAATAAAGGAATGTTGAATCTTGAATTCTGAATGAACTCTGACTGATTATCCACAATCCTCTGGGGTACAGAATTTTAAAAAATCCACTAGTTTTTCAATTCAGTTGCAAGTGGTTTACCACTTATTCTGAGTGCCTTATGATTCTAGACTTCACAGCCAAGGAAAACACTTCCCCTGTTTCCAACCTGCCACAGTCTATTTGTGAGCTTCAAAGATGTCATTTCTCTTTCTTCCAAGCTGCAAAGAAGAAGTCAAATCAAGTTTATTATCATCTGACTAAACAGCATTTCGACGAAACAGCATTTTCTTGTCCTCGGTGCAAAAACATGCAGACACACAATCAGACAGACACACATACAGACAAATAATACATATGCAGGACAGGTATTATAGCTGTGATAGATACATAAATAAATATATAGATAGATAGATAGATAGATAGATAGATAGATGGATAGATAGATAGATAGATAGATAGATAGATAGATAGATAGATGGATGGATGGATGGATGGATGGATGGATGGATGGATGGATAGATAGATAGATAGATAGATAGATAGATAGATAGATAGATACTGTTTTGTACACATGAGAGTCTTGGATAGTTCCTTTGGTTGTTCAACAATCTCACTACCCACGGGAAGAAGCTCTTCCTTATCCTGGTGGTGCTGGCTCTGATTCTCCTCTATCTCTTCTCCAATGGAAGTAGCTGTAAGATGCTGTGTGCAAGGGCCCTCAATGATTTTTTGCGCCCTCTTCAGACAACGATCCTGGTAGATCATGATGATGGGGGGAAGGGAGACTCCAATTATCCTTTCTGCCACAGTTATGGTCCTCTGGGTGGACCTCCGATCCATTTCTATGCACAGTAAATCAACCATTCCAAGAATCAATATGATAAATCTTATTTCATTCCCTCAATGGGAAGTGTATCCTTTTTCACACAAGGAGACCAACACTCCAGCTGTCGTCTCACCAAAGCCAGTATGATTGAAAGTATGGCATCTTTGCACCTGTACTCATAATAAAGACCAAAGTATTATTTACCTTAAGCAGACAAAGAATTGCTGGAGGAACTCAGCAGGTCAGTCAACTTCCATGGTTGAAAATAGTAAGTCAACATTTCAGGTCTGATAAAACTGAGATAAAATAGGTATAATTACATATCAAAGGGTGGAAAGAAACTGGAGGGGACCAGAAGAATAGGACAGAATGTGTGAGAGGTGAAGAAACATGTAAAGGGAGAAACTATTAGGAAACAATAGAGAGAAGAAAAAAGTAAGTACAGGAGTATGTAAAGAAGAGATGGAAACAGTGAAATTAGATGGGGATGGGGGTTACCAAAGATTAGAAAAATCAATATTCATGCCATTAGGTTTAATGGTGACCAAGAGGAATAGGATGCATTGTTCCAGGTTCACAATTGGTCTCACTCTGACAGTGCATGCAGGCCAAGGACAAATGTGCCACTGCACGAGTAGTTGGGGCAGTTAAAATGGTTGACAATAGGAAGATCAAGTTTATGCCCACAAAGAGAATGCAGTGTTCAGTGAAGGAATCACCCAATCTGCATTTGGTCTTGATGATCCAGAGGAGGCCACACCGATTCAAGTAGATGTGTGGAGTTGGGTGGAAAAAGGGGACTAAAAAACAATGGGGGGGGGGGGGGAAGGGAAGAGAAGAGAGCTGCAGAAGAGGAGAAAGGGGGCTCATTATAGCTTTTTTTACACTTCCTACCTTGCCATCATCCAGGATTATAAACAGCCCTTCATCTGAGGCAAAGACACACATATTGTGCATCTTGTTTAAGAGGCTTCCAGATAGACACATGAATATGAAGGGAATGAAGGGATCTTTATCAAGTGTAAGCAGCGTTTTTAGTTTGATTTTGGCATCATGTTCGGCACAGACACGTGGGCTAAAGGCCCTCTTCCTGTGCTGTACTGTTCTACATAAATTCTAACTAGTTTACTCTAGTTTACTCTAGTGGAATAGTTGTTTAACATCTTGCCTTCCTGTTCAGTGCAAATTGTCTTTGAATTTAAGAGAGGAGCATGATAACATTTATTTGTTTATGAGAGAGATTAAAATAAACATACAACATGTTCCTGGACTGCATCCATTCGCCATCCAGGGGAATTCTGACATTTGCTGCTCTAATCTCTTATTTCTGAAAACTGGCCCAAGGGAGGGGGAAATGCGAGAGATACAGGACAAAAGTGCCTATGACACATTAATGGGGACCACAGACTTTAAGTATACCTCATCAGAGGAAATCTACAGAGTTTGTCTGCAAAGACACCTCTTTTTTAAGCAGTTCCTTAGAATTAATTCCACTCATTATCTAGGATTAGAGATACTGAGTTGTGGGAAATGGTGCTTGGGAGGTAGGTGGATGGGTTTGCCATATTGGGCAACATTTGTTCATGGCCTCTGTGATCTACTGTCACAAGATCTGGAGCCACTCAGTGCATGCCCCTCTTCTTGGAGTGGCCATGGACCAAGGATTTTCACGAGTCAGCAGGGATACTGCCTGACCTGCTGAGTTCCTCCAGCATTTTGTGCATTTTTCCAGTTTGCCAGGATCTGCAGCAGGGGTTCCTAACCTGGGGTACATGAACCCCCAGTGGTAAATTTGCACTTTTCAGGGGATACATTGGGTATGAGAGAATAACCACTACTGTACAATACATGGTATTGTAATCTGCAGTCAGATTGCACAATGTCGTGTTTTTTTTTAATCCTTAATTTTTAGGGGTACACAGGAACCTATAAAAATGACCAAGGGGTACAGAGGAACAAAAGGGTTGGGAACCCCTTGATCTACAGCATCTCTTATTTACCACCTTAGAATTCTAGTTAGTTCATGTTAGTACTCTACAGAAACAAATCTGCACACCTTGCTTTTTCAAGTTCATATTTGGCACAAGGCACAGAGCAGTGTGATTCCCCTTAACATCCTTCTAAAATAGTCCGAACATCCAGTCATTTCAGGGTGGTTTAGACAGTATCTCGGAATAAAGGATAGAAGAAAAGTCGTGTATGGACAACAGTCTAAAGTCTGGGCTCCAGACAAGGTTCTTGGCACCTATTTTCCAGACAGAGATCTTAATTTGGATCCTTTGATCCAAATAATTTGAGATCCATTACAGCGCCCACATGCTACGAAAGCATTCTGCCTGGAGGCAGTTCAAGCATTCAAGGTCCATAATGCTGCTTTGACTGACTGTATCATTCAAACTCTCATCTTTAGGATTCCCAGGCTTGCAAGCTTTAACGTGTTACAGGCAAGGTAGTTGGGTGGGAAAGGGGATTAAAAAATGATGGAGGGGGGATGGGGAAAGGGAAGAGCAGAAGAGCTGCAGAAGAGGAGAATGGTGTAATGGGAAAACACGTGAAAGATTATCTGGCGGTATGTTGTTTAAAAGTGTAATGGCAATTAATGAATGTTGCTCCATAGTTATCCAAAATTATCCATACACCATTGAAAGTATCCTGTCTGGATGCATTACAGGTTGGTTTAGGAAGTGCTCTGCCCATGAGCTCAAGAAATATGAATGCAACTCAAGCTACCAAGCGGAGCAGATTCCCCTCCATGGACTCGACCTTCACTCAGTTTTTCACTGTATCTCAGTATGTGACCACAAGCAATTCATTTTAAAACAATCCTACCAACTGTATTGAAAAATAACTCCATTTTACTTCCGTGCATCTGCTTTCTTTTAGTCTTAATCTGAGTGATTTAAACTTTTCTTGAACTTTACTTGATGTTTTAGTGTATTAATTTACAGCAAAATAGTCTGCATAGATGAAAGACAAACACACAATCACTAAATCTTAGTCAACACCAATAAAGATGCTCATCTGATTTTCCCCAGTCAGATACAGAATTTTCTTTAGCCATATTATTTTCATTCGGGAGAGGGGAGAGAAGGATCAGGTCTGTTGCAATTTAAGTAGCTAGAATCTTGTTAGCCAACATAAACCTAAATGGAATCATTTGCCTCAATATATTCCAAGTAAATGAGACCAGAAAAGAGCAAGAGGGGAAGTAATGGTCAAGTCTTCAGCCTGAAAATAAGCTTGGAAAGTAAAGCATGGGAATTAAAAGTACACATTATACTTCTGTTTTATAGATTACAATAGTCTCTGAAACAAGGCATGCTTCAGCTGATAATAGAACAGATGGGATCTCCATTCATTGTGACTCATTCAGATCATGTAAAGTGGTCTTTGACCATAAGAACAAAGTCTGCTTTACATACACAAAGGACTGAATGAAAAATGTTCGATGGAGAAAGACATCCTGCAATGACAAATCTTCTTCCTCTGCCTGTTTCATATGAATTTGGACATTTTGAATGGATTTCAAATAGATACAAATTAGAAAAAATTATTCTAATACTTTACGGCAAGCAAATTAAGCTCACAGAGGACTGAACAATGAAAGCAGCTGTTTTCTACTCCAGAAAAGCACATCACAATGGCATGTAGCAAGGGACTCTCCAATCAAATAAATGAAAGATTCAACAGGACTTTGGGATTTGACTATTTATGATCTTGGCTTATAGAGTACTGGTATATTAAGGTTGAGAAGAATACAAACTAGTTCCCATGAGAAAAGATGGAAAGAAGCATATTGTTCAGCAAAAGGAAGAGCCTGCTGGAATCTGTGATACAGCCAATGACCCTCTCTCTGGATACTGAGAAAGGAAAACCAAATTCGTGCAAGTCCTTGTATTATAGCAGGGGTGTCAAACTCAAATTCACGGAGGGCCAAATTTAAAAACTTGGACTAAGTCGAGGGCTGAACTAAATATTTATTGAAAATTTTTAACAACATCTGCATGTTTTCTCTTCTTTCAACATATGTAATGTTAAACTTTAGGATATAACTTTAGGAGGATAATGTTATAGGTAGCTCAAGTTCACCCTTTGCTTGACCTGAGGGAAACATATTTGGTCCCTGTGGAGATGTAGTCAGCATTCACAGGCTGTGTCCATTTTGGCCTGCATCAGGACTCAGCATTTCCTGCTCACTCCTCAGGCTCTAGGCCTCTATTCACGCTCGACCCACCATCCCTCTACCTGACCAATCCTTTACCCAAACTCTTCTCACCCCTCACTCCACTCGCTCTGCCTCTACCCACCCCATCCTATACACGCCCCTCTACTGCCTCTCCCTTCAACCTGTTCCTCCCTCTACCTGTCTCTCACCCTCTAATCACCCCTCCCCTACTCGCCCTGCCCCTCCCCTTTTATCTCTTCCCTATCCACCCCTCCTTCTACTCATCCCTCCCTCTAACTGCCCCTCGCACCACCATAACTTCCCCTGGCCATTACTCCTCACCTACACCCTCTGCCCACCCCTGCTTACCCACCCACTCAGGCCCGATCAGCCTTTGCGGACAGCCACCATCTCTCTCTTCACGTGCAGGGCCGAACCAGCCGTCCCTGGGGTCCGCCCGGGTGCAAGCGCTGAAGGCCGTGGCGACCGGGAGAAGTGCGCTCGCGCTGTGGAAGGGCCGTTGGGTGCCAGTCGCGTGGGGCTCGCGCTGCCCGGGGGCTGTGCGCAGCCTGCCATGTCCGTCGCGCCGACAGGAAATCACAGGCGCTCGCCAATCCGCTGCACCGCTCGACAGGTGGGAGAAGTGACTGGTTGTGCGGGGAGCCTTCCAACTGGCTTGCCGGCTGATGACATCGACAGACTTTTCGTGTTACAATTTCTCGTGTTACAATGGGGAAGGATGTGCAATGAAGGGGGAGGATGGTGGGGGTGACATTACCAAAAAACAGCATCGGCTCTTGCTGCAGGGCGGGCCACCTCTAATACATTTTTGAAATGATCTTGCGGGCCAAATATAATTATGGGCCAGAGTTTGACATGTGTGTCATATAGGATGCTTCTTAGGGTCTCACAGACAACAGAACTTGCTTAGCTATCATGCAAAGATTTGTTGAAAGTGACCTATGCTAGAAATTATCTATTTGTTCAGATTCAAACAAATAATTGAACAAAACTAATTACCAAGTGCCACAAAAAGATGAAACTCAAACAAATAACTGTTGATGCTGGAAATCTGAAATAAAACAGACTTCGCTGGAAGCACTCAGCTGGTCAGGCACCATCGATCGGTAAGAAGAGAAAGGAGAGCACAAACCAGCCCTCATCAAGGGGGCAGCAGTGGAGAGGGTAAGAAACTTTAAATTCCTGCATGTCATCATCACTGAAGACCTATCCTGAGGCCCTAATGTCGATGCAACTATGAAGAAGGCTCACCAGAGCTTGAGGAGATATGATATGTCACCAAGACTTGCAAATTTCTACAGGTGTACTGTGGAGATCATTCTAACCGGTTGCATCACTGTCTGGCATGGAAATGGGATTTATACTCAGCTTCTTAAATCTTCACTCCATTCAGAACATCTTTAAGAGAGGGTGCCGCAAGAAAGCAGCTTCTATTATCAAGGATCTGCACCACCCAGACAATGTCTCTTTCTCACTGCTACCATCAGGAAGGAGGTACAGGAGCCTGAAGACACAGGAGAATGTACAAACTCCTTACAGACAGCACCAGATTTGAACTCGGGTCACTGGCACTGTAACCGCATTGAGCTAACTGCTACACAAACTGTGCAACTCCTTGAATGAAATAGAGCCAGGGGTTTCTAAATGGACTCAAAAACAAATATTTTGAATTTAATTAGAACAGAATGTGGTCAATAACATGTGACAACTTAAAGGTTTTTGGTGATATTAGTAATCATACATTTCACTGTCCAAAAAAACTTTTAACCCATTCATGATTTGATGAAAATCATGGACAAACGATAGGTGCATGCATTTCCAATGTTAGCTGGGGCATGGAGCTTACTGGCAAGACTGGCATTTATTAACTTTGAACTGAATACCTTGCTGGATCATTTCACAATCTAGTTAAGGATCAATTGCATTGCATTTCTGTTAGTCTGGTATAATATTTATGACAGACCAAATAAAGATGGCTGATTTTGTTTCCAGGAGGATGCCAATGAAGCAGATGGATGTCTTGATAATTTACCAATGTCAAGTCATTTTCCAATGTGTAATTTACAGGTAACAGAGAAAGAATGTAAATAAGGTGAAGATACCCACAGATTGAAAGTATATTCTTTCTTTCTTTGGCTTGGCTTCGCGGACGAAGATTTATGGAGGGGGGTAAATGTCCACGTCAGCTGCAGGCTCGTTTGTGGCTGACAATATTAAATGTCTCAATAAAGCTACAAGTTTCTTGACTGAGTAATTTGAGAAGAGTAATTCTTACCGTCAAAATTGAAATCATGTTCATTTTATTTAAAATAAAGTGAATTATGTTCTGCAGCAAATAAAAATTCAATTGAAACATATAACAATAACAAGAAAGTCTGCAAGTATTGCCTGCTTTTAAAAGTACAATATCATTATCAATATAAGATCATATAAACATTTGAAACTCAGTATTCCATCCCACATCAGGTTAGATTTCCAACAGCAATGTGATGTCGGCAGACTTGAAACTAAAAACTTCTCTAGCCCATTGAATTACAAATTACAGGTGGGGGAGATTCTTAAGAGACATTCCTGAACTACCTACAGAGTACGGGAAATCCATATGGCCTGTATTGATTTAGCAGCATCCAAATGTATCAAAGGAAGCTGTATAGCTGGTTCCAAGCCAGGTGGAAGGCTCAGAAGTACAGATGTTGAGACAAAGGTTTGCCAGCAGGGGGCTTAGGAAGTTTTAGAATTTGCCAGCAGGAGATCCTGTGCTGGCAAACCAGCCCTACCCCCACTGTATGCTGTGTAATGTTTCTATGAGTACAGCTGGACAATCCTATCATTTCTAATAACCTCCACACCTTGGACACGATGGAGAGATGTGAGATTGTGGTATAAAGTTATCATCTTTTATTCAGAGCTATTTCATTAGAGCCATTCCTACTCTTATTCTGGAGGTTTTATTTTTATCTGAAGGATAGAAATATTAAAATCAATGTTTGTTTTGTAGGTGCGGAGGTGGAAATTCTTTAGGGAAGTGTATTCCTTTTAATGACTATCTTCGGTTTCATTTACATTGGATGTCCCATTTGTCTGCATTATTTTTTCAAAGTTAAATCAGAGATGTCAGTTTCCTTAATGCCGTCTGGAAAAAATATCTCCAAAATATTGTGAAATTTACTACCATCAATTCCAAATCATCATTCACAGGCTGCTCTGTTTCAGGAATAGTGTTAAAAGTGGTAATTCCACTCCTATTCTGAACTCAGGATGGAAGAGTCAAAAGAAACTAAAGATGGTTTCACTATTATGCATCCAACACTCTTACAATTACTGGGGAATGGTGACAAGAACGAAGTGGAGGGTGCAATGACACAGAGTGAGTGGAGGAATCCTGCCCAATTTTTAAAGAAGAGCATGTGCAGAGGCAGCTTCTTTGTGCAATGTGCATTGGATGCTCCACAGGAGGTGTCGGAAAGATGATGATGACCATCTTGAATGGTCTGAAATGCAAGCAAATGCCCCTCACAGGCATGAGTGCAGAGATATATTTATCCAAAGTGAAAGGTTTCCCTGTTTGCTGGGAGATTGTTTCAGGATTTCTGTGATGAACCAGTAAGCAACAAGCTGTCAAATTAGCTTATACCAAAAGTGACAACTTGCAAGGATCCTGAGGTAAGATTTCTGAAAGTGATGGTGACCCTGACTTTGAGAGTTCAGAATGTGACTTTGTATTTGTGCTGAATCAGAATGTATAGACTCCACCTTCTTGATCCTATCCTAAGTGATTCTTCTCCTTTTTCAATTGATTCATGAGCCAGAGATCCGCAGGAGTCAGTGGGAATAATGCAATTCTGCAAGAAGGTCTAAATCATATTCTTGAATTTTTTTTCTCTATGTGCCTGGTATCTCTCCCCACCAAAAAGCTCTGAAAAGAGTGTAATACAATCTTTGTCCATGCTGGTCGAAATGAGTTTCTAGATGTGCATCTTGTATAATCAGTCTAACGGAATTTATAAATAAATTGCAATAGGGAGCTGCAATTCCTTCACAAGTTGTGGAAGGAAACTGAGGCCATGGATGAAATAATTGAAACACATGAATAATTTAAAAAAAATTAAATTTAGACATACAGCACGGTAACAGGCCTTTTCAGCCCACAAGCCCATGCCATCCAATTATACCCAATTAACCTTTACTCCGTTAAGTTTCGAAGAGTGGGAAGAAAACGGAACCCACAGAGAACACCCACACAGACATGGAATGTACAAACTTCTTACAGACAGTGCAGGATTCAAAACCTGATCTCGAACGCTGGCGCTGTTCTTTGGCTTGGCTTCGCGGACAAAGATTTATGGAGGGATAATGTCCATGTCAGCTGCAGGCTCGTTTGTGGCTGACAAGTCCGATGCGGGACAGGCAGACACGGTTGCAGCGGTTGCAAGGGAAAATTGGTTGGTTGGGGTTGGGTGTTGGGTTTTTCCTCCTTTGTCTTATGTCAGTGAGGTGGGCTCTGTGATCTTCTTCAAAGGAGGTTGCTGCCCGCCGAACTTGAGGCATTAACCGCTACCCCAACCTTGCCACCCATATTAGATATAGAATTATTCAGTTATTTGAGCAGCTTTATTACCATGCCAGGTTGACATGCAGATGAGTACATATGGCATTTTAAAACACATTGGGTAAAAATCCATCACGGGGCGATAACAGAGCACATGGGTGGTAGCATATTAGTCATCCATTATTCAGATTCACTTTCTAGAGAAGAAGCATGTGTCTGATGCCCCATTGATCAGTTTATATGAGGAACACTCAAGACACAAAAGATGCTGGAACATGGAACAATAAAAAATCAACTGGAAGAACTCAGTTGGTCGAGCACCATCCATAAGAGAAAAAGAATGGTCAATGTTTCAGGTTGGAACCTTCCATCAATTTATATTATTGTCTATGATGCCAACCTATCCAGCTTAGCTGGTATCCCTAGATTGCTGGGTTGCATGTTTCAAATGTACAAAATAAATTATTATCAAAATGATTCTGCTAAAACTTGCAGTACTTGTTACAATATTTACCAGGGACATGAACTCTACAAAATTTGCATGTTCTGCTCACTACAGCAACCCTGTGAAAGGCTCTTCTCTACACATGATGCCCATCATATGTTAAGCCCCTTAAACAACTTGCACACAATCTCCCTGTTATTCATTCTTTCAGGTGTACCTAGAGCTTTTTACACATTCTCCCCCTTATATACTCAGTGAGTATCGGAGGAGCAAGTCTGTAGAGAGATAGCGGACAGCTGCAGGTAATTGTGATAGTAGGAGATTTTAACTTTCCACACATTGATTGGGACTCTCATACTGTAAAAGGGCTGTATGGCTTGGAGTTTGTCAAATGTGTTCAGGAAAGTTTTCTAAATCAATATATAAAGGTGCCAACTAGAGAAAGTGCAATACTATATCCCCTATTAGAGAACGAGACAGGATCAGTGCTAGTAGTATGTGTAGGGGAACATTTTGGGTCCAGTGATCATAATGCCATTAGTTTCAAGTTAATTATGGAGAAGGATAGGTCTGGGGATCGGATTGAGATTCTAAATTAGAGAAAAGCTCATTTTGAGAAAATGAGAAAGGATCTAGAATGCATAGATTGTGATAAGTTGTTTTCTGACTAGGATTTGTGAGGTAAGTGGAAGACTTACAAAATTGAAATTTTAGAAGACATAGGGAACCTTGGTTTTCAAGGAATATCGTGGATCTGCTTCAGAAGAAGAGAGAGATGTATAACAGATATAGGGAACATGGATTAAATGAGGTACTTAAGGAGAAAAATATGCAAGAAAAACATTAAGAAAGAAATCAGGAATATAAAAGATATAGGTTGCTTTTGCAGACAATGAGAAGGTAAATTCTAAGGGTTTCAACAGGTATATTAAGAGCAAAAAGATAGCAAGGGACAAAATTTGTCAGCTTTGTATGGAGACAAAAGAGATGGGAGAGGTCTTAAATGTTTTTTTTTAAATCAGTATTCACTCAGGAAAAGGGCACGGAGTCATGGGAAGTAAGGAAAACAAGCAGTAAGGATATGGAACCTATACAAATGAAAGAGGAGGAGGTGTTTAATGTCTTAAAGCAAATAAAGGTGGATAAATCGCCAGGGCCTGACAAAATATTCCCTCGGACCTTGAGGGAGGCAGTGTAGCTATTGCAGGGGCTCTGACAGAAATATTTAAAATGTCCTTAGCCATAGGCGTGGTGCCAGAGAATTGGAGGATAGCTTACATTGTTCCATTGTTTAAAAAGGGCTTCAAAATTAATCGGGAAATTATAGGCCAGTGAGCCTGATGTCAGTAGAAGGTAACTAATTGGAAAGTGTTCAAAGACATCGGATATACAATTATTTGGATAGCCATGGACTGATTAAGGATAGTGAACATGGCTTTGAGTGCAGTAGGTTGTGTTTAACCCATCTTATAGAGCTTTATGAGGATGTTACCAGGAAAGTTGATGAAGCAAAAGGCTGTTGTCTACATGGACTTTAGTAAGGTCTTTGACAAGGTCCTGCATGGAAGTTTCGTCAGGAAGGTTCAGACACTAGTTATTGGATTTGACAATGGCTGGATGGGAGAAGACAGAGAATAATGGTGGATGATTGCCTCTAGTGGTGTGCCTCAAGGATTGGTGATGTGATCATTGTTGTTTGTCATCTATATCAATGATCTGGGTGATAATGTGGTAAATTGGATCAGCAAATTTGCAGATGACAGTAAGATTGGAGGTGTTGTGTACAGCAAAGAAGGTTTTCAGAGGGATCTGGACCAGCTGGAAAAATGGGTTACAAAATGGCAGATGGAATATAATGCAGACAAGTGTGAGGTGATGCATTTTGGAAGGACAAACTAAGGAAGGATATACACAGTAAATGGTAGGGCACTGAGGAGTGTGGTAAAACAGAGGGATCTAGGAATACAGAGACATAATTCCCTGTAAGTGGAGTCACATGTGGATAGGGTTGTAAAGAAGGGTATTGGCAGCTTGGCCTTCATAAATCAAAGTACTGAGTACAGGAGTTGGGATATTATGGTAATGTTGTATAAGACATTAGTGAGGCCAAATTTGAAGTGTGGTGTGCAATTTTGGTCACCTAACTACAGGAAAGATATCAATAAGCTAGAACGAGAGCAGAGAAAATTTACCAGGAACTGAGTTGCAGGGAAAGGTTAAACAAGTTAGGACTTTATTCCCTGGAGTGTAGAAGAATGAGGGGTGATTTAATAGAGGTATTTAAAATTATGAAGGATACATACAGAGAAAAGGTTGGTAGGCATTTTTCACTGAGAGTAGGTGAGATACAAACCAGAGGACATGGGTTAAGAGTGAAAGGGGAAACATTTAGAAGGAACTACTTCACACAGAGAGTGGAGGGGGCGAGGAACGAGCTTCTAGCTGAAATGGTCAATGCAGACTTAATTTTAACATTTAAGATGAGTCTGGACAGGTACATGGATGGGAGAGGTATGGATGGCTATGGCCTGGGTGCAGGTCAGTGGGACTAGGCAAAATAAATGGTTTGGCACAGACTAGAAGGGGTGAAGAGGCTTCTTTCTGTGCTATAATGTTTATATGGTTCTATGGTACATTGCGTATAACATGCCTATTTAAAATTTTGTCTTGTAAATACTCTCTTTCTATTCATTGCCAAATTATTACAGACTGTTTATTTATCCTAGTATTTTATAAATTCCATACAATGTCTATAATACACATGACCATATCTGCATATAACATAATAGGTTGCCAGTCAGCCTATCTTGTTCATCTTGCTGCACAGAACAAACTCGTCACCCCTCTAATTTTCTCTGTAACCTATTCTTCCCATATTCCATCACCTCCTCCCCAGTTTTTATTTCTCATCCACACCAATCACAATTTATAATAACCAATTAACCAACCAACCCACACACCTCTGAGGTGTGGGAGAAACTGGTGTACCAGGAGGAAGAGGTATATTGTGTAAACTCAACACAAACAGCATCGGATGTCAGGATTACCCAAGGTGATGTAACTGTGAGGCAGAAGTTGGATGGCAACACATGTGTGAGCTTTCTATATGCTCCCCTCTGCAGACCATGTGCCCATTATACACTCTACCTGTTTTAGTTCCACTCCAAACTCAATCTACTCAACTACAGCTCATTATAAACCATTCATAACCTCTAATTATATATCTATTACACCACATAGTACTTATACAATTCACCCACAGGCATATGGTCATCATTCCCATTCTACATTCTACTTGTTCCCTCTTATTGTTTGCCTATCCACTTCCATGAGCCACCATAATACACTGGATTTATTGTGCACACTTCCCATTATACCACTCACATGTTAAATACCACAAGCAATCCATTGGAAGTGTATGTACATCATTTATACATTAAATAACATACATTATACCAAAGCAAAAAACTGAAGAAGTAAATCTGAAATAGAATGGAAAATACTTAAAATTATTGGTAACTCAGAAGTTTGTGGAGGTTTTGTATGATATCAGAAGCCCTCACAAATTTCTACAGTTGTGTAGTGGAAAGTGTGCTGACCAGTTATATCATGGCCTGTTATGAGGACACCAATACTCCTGATTGTAAAGCCCTGCAAGAGGTAGTGAAGACAGCCTAGGACATCCCAGGCAAAACCTCCCCACCTTTGAGAACATCTAAGGCATAGATTCTCAAGGTGGGGCTTAAGAAAATTTTAGTGGGGTGTAGGAATATTTTGAGAAATAATTAAAAAGTTGGTTTGAAAAAATAAACTTGTTATGTTGGTGTGAAAGATGTGACTTGGCAACACTGACAGTACATAACAATTGTGGTAACTTCCAAGTAAAATCACTTTGTACTTTTTATTTTCATAACGTGTTTTTACTCTTCTGATGTTTCTCTGTTGTTTCTCTTATTTTAACTGTTATTATCCTTGGTTAATATTATAATTATATTTTTTCTGACCGGTCTTATTATCATCCATTCCAAAATTATCTCATTGTCGATGAGGATTCTAAATTATCTCAATAATCATGTTTCCGTCCATACCGCTTTACTTTTTCAGTTCAGTAGTGAGCTGGACTTGTATCTGTATATATTTTTATGCGCTTGTGTATAGATTGGGTGGGGGGGGTTAATCCGCTCCAGGCGCCAGCCTCAGGGGGATGCCAAAATCAGAAAACAATAAGGACCCCAGAAAGTAAAGCACGAGGCTAGCACAATTTTGATGCATTTGGTGAAAAAAAATGTAAATTAAAACTTCTTTGAATATATAATTTTTTTCCGCTAATGGTGGGGCATACGTTTTTCTGAAAAATTAAAGTGAGGTCAAGGGCAAAAAAGGTTAAGAACCACTGATCTAAGAGGAATACTGCCGTCGGAGAGCAGCAGCAATCATCAAGGATCCGCACCACCCAGCACACACTCTGTTCTCGCTGCTACCATCAGGAAAGACGTATAGGTCCAACAAGACTCGCACCACCAGGTTCAATAAAAAGTGATTCTGCCTTCCCTGCAGGAAAAAGAATCTCAGGGTTGTATGTGATGTCATGTATGGACTCTGACAATAAACCTGAAATCTGAATTTAAGTATCTCCACTTCTTACTGCAAACCTCCCATAGTCCTGCAAAGATGGGCAGGGCCACCAGGTTACTAATCTGACTGGGGTTTTCAGCTGCAATCTATACTGCCATTTACTTCAGGCCTATGTTTTTGTCACATTAGCCAGCTGTGTTTTAAAACATGGCAACTAAATTACTGCGAGAGCTTGGAGGTTGAGGGTGACTTGAACTCTTTGAGCTTGAGTTCACTGCTGGACACCTTGAGCTGGGGTTCACTGCCAGACACCTCGAGCTGGGGTTCACTTCCAGACACCTCGAGCTTGGGTTTACCACTGGACACCTCAAGCTGGGGTTCACCGCTGGACATCTGGAGCTTGAGTTTACTGCCAGAAACCTCTAGCTGACGTTGACCACCGGACACCCCCAGCTCGGGTGCAGTGCTGGTCAGGACAGGAGGCTGTGTGACCTTGCAGGTGCAGGAGGTGGCAGCATTGGGATGATGGTGGAATCTACCAACAATGCCTCCAAAGGGTCTTTCTTTTGCTTCTCTTTATTGTTTTAATAATGGTGCTGTTTTGGTGATGCTTCTTTGTGTACTCTGACATGGTAAACAGCGGAAAAAACATTTTTGTGCATTTTGTATACCTAACTTACACTTAACAACCGACAACTTAGCTCTGAGGCATAACCTGTTTGCAACTGCAGAATTTGTAAATGATTAGGACAATTTCACATTGGAAAATACAGTTGAATGTTATTTATTACCGGTATGTGTTCCAGAAATGCAGACTGCATATTTGTAAGGCCATCGTGTCTGGTCTCATTGCATATCTGATTGAAAACAGCTCGTGCTTTGGCATGGTATTAGGGATGTTATGTCTTTCTTCCTTTTAGAAGTGTTACAAGTGTTTTAGTTATGCTGTGGTTTACAAAGAACAATGTTCCTTAATAAATTTTAACAGCACTAAACAAATGTGGTATAGTGTTGTTAAAATCACCTATCATATCAGGGGACTGGATGTAGTTGTTTTCAGGAAAATGAAGGCACAGGTAGGCATGGGTAAAGCAAGAGGACCTCCAGTCCCATTCAGTTTAATAGCATCTGGACCATGCACTCACACAGAAAAATCTTTTTTTAAAATTTATTCATGATTTGGGATGTCAGTGTCAGGGGGAAAGTCAGTATTTATTTCCCTTTCTAAAGAAAGGTTGTGGCAAGTTGGCATCCTTCTGTGAATGGTTCCTCTAGTGAAGATCTTGGATTGTGAGTCAACGTGAAAACTGAATCAGCATTGTCTTGCAAGTTGGAGGGGAACATGCTCCTTATGCCTTCATTCTTTCTGTTGGGAGAGATTGTGGATTTGGCAGAGCTGGCAAAATATCCCAGTTGTATTTTGTGGATGTAAATAAAATAGCCATTACACAGCAGTGACAGGGGGAAATGAAAGTTCAGGAATGCCAATCCAACGAGTTACTTTCTCATGGATTAATTTCAGCTTCTTCAGCAATGTTGAAACTGTTTTCATCCAGTGTTTGGATAGCAAAAACAAATTCCCACAGAATCACTGTGTATTGAAGCTGTAGCAATCTTATTGTTGAGTCCATTCTGTATTTTATTTTCCAATGCACCCTCAAATACCAATATCTAATAAAACCCTATTTATGGCCTATATCCACTGAGGTAATGGTGTCTACTGTTGAAGTAGCTGAACGGCTAGAGCATCTGCATGTTTCAATTCACAAGCAAATATTATCTTCTTCCACTTCTAATCACAATTTCAAGGACTAACTCTGGCAGCTATAAATAGAAAAATGAACCAGAAACAAGACATCTGCTGAACAAACAATAACTGTTTGAGGCATTTACCTAAATGGCCTCTTTTTCCTACTTTGTTGTTCAAATATATTTTCCAATCATATGCAATTTGCAGATGAATGAATGAAAAAAAATCTTAATTAGTTTCAAAGAGAACAATTTTCTCCTAAGAAGTAGGTTTGAATGTCATATATGCTGCTCTCCTGAAGAAGGCCAATTGATTGAGCAACGTATACAAAATGGAATTTTGTTTTGTCCTCTTTTTCAGGAAGAAATTGATTTTAGGCTATTGCTTTGTGGTGTATAACGTTTTGCAGTGGTGCCATTTTTGTATGTTAGCTTAAGGGCACAGTGCCACAATGAAGCTGATGTGGTTTGGAGCTTTTTCACATCTGTTGACCATATCTAGAAATTAATCTAAAGGCATTTCCTGCACATTGCATATTGCTACTGTTGAGCTAAGAGTCAGAGGTTGGAGGGACAATAATCGTCCACATAAAAGAGCATCAAAATCATGAACCAAGATATTAGAATCAAACATGACTTTGTCTCAGCAATTCCCTGAAACGCCCAGAAAAAAATCTTATCCGAACTCTCGTACTGTTTATTAACTCACTACCTCAGTATAATGGGAACGTGGGAATGGTAGTTAGTGCAGCACTTTCAATCTGTCAATGATGCATATTCCAACCAAAAATAACTCTTCAATTATATCATTAAGAAATGACATAATTTAAACAAAATAAGATTCACAAAAGGTAAGCAAGTGGTTTTCAAGTTTCTATCACATGAAGACCTTTATTCTAGAGTCTTACTGAAGAGGGCTTCAGCAATCCACTGTCCCCTTTATGCACTTCCTACGAATAAAACAATATCTGGGTTGCACTCAGTCAACTTAATTATAATTGTGTTCAGATTGATTCCATTTGATACAAACTTAACATGCTTAGGCCAGAGGATATTGTTCTCACTACATTTAAAATGAGCTGCAATTGAAAATTACTGCATCTCAGAATAGATGTAAGCTGTGTTCTTATATTTTAAAGCTCTTTAATTACATACAATCAAACATCACATGAAATGTAATAGCATTGTTACTGACAAAAGGCATTCACTTCTTACTGATTACCCGCGTCCACATACTCACGGCAGACTACAGGGCTGACATGAGAATAATGGCAATGATGTGCCTCTTAGAGAATAGATGTTGCATTAAATCCGAAATGTGGTAAACAGGTAATATTATTCATGCTCTGCTCTTATCATACATAAAATTTGATATTTTCTGTCAGATAGCTTTGTTTTCAACCAGGAATGAGAAGCACAATCGAACATTAGTTTAAGGTTAGATGCCATCACAGACTACGGCATTGTACCAGCTAATGGAATACCAATTGCACTTGAAATAAAATATATTTTTTTAAAAGTCATCCTGCAATCACTGCACTGGGTCAACTTTCTAAATTATTTTATTATGAGCTAGTTACAATATTTTCATTGGGGAGCAGATAGTGGTCTGCTAGAAAAGACAATTTCCTTACCAATGGTCTCTTGCATAAAACTACTGTAATTAGATTTTCACATTCACACTCTTGTTTAGAATTACACATTGAACAACTCGGTACATCCTGCAATTGTACAAAGGCCAATATGTCATGAATGAACAAAAAGTGCAAAGCAATTAATTTCTATGATGGAACTGAATCACCAAGGTAGATGGTAATGTACTGTGTCCATAACATAGCTGGATTTGTACAATTGAATGAAGATTTAAGACAAAGTTTATTAAACTTCATAATAATCTAGGCTACAGCTGATTACAATAACCTGACTTCCCAGGTTTTCAAAAGAAAAATATTACAGATGCAAGGAATCAAAAATAATGATGAAAGCCCTTCAATCTGTAACATTTAACCTGTTTCTTTGCAGATTTTTTTTCCTGACCAGCTGAGTAATTCCAGCATTTTCTAATTTTACCCAGGTTTTCATGCATTGTATGACAGGTGTGGTTTTAAGTTGGACAGGAGAAACCATAGGGTTAAAACATTCTGTGTGAAATGGAGATTTCAAAGAAATGGTTCAGAATGTTCAAATTCTCAAAGGAATAAATGATCAGATTTCAGACATGACATCACATACAAACCTGAGATTCCTTTTTCCTGTGGGCACAGCAGAATTACCACTAATTGGTAGTGCAAAAAAATAAACTGTACACAGCATAAAACATGTAAACAAACTGACTGTGCAATGCAGAGAGGAAAAGAAATTCAATAAAGTGCACAAGTAAGAATTCATAAATGAGACCCTGATTGAGTTTGACATTGACGAGTCTGATGGTGGAGGGGTAGCAGCTGTTCCTGAACCTGGTGGTGCGAGTCTTGTGGCACCTCTACCTCTTTCCTGGTGGTAGCAGTGAAAAAAGAGCCTCTACTAGGTGTTGTGCGTCTTTGATGATTGCTGCTGCTCTCTGACAGAACTGTTTCCTGTAGACGTGCTCAATAGTGGGGAAGGTTTTTCCTGTGATGTCCTGGGCTGTGTCTACTATCTTTTGGAGGGCTTTATGCTCAGGGGTATAGATGTTTCCATACCAGACTGTGATGCAGCCAATCAGCACACTTTCTATCGCACCTCTGCAGAAATTTGCCAGGGTTTCTGGTTTCATAACAAACCTCCACAAACCCCTGAGAAAGTAGAGGCTTTCTGCATGATGCCATTGGTATTTTGGGTCCAGGATATATCCTCTAAGATAGTGACTCCCAAGAATTTAAATTTGCTCACCCTCTCCATCTCTGATTCCCCCAATGATTGTCTACCTCTGACTTCCCTTTCCTGGTCAACAATCAGGTCCTTAGTTTTGGTGACATTGAGTTGTTGTTACACCATTCAGCCAAGTTGTCAATCTCCATCCTGTACGCTGACTCATCCCCTTCTTTTATACAACCCACTACCGTGGTATCGTCAGCAAATTTGTAGTTGGTGTTATCGTCATACCAAACTACACAGTCGTAGGTGTAAAGGGAGAAGAGCACAGAACGAAGAACAAGTCCTGTGGTGCTCCAGTGCTGTGGAAAAGCTCTTGCCAATCTTCACTGATTGTAGTCTGGGGGTGAGGAAATCCATGATCCAATTACACACTGGGATGTTAATTTCCAGGTCTTCAGGTTTGCTGATCAGTTCTGAGGGGATGATGGCATTAAATGTTGAATGGTAGTTGATAAAGAGCATCCTAATGTATGCATCTTTGCTGTCCAGGTCTTCTGATCATATTCAAGGTGAATGCCAATGAGTACACCCACACTGGAAGCAAGCAGATTTAATTACCTTTCAACACCTGCCCCACACTCTCTCAAAAACTGTGTAAAACACCAAGCAACAGCCAGAATTTGATCAAAAACTAATCTTTACAATCATTTCTGCTAAATGAGAGTTCAGCTATGTGAGGTTAAGAAAGTAGATTAAGTGAGGCAACAAAATAACATAACCTATCTTAAGGTCGACTAATGACATGAATTGCAAACTTTGCATCTTACTGACTGACATTCAAAGCCTGTGTGCTAATCGTATCACTCATAATGCTTAGTGTACAGGCACTACAGCAGGGCGTGAATGAAATCATGGGAGCATACAGCAAATCTGAGCCACATAACATGCAACCTGAGAGACTATACAGGTTGGCTGGAGGGTGTATTTATGGATATCTTTAATCTCTCCCTGCAACAGACCATAGATCCCACCTGCTTCAAGAAGGCCACTTGTCATACTAGTACTAAAGAAAAACACAATGGCAATGAATCACTACTGACTGGTTTGGGGGTGGGGGGGGAGCGGGTCTGTCATCCACCTTTGTGAAATGCTTTGTGAGGGTGGTCATAGCTCACATCAACCAGCCAACTTTGACTCTCTTAATTTGCCTATCATCCAAACAGGCTTATCTCTCTGGCCCTCCACTTGGCTCTGAAATATGTGGATACCAAGGATACGTATGACAGACTACTGATTATCGACTACTTCTCTGCCTTCAATTCCACAATCCCCAATAAACATAAACATCCCAGACTTCAAGATGTTGACCTCATCATCTCCCTCTGCAACCAGAACCTTCACTGCCTGTTGAACAGACCACAATCAGTGAAGATTGGAAGCAACTTCTTCACCATGCTTAGAGTCAATACCGGTGCTCCTCTAGGATGTGTACTCAGACCCTTAATATACTCTCTCTACGCTCACAACTGCATCACCAAATATGCTCCAACTCTGTCTATAAGTTCACAGTCATAGGCTGGGTATCAAGTAATAATGAAACAGAAAATAAGGAGTCTGATAATCCAGTGGCCTGGTCAATGTCAGTAAGATGAAGGAGCAGGTAGGGGATAGAGCCCACTCCCTTGTCAACAGTAATGGTGGGAAAATAGAGACAGTGGATTGCTTCAGTTTTTGACATCAACTAACTTTATCAACACGATGTTCAGGAAAGCACGCCAATGGACCACGGTTTCAACTTCCTTAGAAGCCTCATGAAGTTTGGCAATGTCTCCCATGTCCCTTAACAATGTCAACAGGTGTACCAGCGAAAACATTTGAGCTGGACGCATCACAGTGTGGTGCAGGAACTGTTCCACCCAAGACTGGAAGCCGCTGCAGAAGATGGTGAGTGAAGCTCAGAACATTGCGCAAATCTCCCTGCCCTTTATCAACTCCATCTACACTTCCTACTGCTATGGAAAGGCAACCAACATACTGAAGGATCCGTCCCACCCCATTCATCATGTCTTCTCCCTCCTGCAGTCGGGGAGAAATTTCAAGTGTATGAAATTGTACTCCAACAGGTTTAAAGTCACTTTGTGCCCTGCAGCTATCAGCCTCCTGAATTAGCCCTCTGATAATGTACCCATGCTGCCCTTGCTTTGACCTCATTATTCCATCATTGCAACACTACATGCAGTAATGTGCTCTTACTTTTCTTTTATTGCACTGCTGTATACATGTTGGGGGTTGACTTGCTGGATAGCTCACAAGATGAACCCTTCTCACTGCACTAAGTAATAATACAACAATAAACTTGAACTAGAACTTGAGCTACTAGGAAACACCCACTGAATGTGCATGTGCACCTGCACCTTTGGATAATCAATTTATGTCATTAGTGGCTGTCGCCCATGAATAGGTAGCTTTCAGGGGACAGAGATATTTCCTCCCATCTGTCTTGACTGGATATAACAGCAAATTCTGAAGACTAAGGGACAGCCGTACTGAGTCAGAGCACTGAAGCAGTTGTGCTTTGCCTTGGTTTACTTGATTTAGACTATCTCTGGGTTATTAGTTTTACTAACAGCAGAATAATTATTTCAGCGCATCAGAATTTAATGGAGAACTGATCTCCTCAAAGAAAATAAGGAATGTCAAAGACAATGATATTACGTTCCTCACAGCATCAATCCCAATTCTTTCCCAAATCCTCATGCTGTTGTAGCATAGGATCTGTCATTTAAAACCCCTGTCTTTTCATAAGGGGACTGGTATTAAAATTTGCTGAAATCAACAAAAAACTATGTTCATAAAAGAATCATATGTAAAAGGAGCAGTTAAGCAATGGAGAATGAGGAACTGAGAAAGAACTAAGACCAGTATTGTGAGGAACATAGTTTCAGTTTGAACTAATATATTCCAGTAATCTAAGAACCATGACCACATGTTGGAAATGTTTTCCTAAGAAAGAAAATACCCAAAGCTGTCAAACCATGGACTGGAAATGTTCAGCCACCGAGAATGAAAATTGAACATTTCAAACATCTGTTACTAATAAGTAAATTGAATTGTTGAGATATGGAAAAATATCAACTAATGAGGAGTTGCTTCTCCAATGGGAAAAGTGATGTTTCAGTTCCCCATCCACTTAAAGTCTGTAATCTATCATGTAGGTTTATTTTAGTCTTGGTGTAGGCCAAGAGTACCATTATATTCAAGTTGACTTAGGAACAATCACCTCCATCTTTGTCACCATGGTTAACTTTCAGAAATGTATTGCCAGTCTCAAGGTTTTTAAAAACTTTTCTGCCTTTAACAGTTCTCTGAAAGAATACAATTCTACAAAATCCCTCTTCAGTATATTGTCAATATAGTCTTAAACTGACAAGTACTCATTACTGATTCCTCAACTTGAAGTCCAATGCCAAGAGATGAAGTCTTAACCAAACGTAATAATAGGGCAACTTTCAATGGCAGGATAAGCAATATAACCTACTGATCTACTCTGTACTGATAGAACAGAGAGTCGTGGATCTGTGGAGCTCACTGCCGCATACAGCAGCGGAAGCCAGATCACTGGGAGAATTTAAACAAGAAATAGACAAGTATCTCATTAGTGAGGGTATCAAGGGATATGGGGAAAAGGCCGGAAACTGGAACTAGTGTAGAGTAGCTTTGTGTAGATTTACAGAACAGACTCGATGGGGCTAGTGGCCTTCTTCTGTTCCTTTGTCTTATGAATCTTGTCCTGTGAGATACTCACAGAAAACAGTCTGCCAAGATATAAATTTCATGCTGCTTCTTTTTCTTCCTGGATGTGAAAAAGTTTTTTTTCCTGATCTCTTCCAACCAATGGTGGTCAAATGGTGTCTCCTCTTGGGATTATTTGAAAGACACTGATTGTCCAGGCTATTTTCTCCTTTCCTTTCAGTCACTCAAGAAATTTCTGTTTTTTAAATAGGAAACAAATATTGCACACCACTCCAATGGTTTCCTGGAATCTATGCAATCCATGAACATCAGGTCCATTGCGCAATCAATGTATAAATGCGGGCTTCCATGGGCACAGCTGCCCTGTGAACTGATGCTTTAAAAAAATGCCTTCTTTCTTGAATCAGCCACAGCCATTGCATTTCTATTTGCATCATAGTAACGAACATTCAAAACTGGAGTGAAGTTAAAACCAAGCCTTTTGTTCGTAGGCAGTCAAAGAAACAATGAGATGTTAAAAATAGTAATTGATACGCTATGTCAAAGATTTCACACACCACATAAATGAAGAGACAGCTTTGCTAGATGGTACATTGGTTCACTGAAATACATCTGCTCATGTGTTTATCTACTGTGATTTCAATCCAAAGACTCTTCCAGTGGTCCAGATCATACTTACCTGAACTAACATGGCCAAACCAATTTAAAAAAAATAAGTTTATACATGGTTTTGAACAAATTTTTGCCAATAATTTCCCCATATCACAAATGTGATTATGGCATTTCATTAGGTAATTTGTGGGTTAAAGAGGAGCATGGTAGACATAATCAGCGTGCTTGCAATTGTTTGGGCATCCTGTCCTGAACTTCAGCTAATCAGAAGTTCATGGGAGTTATCATCTCCCACTAAGGCATCCTGTAAGGCAGAAAGCTCAAATAACTTGCCTCAGGCTTCACACATCTCAGGATCTAAAGTTAATTGCTGCATGAAACTTCCTTACAAAGGAAAACTAAATTCCATTCACATTCAAGAATCCATCACAATATCAGTCTGATGGCTCAGTCCTCAAAGAAAGAAATTTGTTGTTTGCATCAATAAACTGAACTTACTCCAAAATGGTAAACTGTTCTGATCTAAACAAGTTATATGAGTGTCCATACTTTAACACCTAGAAATATTGCCTAAGTTCCAATTGGATACACACACTGTACTGTATATCACGAACACATGATGTTCAGAATTAGTTTAATGCCATGTGATGAATTCATTTGATCTCCACGTAATACCGCAAATATTCTGCAAACATTTAGTAATCA
Source organism: Narcine bancroftii (assembly GCF_036971445.1). NCBI lineage: Eukaryota > Metazoa > Chordata > Chondrichthyes > Torpediniformes > Narcinidae > Narcine > Narcine bancroftii. The sequence goes on from NC_091469.1 coordinate 411,934,868, forward strand.
AAATGTATGTCTACTATTCTGAAAAAAGCCTTTCGCTGAACAAGAACACTTACAAAAAAAGATCCACATTCCCTACTTGTCAAGCAGAGCTTGATGTTCTTTTGGTTTTTTTTTAACCGGCATGCACAAACACAAAATGAATACCCTAACACTCATCTTTCCATCCATATCTGGACTCATTTAATTAAACATTTCCTCTCAGATTTTTAAGAGCCTGAGCTCTAATCAATGTGAAGCTAAATGTTGGATTAACCTTCTTCCCCCATCAAATATTGATCTCCTTAAACCTATTTCATATATTACTAACTGTCGTGAATACTGCCTTAAAGGTCCATAAAGTCATTCCCCCGAGTGCTCATAACAGATACATTTCGATGTCTCAAATTACTTTGCATTCAGTGTTGTTGCAAGAATTATTATGGTTTAGTATTTTACTCAGATACACTATGGATTTATCAGAAATAGATCCACGATATCGGATTGCAAAATCCCTTGTGAGACCTGATCTCATTTCATTACCTGGCATTGCATTAACTGCCTGACCATTTTCTGCTTGCATCCGAATATATCTAATCACTAGGATTTAAATTACTGAGAAGGATCCAATTGCAACTTCATTCCAGAGAAACTCTGAAAATCAAGTGTAGGTGCTAAGAATAGTGAAAGCCAGTCTCGAAATTGGTGAATTATCACCCTGGCTTCTTCTTTCTTTGGCTTGGCTTCGCGGACGAAGATTTATGGAGGGGGTAAAAAGTCCACGTCAGCTGCAGGCTCGTTTGTGGCTGACAAGTCCGATGCGGGACAGGCAGACACGATTGCAGCGGTTGCAGGGGAAAATTGGTTGGTTGGGGTTGGGTGTTGGGTTTTTCCTCCTTTGCCTTTTGTCAGTGAGGTGGGCTCTGCGGTCTTCTTCAAAGGAGGTTACTGCCCGCCAAACTGTGAGGCGCCAAGATGCACGGTTTGAGGCGTTGATGTAAGCGCTCCAATGGATGTTGAGGATGGAGCGGAGACAACGCCAGTGGAAGCGTTCTAGGAGCCGTAGGTGGTGCCGGTAGAGGACCCATGATTCGGAGCCGAACAGGAGTGTGGGTATGACAACGGCTCTGTATACGCTTATCTTTGTGAGGTTTTTCAGTTGGTTGTTTTTCCAGACTCTTTTGTGTAGTCTTCCAAAGGCGCTATTTGCCTTGGCGAGTCTGTTGTCTATCTCATTGTCGATCCTTGCATCTGATGAAATGGTGCAGCCGCTCAGTCCAAGATTCCGCCCTGCTCCAGCTCCCTCAACAGCCCCTAAGGCTAGAGCTGGATGAGGTTCCCACCCTGGATGAGACATATAAGGCAATCGAACAACTGAAAAGTGGCAAAGCAGCAGGTATGGATGGAATCCCCCCAGAAGTCTGGAAGGCTGGCGGCAAAACTCTGCATGCCAAACTGCATGAGTTTTTCAAGCTTTGTTGGGACCAAGGTAAACTGCCTCAGGATCTTCGTGATGCCACCATCATCACCCTGTACAAAAACAAAGGCGAGAAATCAGACTGCTCAAACTACAGGGGAATCACGTTGCTCTCCATTGCAGGCAAAATCTTCGCTAGGATTCTACTAAATAGAATAATACCTAGTGTCGCCGAGAATATTCTCCCAGAATCACAGTGCGGCTTTCGCGCAAACAGAGGAACTACTGACATGGTCTTTGCCCTCAGACAGCTCCAAGAAAAGTGCAGAGAACAAAACAAAGGACTCTACATCACCTTTGTTGACCTCACCAAAGCCTTCGACACCGTGAGCAGGAAAGGGCTTTGGCAAATCACCCTGGCTACAACTGAGGAAAATGACTCATTGACAGTGCTACTAAACCAGGGGTGTCAAACTCAAATTCACAGAGGGCCAAAATTAAAAACTTGGATTAAGTCGTGGGCCAAACTAAATATTTATCGAAAATTTTCAACAACATCTGCATGTTTTCTCTTCTTTCAACATATGTAATGTTAAACTTTTTCTTATTAAAATAAATGTTTAATAATAGTTTTGGTTAAACTCTTTCCAGAAGAAGCATTAACAAATGAGAAATAAAATATTCAATAAATAATATTTCTCTATAGCTTTTAAGCTCCTTTTAAATGTTTTTTTTTTCACAAGCCAACAAGTCAAAAAAAAAAACAACTTTGTTCAATGAAAATCCAATCTTTCAACTATGAACAGTCCAAAGTTAACCAAAGAAAATATGAATCCAAGCTTAGCTTGCTACACTGTGATTTACTCTGATGCACCTGGGTCTAAACCAGATACTTGGCATCTCTTATTCGATGCAAGTTCATCAAACTCTGGGGTCAGAGTTTGCCTCCCACCTGTCTTGAAAGGTCCCGTTTTCTGTCTTTCGTTTGGCCATTTTTCGTAAGGGGTTTATTACATGTGAGTTGGGCGACAGGTCGCAGATGCTAATGAAAGTAAAGAGAGGAGGTGGGGGCGATTAGCGGGCTGACGGGCCGGCGCCAATGCATTTGCAAAGCATTCTGGGATTTGTAGTATTAGCTGTGCATGCGCTATACTGGTGCGGTGGCCACTGGGCCAGCTCTAATACATATTTGATATGATCTTGTGGGCCAAATATAATTATATCACAGGCCAAATTTGGCCCGCGGGCCTGAGTTTGACATGTGTGTACTAAACTGTCTATACTCGCCGAGAACCTGACCACTAATGTCTAGTGTGCATTTTGACGCATCAGTTTGGCTGCAAACCTCATCACAGCCTTACCCCAAACAAACAACAGAGCTGAGTTCCAGTTATTGAGAAGATGTTGAACCAAGTATGGTATCAATGGTAAAACTGAAGTAAATGGGTAGACATACTTTAGAGACATAGTTATAGTGTTCTACAGCACAGAAGAGGCCCTTCAGGGTGAGACTGTTGACATAATGGTTAGCGCAATGCCTTTACAGCACCAGTGATCGGAACCAGACCAGGTTCCAATCTTGCGCTGTCTCTAAGTTTGTACATTCTCCTCATATCTGTGTGGGTTTTCTCTGAGGCTCCAGTTTCCTCCCACCATTAAAAAAACCGTACCGGGGTGTAGGTTAATGGGGTTTAAATTGGGTAGTATGGACTTGTGGGCCGAAATAACCCATTACTATGGTGTATGTCTAAATTTAAACATTTTTAAAAATTTAGATGAATTTGTCCATGCTGACCAAGCCAGTTTCATTTCTCTCCATTTAGCCTATATCCCTCTAAACCTTTTCTATCCGTGTTCCTGTCTAAATGCCTTTTGAATGTCACAACTCTATCGCTACCTTTGGTAACTCATTCCATATGCCCACTACCCTCTGTGGGAAGAAGGTGCCTCTCAGATCCCTTTCATGTTTTCCTCTCTGACCTTAAATCTATGCCCTCTAATTTTAGATTCCCCTGCTCTTCCCATCATACTGAATAAAAGATTTTGACTATTTCATTTATCTATTTGCCTCATCATTTAAAAACCTTGATAAGGTCTCAATAATGGGGCAACATGGTTAATATCACTATCAGCATATAATACTGTTATAGCACCAGTGACCCTGGTTCAAATCCGCTGCTGTCTATTGGAGTTTGTATATTCTCCCTGTGTCTGTATGGGCGTTCCGGTTTTTCCCATGTTTCAAAGACATACAGGGTTTGTAGGCTAATTGGTTGCATGGGTATAATCGAGCTGCGCAGGCTCATGGGTCAGAAGACACTGTTGCAGTGCTGTAACACAACATTAAAAATTAAAATTAATTTACAAGTAAATTAAAGTCTCCCCTTTATCTTCTTTTGTTCCAGGGAGAAATGTCCCAGTCTATCTTGCCTCTCCTTATCTATTCACATCTATTAGTATTAATAACATCCTCGTGAATATTTTCTGCACCTTTTTAAGCTTAACAACATCTTTCTTATAGTTCAGTGACCAAAACATCAGAAGCGCAGTTTTACCAACAACTTGTACAAGTTTTACATGATGTCTCCTGTTCCAGTATTCAATGCCTTCTTCCCACCCTGTCAACCTGTGCTGCCACTTTCATGGAAATTACACAGAAGATGGTTGTGGCTGTTGGAAGTCAATAAAGCCAACTCCTTGATATCACTGCAGGAGTTCCTCAGGACAGTGTCCAAAGGCCAGCAAAGACTTTTGTTCAATGATATGTTCAGAATAGGGAAGATTTGCTGACAATTGTAACATTTTTAATTTCATTGTCTGGGTTACACAGGATGAACAGGAAGAAGTAGGCCATTTAGCCCAACTAGCCTCATTTGCATATATACTCAATGAGTTCTGCCTCTATTTATTCCATTTGTTTTAATATCTTAGTCCTACCTTACCCAGCATCACAACAGGGAATCGCAACAGATCAGAAACTTATTTGGCCTAGTCATGTAAATAATAGTTATTAGACTGTCAGATTCAATGGTGACTGGTTCACTTCATGACACCCCAAGACCTCTCGCTCATCTACAGTGCACCAATGAGGACTGTGATGGAAGACTCTCCATTTGCCTGGAAGAGTCAAAATATCCCAGGATTTTGGTTACAAGGACAACAGGAATTCAAGTTGATGGCTCACCACCAGCTTCTCAAGGTCAACCAAGGATGGGCAATTAATATTGACCATGCCATCAACATCCATATCCTGAAAAATGATAAATAAATAAGCAATTCTAAATGACTATCTCCTCCACAATCAGTACCAGAGCACTACAGGACTGGGTTCTTAGCCCCCTGCTCTGCTCACTTTACACCTATGACTGTGTGGCTTGATATGACAATAACACCATCTACAAATTTGCTGAGAATACCATGGTAATTGATTGTAAAAAGGAAGGGGATGAGTCAGAATACAAGATGGAGATTGAAAACTTGGCTGAATGGTGCATCAACAACAACCTTGCACAATGTCACCAAAACTAAAGAGCTGATTGCTAACTTCAGGAAAGGAAAAGCAGAGGTAGACAATCCAGTGATCATTGGGGGATCAGAGGTGGAGAGGGTGAGCACATTTAGGTTCATGGAAGTCATATCTTGGAGGATCTTTCCTGGACCCAACACACCAGTGGCATCATGAAGAAAGCACGTCAGCCTCTACTTCTGTCAGAGAGCAGCAGCAATCATCACCCAGCACATACTCTGTTCTTACTGCTGTCATCAGGAAAGAGGTATAAGTGCCACATGATTCACACCACCATGTTCAGGAACAGCTGCTACCCCGCCACCATCAGATTCCTTAATGACAAACTCAATCAGAGACTCATTTAAGGACTCTTACTTGTGCACTTTATTGATTTTTCTTATTCTCTCTGTATTGCACAGTTTGTTTACATTTGTATTCTGTTTACAGTTTTTTTTATTTGTCTACATGTATACACAGTGTAACAGTTTTTTTTTGTACTTCCAATGAGTGGTAATGCTGCCACACCCCTAGGAAAAGGAATCTCAGGGTTATATGTGATGTCATGTATGTACTCTGACCATAAATCTGAACTCTGGAATCTTGGGGTTGTATGTGATGTCATGTATGTACTCTCACCATAAATCTGAACTCTGAAATCTCAGGGTTGTATATGATGTCATGTGTGTACACTGACCATACACCTGAACCCTGGAATCTCAGAGTTATATGTGATGTCATGTGTGTACGCTGACCATACACCTGAATCCTGGACTCTCATGGTTATATGTGATGTCATGTGTGTACGCTGACCATACACCTGAACTCTGCAATCTCAGGGTTGTATGTGATGGCATGTGTGTACACTGACCATAAATCTGAACCCTGGAATCTCTGGGTTATATGTGATGTCATGTGTGTACGCTGATCATATATCTGAACCCTGGAATCTCAGGGTTATATGTGATGTCGTGTGTGTACACTGACCATACACCTGAACCCTGGAATCTCAGGGTTATATGTGATGTCGTGTGTGTACACTGATCATATATCTGAACTCTGGAATCTCTGGGTTATATGTGATGTCATGTGTGTACGCTGTCCATACACCTGAACCCTGGAATCTCAGGGTTATATGTGATATCATGTGTGTATGCTAACCATAAATCTGAACTCTGAAATCTCAGGGTTGTATGTGAAGTCATGTATGTACTCTGACCATACACCTGAACCCTGGAATCTCAGGATTATATGTGATGTCATGTATGTACTCTGACCATAAATCTTAACTCTAGAATCTCAGGGTTGTATATGATGTCATGTGTGTACGCTGACCATACACCTGAACCCTGGAATCTCAGGGTTATATGTGATGTCATGTGTGTACGCTGACCATACACCTGAACCCTGGAATATCAGGGTTATATGTGATGTTGTGTGTGCACGCTGACCATACACCTGAACCCTGGAACCTCAGGGTTATATGTGATGTTGTGTGTGTACGCTGATCCTGATGAGTTGGTGAGGTGATCCATTTGAAATTTTATTAGCAGCTGCATGATTCTTCTAATTTGCTACACATTTCTATAACAGCAGTTTTATTCAGAAAATAATATTTGATGTTTCCTCAGCACTTTGTTTAACTGTTTTTCACTCAAGAACATCATGACTAAACAAAAGATTGGTCTAAAGCAAGATTCAGCAAGAGGCTAGAGCACATGTAAATGGCACATGCAGAAAAATCCTCCAAAGTAATTGTGAATAGTCATATGCATCTTTTATATGCCACATTTTATGCTATCGGGACCAATTTTCTTGAATGATTTTGAATGAGGAATGTTGCTTTAATTTACTGATCTCTCCAATTATATTCTTCCATTCTGAAGTTTGTGTAGCTGATTTTTAAAAATAGGCTCATGGCAAAGGTATCCTTTGATTGTGATTCAATGCACTCGTGACCAGGAAGTGAGCTACCTCCTGATTCTGCTTGAACTTTTCAGTTGACTTTGACATATGCCACCTGGTCTGCTCCCTTCACTTAATGCTGAGCATATTTTTGAACCAGTATATTTTTGAACATTTGCAAATATAACAGCCAAACATCTTACCTACAAATAGCACAACCAACTGTTTAAAAGCCAGTTAAAATGCTGACCTCAATTTTAGACCTGAGAGTGGCGGGTTGCTTTTCATAACATGAAGTTTAAGGACATACATAACCTTTAGCATCACACATCATTCCTGGCCCAGACACATTATCTGGGAAAGTTTTTATTGCCCAGGTAAGTACCTGTTCATATTTCTTCTGGTCATCCTAAATTTGGGTTGCTAACTCACAGCTCCATGTTTATCCTGAGCTCAGGTTATTTGTGCATGAAATTTGCATGTTCTTCCTGCAAATTCATGGGTGCTCTCACTGCTTCCCACATCCCAACGTTGGGCTGATTGATTTATTTGGCTACTGCAAATTACCTATTGTAGGTAACTGGCAAAAGAATCAAAGGGTTGTGTGAAGATTTTAGTGACAGGAAAATAAAGATCAGGAATGGAACTGATGGGGTTGCTCTATTGGGAGCTGGTGTAGACTCAATGTGTCAAATGGCCACCTTCTGTACTGAGTTAAAACTCATCAATGACTGCTCACTTATCTATTTCCAGGTACCTAACTCTGTGCACCATCGTGTTGAAAGCCACTGATTTATGTGTACAAACTGTATTTGTGAATGGGAAATTCAGTTGCCATGCTCCACCAGTTGACTACTGTGTTGAAGCTCACAGCCAAGGCTCACGATGATAATATTGATTAGTATCAATGCTGAGATCCCTGGTTCTAGATACACCAAATGTTGCGATATAATTTACCACAAAGGCAGGGATTTTTTAAACAGTTTACTGCAAATAGTTAATGTAAATACCTTTCTGGTGTACACTGATCATATATCTGAACTCTGGAATCTCTGGATTATATCTCTGGTGCTCCCAGATTCCACTATATAAAATAGGAATTACATTTTTTTTCCACATTTCATTATAGTGCCAGACAAATGATTATGATGAGCTTTGAGACAACATGAAACAAAGCATACCAGTAATGTCTGAAGTTGTCTATTAAATCTAATGACTCCATAAGCACTTTGTTCCGACAAAATGTAATTTCAAATTACAAAGGAAGGAAAGATTATGGATGGAAATGTATGAAACAGCTAACATTCCTTCTTGTATCTACCAGCACTGGTGACTAGAACTCACTGTATTAATTTTAAAAAAAAATTCATAAAAGAACAAACATAAAAGGGTCATTTGCTGCACTCAGCCTGGACTTTCCAAAAACAGCAAAGCATCTGCTTGATTTGAATGTAAAGCTATGGTAAAAGAAGAGTGGGATGGATAGTTGGATAGCTTTGTAAAATAATTTGTATAGACACAATGGGCTGAATAGCTTCTTTCTGCAGTATACTATTCAATGATCCTGAGAGCATGCCATCTGAAAAGAGGTTCCACTTTAAATCCTAAAACAAAATGAGTTAAAATTACAATACATCTAATGCTACTATTGGATTTTGACTATTGCCTTCCTAACACTTCCATCTTATGCAGCTACACAGGTACATAAGATGCACCGACTACAATAGTATAAATTAAATTACCACAATATTCCAAGAGATAATAAATATAAATTGATAGATTCACAGCTGCAGTTTGTTCAAAAAAAGTGATGCTTTGATGGTGCAGACAGATCTTTTGGTGGTCCCAGAGTAGTTTTTGGTTAGGGTAGGTCCTCTGATATGTGACTGTAGCAATCTTTTCTACTGCTATCTCCATTACAGCATATATATCCAGGTTTATATACACAAGAGTCAACTATAGGGCTGCGAGAATGAAGCTCTCCACTTAAAGATTGATCAATTCAGTTTGAAATTAAATATTAGTCATTTAAAAATTAATCAGATGCCATTATGGAGACTTTGTGAGCTCTATCTACTCAATCTGATTTCTGATCAGCCAACTTTCTTAAATCTGCAGAAGCTATAAGTGATCTATTTGCACCCAACTATTGCCTCTTGTGCAATGGCTAGTTTCTTAGAGTTGCTGGATATGACTTTAGTGCAGCAGAGTTAATAATCCAGCAGGTGAAACAAGTCTAAGCAGACTTTTTATTATGTATTTAATGAACCTAATTTATTCCATTAAATAAAAATTAGAACAAAGATTGTACAAATTAAGAAATGGTTATTTAGCCCATAAAGTAAATTGTCTTCATACATTTCTGAGTTCAGGTCAACCTCTAAATCTCTTAACCACAAAGGTGGAGAGAATAATGCTTTAACAAATTTCTGGACCTCCCTCAAAAGCAATCAAGCAGGTTACTAATGAGGCAAATTTCAATAGGGCCTCTTCCAATTGTCTGTCATAACTTCAGCAAATGAGCTCGATTTTCAATATACCAACTTAAATGTATACAGCTTGCAGGCAGATTAAAACACCCAATGGAAAGACAAGTGAGAATTTTTTTCATTTCAGCAAAATTGACTGATTCTTTCAAATTTAGGTCACAATTATTTAAACCCACAGGATCCAAAAACTATTTAAAAGATTTCTTGCTCATTGCTTTGAAACTAACATAAATCTGAAATTGAAATTAACAGAGAGAGATAAAGTTCAACCAAGGAGGAGTTGGGAGACAGAAAAAAAACACTCTTCAAACACACCATTTATCTACAATTGTCGCACTCTAATAATGAAGGCATCCCATGAAGAATTTGATCTGAGGAATGTTATCTTGTTTGTAGGCATCCTTCTGTCTTGGAAGACAATGGGTAATCAGTTGGTTTTAATGCTGCATCTGGAATGACTTATAAGGCCCACTCTAGCGTGACAGTCTCTGCCACACTTGCTGCAGATGAAGTTAGAACGATGGGTTGTGGTCGGTTGGCTCTGTGGTCTCTGCTTCCTCCGTGTCCTCTTGTCCTCCAGCTGGCATGTCCACTTTTCCTCGCCGCTCTTCATCCCCTTTCTGACAGCGCTTCTCCAGTGGCCATGGTCAACAGCAAGGGGCTCCCAGTTGAGCACATCAACGTGAGTGAGTTACAGATTATGTTTGCGTACATTTTTAAACACAACTGTGGCCAGCCGGTAGGTCAAGAAACTTCAGTCAGACAACGGTGCAGCAGGTCTTTTGGGATGCGACCATCCTCTACACAGTGTACATGGCCAAGCCACCAAAGTTGTCTCTGACACAGCAAGAAGTGCATGCTGAAAGAACTGGCCTTATCCAGAACCTCGGAGTTGATGAGTCTGTCCTGCCAGGTAATGTCCAGGATGTATCAAAGGCATTGGTGATGGAAGCTCTCGTCAGTTCTCCTGCCTGGCATACTTTGTCCACGATTCGCTGCCATAAAGCAGGGTGCTGAGGACACATGCCTGATACACCTTGAGCTTGGTGTTCACTGTGAGGTGTTTGTTGCTCCAACTTCTTTTGCTTAGTTTGGTCATCAAAGTGGCAGCCTTAGCGATGCGATTGTCGATTTCAGCATCAAGTGAGAGATTGATGGTGATGGAGCCCAAGAATGTGAAGCTGTCAGTGACATCAAGTTCTTCATCTCCAATGCGGATTGTTGGTGGGGTCGCAACATCTTGCCCCACCACATTGGTCTTTTTGATGTTGATCGTCAGCCCAAATTCCTGGCAGGCCTCGGCAAAGTTGTCAATCAGCCTCTGTAGCTACCCCTCTGTGTGGGAGGTCAGTGCTGCGTCATCAACGAACAGTAGTTCTCTGATGAGAACCCTCCCCATCTTGTTCTTCGCTTTCAGATTGGCCAAGTTACAGAGCTTTCCACTGTCTATTGTGCAAATGTATTCCGTCCTCAGAATGCATGCAACAGCAACAGGGAGAAGAAGATGCCAAATAGTGTTGGCCCTAGGCTCGACCATACAGAGCAGTGCTTTCCTTAAGGCAAAGCCTACACCATGCTCTCTGAACTCCTCAGTGCTCTTTCCTTGTCAATAGAAGGTATAGTGTTCCTCCTTTAGGGTATCACTGTCTAGGAGTCTGGTCTCCTGTAGGCTGCTATGTTCATTTTTAGTTTGTGTAGCTCAAGGTCAATAATCGTTCTCTTATGGACATCATCGACTGCTTGGAGGTCATCCATCAATCCTCGATGCATAATTCTCACATTCCAGCTTGTGATTCAAAGAGCTGGAGCCTTCATTTTCTTTTGTTGCTTGTCTAGTTTAAGGTTGGAAATCTGCTTGTCAAGCGCTGAGACTCTTAGCTCCAGACACTCAATGAAGCAAGCAGATCGTGGCAGGTCAGCACCTTACTGGCTGAGGGCTGCTCAGCTTAAGGTGGGCGATAGCTAACCAGTGGGATGCGATGTCCCCTCCCACTGATGAAGACAACCCTTGGTGACCAGTTGAGTCAGGACTTATAACCGTAACTGCTGTCTTCTGCAATGTACTCTCACTGCATGGTGAGACTGGAGTGACCTCTTCAGGGTGCATGCCAGGGCAACGTGTAAGGGGGCCTTGCCCTGCCCAGACAACGTCAGAGTCCAAAGGACTGCAAGCCACCACGTTTGGGGACGACTTGATTGCTTTCGCTGCCTGAAGGATGATGACTACATGACATCCAAATGCCTTCTGGGCTTCACTCTGGGTTTTCTGTAGCGGTTTGCTCCCTTAGGCTACATGTCCCCCCGTCGCTGATCCACTAGGCAATGGGGCTATTGTTCCATAGCTGGAGCATGGCGGTTGAGTGCTTACAGTATATGGTATATATAATGTCCACCCAGATTTCATCCATTCTAAAATACTCTAGAACTGCAATCCTCTCCCCTCTAGCAACGTCACTGCAGCCACCTCCCCACCAGCCTCTAAGCCATCAACCCTCTCCCCCCTCAGCGCTGTCACCACAACTCTCACCCCTTCAGCGCCGACGTCACAACCCCATTCCCCAGTCTTGCTGCTGGCAACCCCCTCCCCTCCAGGGCCACCACAAACCCCTCTCCTCCAGCCTCACCACCACAACCTTCTTCCCTCTAGCCTCACTGCCACAACCTTTACCCCTACAGCCTCACCGCCACACCCCTCTCTCCCATTATCTTGTAAAAGCTTAGTTAATGGGAATCATTAATGAGAGGCAAAGGGTTTCCCTGGAAAATGTTCTCTATAGCAATTTTAACAATATTATGACCAATTTAAGATAAGAGATAAAAGAGTCTGCTTGTCCCAGAGAGTTGGGAATCTGTGGAAATCTCTGCCAACAAAGCAGTAGATGCTGTCTCATTGAATTTACCTTAGACACAGATAGCTACATTTCTAAAGAATAGGAGAATTAATGGTTATATATAAAACGCAGATCAGTGAAGCTGAGTCCACAGCCAGATCAGCCATCTCCTTATTGAATTGTGGAGCAGGCTTGACAGGCCAATGGCCTATTTTCCTATTTTCTCAGACATTTACCTTTGCAAAGGACTATGTAGGTCAGCGTACCCATCTGTAAAGAAGTATTTTTCTCCAGCTTACTGCAGAGACACGGTTTCTGACATAAGCAAGCAGCACAATTTTTGTTGTAAATCTGTGTTGTATAAGAAGCAAAGCTGATAAGTTGCAAATTTACAGTTTTTTTGTGGCCAGCTCAGCTCTTCAATTATTCACAGTTCCTGGAATAGATTTGGACAAGGACCCATGGGCAACTGAAAAGAAAAACAGCATGGAAGTAAAATCTAAAGTAGACAATCATGGTGGTAAAGGCTTTACCACCATGTGGTAAATCTGTGGAGAGTTCATCCCTTTGAAGCCAAGGTCAAATGCACATGTTGTGGCAGCATGAATACAGAAAGCAAGGGACTTCACTCTTCGGTGTTTATCTTGGAGCAAGTGACAAAGTTCTCCAAATAAATTTGGGATGTTGCTTCCAGAGTAGCAGATCAATTATGAAGTAAAGGGAAACGAGATTCTTCTGATGGTGACAATAGGTTGTGGACATGGTGGATTTGTCAAAGAGCTTAAGAGATACAAGAGTTTCCAGCCAATTACCCTGTGTATAGAATGAATAGAGATATGGGGAGAATAAACAACAAAGAAACATGGCCATAAGCAAAAAGAGACAATAGTGTTGGTGGCAGAGCCCAACAAACATAAAATGTTGGTGAGCAAATGTGCCATAAACCGTGGATGCACTTTCTCACAAAGGCATTCTAAAAGTCCAGAAGAGTGAATTTGTTGCCACAGGTGTATTTAAAGCAGAGATTGACAGGTTCTTGATTAACCAGGGCATCAAAGTTATGGGGAGAAGGCCAGGGAGTGGGGCTGAGTGGGAAAATGGACCAGCTTATAATGAAATGGCGGGGCTGCCTACTTCTGCTCCTAAGTCTTATGGTCTAATGCAAAACAGCATACTCGAGATGTAATTTTGTGGTAAAATAGAAAACAAGACCACATAAATTAAATGGATGTGTGTATTTCTTCATACCCAAATTGCATAGACATGATAAATACCATAGAATATTCCAAGTGGGTACAAGCCTCCACTGAAATGAAAAACTAATAAAGATGACAGTTCCTGTGTGATGTGGGTGCAAGGAGATAAAGGTGTGGGATACCCACAACTTGGCAATATCCGCGCAATAGCATCAGGTGATGGATGAAGTGGCAATTAGTGTATTGATTGGATAATGATAAGTCATTTAAAGCTACCATATTAAATGAGAAGCAATAATAAGCATCACTGCAGTTCCATGTTGTATTTGTGAGCCATAATGTGTATTTCAAAATAATTCAAATATTTTTACAGTAACTTTTGTTACACCATGGAAACAGGCCCTTTGCCCAATTGTCCATGTTGACCAAGTTTATCTGTTAGTTCTATATGCATTTGGTCTATATGCCTCTAACTATCCATGAACCTGACAAAATATCTTTTAAACATTACATTTGCACCCACCTTTTAACACTTACTTCAGCAGTGCCCTTCCAGTCCCTTTAAATCTTTCCCCTCACCTAAAATCTACGCCTCTAACTTAAGTCTCTTGCTAAAACTAGAGGGTATAGATTATCACTAGGTACCTTATCTATAACCCTTATAAGTTTTATAAACCTCCCCTTTCAGACTCATATGCTCCAGGGAGAAAAGTCACAGATTATCAAGCCTCTCCTTATAATTCAAGCCAACCGGTTAAGTTCTTGAGAATCTTTGCTGACCTCTTTATAGTTATACGACTTCATTCTTACAACAGGGTGACCAGGAATGTGCACGATACTACAAGTGTGGTTTCATCAATATATTGTACAGTTTTAACATGAAATCTCTGCTCTAATGAAAGCAAGCATGCCGTGCACCTTTTTCACCAGTCACAGGGTCTCTCTGTTTCTCGACACTCTTCAGGCCTTAACTTTATTGTTTAAGTTCTGGCCCCATTTATCTTAGCAATATGTAAGGCCTCATACATCTGAATTAAACTCCATCTGCCATTTCTTAGTCACTTCCTCAGTTATTCTAGACCAGGGGTGTCAAACTCAAATTCACAGAGGGCCAAAATTAAAAACTTGGACTAAGTCATGGGCCAAACTAAATATTTATTGAAAATTTCAACAACATCTGCATGTTTTCTCTTCTTTCAACATATGTAATGTTAAACTTTTTCTTATTAAAATAAATGTTTAATAATAGTTTTGGTTAAACTCTTTCAAGAAGAAGCATTAACAAATGAGAAATAGAATATTCAATAAATAATATTTCTCTATAGCCTTTAAGCTCCTTTTAAATGTTTTTTTTTTCACAAGCCAACAAGTCAAAAAAATAACAACTTGCTTCAATGAAAATCCAATCTTTCAACTATGAACAGTCCAAAGTTAACCAAAGAAAATATGAATCCAAATTTAGCTTGCTACACTGTGATTTACTCTGATGCACCTGGGTCTAAACCAGATACTTGGCATCTCTTCTTAAATGTAAGTTCATCAAACTCTGGGGTCAGAGTTTGTCTCCCACCTGTCTTGAAAGGTCCCGTTTTCTGTTTTTAGTTTGGCCATTTTTCATAAGGGGTTTATTACATGTGAGTTAGGCGAAAGGTCGCAGATACTAATGAAAGTAAAGAGAGGAGGTGGGGGCAATTAGCGGGCTGACGGGCCGGCGCCAATGCATTTGCAAAGCATTCTGGGATTTGTAGTATTAGCTGTGCATGCGCTATACTGGCTCGGTGGCCAGTGGGCCAGCTCTAATACATATTTGATATGATCTTGCGGGCCAAATATAATGATATCACAGGCCAAATTTTCCCTGCGGGCCTGAGTTTGACACGTGTGTTCTAGACCTTGCTATAATCTCAAATATCCTTCTTTATTGTCCATTATACCACTAATTTTAGTGCCATCTTCAAATCTACTAACCATTATTGATCAAGTTGTTAATATAAATGACAAACATCAATGGACTCAGCACCAATCCCTGCAGCTTACCAATGGTCACAGGCCTCCAATCTGAACAACAGCCCTCCACTACCACCCTCTCAGTCCTACCATCAAATCAATATCCAATTGGCCAGCTTACTCTGGATGCAATTTGATCTGATTTTCCAGACAAGCCTACCTTGCAGGAACTTGTCAAAGGCCTTGTTAAAGTCCATGTAGACAACTTCTACTGCATTGCCCTCATTAATCCTCTTGGTTGCCTCTTCAAAAAACACAACCACATTCATGAGATTTGGTGTAAAATTGTTTTTGGCACGGATGCATGAGACACTCTCCAAGTTATGAGAAGATAAACAGTTGGATTGCCAGTGGAGACCAGTCCAGAAATTTATCAGAGTCATGGGTAAGGGAGTGCATTATTGAATATTGGTATGGCATGCACTGCGTCATTCAGTTTGAGGGGCTGTGTGTGTGAGAGAATTACATACTGGGGATAAGAAATCCAGAAGTACACAGGGCCATTTAAATGGATTACTGGTCAAGTGGGTTTGAAGTTAACCAGGAAGCCAAGAGTTGATTGACACTACTAGATCAGAGTCATTGGATGAAGCTCCAATTGATCAGTTGTGATGAATGAGGGATTGATTTGATATCATAGAAAACAAAAGAACTGTGACTCAAGATGAGTGTAGAGAGGGAATTTTTATTCTCTCTAGCTACAAATATGTGGCAATTAAGGTGCAAATGGTGACACATCATTACTATGGCTGACAGAATTGATGGTAGCCTATTTGAAAATGAATATGAAGCCTGTGCTAAAACAAGATAAGCAGTTAAGCACAAGTGCTACAGCATGCAAAGAATATGGACCAAAGAGATCAGAAAAGGATTGAATGATACAGGTCTAGGAATTTGTTGTTCTGTGGAAGCATTCCAATAAATCTAAAGGTCTCATGATGTTATACTAGACTTGGATCTACTCATGTCATCTTATACAAAGTAGTCAAAAGTGCACTAGGAGTGACTGAAAATAGTATGGCTCAATTACGAGTATTGGAGTTAATCCAGGGAGGGACGATGAATGATGATGACTTTCTAATCTCAACAAACACAGCAGGAAAAAGAAAAGATTCAAAATACAAAATTCACTGAGAAAAGCATGATGAAAAGTGTAAGAAAATGAAATAGTTGACTTTATAGTATTTATTAATATACTGAAACAAGATAAAATCATTACCTACTATAATAGTTAATGAGTATTATTTATCTGTTACAGCTGTGGATCAGCAAATATGTTATTTGATCCATGATGTGGTTATGCATAGTTAAGATGGTAATCATGGTGTTGGATTTAAGATTAGGATGTGTGAAGTTTATTTGGAAATAATCTGTATCTGGGATGGATACTGCCAGGAATATTAACTTCAGCTCCATGGTTTTGTTAATTTATTAGAGGGAAAAGGCAATTTATTGTATATGTCTGTGATGTTTCTTTAATTTGTTTGCTTTGAACCTCGATGTTGATTGAAAATCCTTAAAAATAATTTAAAAAAAGAAAGGGGAATTTAGTATGACCTTTAAGACATTATTGTACCATCTACTGGTGTTCAGTGGTGACAACATTCAATAAAGCATTCTTATTGGTAGCTCTGTCCCTTTTACCTGCCCCAGTGAAGAGCAGCACAAAACAGCCAATGCCCACATTCAGGATGCATTCTGTCAATAATGACAGTGATTTTATTGTCATATACATTGTACCTTGTACATATGCACCAACATTCTTATTTGCCGCAGTCGAACAGGTACCCAAATGCATTGGATGTTGCACTTGTGCTGACTGGAGCCTACTATCATGCTTGTAAGAACTTAAGGAGAGTATATTTGAAAAGTTCCCAGATTTTCCAATCAATGAGTGCAAGCATTAATTAACACCTTGCTCCTAAACACAGAACTCTGATATGACTGGACTCTGAAAAAAATACATCTGATCCTCCATTGAGTCAAGGATTCCCTTATGACAGGGTTGGTTGTCCTAAAGCTCTTTGCTGATCAGAGCAATTAATGCATACCAACTTTTGGTTAAGCAGCTATGGGTGATGCAGAAGAGATAGGAACACTTCATATGCAGTCTGGCATGCTTGGCATCTTTGCATTGATTTATCTTCCTAAGAAGTGGAATGGGGACTTCCACTGAAAACCTGTGGTCGCACCAATAGCAATTGAGACACATAAACAACATGACACCAAAAAAAACTGAAGACAGTGCAATATGGCCCTGAAAACGTCTCCTGCAATATCTTCTCCATTGCATTTAAACTTACCATCCTATAGAGCTGAGAGGTGCCCCAACGTGATGGCTGGAATATGATGCAGAAGGTGTATGTTCAGGATGATAGTATTACCATGTAGCTCCTGATGTGAGGAAAATTGGTCTCAGTCACTCAGCTCATGCAAACAGAAAGTCAACCAGCGAGCAACTCAAATTATGTTACATGGATCAACATTTATAGTAATACACACGTCTGAATTTATTAACTCAGTATGGTGTGGAGAATAAGTTAATGCTTAAGATTTAAAAATTTCTGAGAGAGTTACATTTATCTTTATCAAATGGAACATTTTACACAAGCATATAGGAAGGAGATTTGGCAGACATGATCTTTCCATCAAGGAAAACGTCACACTTCTGCAGCGTGACGTTATCATTCATCAACAACGCAAAAAGATCTGTTCTTTGGATTAATCCAATTGCTGGCTGAAAAAGGAACATCTGTTTCAGTCCACCTGCTTCTACTTGACATGCCATGTTTACAGGCGCACTGTGGTGCCCAATTTACTTTATAATGAGTGGAAATGGAAGCATATGCAGCATTTCAGGACTGGAGTTACAAGTAGTTTGGTATTATTAGGAATGTAAAACATAGCCATATATCTTATAGGTGATTATATCATTAACTTTTATGAATAACTGAAACCATGAACACACTTCAATGTGAATTTTATTTTGTTTGGAGTTGAGTTGAGCAGGCTTTAAAATTCTTCTGCCAGGTCACTCTACTCGGCATTGAGAATAATGTCTGGATATTTACAAATGTGATTTGAGAGAAGGCATTACAGATCTAAGCCTAATTCTTCTTGGCACACATTCAATTAGAATCATAAAAATGTAATGGAACATATAGGTATCAAGGAGTTGAAATTCTACGGGCTCTGCCATCCCTACCTATCCACTGCTCCACTCTCAGATTTTCCTTCTGAGCATCATGTGCCCATGCTTGCTGAAAAAGTCCATGCCACTTAGCGTTACCTATAATTTCTACCACATTCCCTGAAGTCCCTGAAATGTTTCTCAGAGATCTGCCTCAATCCCACTTTCTTAGTACACAGTGCCCTACATAATGTTTGGGACAAAGACTTTTTTCCTTTATTTGCCCCTGTACTCCACAGTTTCAAAACTTGTAATTGGACAATTCACATGTGATAAAAGTGCACATTCCAGATTTTACTCAAGGTTATTTCTATACATTTTGGTTTGACCATGTAGAAATCATAACACTTTTTATACCTAATCCCCTCATTTCAGGGCACCTTAATGTTTGGGGCAATTGGCTTCACAAGTGTTTGTGAGTACTCAGGTATGTTTAATTGTTTCTTTCATGCAGATATAAGAGATCTAGACTTGTCTCTGAACTTTGATCACCTTCGGAATCTATAGTTGCTATTTTTCAACATGAGGACCAGAGTTGTGCCAATGAAAGTCAAAGAAGCCATTATGAGGCTGAGAAACAAGAATAAAACAGTAAGAGATAATGCCCAAACATTAGGATTACCAAAATCAACTGTATAGAACATCATTAAGAAGAGTGTACTGGTGTACAATCTCGAAGGCCAAGGAAGACCTCCATTGCAGGTGACAGAATTCTCATCATAATGAAGAAAAATTTCACAAACGCTGTCTGACAGATCAGAAACACCTTCAGGAGGCAGTTATAGATGTGACAATGACTACTGTCTCAGAAGAGGCTACACTGCAAGATGCAAACCACCAGTTAGCCACAGAAACAGGGTCCCCAAATTACAGTTTGCCAAGAAGTATATCAAAGAGCCTGCAGAATTATGGAAAAAGGTCTTATGGACAGATGAGATGAAGATTAACCTGTATCAGAGTTATGGTAATGGGACGGTCCATGATCCAAAGCATTCTGCCTCATCTGTGAAACATGGTGGTGGGGCTGTTATGGCCTGAGCATGTGTGGCTGCCACAGGTACTGGTGAATTTATCTTCATTGATGATGTAACTGCTGATTGCAGTAGTAAAATGAATTCTGAGATGTACAGAAACATTTAATTTTCTCAATTTCAAACAAATGCCTCTAAACGCATTGGATGATACTTCATCCTACAGCAAGACAATGATCCCAAACGAGCTGCTAAACCAACAAAGGAGATTTTAAAACTTAAAAATTGGAAAATTATTGAAAGGCCAACTCAGTTTCTGACCTAAATCCAATTGAGCATGCCTTCCATATACTGAAGAGAAAACTTAAGGGGACAAGTCCCCGATGTTCTGCCAGGCCTCTACTGCAGCCATCTTCAGGAGATAAAGATGGCTTCAGTAGAGGCCTGGCAGAACATCACCAGAAAAATACTCTGCATCTGATAATGTCTATGAGTCACAGACTTCAAGCAGTTGCTGGATGCAAGGGATATGAAATAAAGTAATAAACATGACAACTTTAATACACATACCATTGCTATATCTGAAATATTATGGTGCCCTGAAATGATGGGATGACGTTTAAAAAGTGCAGAAATTTCTACATGGACAAACCAAAATGCATACAGATAACCTTGAATAAAATCTGAAATGCGTACTTTAATCACATGAACTGTTTGATTACAAATTTAAAACTGTAGAGCACAGGTAAAAATGTGTATTTGTCTCAAACATTATGGAGGGCACTGTAGATCCAAGAGCTGATTTCCAGTTGTATCCTTGTGGAAAGAAAGATGCTATCGCTTAGAACAAACCAGCTACCAATGAGGCATCATTTATAATACCAGGAACTCCTGGCATAGGGTGTAATGAAGATGACTCTCATTATGGTTTGTAAGGAGCAGATAGAGATTCTGCCTCTCCCAATGCAACTAACAAAATACAAAAGTCTTGGGTAAACCAAATACTTACCCAAGGTTTCTGATGTTCTTGTTACATTATTGTGAGTGGCCAATGGAGGAAAGATGGGGGACAAAAAAAATCTTTCAGTGACTGAATGGGTTGATGTCTGTACAGATGGTACTAAACATTATATCAAGCCCCCATATTTCCTCATCCATCTAAAGCTGCAAGTATTCACATGATAAATCCTTCTTAAATGCCTGTCCCCAGTTACCCAGTGGAATAGAACAGCCTTGCTTGATTTCAGACTTACCTCTCAAGACTTGGTCCTGACTTCAATCTTCAACCCCATATATCAAGCGCTATATCTTCCTCATCTCAAGGACTGGCAACCTCGACCTTTATCATCTTCTTGGTCTCTGGCCCGACATCAGCTCTTTGCTGCTGATTCTTCCATCCATGATTTTCTTCCCTAGATTTCACTACTCCTAGGTTGGCCGCTTTCACCTTTCATCATACACGTAAAACACTCATATCAGATCCTGTTCAACCATTGCCAAAAGGCTCATTCGCCTATACTATTTTCTGATGCATCAAGTTATTGATTTTAAATTTCTCAGTCTCCTCTTCAGATTCCTTCATATCCTCACTTGTCGAAATGGTGACAGATTCCTCTTGGCCTACAATCTTCTGAGAACTTGGAATTTCATTACTTGTGCACCCCTCAGCATCTTGAGCAAATCACTGACAGTACTGTTATCAGTCCTCGAGACATTAAACTCTGGAACTGACTTGTCATGGTCCTCTGAGGTGCCTAGGGAGATTTCACAACACAAAGCTGCCATGTAAATGTGAAATGTTATTACTATTATGGAATCCAGCAAATTTGCTGTTTAAAAATATGATAAATATGCTGTTTAAAAAATCTGAACCATTATGATGAATCTGATAGATGGTGAAATATTTGCAGTTTTATTTGAGCAACGTAGCCACTTGAATTGAGTTTGTGATTTTGATTTAGACTGCCCATTAGGAAATGTTACAAAGAATGACTTTATAAAGCAGGGTGTGAGCAGAACTATTGATTCATACCACACAGAAGGAGGCCATTTAGCCCAACGTATCAATGCTGGCTCCTTAAAATACCTCTACATTAGAACCACTCTAATGCTCTTGTTTATAGTCCTTCAAAATTTTACTTTTCAGGTATACATCCATTTGAATCTACCACTCTTTTAATCAGTCCATTCTGATGAAGACAATTAGTGACTGGCGTTTCCACAAGGGGTTTCTCAATCTCCCCACTCCTTTCAATGCAGACGGACAGAATCGCCTTTGAAACTTTCATTACTTTGTTGCTCCACAATTTCAGTTACTTTTCTACCTGAATTATGGAAATTATCAGAACATTCTTCCCCCAAACCTCTGCCATGTTAAACTTAGTCTATCAAAAAACACAGATTATATGATGTAACGACTAATGAAGGAATCAAGGACAATTAGGAGCTGCAAATTGCAGCACTCTTATGTTTTTCTGTTTTCCATGTGTGCCCATTGATTTAATCAGAAGAAAGGATATTCATTATTTGGAGGAAGTTCATGAATGACCCTATGGCAGTGCCATCCTGTAACCACTTCTTATCTGCCTGAGATGGTTAAAGTTCACTTGTTTAATGATCGTAAGCACGATTGAAAAGCATTTGTAACAATGGCAAAAGACATTTGTTTAAATGTCTTGGAAAAGGTAAAGTTCAGTCTATTGCTAATCATAAGCTTGATCTACAATCTAAATCAATGAACAGAGTTACATAAGACACATCAAAACTCATAATTGTCATTTACACATGACATTATTTTGAAGTAAATTATACATGGCTGGTTTATTACCATTCTTGCCCATCCCATCAAAGTACTTTTGCCTGTTTATTTAACTGTCAAGACATTGCCTATGGAGAACATAGGCAAATTACTTGAAAGGTCCTTTTACTACCCTGTGACAACTTTAACAGATAATCTATTAGAGTCACAATTTTTTAGCTGAGACTTGTATTAAATGAAAAAGGTTTTGGCTTGTACAAATTATACTGTTGGAATACACCAACGGTCTTACTGTGCATTTTACAAAGCCAAGCATTGTGACATGCTTTATATGAAAATAGTTTCCAAAGCCACCAGGTGCAACATTTTTCGCACTGGTGACTTTCAACAACAAATCAGAAATGCCACTCATCCATGATAAAAGTGATTGATGGGTGAGGTATAAGGTTGAATGGGTCAAAAGATTCCTCCTCTAAAAAATAATTAACATTGACAACATGCCAAGATTATTTTGAAGGTCCAAATTCTGAACAAGACGTTCAGGATTCTAGCATTCCTCTTCTGCATCATTTTAGCACAGGTATTTTGTTAAATAAATAAATTAACAGCTCCTGGTAAATTAATCTGCCAGGAGGATTAGAATACAAAATAACCAGTGCACAACCATGGTAAACCTGTTTTCTTTTAGCACAAAACAAACTGTTCTGAGATGATGTTTAAGTGTCAGCTTCTGTCTAATGCCTATCTATCCGTTAAATGTAGAAGTAATTTAATCTCTGGAGTATCATCTATGGGCTCAAATGAATCCTTGAGCCATGTACACTCACATCAGAATTAAATCTTAGTTGGCAGATGTTGCATGAAATTACGTGTTTTCTTCTTGGAGGAAGAGGAACCCCAAACGTGTGATTTATCACTGCTTTCTGAACTGGGTCCATCTGTGAAAAACGACAAGAAATTCAATTAGATTTCTTTATCTCCTTCAAAGGTCACAGTCTGACTTATTAATGTGCATTTTTCAGATGTTTATTTGTTGCATGTTTCTTCCTCACCTACCCCCACCCATGTAAATAACCCGATTCTCTGAGCGGGCAAGTGATTTCCTTTCAGGATTCCACCAGTACGACATGAATGTTTGTAAAATAATTAGGTTCATGATTCTTTTTTTCCCTCTCTTTAGGAAAGGATCTGGCATCTTCTTAGAGCTTTCCCTTATGAAAACATATGGAGTAACATTACTGTGCACTGAAGGAACCCTGCAGGTTACACAGCATCCATAGAAAGCAGTAGGCAGTCAACATTCCAGGCTGGAACCCTTCTCCTGCCTGAACTGTTGACTGCCCATTGCTCTCTGTGAATGCAATGTGACCTGTTAAGTTTCTCCAGATGTCTGTGTATTGCTCTTGTTCCCCAGTATTTGTAGAATCCTTGTTTACCTTATTGTGCATGGAACAGTGCATCTGGGCTGGTGTATCAATATTCTTGCATAGTTGGTTGCAACTTTTCAATTTAGTTAATGTATAGATGATATTCTTAGCTAGAAAATGTGCTCTGATTCCTCCAGAATTGGCTGTATGGATGTCACAAAGCTTACATTGCTGGTCAAAGATTAGGAGGACTCCTTTGCTACATAATTTTTAATGTTAAGTTCTCATGTTTCAGAAGTAGCCAAGCTGGAAGAGAGCTGATTTAATGCTTACATGTAAATACCATAAATTATTGTTACAAATGTACAACTTGAAATTATTTTGAGTTGCTTCATGAAAATACATATGAGATACTTACCTATATTTAGCCAGATTATTAAATGACAGTATTTTTATTTGTTTTAGGATGGGTGATGCAGAAAGATTTACTCATGTAAATCTTGAAAAAATACTGCAAACTGTAGCTATTGTATACAATTAGTTCACTGGGGAGTTTTGCATATTCATCTGACTTTGAGGCCTCCAAAATTCTTTGAATTCTATCAAGTTGTTTATCATGGAGCACCTGGACTTTTTAAAGGCAGTGATCAAATTCATCATCCTACTTTAGATATGTTCCAATGTTTTGTCCATTTTTCCTCCATTCTTTTGTCTTCTTGTGGCTTTGGCACATTTTCCTTTCAAATTTCATTCCATCGTGATAACCACCACTCCCTCCCCTGCCCCATGCACCTCTACTACCCTCCCCAACGCACCAATTAAAGCTCACACCTTTGGCCCTTCTCTTCAGGCTGAAGACTCTTCTCCTATTTGCACATCCCAATTTAGGCTACTCCATTCCCTTTGCAAACTTTATATTGCCATTTGTTTGCCAATTTCAATCATGATTGCACATGTATTTCATGAGTGGGGTTAAAAAAGAAAATGGACAAACGCAGATCTGTTGTAATCTATTCGGACTTAATACCTACAACCAAAGCAGAACAGAACTTACAAAATAAATAGGGTGTTGAACTAAGAACTGAATTAGCAGAACAAAATTTAAAGGCAGCCAAGCTCAAACATTTTTGTGCTTTAGCCAACCCAGTTCTGGTCACTAGGACACAGGAGAAAGCTATCCACGTGGTAAAGGTAGGTCAAAGCCAAGTTCTATATATGTCTAGATTCTTATCCTGATTCGTAAAGCCATAGGATCATTTTGCTTGCCAAAAATAAGGCTAAATTCCCTCTGGGGAAAATAAAACAATATTATATAAACAGGATATAAAAGCAGCTGGATTTGTCACAGCATTTAATATATGCATGTGTGAAAGTGTTACAAAATGCCAATTATAACAAGGAAAAATAATTTTCCATCATTTTAGGTGCCAATGTTTTCTGAGCTTTTATCTTTTAAGTTCCATAAATATCCTTGATTCAACCAGCTTGACATTAGGCTAATTAAAAAAGAAACAATGCTCATATTCCAAGTTTACACCAGACTGCAATTCCAGCTGATCAAATTCTGCATCATTCCTTGCTGTTAAGCAGTACTGATTGAAAATCAAACAGAGGCAGAAGGGGATTTCATGTCATCTGCTTTTCAGCCACAGTATTATCACAATTGGGGAGGGTGACATGCTGTCAACTCTTCATCATGGTGACAGATGCTCATAACAGAAAGAGTCCATGGTACTCAAGCTGTCACAGTATCAGCACCGGGCTATAGTAGGTAACATGACAAACCATTAAAATTCTCATCTCCACACACACACACACACACACACACACACACACACACACACACACACACACACACACACCCACCCACCCCAACACACACACACACACACACACACACACACCCACCCCAACACACACACCCACCCCAACACACACACACACACACACCCACCCACCCCAACACACACACACACACACACACACACACACACACACCCCAACACACACACACACACACACACACACACACACACACACACACACACACACACACACTTAACTGTTACAAGTATCACTGCAAAATATGATACATGAGGAAGAGGGTAATTTTTATTTGGTGTTCATGGAAAAAGAGACAGGACATCAATAGCACCAGCCCTATGCCTCTTCTACAAATCATACCCTCTTCTGCTGAGCCAGGGATGTGCAGAAAAGAGATGAAGAGATGTCTGGGTCTGTTATGGAGTTAATGATGAAGATTGATTGCCCCAGTTAGTCAGCATCTCACTTCATCATAGACAATGTGGGCTTCAAGGACAATAGAAAATGAACCGGTTGACTGTGTTCTTTAATTTCATCCTACACTTTATAAATTGCTGTGTTCCTATTCTTATCTAGTCGGTTAATATCATATTTTTGCAATTCCTATCCTCATACAATTACAAGCATAACTTGCCAGTCCACAAGTGAAGATGAGGGTTGAAACTTTCATGCTGGGTTGGAACAAAAGGGCAGAAAGAAGGCATAGCAGTGTATTCCTGAGCTGGAAAACCTGATTTGTCAAACCCACTAATTTACTACCAATCATGTTCTGGGGTAATCTGACAGAAGCTAAATGAAATGTCCCTGCATCAGGCATCTTGGAAACAACACATGCTACTGCAATGCACGGACGTGTCTGGAACATTCCAGTGGAACATCCCCGCATCTGTAAAATCAAGTCAGTCTCTCCCTCCTCCTAAATTCTACCTTACAAAGTAATGGATTGGTGCCTTGTAGTGATGGTTGTTCTTCATTATCCTTTTGGTCACTTCATGCAGCCTGCAACCATCAAGCAGACAGCCTGATTTGGGCTGCTTAGTCATGCACCCTGACACTTGTTGACATTGGGTTCAGAAGTTGTTTTCAGGATTAATTATAAAGACAACTTACCTAATTAACTTTGAATAGATCCTTTTAAATTTGATGCACCAAATTCACAATACAGCATCATGTACTTCATTAAACCAGTCAAATCTGTATTCACAATGAAGATCATCTCCCTTCAGGTTTCCCTCAGTCTCCAATAGTCTGGAGAAAACAACCTAAGTTTGTCGACAACACGCAAAAGTACTGAAGATCGCTCTCTCCCTCTCTCTCTCTTAGAAAAATCATCCCAGGATTGTATGTGATGTCATGTATGTACTCTTGTGGCATCTGCCGGTGCAGCACTGCTAAACCAATGTACCATGCACAGTAGAAGTTAGTCAGGAAGAATGTTAATTCAAGTTTGCCCCTCTTTTTAAGTCACTTCTGGCCTGGACACCTGGGACCGTAAGTGGTATCATCATGTCCCCCGCGACACATGCTAAGAATGTGGGGCTTTAAGTTGAGACAACGGGAGCCTCACACCATCTTATGAGTAAGTCCCTAACCGCCCTGTGTGCTGCG
Source organism: Narcine bancroftii (assembly GCF_036971445.1). Lineage (NCBI taxonomy): Eukaryota > Metazoa > Chordata > Chondrichthyes > Torpediniformes > Narcinidae > Narcine > Narcine bancroftii. Next base: position 411,961,912 of record NC_091469.1, read on the forward strand.
ATTCAGCTTGCAGCATTGCGCGGCCATTGGGCCAGCTGCACCAGTGGCAATCAAGCCCATGGTGCTGTGCGGCTGTCCAGCCAGCTGCGCAAGCTGCAATTAGGCCTGTGCGTTGCACAGCCATTCGGCCAGCTGCAAGGGCGGCAATTTGGCCCGCTATGTTACGCAGTCACTCAGCCTGCTACACACTGACAGTAAATCTGAGATTCCTTTTATTTGTAGACCTCTTATTGGTCATGCAAAAACCTCTACACAAAGTGCATTTGTAAACAAACAAAGACATGTAAACAATGTGCAATACAGAAGAATTTTAAAAATCAGTATAGTGCAAGAGTCCTTAAATGAGTCCACGATTGAGTTTGTTGTCGAGGAGTCTGATGGTGGAGGGGTAGCAGATGTTCCTGAACCTGGTGCTGTGAGTCTTGTGGCACCTATACCTCTTTACTGATGGCAGCAGCAAGAACAGAGCGTGAGCTGGGAAGTGTGGGTCTTTGATGATCATCTTTGATGATTGCTGCTGCTTTCTGACTGCAGCATTCCCTGTAGGTGTTCTCAGTGGTGGGGAGGATTTTGCCTGTGATGTCCTGGGCTGTGCCCATTACCTTTTGGAGATCTTTACTCTCAGGGCTGTGATGCAACCAGTCAGCACACTTTCCACTACACAAATGTAGAAATTTGCCACAATTTCTGACGTCACACCAAACCTTTGTAAACTCCTGAGGAAGTAGAGGCGCTAACATGCTTTCTTCACTATGCCTTTAGTGTGTTAAGTCCAGGAAAGATCCTCGAGATTGTGACTCCCAAGAACTTAAAATTTCTCACCCTCTCCATCTCTGATCCCACATTGATGGTGAGGCCAAATTTGGAATATTGTGTGCAGTTTTGGTTGCCGAATTATAGGAAGGATATAAACAGAAGAGAGAGAGTGAAGAGGAGATTTACAAGAATGTTTCCTGGGTTTGAGTTACAGGGAAAGGTTGGGCAGGTTAGGAACCATAGAAGATTGAGGGGTGATTTGAGAGAGGCATTTAAAATTATGAGGGGGACAGATAGAATGAATGTGCACGGGCTTTTTCCAATGGGGGAGCGATTCAAACAAGAGGACATGGATTGAGATTGAAGGAGGAAAGTTTAGGGGAAACATGAGAGGGAATTTCTTCACTCATAGGATGGTGGGAGTGTGGAATGAGCTTCTGGCCGAAGTGGTAGATGCGGGTTTAATTTTAATATTTAAGGGAAGGTTGGCTAGGTATATGGACGAGAGAGGTGTGGAGGTTATGGCTGGGTTCAGGTCAATGGAAGTAGGTGGGAGAAGGTGTTCAGAATGGACTAGAAGGGATGAACTCTGCTATTTCTGTGCTGTAATTGTTATATGGTTAATATGGTTTACCTTCACATTATCTGCCAAAGCAACCTCATGTCTTCTTTTTGCCTTCCTAATTTCCTTCTTGAGTATTTCCTTATATATTCTATATTTTTCTAGTGCCTCATTTTCTCCTTGTGCCTATACCTGTCTTTTATACCTGTCTTTTCTTCTTAACCAGATCACCAATATCCCTTGAAAACCAAGGTTCCTCATGCCTGTTAATTTTGCCTTTATCCTGAAAGGAACATGTGAACTCTGAACTCTCAGAATTTTGCCTTTGAAGGCCATCCACTTACTGAATGCATCTTTGCCAGAAAACAACTTATCCCAATCCACTCTTTCTAGATCCTTTCTCATTTCCCAAAATTGGCCTTTCTCCAAGTCAGAATCTCAACTTGAGGACAAGACTTATTCTTATCCATAATGACCCAAAATATTCTCCTACAAATAGTTCTGCCACCTCACCTGTCTGCTTCCCTATTAAAAGATCAAGTATTGAATCCTCTCTCATTGGTATCTCAATAGATTTAGAAATCTTTCCTGAACACATATGACAAACTCCAAGCCATCAAACCCTTTTATAGCAAGGGAGTCCCAGTCGATATGTGGAAAGTTAAAATCCCCTACTACCACAATATCCTGTTTCTTACATCAGTCTGCTATCTCTCTACATATTTTCTCCTCCACTTCTCTCTTTTGGGCAATGTATAATACAAACGTATTATACCTTTCCCGCTCCTTAGCTCCACCTATATGGCCCCTGTCCTGTCTAAGCACAGTTGTAATATTTTCTCCTCCCCCTTTCATTCCTCTCCCTCTATCATGTTGGAAATAATGGAACCCTAGAACATTGAGCTGCCAGTCCTGTCCCTCCTGCAACCAAGTCTCACTAATACCAATAATGTCGCAAACCCACACACCAATCCTCGCCCTAATCCTGTCTGCCTTTTTGACAATATCCCTTGCATTGAAATAAATACACCTGAGAACATTTCTATCACATACAAATCTTTGATTTCTGTCTATACATGTAGTTCTCGCATGACTTTTATCCTCCTCCACCTCACTATCTGCTCTAACACTCTGGTTTCCATCCCACTGCCAATATAGTTCAAACCCCTTAGAGCAGCACTAGCAAAACTACCCACAAGGATGTTAATCCCCCTCCAATTCAGGTGCAAACCATCCTGTTGGAACAGAGCCCAATTGTCCAGAAATATGAAGCTCTCCCACCTGCACCATCTCTTTAGCCACATATTTAGCTGCATTAATGTCCTATTTCAAGCCTCACTAGCACATGGTATGGGTAGGACACCTGAGATCGCAACCCTGGATGTCCTGTCCTTCAACTTTGCACCTAACTCCCTAAACTTTCTTTGGAGGACCTCCTCATCCTTCCTAGCCATATCATTGGTCCCAACATAGTCCACGACATCTGGCTGCTCACCCGCCCTCCTGAGAATACTCCAAACTCGATCTGAAATATTACGGACCCTGGCACCCAGAGACAATAGACCATCCGGAAATCTCAATCTCTTACACAGAACCTTTTACCTGTTCCCCTAACTATCGAATCCCCTTTCCCACCTTCTAACTGAGCTGAGAGTCCAGTCTGGGTGCCAGAGATCTGACCACTACAACTTGTCCCTGGTAGGTTGTCCCCACCAACAGTATCCAAAACAGTATACTCATTTTTGATGGGAACAGCCACAGGGATGCTCTACTCTCTCTCTGTCTATTCCCCTTCCTTCTCCTGATAGTCACCCAGCTACCTGCCTCCTGAATTTTGGAGGTGACTGTCTCCCTGAAATTCCTCTCAATCACGCCCTCTGCCTCTCAAATGATCTGCAGTTCCTCCAGCTCCAGTTCCCTAACTTGGTTTGTCAGGAGTTGCAGCTGGATGCATCTTTTGCTGTCCCAGATTTCCCACTTCCCACAATCGGAGCAATCCACTGCCCTAGCTGACTCAATTACCTCCACTTAATTTAATTAAACTACCTCGCCTGGTCTTACTTCACCAAAAGGAAGCTCTTCCGAAGCCTCTGCTCTCCGAAGCCTCCCGAGCCAAAGCCTCAAAGGTTCACTCCTACACTGACTGGTCCACTCACTCCTCTTTAGCTAGCCTTCCCTTATTTGTCTCTGCTAATTATCTCAAGTACTCACTCCCACAAATCAACACTCTGTTTAACCCTTCAGTTGCCCTCCTTTATAAAATTTTAAAATGTCACTCATCTAGGGGCTGATTTTCTCCACTCCTCGCTCTCAACAAATTCCTCGCTCCTCTGAGTCACTCCTCCGACAACAAAGATACTCCTCTGCAACTTCCTCCCTCTTTCAATAACCTGAGATATAATCCATCAGGCCCTGGGGTCTTATCCATCTTATTACTCTTCAAAAGACCCAGTACCACCTATTTCTTTCTCTCAAAATACCCCAAACCACGAGGATTCTCCATTCTATGCTCCTTCGCATTACCCTTCACATCCTTCACTTTGGTGAATACTGGTACAAAATACTCATTTATTACTTCTCCTGCTTCCTCTGACTCCAAGCATAAATTTCCTCCTTTCTTTTTGAGTAGTGATTTGACAGATATTTTACAGAATTTTTATCCAAATTTCTCATTGAGAATGAAACTCCTTCAAATTGGGCACCCAATTAATGCTCCATTTGTTGTTCCTTCTACTGAAAGACAACAAAGCATCAACATCATGGCTCACATTCCATTTACTACTTTGAACAGAGTTATCCTTCCTCTCCCTGTTATACACCGTGTCCCTATTTTTCTCCTTGGGTTCTGTTTCCTTGCTGTTTGTTTTCCCTCAAATCCCCCTTCACCCCCTGTATCCTGCATTTCTCCCACTTAGACAAAACAGATTCACCATAAAAGACAATCGTACAAAGCTGATCAGCAGCCAACAAAAGTCGATTCTTGTACATGACTCATTCATCCACAGAGTAGTATAAAACAACACTCAGAATGATTGTCTGGAAATTCCAGAAAGTAACTCTCTTAAAACTACATTTCATGGTTCAGATATAAGACGTACTTTATAAAAGTTAATTCCTGAAACAAAAGCAAATATTAGAAGTAATTATAACATTCCATAGTTGCTATGTAAAGTGAAATAGCACATCCTAACCAACTTTTTCAACCTGAAATAGAATGAGGGAAAATGCTCAACCCAGATAATTACCAAATCAAACAGTATCAAAGAGTTGTTTGCTAAAACATCTCTGTATTTATTGAGAGGTACATTAGTTCCAAGAGATAGCAATGGAACTCATAATGAATCATAAACAACTCTGTGTAAAATATGCAACATAAAGAAAAAAACCTTGTCCCCACAGTCTGCCTTGAGCGGAACACATTCAAGAGGAGACTACTGAACAAACACCATGGAAACAACGTTCTGTCCTTACACAGAGGGCACTGCCCATTATGTTGAGCATCTTGACCATTGTGCTTAATCAGCACAGAGTTGGAACTAATCTAGCAGCAGTACCTTCGGCATCCTTGAGATTGTATGAGTCAACAATGGAGCAGAAATATTTTACATAACGACATATAACTTCATGGCCCACCATTTTGTCACACCATCATTGTCCAAAAGTCATGTGACCAACCCATTGAGAAAGAGATATAGGAGTATCAGAGCCAGAACCACCAGGCTGAGAAATAGCTTCTTCCCATGGGTAGTGAGACTGCTGAACGACTGATAATACAAATCCTCCGAGACTCTTACTAATTATTTAACAATATTTATTTATTTATTTTTCTATATGTTTATACATACTGCATTTGTCTGTATGTGTATGATGTCTGTATACGTTTGCAAGTTTTGGCACTCAGGACTGAAGAAAGCTGTTTGGTTGGGTTGAAGACCACAGAGCCCACCTCACTGACAAAAGACAAAGGAGGAAAAACCCAACACCCAACCCCAACCAACCAATTTTCCCTTGCAACCGCTGCAACCATGTCTGCCTGTCCCGCATCAGACTTGTCAGCCACAAACGAGCCTGCAGCTGACGTGGACATTACCCCTCCATAAATCTTCGTCTGCGAAGCCAAGCCAAAGAACTTACACTATTATTAATAAACTTGAACTTGAACAGTGGAGTCACTTTTATGGAGCTATTGATTTGAACAGCAAGGTCTACAATATTCCTCAGCGCCCAACCATTTAGTACATGTTCTACCCCGGTTTGAGTTACAAATGTTGCAACTCTAACAGTTTTGACAAAAGGGCTTTGAGCTGAAATATCATCTCAGTTTATCTCTGCACCCTTGCTGCCTGGCATGCTGAGTATTTCCAGCAGTTCCTGTTTTTGCTTCATCTCTTCTTGTATTTTGTTTGTGGCAGGACATCAAATAAGTAAATCGAGCTTGGTTCAGTTAGTAACACTCTTGTCTCAGAGATAGTGGAGAAAGCATCTAATCTTGGCTGATTTTCTGAAATTATTCTGAGCATTATTCATTGTTAGATATGGTGTTTACAGATGAGGCATTTAACCAAGCCTTAGCCTACTTCTGTGAATTTGTACAGCCAGTTGGTGTTATACAATGATCCAGTCTCCTTCTATCTTAGTCGACTCTTTCAACTAATCTCTGTAAATTGGATTATTAGATCCATTCAAATTAGATACCTTTTTGTTCATGTATAAGGATTGAATGCACTTCTATTGGTTTTATAGTCTGTACTTTTTAATATCCTGAAAATGAAAACAATGTTATCATTATGAAAAATAAACGTTAAATGCTGAAACTACTGTGCCGATCAGAAACATCGGTGGTTTAAAATGCACAGTTAATGTTTCAGAAAGGTCATCAGACTAAATCATGAACATAGATTATTTCTCTGCAGATTCAGCTTCACATTGAGTATTTTCAGCATTTTCACCTTCTTTTATGCCCCAGCATTGCATTTTTGGTTTTGTAGTAATAAGCTAGAAGATCCTTCTCAGTGAACCTGCTTCAGATACCTTGGCAGGTCTGGACTTTAAGTGGCAATGCTTTCAGATGCAAAATACAAGTGGTGATGCATAACAGTATCTTTGTTTTTGGATTTTAGTAAAATCACAACAAACCAGATATGACTAAAGATGCTTTAACTCATTTCCAGGATTTCAAGTGCTAAAGTTTGTGATGTTATCACTTATTTTAAAAGCCGTAATGTCTACAATGAGGAATTCCATATAACCAAATCCTGCCATAATTTCTAGAGCAATTGTATATATTTTTAAGCATGGAACATGATATTTTCTAAATATATGAGTTGATATCGTGATCTTTCTAGACAGTAGGGTCATGGCAGTTTGGTTACTTCTCAAAAATGTAAAAATTGCAAACATTATGTTTGTACAAACAGCTTAAGTTTTAACATATAAAGATATCATAAGGTAAACTATTAGTTCATTGGATACAAATTCCAATTAAGCAACTTCTAAACTTTTCGATAACATTTTATCAAGATATATGAATGAGATCCACCTTTTGACTTCCTTTGACAGACTTTTTAAGAAATGTTAAGATGCAAGTTCCGGTATGGTTTCAGAGATAGGGTTCCATTTGGAAAATCACATTGGAATAGAAGGGAAAAAAGTTATATCTTGTATCATTTCCCTAATTTTCATTTTCAGGAAAGAGACCACTAAATTTATCCCACTATTCTAATTCAACAACAACAAACTATGCTTCTTTAGTACTCTTAAGATGTTTGTAAAACATTTCACATTTCTTCATAATACCGTTACCTGACAAATAATTTAATAAGTTATATAACTTAATAGACCATTGGTTAGATTCACAAAAGTAAAGTTTGCAATAACAATTTCTAATCAAATGAAAGGACAGTGTAATTGAGATCAATAAGTCTATTTGTATCCAGGTGACCATTCCATTACAGAGGGGTTGTTTTCTCAAAAACCATCTGTTTCATTATATTTCTCCCCACAAAATCCCTTGAACCATGTTATAAGTGGAGATGTATATCTATGATTTTTTTTCTCTCACATAGTAATTTATTTAATTAGTGAACACAAAGTGACCCAGTTTCATGGTTCAACAGAAAAAGCAAAAGATTTTGTCAATCTCTATTTATAGTCAATCCATATTGAGGGGCAATAAGATTTGTAAATGACATCATTGTCTTGAATTGTATGCCCTTCTTTGCAATGCCCTCCCCCGATCTGAGGATGAGAACAGAGTTTGTTCAGTGTGCAGTACTGCTGTACTCCATTTGCAAGGCATTTTCATAGGATCATGAATTAGGAAAGGAATGGAATTTGAAGACCAGGGTCCATGGGAGAAAGGTGCTGTAGAAGATGTTCAGGGGATAATGGGTTTAAGCAGAGTGACAGTAGAGGTGGAGTAAAGGCTGAGGGGTTTCTTTAAGGAGCTGACCATAACAACTGGGGCTTCCCACAATGCAATGAATCAGAACACATGCCTCACTGGTGAAGAGTGGCAAGAGCTTCACTCGGGGTATTCTGTACACGTGTCCTCAGATGGGAGAAAGTGAGGCAAGGCAGGGACTATGTTGTATTGAGTGACTAAAAATAAAAATTGACATTTGCTTTTGTAATCTGTGTTTGCTTATTTATTTTTCCCATGTAAATTCTGAAAAAGTGAATCTTATTTTGTATCTCAAAATTTTGGATGACGACCTTTGAATTAATTCTGCAAGGGTGATTTTCTGAATGGTCAGAACACAGGGGTTATCAGCAGCTAACTTCTACTCTGTTAATTATTCAAATAGGCATCTACCAAATGAAAGCATTGCAAATTTGCATTGGATTTTTGATAAAACAGCACAATATAATTACGTTTATTACATCATCCTATTAACCATATAACCATATAACCATTTACGGAGCGGAAACAGGCCATGTTGGCCTTTCGAGTCCGCACCGGTTCACTGATTTTGTGCTCCCTCTTCAGGCATTGGTCCCGGTAGATCTTCATTCAATAACAATGGGCGAATTCAATGCAGGTGGAATCAGACGTAGAAATGTTTGTAAAACATGCAGTTCAATACTTCTGGGCACATTCAATACAGGGTCAACTAGTCCAAGAAATGTTTGTGAAATTGCCAGAATATTTCTGATCAATTTCCATTCGCTACCCAATTAGCTGTTCTCTGGATCACAAAGTGGATTCCATCCATCTCGAGGCACAGCGGAGATGACCTTCAGCACACAGCAAATTCCAAAAGTGTAGTGGGTAGCATCAGAAATGATACATGCCCTTCCTTGATCTCACTTAAGCTTCTGACTGCATCAATTAGGAGGAACTGCAGAGCATCAGCCTCAAATTCTACTGCCTAAAGAAAGTTTGCTCCATTTTATGCTTGCTCCATGACCACAATACTAATCAAAAATTACAGCAAAGCCAATTTCTTTTTTTCTCATGCACTCTCTCTCTCTCTCTCTCTCTCTTTGTAACATTGCACCTCACCTCCAATGGACTTCTTGCTGGAAATATTTCATGCAGTTGTACCAACTCCTATACTCAATGATAAAACACTGCAGACGCTGTGGTTGAAATGAAAACACAATGCTGGAGAAACTCAGTGTCTGTCCTGCCTCTTCCCCTATCCCCTCCCCCTTGTCAATTTGTTCAGATGCCTGTCTACATTTTTTGACACATTAATGAAGGTCTCAAGCCCAGAACATTGGTTATGTATCTTTATCTTTGCTGTATAAAATACATTATTTGACCTGCTGAGTTTCTCCAGCATTGTGTTTTTATTTGTGGCATATTCAACACACTTATTGATACAGGCAAGCATGACAAACACATTCTTCAATATCCTCTCTACCTGTGTAGTCATCCCTCATGAAACCATGTTATAATAATCTTCAAAACTAATCAGTAACTGCTCATCCTAGAGTAACTATATTCCAGAACATGGGTGACCTGAACCTTAATACTTTAATCACAGATAATTCTTACATATGCATATGCTTGTAGGCCAAGCACCAAACCATTATTGACACATTCATTAAGTGTGCATTAGGAAGCTCAACATCCACAACATAAAACGGCTCAGTCAACTTGTCCTGGCTGCGGCATATTGCCCTCTGACAGACAGCAGGTCCCTAGAATACATGGACCACTGCTCCCCTTTGTCACAAACCTGGCATCACCACTGCCTTCAATACCCCAGCACACCACTGGATTGAGGAAAAGGCTGCTTGAAAAGAAAGACCTCAAACCTGACACCAATCACATGTCAGTCAGGAAGAACTAATCCATATCCTCCTTTGTATCTTCAAGACCTGGACTATCTGCAGTAGGCATCTCTATATCACCACTGCCGCCTCCATTAAATCCTCCAAATTCACTGGAAGATAATTAAGTGCACATCCATGGCCTCTCTCAAGCCAAAATCTCCACTTTTGTGGCTCTCGTAGCATTCCATCAGCTATGCTGGACAGGCTATTTCTTATCCATGTCCGACACCAGACTCCCAAAATGACACTTATTCTGAGCCCTGTCATGGGATGAAATTATCATTGACCAATTCAATGATGTGCTCAAAACCTTCTTGAGGAAATACAACTTACTATTGGCTCCTGGGAAATCTCTGGATCATACCTTACTTAAGCAGAGAAGGAGCATTTGGAATGGAATTGAAAATGTTTTGACCCATCTCTTGAACAGTCTGTGGGTCTCTTCCCACAAGATGAAGGGAGGGAGAAGGAGGAGGGAAGAGTACTTTTCTCTCCTGAATTCACATCCCAATCAGTTGAATGTTATTTAACACTTCAGACCAGCAGCTGACACCAAACATGGGGGAATTTGGAGACAGGAAGTGCAGGTGGTGAGTCTGCAGATGGGGCAGAGAGATGGAAACTGCAACTGTCAGATCTAGGAAAACATGGTCATTCACAGATTCTGCTGCAAGGGACTCCAATGAGAACTTTGACAAGGCAGCTGCAGAGAATGGTGCCAGGATGTGATAATGATATTTCTGGTGCATTGGCAGGATTGCCAGAAATCCTGAATGCTCAGAAAGAATGGAAGAGTCTAGCCACAACCATTCCAGTTTATAAGTGAGGAATTAACCCTGGACTCCACAGTGAAGCTGTATTGTTAGAGGGTTATGGCTGCCATATGACAGCACTGCCCACTACCTGGTTGGAAGACACACCACCTGCCAATCTAAGTTTGGTCCTGCTCCCCATAAGTGCACACCTTGCCATTGGCTAATTTAAATACCTTTGGACTTGGCCTTGGGCCACAACCAATTATCTGGGTTGGACTGCCCAGCCCACCAGCACTATAAATGGCACCATGTGTGCTCAGCTCACCCTCTATGCCATCTTTCAGGGACCACCTTGCTTCACCCCAGGCCAAGAACCATGGAATGGTACTGGAGAAATTGTTGGTGATATGTGCATTGTTAAAGGGTTGGGAGCTTTTTAGTTCGTGGCCCTAGTAGAATAGAGCCATGCCTGCAGTGAGACAATGGGTAGTGGGTGACATATTGTTTTTTTTCTTGATTTTATGTACCTAGTTCGATGTGTATGGTGTGTGTATATTTTATTCCTGGTGAAATTTTCCCACACTCATCTATAAATTGTGTACATGTATATATTTTATTCTCTTTACCATTTTCCCATGCTTGTCTTTTGTAAATAAAATCATTTACCACTAGATTGTATTCAGAGTCCTTGCTTTTGAGACCCATCAAATCTGTTTTCTCATTCACAGCAGAAGCCCACCAGAATGTCATTCCTCACCATAAAAAGAGGCCGCAGTGTCTGCATGCTGCCTTGAAGCTGCATAATACTGATGCCATAGCTCAGGATACCACCACTTAGAGCAGTGAGGCATTCTGTGCAACAACAGGTTACAAATATAGTTAAGACACCTCTCTGCAGAATAGCAGTGACTCCATGCTGCTGTCCCCTTTCAGAACTTATGATCTCAATGCCGCCTTGGGTCAGTGGCCTTTCCAACAAAGTGGCTGGCCAAACTAGGCTACTGTCACTCATGTCAAGCTACAGTAGTCCCAAGGGATCCTCCAAATTGTTTACAAGGACGTTTGCAACCTCCTCTATTTCTGCTGTCCATTAAGAGAGTGGCACAATGGTCATGTTAGAGAGGTTGTACCTCATGACCTGTACTATTGATCCGATGACATCAGTTTGAATCCCACCATAGCAACTGTGGAACCTGAATTCATAATCAAATACAGAATAGAAATCTAGTGCCATGAAACTGCCAACTTGTCATTAAGGACCTACCTAGTTTATTATGTCCTTCAGTGCTGGAAATTGCTAACTCAACATTCCCTGCCCTGCAAGCCTCACAATAATATGACTGACTAGTAAATGACCTTGGGGATGTCCTTACAAAGCAATGAAATCCACAACCAAAAAACAAGCATATCCCAACATATGTCACAGTCGCTTCCAAACACCCTGCTCACAGAACTACAGTTCTTCAAGGAACTTGAAGTTCGTTGATCTCTTTAATAAATCACATGTGTCTCGCTCATTCCTTCTTGTGAAGTGAGCACTGGTGATAAGGCCTGCCGTCAGGAGCCCTCTCCAGCTGCCATGTTGCTCTGTTCTCCGTGCCCTCTGCTCCTTCTCCCTGTCACACTGCTTGTCCTAAGCAATGGTGTTAACCTAACTCTGCCTGGGAGCATCTGGACATTGAAAGAGCTTTGAAATCAATTTGGAATGGCCATTTTGAGGTCAAAATGCTGTCCTTGAGATCCAAGACTGAGGAACCTCAGCAATAACGTGTAATGTAGGCCAAGGAAAATGTAATCTTTCCTCTCTTCTTTTAACCCAGTATTGGTAACTTCAGAGGTAGAAGTGGCATTTAGCAGAGTAGTATGCTGCCCCTGTGTCATGTGAGAGATCGGGGAGCAGTCAGGTTTCCCTGACAACTACACTTGAAGGAAGTGTGTCTAGGTACAGCTCCACTCAGACTTCCTGGATTGGTTGGACTGACAGGTGAATAAGTAGGCTACAGAAGCCAGACAGTGTTACACCAAAGAATTTCAGGGAGGTGGCCACATCAAAAGTTCAGCCAGAGAGATTATCAGCTGCCAGGAGGGACAAGCAGATAGTACAGGATCCTCTGTTGCTATTCTCCTCTTTAACAAGCATTTATTGGGGGATGGCCTCTCCAGAAGCAGCTGGACCAATGGAATGATAACTGGCTCTGCTGTACAGGAGGGTGTCAAAGAGTAGGCAAGTGATAGTGATGGGAGACTCTACAATTTGAATCAATGATAGGCATTTCTGTAGCTGTGAGTGAGATGGTGTGGTTACCTCTCTGGAGCCAGGGTCAGGAATCTCTCTGAGACATGGTCCATGTTAGTACAAATGAATGAAAGATGAGTTATATGGAATCTGGAAGAAGGTTAAAAAGCAGGACTTCAAGAATTGTAATCTCAAAATTATTCTCTATGCAACATACTATGATAACTTAATAGAAGTTAACATCGAAGTACTCGAGATGGCAGAGGCCGACAGCATCGAATCCACGCTGTTGAAGATCCAACTGAGCTGGGTAGGTCACGTCTCCAGAATGGAGGACCATCGCCTTCCCATGATCGTGTTATATGGCGAGCTCTCCACTGGCCATCATGTCAGAGGTGCACCAAAGAAGAGGTACAAGGACTGCCTAAAGAAATCTCTTGGTGCCTGCCACATTGACCACCGCCAGTGGGCTGATATCGCCTCAAACCATGCATCTTGGCGCCTCACAGTTCGGCGGGCAGCAACCTCCTTTGAAGAAGACTGCAGAGCCCACCTCACTGACAAAAGACAAAGGAGGAAAAACCCAACACCCAACCCCAACCAACAAATTTTCCCCTGCAACCGCTGCAACTGTGTCTGCCTGTCCCGCATCGGACTTGTCAGCCACAAACGAGCCTGCAGCTGACGTGGACATTTACCCCTCCATAAATATTCGTCCGTGAAGCCAAGCCAAAGACAATATTATGAGAGGCATAGATAGGGTGGAGAGCCAGCACCTTTTTTTCTGGGCTGGCAGTGGCAAATGCCAGAGGACATCTGTATAAGATGAGGGGAGGATTATTCAAAGACTCTTAGACAGGCACATAGATGCACGAAAAATAGAGGGTTATGGGTATGTGGTAATAAAGGTTTAGATTATTGAGGAGGTTTATGCAGGTCAGCACAACATCGTGGGCCAAAGGGCCTTTATTGTGTTGTTCTATGACATTAATGGATGAGAGCAGAGAGGACATAATTTGTATGTTTACAAAATTAGTGTCATTGTGGGCAATGAAAAATATTGTTGAAGTTTATAACAGGATAAAGTTTATAACAGATTGATATGGATGGAATTTAACTCAGACATGTGAAATGATGGATTTTGGAAAGTTACACCAAAACTGGACTTACACAAGAGTCCTTGGGAGTATTGTTGTACAGAGACCTTGGGTACATGTATGTATTTCCCTGAGAGTGGCCAGATAGATAGACAGGTGGTGAAGGTGGAGTATGACATGCTTGCTCTTAAGTGAGAAAACATCATGTTACAGTCATGGAAAATATTGGTTAGGCTGCACTTGAAATATGTGTGCACTTCTGGTCATCACACCCCAGGAAAGATGTACTTCAACGAGAAAAAGTACAGAAAACATTCACAAGGATGTTGGTTTGATTTGAGGGTTTGGATTAGAAGGAGAGATGGGATAGGATGGGTCTGTTTTATAATTTTTTAAAAACATTAAATGTTTGACATGACAACAGGGCCTTCAGGCCCATGAGTCTGTGCCACCCAATTATACCCAATTAACAACAACCCCATATGTTTTGAAGGGAGGGAGGAAACCACAGCAAATGGGGGAAATGCATGCAGACATGGGGAGAATGAACAAACTCCTTATAGACAGCAGCAGATTTGAACCTGCGTTGCTGGCTCAGCACTGGAGCAAAGCAGACTTAGAAGATAAATAAAACAATGAAAGGCATAGAAAGGGAAGATAACCAGAGTATGTTCCCCAGAGTATGTCTAACGCTAGAGGGCATGGATTCAAGGTGAGAGAGAATAGGTTTGAAGGGTTACATTTTTAACCCAAGAAGTAGTTGTATCTGGAATGAGCTGCTAGAAGAGGTGGCAGAGGTAGAAAAATTAACAACATGTAAGACAGATACTTGAATGAGCAAAGCATGGAGTGATATCAAATGAATGCAAACAGTGCGTTTAGAATGGTTTGGACATAATGATTGGCATAGTCCACATTTTGAGCTTCTGCTCCTTTGTGGCATCAGTACTTCAAAAACTGCAAAAAAAAACTTGGAATGATTGAACCGCACTGCTCAGTTAAATTCAATCAGAAATTGTGCTGAAGGTAATTAATGATCCATCTAATTAACACAGGCTGGGGTGAGGGATGGGCTTTCCATGTTGCCAAACTCCTGCTCTTCTGTATAGGTTGAACACTTGGCTGCATCTTTGAAATCACATTTGTCATCATCGACATTAAATCAGCTTTGCGCACAGATTGTCAACACAATCTTTCTGTTTTGCATACTTCCAGCACATGAGGACACCAGCACTGACTGCTGCCTTTCTGACATGGTAGTCAGTCTGATTCATGGTAGAAATGTGTGTTGCACTATGCAATCAAGTTTCCAGTTTAACGCTGCCTATGGGACTATTAAACAGAAAAATTAGATCAGATTTTGTCTGGATGCTGTATTCAAAGCTGCTAAAACATAACTGCCATAATGAAATAGAAAGCAAACACTCAATAGAGTAAAATATCACTTAATGACAGGTTAGAGAGTGCCCTGATCTTGGAACACTGCCAGTCTTCAAGTAACTCCGCATCCTGATGTTCAACAGGCTGGGGTTCTTCATTCACTGTTTAAAAATTCATTAAGTGTTTCTTAGACATGAAGCAGCTAAGTTTGGCACGAATGGTTAGGTTTTACATCATTCAATTGTCAATGGTTAGAGAACCTGCTGAAGGTGAAACTGTGCTGTGCTAATGGAACTCAGAATGAATTTGTTTCCATTTTCTGTTCAAATGTGTTTGTGGAGCCGATGATCACAAAAAAATATATTAATATGTAGATTCCTTTCTGCTTTCAGAAATCCAAGTAGAACGTGACAGAAATACTTAACATTAAGAAACACCCAATGAACTCACAAAAGGAAAAAGGCTGAAAACGGCAATTCTGAAAACTAGAGCAAATTAATTGGAGATTAATTTTAGGAAGGTTTTTCAGAGGTGATGAAAAGAGGGGTTGGTGCTGGGGAGCTCTGGGGGTGGGGAAGTGGGGAACAAGTGGATGTGTCTGACAGCATTAGAAGAATGCTGCTGGGACTTGAGGAGATGAGTGAAAGTGAAAGATTGAACAGGATAGAACTATTCACTGGAGCGTCGGAGAATGAGGGGAGATTTGACAGAGCCATACAAAATTACGAGGGCTGTAAATAGGATAAATATAAACAAGTTTTTTTTCTCTAAGGTTGGGTGAGGCAAGAACAAGAGGACATGGGTTAAGGGTGAAAGATTAAATATTTAAGGGGAAATTAGGGGGAACTTTTTCACTCAGATGGTTGTGAGATTATGGAATGAGTTGCCAGCAGAAGTGGTGGATGTGGGTTTGGTTTCAACATTTAAAAGAAGATTGAATAGGTCCGGTTGCAGGTTGATAGAACTAGGCGGAAAAATAGTTCATCATGGACAAGATGGGCTCTAGGGAGTTAAGCAGGAAAGTCTGTAGACAGTGTGATTGTAGTGTAATACGCAAAAGTGCTGGAAAAATTCAAGAGGTTACACACACAATGTCCATAGGAAACAAAGGGATATAACCTATGTTTCGGGCCTGAGCCCTTCATTCAGGGCATGACTAAAAAACAGGAAGAGAGTGGTGTTCCATAATTACTATGGTGATAGGGTTGCAGAATTGTATAGATCAAGAGTGAGAAGTGAATAGGAAAAGGTATCAGTAACTTTGTAGTAACATTACGGAGTTGGAAGAATAGAAGTTATTGGTCAAGTTTTGAATTATTAAGGTATGTATACTTGTGGCAGGCTGTGCCAAAGGAAAACACACACACTACTGTTTGGGGCAACACCGCTTTATTCCACTCACATAAATATCTAGTTGGCTGCTACAGTGATTCCAGGGGTGTGGGGGGGGGGGGGGGGGAGAGCACACGGTCGGGACCTCGGCTTTATACCATGGGCCGTCTGGGCCCACCTGGTGGTCGGATGTCATTAGGCTGGGCGCCATGTCTCTAGGCCACCTGTTGGCCGAGTGATGTACTGCAGCATATCGTCACAATACTCATCCTGAATATTATGGGCTGGAATCAGTTATTCTGAGCAATCGTAAATTCACAGTATACATATTGTTTGATGCTTACTCAAGCATCTATATGACATTTACTCAAGCATTTGTGCCACCCTTGCATGAAAAGGTTGAGGGAAAAAGTTAACTCTACAGAAAATGGATACAGGTTCATCAAGTCAAGAAAGATTTTTGGTCGCCAAAACCACACTGGTGCTAATTATGGTAAAGGAAAGCCACACATCTTCAATTAGTATGATTTCTTTTAATTAACAAAATAAAAAACTTTGCAGTGACATCATCAATTATGGCTTTAAATCAGTGCTTTAAAATAATAAGAAAAACCTATTTCTCAATTTGCCCTGTAAACCGTTATTGACAGTAGAACGCAGTAATTATCAGAGTTAACTCAAACATGATCATTTTCTGCCTTTTGCCAGATGGCACTTCCCCATGAACATTCACATTGATCATATCTACATTAAATTTTTCTCCGCCGCAGTATTGAAGAATGTGCAAGTTTTAGATTATATGTATTAATGCCGGAGAAAAATCTGGTGCCAATGAACACAACAAAATTTCATTCAAGCATCACATTGCGATGTGATGACACACTTCTTTGTAACCTGCTGCATTAAATTTTACATAATTTATTTTATCAGCTGCCATCATGAAATTTACAGAGCCAGGATTCTAACATTCATAACTGAACACATTTATACAAGTTAATTATAACATTGAGATGGCACACTGCAGTTAGCAGAAATCACAAGTGCTGCGATATGACAGCTTAACAATGAATTTTGCAACAGCCATTAACAACTAAAATAGCTGAAACTAATGGAGCATTTACCTGCATGGCTGTAATGAAGTAAGGCATGGTTTCTGACTCGTGCTAATGTTTGCTTCCATAGGCACTACCATTCTGAAAGTTCTAAGCAACAGGAATTACTGGGCAACAATTCAGCAAAGGTCACTACTTTTTTGTTTTCGGTTCCCAGGAAAGCTTTGGCAAATTATAATGCTACAGTCACTTCCCTGCACCGTACTTTGTTCTGACAGGGGACACCTCTTACATTTTGGAACAACGTAATGTTTCAATCAACTGTAAGAGATCAAGGGTATGTGGGAACAAGAATGGTACCTTCCTACTGCATGTGCAGAGATAAATCCACATAACCTATTGTTAGTGTTTCTTTGAGTAACATAGCTTACTTTGATCTCTCAGCAAGTCCAATTGCTCTTTTATTTCCTCAAAGCTCTGGTTCTTTAGAGTTCTCTTTAGAAAGTGGTCTTAAAATTTGCTTCAACTAGTTTCTCAGGCAGAATATTTAAGATCGTAACGATTTGATGAGAAAAAGAAATATTTGCAAGTCAAGTTTACAGGTGGCAAGTTTGGGTGGCACGGTTAGCAGAGCGGCTAGCGCAACGCCTTTACAGCACGAGAGATCGGGACCAGGGTTTGAATCCCGCACTGTCTCTAAGGCGTTTGTACGTTCTTGCAGATTGCCCGTTCTGCCAATGGAAATACTGTTACCTTCTTTACACATACAAAACCCTTCACAATTTTGAATTGCTCTATCAAATTGCCATTCAAGTGAGACAATTTCACACTTTGCAGGCTCTCCACTTGACAGAACTTCAATCCTGGTGCTGTTACAGTAAATCCATCTGAATTTCAAGGTTTGTTGTCCGCTTTGAGGTTAAGATTCTAGGAATTCTCCAGAGATAATAATGCAAACACAGATACTGCATGGAATCAGGTCCAAACCAAATAAACAATGGAGAGCCAGAAGATGATTCAATCAACTACATAAAAAAAATAAACACAATTGCCAACATTCATGATGTTCTGTAACAATCATACAAGAAGTTATCAGTGACTTTGCTAAGAACCATTCTGATACAATGGGAAGGGAAGAAAGTCTAACTGAGAGATTCAAACCAAGAGTTCCCCAAAAGATGGGCACAAATTAGAGAGGTGGATAGTAAGTAGAATCGAGGGAACAGGAAATCATTCTTGCTGACAAGATATGCTCAGACACTTTGCAAGAGCAAAGAAATAAGGTAGGCTTGAGCTGAGGACTGGAGTTAACATGAGAAGCTTTCCCCAGTGGACAAGAAGAAGAATATGAAGTGAAATGGGCCACTGACCCAGTTGTTTCACTTTAAGCAACAATTAAATCTTTGATCACCTAACAATATGATTGGAAGCAAATGTAGAGAAGGAAGAGGATGTTAGATAGTTGATAGGAATGCATCATCAGTGAGCAGTTTAGGCAGATTAGGGCAGATACTAAGAGTGGCTTTTCCGATCCAACCTGATCTTCCAGTGAGTAGCCAGTTGCCATCTTCTCCAGAGACCAAATAAGATTGGAAAATAAGAACTTTCTGTATCAAAATGGCTTCAATATCTCCAGTTTTTCTTTCCTCTCCTTATTTATATCAGGACCAGTAATTTCATCAAGGAACATGAAAACTGTTAGCATAATTATTTATATTACTTATAGAGATTTGGAGTCTATAAATACTGAGGGAAATAGAAAGCAGTCGGAAGTTGATAGATGTAGATAGTAATCATCATTTGAAAGATAGATAAAGTTTAATAGCAAATGGAAGAAGCTGTACATTATCTCAGAAAAAAATTATATGATGTAAAAAAAAATCACAGGATAACCCAGCATATGGAGAAGAATTTGAGAAACTACTGTGACAGATTATATTACATTTTATATTATATATAGATATATTTTAAAAGAGATAAATTGTGGGGTTTTTAGTTAGGTCATACACAGATACAAACACTTCAATGCAGATCTCATTTAAAATGCCAGAGTTTTGCTCAAGCCAGACAGTCCAGGCTCCGAGAGCCGTTGCTCAAACTTTGAAGAATGCCTATAGAGACTTCACAAGTAGGTGTTCATTGGACCTGCTGTGAAGTAATGGATTATTGTTTTGGAAAGCAACAGATAAATGGACTCAGAAGATTAGGTCCAGTGCCACAGTCTATTTGAATGCAGTTTGCTGTTCAAGCAAGGAAGGTCATGTGGTTTTGCAAGCAGAGAGAGTCAAACAGGCTTTTCTCAGAGAGAGAGAGAGAGAGAGAGAGAGAGAGAGATAGAGAGAGAGAGAGAGAGAGAATTTAGTTTTAAAGTTCTACAGTTCAGCAGCAGTTGGGATTGGAACATGACAAGCTGGCAAGCTTGTGGAAAAACCCCATTTTGAAGATGGGTTGTGAGCTGTTAGTTCAGCCTGTTTAAATCCCTTGTGGTCCATACAAGAAGAGAGGACTGGCTGAATAATGTTTCACTTGAAATAAGGGAAACAAAAAAGGAACTCTGTGATGACCTGAATGAAAGAGGTCATCACCTGGAAAACCCTGATGGGGCAAATTTCTTCAGCAAGATACTGAAGTGGCTGATCGGAAAGAATCAGTTGTGTGTGTCCAACAAGCAAAACATCTCTCTCCGAAAAGTGACAAGAATCTTCCTGAGCAGTAACAATTTATCTCTCAAGCATCAAAGCCTGAAGATTCATAAAATGTTAAATTCTGTGCATAGTATAAGAATTGCCTGATGCCAGTGAACTTGGAGGAGAGAGAAGTGAGATTGGATTGTGCATCAAAGAACTTTACTGAACTTTAGAAGGGGGTTAAGTTAATAGTAATAAGTTAAAGTTTGATCCTGTTTTTATGATTAAAGAAAATTAAAAGTAACTTTTGCTTAAGTAACCATTTGTCTTGGTGAATTTCTATTGCTGCTGGGTTTTGGGGTCCTTGGGCCCATAACACTACACAGATATCTACAAACTTCACTATAGGACTATATGATAACATTTTGTTTATGTTTATATAAGATCACATCAAAAGTTCATCAATGCTGAACAATATTCCAAGGTTCTCAAGAATCGTATTCCAGAAGAATAAAACTCGGGCAGTCTTACTGAAAAGTATGCTAGGATTGGGCTGGAATTCTCAAAATGATTCTCGGTTTCATTGCTAAGTTATTTTCCCTAATGTGGTCTGTTACTATGCAATATGTCAAAAAAAAACTAGTTGGCATTACAGGACAATCAATAGTGCAATCTGAAGTGTGAAGTTACATGCTCAATATCAAAATTGACTATAGCTAATCGAGAAGACGAATCAGTACATTGCAGTCAACCAATTTTCTGAACAAGTTCACATGATGTTGCATTATTCTCCACTTATTCAAAGCACAGATTGAATATGTGCCCCATTGCAGCAAGAACAAAACAATTCATTAACACATAATAAACTTAACGTGGAAAACCAAATTTAATTGATTTGCAATATTTCCAACAGTCGTTGTTATATTCCTCAACACACAGAAAAATAATAAAGGTGTTACTCCTCTTCTTTTGTTCAAGGTATATTGAACTTTGAATATCCTCTGTTGGCAATGTAAACCAGAACCTTGGAATTAAGCCAGTCAACCCAATTACTCTGCTGGCTACAATTTCTGCTGAGCTAACTGTAACCAAATCACTGAATTCAAGTTGTGAATCAAAACCATCTTATGATGTTTCTTTTATTGTAATAAGCAAATGGGTTATTTTAAGACAACTATAATGTATTAGTTATAGAACTCATGACCATGTGGACGCATCCATCTTGAATCCAACCAAAGCTGCCACAAACTAGTCTCCAACTCCCTCTAATGGTCAGGTGGATCACTAGCACTCTATCATTACATCCCCATTCCTTTAGATGTTTAATCTAACAACATGGCACACTAACACAGAATTCAATTCAATTTAAAGTTCAACACAACATTAGCAACACAATTTTTTTAAGTGTACATTTCTTTTTCTTTTAAAGATTTGGTCTGTCAGGTGCTTTGATAACGTGTGTGGATCTTCTTAACAAATGTTCTTGTGGCGGCTCTGCTGGTCCACTATTGTCTAACTCTGGTGATGTTTCCTCTGTTGCTGGGCAGACTGGAACTTCTGTATTTGTTTGTTCCTGCAGTGCCTCTTGTGTTTTCAGCAGGCTCTTTTGATTCCTTCTCAGTATTTAACAATCCTCTTTTCTGACAATGTAGGTTCTTGGATTCACTACCTCCAGAACATAAGCTTTTTTGTCCCAAGTGTTGGAATCTCTGAGTCGCATTATGTCATGTTGTGCCAGTGGCCCTAAGCTTCTTGCGGACTTGTCACTGTTTGCTTTTTGTCTCCATTGGAGATGCTTTTACTTCTGTTCGACATCTTTGACATCTCTGTTCTAGTTTGGGTCTGCAGAATAGGGAAGTGTGGTGGATAGTCTACATCCCGTTAGAAGCTCAGTGGGTGACATGTCACATTCAAGTGGTGAAACTCTATTACTCAATAGAGCTAGATATGGATCTGAGCCACTGTCTAGTGGTTTCTTTTCTTGAGCAACTGTTTAACAATTTGAACTTCTTTCTCTGCTTTAATGTTTAACTGTGGATTCAGAGGACTTGAAGTCGCACATCAGAAATCATATTCTCTGCAAAGTTATGGAACTTTCTACAGCTGTAGCATGGTCCATTGTCACCGTGGACAATTTGAGGAATTCCATGTCTTGCGAAAATTGATTTCATATATTTGATTGCACAAGCAATAGTCATGTTTGGAAACAGAACCATCTCTGGATAGTTTGAAAGATAATCAATAACAGGAAGTAATTATTTCCATCCATGTGATACAGATCAGTCCCAACTTTCTGCCATGGTTCTGCTCAGTCAGTTATTATATGGGTTCCTTTGTCTGCTTTCCGTGATGTTTTGAAAAGGTCTCACAGCTTGAAACCATCCGGTCAATGTCAGCATTTATCCCTGGCCAATAAACAGCAGTTCTGGCCCTCCTCTTGCATTTTTCCATTCCAAGGTGCCCCTCATGCACCCTTTTCAGCACCTCTTGCTGCAGTAATTGCTCTGACTCTGCTTTGTCTGAGGAGACGCCCACTGACAATGCTCAGCTCTGATGTTGTAGTATAGCTGACATTCACCTCTAGGTCATCCTTCATTCAGATTCCTGATGACCTATAAGTGTCCTTTTCTGCATGGATTTCATGTCAGATACAGGAAGTGATTCAGTGATCAGGTTCACTCTGCATCATTGCCCTGGATAATGCATAAGCTAACACAATAAGTTTCCCTGGTGGGTACACCCTCTTAACTAGGCTTAAGTTTTCACATCGTTTATCACCCAGCAGGGACTCATATCCACCTGTGACTTCTGTGAACCTGAGGTGGTACTCTTTATCTTTAACTTTCACATTGAGTTTACTTTCGTTTCAATGTTCTGTCCATTGTAGGCTTTGAACTGTACAGGATTTGCATTGATGTATAGCTTTATCGTCATTGGCCTGATGTCAAGCTCACAGATCAAATTAACCTTTGCCCATCTGTCCAGCTTGAAAGGAATATTGTTCTACTTGTATGCAATGACACTGTCCACCTGTCCTGCTCGTCTCTGTTCACACTTGGCTGTTCAGTGTCTGTTGATTTATAATCTTCCTGCACTACCATGTCAACGAAAAGTATCACTGAGGGCAATTTCTTCTACAGTGTGTAAAGTATGCATGCTTTCACTTCTGTTTTGTTTCCCATTGAAAAAAACATTGCTTTGCACTTATTGCAGACTTTTCCATAGATGGGGCATTGCAATGGTCCATGTTGAATGCCACATCATTTATAAATGAATGATTCTGCTACTTTTTGTTGTTTCCTATATCTCATTTTTTGTTTATGTGTGTAAATAGACATTATAGCTATGGCTATGCCTTTGTTTTCACCGGCTTTTGTACTCTCACTGAACTGTTATGCATACTGCAGAGCTAATTCACTGGTGTGGGATATCTTCACAGCACCAGCTAAGCCAGCTGAGGTAAGCTCTGTTTCTTTCAGGAACCTCTCTCTCACTTTCTAATCAATAATCCCAAACACAGTTTGATCACGGATCATTGAATCTTGCAGCGATCCAAAATTGCATGTTCTTGCTTTTAGTTTTAAGTCTGTTAAGAAATTATCAAAGTTCTCTCCCTGAAGTTGTGTGCGTGAGTGAAACACTCACCTCTCAAACGTTTCATTTTT
This sequence comes from Narcine bancroftii, assembly GCF_036971445.1. Taxonomy (NCBI): domain Eukaryota; kingdom Metazoa; phylum Chordata; class Chondrichthyes; order Torpediniformes; family Narcinidae; genus Narcine; species Narcine bancroftii. The sequence goes on from NC_091469.1 coordinate 411,985,657, forward strand.
CTTTGGTGACCAGTCTTCATTATACATCTGAATAACCTTGACAAACTTGCCCTTGTCTTCTGCCGCAGCAAAAACAAATGTGTTGAAACCTCTAGTGCTTGAGCTCTTGACATGGTAAGTAGCAGCACAATCCTCTCTGCATTACGTTTGCTATTGAGTCCAAAGGCTTGCAGGTACAGCACGAATTGTTGTTTGAACAATCTCCACTCATGGTCAATATTTACAGTCCAATTTGCAGCATCAGACCCATCATACTTCCCATTTCTCCACTTATAATGACTAATGCACACTCTGCACACTCCTGGTGCCATGTGTTGTTTCTTTTATTGTAATAAAGAAACTTGGGTTCTTTTATAAACAACTACACTTTATAGAACTCATGACCATGTGGAGGCATCCAACTTGAATCCAACCCATGCTGTCACAAACTAGTCCCTGAGTCCCTCTAATTCTCAGAGGATCACTAGCACCCTATCATTACACATATGTCCAGAATGTTTGATGTCATGTAACAAACCAATGATTTCAAAATCTGTTTTGATGTTTTTCATACATTATTAATAATAAAAAATAATTAGCCTTTTAGCCAAGGAAGACTCTGCTTGCCGAAATTTATCAACAATTCTGTATTTAACCAATTTTGGCATTCACAGAAGCTAACAGATAAACATGTGGTAATTAACCTTAACCCGCAGTACTCTGCAGATGAAATGAACAGAATCAATGCTTACCCAATACTTGTAACAAAGGATCCAAAGCAACAATTGATAAGAGATAAATTATAATAGAAAGTTAACAGCATTCTGATGAACTAATATATACAGTCAATAAAGCTTAGAAATAGGAAAATATTGCATTCATTGGCAAAAAATGTTGCATGAAGAATTTTTAAAAGAACTGAACTTTAAACATCGTTTTTCCTCAGAGATAAGGTAGAAAAACAAATTGTATAATTTTGGCACTGCATAGTTTGGCTCTGGTTTCCTGATTAAGAGAGAAATTAGATAATGTAGCTTGTTTTTTTCTAAGCTTATGATGTGAAAGCACTTTATTAATTGTAAATGAATACCTTATTATTGGTTTATTGGAGTACAGAATAAAATACATTTCATACTGAGGGACCTGTTTCCAATGTCTTAAAAACAATTCCTTTGTTTCCAACAATAGAAGATAATCTAAATTTGGTAATGAAAGTGACTGTAAGGCGACCATTTTTTGGAAAGCAAGAACGCTATGAGACATTCCTGACTGATTTCATTCTGCTTGAGACAGGAGATCACGGAATATTTTACATCTGTCTATGATTTAGTTATGGTTTACTTTAAGATGGAGCATTAACTATTCTGTAGGAGACAGTATAATCAGTACAAATTTCACATCTGATGACATATATCAGGTCACTCATGAAGAAATTCAAGTGATAGAATAAAATCATGCATGCTTCCTTTATGTACTCCAACAAGAAAATGAACAGGTATTGGTTATACCTTTCCATCTGCACAAACCAAGCGATTCATCTTCTCAATTCAGTCATCCACCTTTAACAAAAATTAAAGTCTGCTTGGCTGAAGTAACCTCTTCAGAGACGGGAATGGTTTTGCTGTCAGCAACATGAACCACAATATAAAAATCACTCTTGAAGTCATGAAATTTCAAAATATCATGGCCTTTGGCTAACAAATGAACCTTCTCTGGTATCATTTTTGTGATAGATATAACAAAGTAATGATTAAACTAAATTTTCCAGTGCTGAAGGCCTTTCAATGATCTACTTAAAATCCAAAGGGTGCTCTCCTTTCATCTTGGAGTTGGCAATCCCACTATAATTAAGTTCACAGCATGTAATAATTTAGACCTCAATAAGACCAGGCACTTGAATAAAATATATGATGGTGAGTTTTTTTTACTATTTTAAAGAACATTATTAGTGGACGCTGTTTTAGAAATGGAGCTCCAAAAAAGATCCATTGTTTCCATTATTTACAACAATGGTAGTCCGGTGAAATGTAACCCTGTTGACAGGGTATCAAAACATTGCCATGCCAGCATCTTTCATGATATCACTCGATGGATTTGGTAGCTGACAGTAGGCTCAAAAGAGGCTTCCAAATTTGCTGACACCACAGACGTCAATGTTCCATCAACTCACTTGAAAGCCACTTTGAGTGAACCAATGAGGAAATTAGACAGATAATTCATTGTCCTGGCCAACAACGAACTGAAGCAGGAAATGGATAGTAGTTAGGGGATAAGTAGAAAGAATAGAACAGAGGAGAACTAAATAAATGCGGCTCCATCTATAAGAAACCTTTCACATCCCTCAGCCCTTGTGTTTCAATGGAAAATGCAGATTTGAAACATAAATAAGGAGGGAATTCCAGCCATGTAACAATTCCACTAATGTAACAATCTTTACATTTGCTATATAAGTGTCACTTTCTAATTGAACAAAAAGCAATGATCACCAAATTCTCAGCATGCACAAAGGCATATTAAATAGTTGCTGTATAGCAGTTTAATTAGTGCCAAAGAATTGTGGCTGCAGAATATATAATGCATAAGACTCTAAGCATTGTGTGTGAGACATTGACCTCATTTTGTTAACTTACACAAAGGACTTTATATCATGTAGTCTGTAGCAACAAAGTTGGTGGGGGTGGGGGGGGGGGTGGTTGTTATTAGCCTTGCTCATGCAATGCAAGGAGAGGCCTGGGAAGGAGGGGCCAGGATGGGACAAATTCGATTCAAGACATTTCTAGAATGATCAAAACATCAAAGGTCAGGGCATTTTGGGTGTAGGGGGGAATGAGAGGGTGTTGCAATTGGGTGGTGGAAGGAAATGATCAAGATTGAGTTGTAATGATCAGGGAAAACACAAGTCAAGGAAAATTCATCTTAAGGCAAAGCTGCCAAAGATAGTGGGGGTGGGGGGGGGGGTGGAATTAGCGATGGAAGATGCGGAGATTGTAGGAATTTTAAACTAAAGTGGACTTATCTGAACTTCATTCACAGTGCCAGATACCATTGACTTGTTCCTTCTCTACCATTAGTGGTGTGAGGCCTGCTATTGCATCAGTTGTCTAAGCCATTTTCAGGTCATGCATACATACAAGTAAATGACTGCCATGGCATGTTTTGTATATCACATCTAGGCTCCTCTGTGTTTTAATGATGAAAGAAATGGAAGAACTAGAAAGAAATAGAGGACTTTGGGCAGTGCATGTCCAATGTCAATATGAGTTTATTGTTATAAACAGATGAACAATCTACAAATGCACCAAAATTCTTACTTGCTGCAGCCAAACAGGTTTGCAGGGCACAATATTTACAATAACAAAATTTAAATGACCACAAATGCAAGACAGAAAAAGAGATAATAAATATCAAAGAATAGACAAATAAATATTCATGGTTGCAGTTTGTGCAAGCAAAAAAAAAAAAATTCCATAGTGGAGACGCATCTTTTGATTGTCCTGGGTCATTTATGATTAGGTTTAGAGTATTACAGGGAGGTTCAAGAACCTAATAGCTGTTGGATGAAAACCATGCTTGAACCTGGGGTTGCTGAACTTCAGGCTTCTCTACCTTCTTCCCAAAGGTAACTACAAGAAGAGGCTGTGACCAGGGAGATGTGGGGGGGGGGGGAGGGGGGTCCTTTATGATGTTGGCTGTCTTCTTCAGGCTGCGCCTCACATAGATACATTCAATGGATGGGAGGTTGATGCGCATGACTGACCCAAAATAAGTTTCACTACAAGCTTTGTGAAATATCTCCCAATGAACTTTGGAAACAAAATATGTACATTTATATGTATAGTGCAAATAACATTTGAGTTTTCCACTACAAATGTTAAAGCTGTACTTTGACCTGATTTTCATTCCTCAATCATACTGATTTACTTACTGGTGGCAATAATTTTGTTCCAAACTGCTTTTTATAAATAATAGTGTCCAGAATATCTTGGTAGTGGTGAGTAGTCTGTACTCACCACTGCCCATTCCACCAGCTTTAAACTTACTGGGAGTGGATCTTCAAGTGGTAACTTCCAGGGCAGAATGACTCTCTGTAGATGTTGAAGTTCTGCACAGCACAGGGTTGGTCAATGTTTGAGGCCTGAACAAGCCCAGCAAAAAGAATTGCTTTGCTCCTTTAAAGCTGTCAAAACATTACAACGTGTGTGAAAGCCACATGTTCAGATACATTCAGAAACTAAAAGTTAATCAAATTTTAATCAGAGTAAGGAATTTGTATACACCTGTAGCATTAGGAAGTGAGAGTCTTGTCTGAGGATTAGAAATAGATTGTTCAGGAATAAAGTTTGGAAATTATTCAGCACCCTGAGATTATTTTAGCATTAGAGCATTCTTTTACAAGGGGTAAATTATGGTGGGTCAACTGTTAATTTATGAACTGAGGTTGATAGATTCTTGCCAGCCATACATATTAGAAAAGGTCACAAAAAAAGCCATGACTGGCAGACTTGGGAAGTTTCATGGACCAAAATTGTTTTATATTCCCATGATCTAATGTGGTCTAACAAGGGCATTGTTTAGCTAGAGCAAATTATCTCTGCTGGGAGGATCACATAGCCTCTTAATTTTGAATCACTTTAATTAATTCTAATAAAATTGGTTATATTTCATTATGGATCTTAACCTCTTCATCTAATTTTCATATCTGATTCACAAATAGGGAGAAGATAGAAATCTACCCCAAATGATCATTCAAAAACATTATCTATTTTAAGTCATTCTATTGTTTCTTTCCACATAGTAATTTAAAGGTCAGGACTAAAATAATATTTAACCCTTGATTGATGGGTAAACTTGTTTTTTTAAGACATTAGCAAATATTGCTAATGCTCTAAATGACTTCTATGACTCTATTTTCTTATCCCTTAATGCACTTGTGGTGTGATCTTAATTTGAAATGTATCACAACCATGAAATTAATGTCCTACAGAAAATGCAATCACAAAGTAAAAAAAACTGTCCAAACATATTAGTGCTCTGCTTTTCTTCTTTTCTAGTGTATCACCTACATCCACTTATGACCTCTTTCCTGTTAGCCTGTACTCCTTCCCTGCTCATTCCTCCCTCCTCTCCTTTCGCCCTCCCCTGAACATTTTATTCATGTGCCTCTCTGCTTTTTGCTCATCCTTGATGAAGGGCTCAGGCCCAAAACATTGGTTATCCTTTTCTTTCTGAGGATACTGCATGGCCTGCTGAGTTTCTCCAGCATTTTTATGTATTGCACCACAATCAAAGCATCTGCAAACATTCCCAATTAATCCCTCTCAAACTAGTATTCCAGCTCTTTACTTCAATATCCTTTCTGTGATAAATATTTTTCTCTTATTAAACTGCAAGTTGGGTTAGAGGGAGGAATTAATGGATTTGAGATGCAGCCATTGGAGGAGATGAACATCCACACAAGAAAGTACATGTTGGGAGGGAAGAGGGAAGAATAGTGGGGCAGTATTCAATGTCAAGATTGCAGTCTTAGGATCATAAGAAATAGGAGTAGGACTAGGTCATCTGGCACATCAAAATGGTGCAGCATTTAATAAGATCATGGCTGCACTTCTGTAATTTCTAATTCCCCTATTCTTCAAAAATCTATCTAGTTTTTAAAAAATCTACATTTAATGAGGCAACCTCAGGTGTTTCCTTAGGCATTACTCTCTAGAAGTAGTTCCTCCTAATATCTGTCTGAAATCTACTTCCCCAGAATCTTGAGGTTATGTCCCCTTGTTCTAATCTCACCTGCCAGTGGAAACAACCTCCCTACTTATATCTGATCTATTCCTTTCATCATGTTATATGTCTCTAAAAGATCGCACTCATACTTCTAAATCCAATGAATATAGTCCCAGAATATTCAATCTCTCCACATAATCTAACCCTTTCATTTCCAAAATCAACTGGTGAACCTCCTCTGCACCACCTCCAAAGCTAGTGTATCCTTTTTCAATTTCAAACTCATATTTGGCTGTTTGCTGAAGTTGGTTTCATCCTACTCCATGATGACGTGCAAGTCATGATTTTAACCAGCAGGTACATTATGAAGTCAATCTCAGTACAGTATGTTATAATTATAAATACATGAAAATGGCCTTTATCCTAAATACAGTAAAATTCTTGTTATCTGGAATTTAAGCAACTGACAGCCTCAAGAAACCGGCAAAAAAAATTGTGAAAAAAATGTTTAAAAAATGAGTTTAAAATTTGCACCCTAAGTGGTTAGTTCACCAATCACGCAACTCACAATCTGGACCAACCAGCAAATACACTTATCCATCATCTACCAATCCCCATAGATGCCGGATACTCGGGTGGGGTTACTATATTCAGAACACAAAGATCCTCTAGCAACCTACTCCTGCTGTACAACACTGTCCTCAGCCAATAAAGTTCTAAAATTAAACCACGTAAAATGTAGACCTCATTTGTTTATATTTAGGGAGCCACCTTTCAGGAGACATTGGTGATGAATTTCATCATCATCTTTATTGCAGCAGTGGTCTTTGGTCATCTGACTCATGCTCTACCAGGCGGCTTGGATTCTTACACTCTGGTGTACTTCAGAGATATACTAATCTGTAGAAGCATAGGCATTAGGAGCAGAAATGGCCCCTCAGCCCCACTCTATCCTTCAAGAGATTCATGACCAATTATTTACTTTGCTACAGCATTCCTGCCTTAACCCATATCTCTTGATCTCTTTGCAGTAAGATATCTATCGTTTTCCTGAATATACTACCTTCTGCAGTGAAGAATTCAGCAGGTATACCTTTGAGATAAGAAATTTCTCCTGATCTTGGTTCAAAACCTGAATGCTTGTTTTGGATTCTTTAACCATTGGAAACATCTATATCCAACCTGTCTTTTCCTGAAATGCCTTCACATTCTTGTGTACTCCAGCAAATGTAAGCTTAACTGACAATCATCCTGGCCATTCCAGGACTCAGACGAGTGAACTTTATTGCCCTTACTCATGACAGGAACATCTTTTCTGAAGTAAAGAAGTCAAAAGTGCACATAAAATCTCAGATGTGGCCTCATCAAGGTCCTATAGGACCACAACAAGATACTGCTACTGTATTCAAATCTTCTTGCTTGGAAGACAAAGCAACATTTATCTTTCTTTCAGTGACTGATTAATAACAAAACACAGATCCCATTACATCTTCTTGTTTGCCACTTCACCATTCAGGTAATAATCTGCCTTTCCAGATTTAGAATCATTTTGTACACTTGACATTTATCATTGTTAGACTACTTGCACCATGCTTTTTCTCACTTATACAACTTGTCAAAGTCACTTGAAGTCTCTCTGTATTCTCCTCACAAGTCACACTCCTCCGAGTTTTGTGTTTGCAAATTTTAACATGTTTTGAGTGGCATGGTTAGCACAACACTATTGCAGGGCCAGCGACCCAGGTTCAAATCTGGTGCTGTAATGAATTTGTACGCTCTCCCTGTGACCTGTGTTGATTTTTTTCCAGGTGGTTTAGATTCCTCCTACATTCCAAAGATGTACAGAAGTAGATTAATTGGTCACATGGGTGTATTTGGGTGGCATGGGCTCATAGGTTAGAAGACTCTGTTACCATGCTGCATCGCTTTATTAAATTGTTTTTAAAATACATTAAGCTCAGTCAACCAAATTGTCGATGAACATTGTGAATAGTTGAGGCCCAAGCACTGATCTCTGTAAGTCCCCAGTGGACACTGCTGGACACCCAGTAAAAGACTTTTTTATTCCTGAGTGAAGAAAAAGAGGTTGGAGGCACTCAATGGAGCAGGCAGTATCCATGGATAGAGATGGCCAGTCAATGTTTTGAGTCAACATTCTTTATCGAAATTGATCATTTCTACCTATGGATGCTGCCTGACCTGCTGAGCCCCTCCAGCTTCTCTTTATTCACTCAAGATTCTTTATCTGCAATTTTTTCTCTCGCCTGTTTAATCTTACTCTGTTTCTTCTGTCAACAAGTTCTCATTCCATGCCAGTATATTCACTTCAGTCCCATATGCTTGAATTTTGTGCATAAAGCTCTCTTGAGGATTTTATCAAAAACCTTCTGAAATAAAATATACCAAATCCACTGGCACTCCATTACTTATTACTGATTACAACACAAAAAAAACCCACTTGTTTAGGAAAGCACAACTTTCATTTCATAATTCCTTGTTTAAACACCAATACCAATAATGGTTTCAAACATGTTCTGGTATCGAATCCCAGACAACAGATTTTAACAATTTCCCCATTATTGATGTTGTGCCTATTGGTCTGTAATTGCCTCTTTTATAAGTAGTGGGGTTTGGTTTGCCATCCTCCAATCTTCAGTGGCTAAACAATAACTTGGAAGACAACCAATAACTTAGTACTCTGCAATATAGATTATCAGATATGGGGAATTACTAACAACTCCTCCCTCGATTGAGGTCCTTGGTTACCTAACATTTTTGGGAGGTTTGTCGTCTTCCCCTTATTAAAGCATAATCAATGTGTTCCAATTATGTTTTCCCACATTTATGTCCAGTTGGGACCCATATTTGTTTTCATAGAACACAGAACATGACAGCACAGAACAGGCTCTTTGGCCCACGATATTTTGCTGACCCAGTTATACCAACTAAAAAAACCTAGATCCTCCCTACCTCATAACCTTCTGTTTTCTTTCATACATGTACCTGTCTAAGAGTCTATTAAATGACTTTATTGTTCCAGCCTCCACCACCACCTATGGCAATGCATTCCATATGCCTACAATTCTCTGTGTAAAATACTTACCCATGATGTCTCCCCTAAACTTTCCTCCCTTCACTTTGTACAGGCTACAACCCTGTGAACAAGGGTTCACACTAACTCTTTTCTCTTCATATCCTCATGGAAGCTTTTACGGTCAGTTTTTATAGACTCTGAAATCTTAATCTCCTTTTCCATCTTTTCCCTGAATATGTTTTTTACATTCTTTGGTGAATTTTAAAGGGCTCACAATCCCCAGGCCTGCTGATTTTCCTGTTAATTTTATGATCCTCCTTCCACACTATTCCTTATTTTTTTCATAACCCACAGATGAGCCTTCCTTCTTGACTTATATCTGTGTCAAACAGGAATGAATGACCCTTGCTATTGTGTATGACGAGCACTGTCACAACATCGTAGAAATGCCATCCAAGTTGCCTACAGAATCCCTGATGTCATGATGGAAATACTCATTGAGCTCTGTCACAGCCTGTGTTGTTCATAGACGCCTGGCCTATGGAAGCTCAAAATGAAGAAGGAAAACTTGGGATGGCAGTGAGAATATCAGGTTTATGCATCAGCAATTCACAGAATCCCAATGAAAAAACTGACATCACCCACTAAAATAACCAACCAAATGCCAAGTCAAAGGCCACTGACCCACCTGTGACAGAGTCTACAGGTTCTAGACTGGTTTGTCAGCCATCTTGGGACCCATAGAAATAGAGTGGCAGCAAATCCTCCTGTTTCCCAATGGTTAGGGTTTGATTTAGGTGTAGAAGTGGTGCAAGTTGAAATCTTAGTTCTCACTGCTATTGTTAAAAAGATCACTGTATCTAAAAACATATCACTGAAGTTATTGTAAGAACTGAAGCTTATTTAAAGAATTAATTAATTAATCCAAAGGCTCTTTTCATCTTCATCAATTTTAGTGCACCAGGATTGGATTTTTGAACTATGTCATATACATTGTCACATTTGATCATTCTACTTGCTTTACATGCATTGTTTAATGATCTTCAGAGCCAGAAGCCATAACATTTGTTACCCTGCCTTTTAAGTTGAATTTGAAACATAATATAGTGCACACATGTTTTGTATGAGCTCTAGATTACCTCCCATATCTGGACCCCTTCCTCCATCAGATCTCATTTGGATTTCTTTATCTGGTTTCTGGCATCTGCACAGATCAACATATCATTTGTGAAACTGTGAACAATAATCACAGCATCTTCATCTAGTATCTACATCATTTCCTGCTGAATTTCATTGCTAAATTGTTCCACACTGTGCCTTCACCCTTAAAATCAACTTCAATATGAATTACTCCTGATGATAAAAGGGGCAACAACTTACCTAGACCAAGATACAGATGGAGGGTTAGTTTTTGAAATATAGGATATTAATAGAAGATTAATAAAACTATACAAATTGCCTGTGAAATAATTTAAACATTACTACAATCTCAACTGGGGGATCAAAGGCAATAATCTGTGGGGATAAATTAGTTGTTGCAGGAGAATTAAAATAGGGCTACAGAAATAACATGACTTGCAGTTAAAGGACACAGACAGTTAAAAAGATGAGAAGATAGGATAGTTGGAAAATTGCTAGGTGGCTGGACTAATTCTGGACAACAATGGTCAAAGAGAAAAGGCTTGATTGTGCAAAAGGATAATAAGGATTTTATACCCTACTAATCAGGGAACTACATCTAAGCCAAGTTTCGTCTCTTAAATTGCATACAAAATGTGCACTAAATATAGAGAGAAAAACAGCTCTTGAAGTCAGATTCCCTAAATCACTGAGATTCTCAACAAATGGCACATTTGTGTTTGGTTGAATTCCATCAATTCTCTGTACCCTTTACATTATGTGTGTACTAAATAGAGAAAGGGCCAAGTGTTGATCTTTTATTGCACTTCCTCAAAAGAATCTTATCATGGTCATGTGTTTGAGTTCAACTTCTTGGCTCACTTTATTCTTTAACTACACTGCAATTTAGGGATTATCGTTAATTATGCATTTTCAATGAGAACTCTTGGTCAACTTGCCATGAAAGTTGATAAGGTGGTGAAGAAGGTACATGTGCCCTGTGCTTCATTAATTGGGGGAATGTGTTCAAGAGCCATGAGGTAATTTGTAGATCTATGAAACTCTGGTTAGACAACACTGTTCAGTTCTGAACACCTCATTACAGGAAGGATGAGGAAGCTTTAGAAACGGTGCAGAGGAGATGCTATCTGGATTGGAGAACGTGACTTATAAGGAAAGGCTGAGGATCTAAGGCTTTTTTTCTCTGGAGCAATGAAGGGTAAGAGATGACTTTATAGAGCTGTATAAGATTATGTGAGGCCTAGATAGGTTGGGCAGCCAGCACCTTTTTCCCATAGTGACCATGGCCAATACCAGAGGACATTTGTTAGAGGAGACAAGTTTAGGGGAGATGTCAGAGGTATAATTTTTACAATGAGAGTGGTCGGTGTCTGAAATGCATTATGGTTAGAGTGGCGATAGTGGTAGAGACTGGTACAACAGGAACTCTAAAAAAAATCTTTAATAGGTGTATAGTTGCATGAAAAATGGAGTGTTTTATGATGTGAGAGAAGGAAGGGTTAGATTGTTGTGGAATAAATTTATAAAGGTCGGCACAACATCATGTGCTGAAAGGTGTATACTGAGTTGTAATGTTCTATGTTCTAGTTCTGGCATGAACTGACAAGGAGCTCATCATCTTCTTGAAAAAAAAACTCTACCATAAACTGTGACCCATGCAAATTAATAAACATGTGTATTGTAATGTGTACCACAGAGAGAGGAATTTGTTAGAAATTCTAACACACACAATTTTGAATTAAAGTATAAGATTATTCCAATGTGTATGAAAACTGAAATGTACAGCTCGGTGATTTAGGTGACATTGCATCATGCATGTTTTTGTAGAGGTTAAATATAAGAGCATCATTGGTGACTAGGTGTAGAATGAGCTAGTAAATTAATTCTATTTCGCTAACTGCTGTTGTCAGGATCTATTTTTCTAATGCATTCAAAGAATTTGGCAGCAGTTTCTGCTGACATTCAGTAGAAAAGTTAGCTTTTAACAGGTCATAAAAGCATAATCAAAAATAAAATGTATTTCTTTTTTCATTGATGACTCTGTAAATGTGATAACGATGTAGAATGTTGGTAGTATTAACTGTGATACATCTCTTCCAGATGAGCTTATTGCCTTCTATGTTCATTTTGAAAGGGAAAACCATGAAGTTTCAGAAAACCCCAGTAACTCTGTGCTCCCAGTTTCTGAGCCTGACATGAACAAGAAGGTAAATCCTCGAAAAGCGCCCGGCCCAGATGGTGTTCATGACTATGACCTTAAAACCTGTGTGAACAACTGGCTGGATTCTTTCTGGACATTTTCCACCTCTACTGCAATGATCAGAGGTCCCCAGCTGTTTCATAAGGACTTCTATTATCAAGTGATCCGCCAGTGGCACTGACGTCCTCTGTGATGGAGTGCTTTGAGAAGATGGTTATGGAGCAGATCAATGCATGACTAAGGAAGGACATAGATCCACTACAATTCACTTATTGGCACACCAGATCAGCAGCAGATGTCATCTCAGTGGCCCGTCTCAATACATTTTATCACCTAGACCACAGGAACACTTACGTCAAGCTGTTGTTCATTAGCTATAAATTGGCGTTCAACGCCATCATGTCAGCAAAACCCAAAACCAAACTAAAGAACTTGAGACTCCTTTTGGCCCTTCAACTGGATCCCTGACTTCCTCATCAACAGACCTCAATCAGTATAGATCAGCAACATCATCTCTTTCACACTGCTCATCAACGCAGAGGCATCCCAAGGCTGCATGCTTATTTCCTACTTGTACTCCATGTACACTCATGACTGTGTAGCTAACTTCGGCTCCAATTCCACCTACATGTTCACTGACAATACCACTGTTGATCAATTCATGAGAAATGATGAGTCAGAATGCAGGATGGAAATCAAGAATCTGGCTGGGCGGTTTCAGAACTACAATGTTGCTTTCAACATCAACAAGACCAAAAGCTTATTGTTGATTTTAGAAAGGAAAGACCAAGGGACCACCCACCTGTATGCATTGATGGAAGGGGTCAATCACAGGCTCCAAACTACTCCTCCCCCATCCATTGAATACATCTATGGGGCATTGTGTCAAAGCAACCAACATCATAAAGAGCCTCAATCCCATGCTGACAACCATGGATTGGAGGGTAGCTAATGTTACCCCACTATTTAAAAAGGGGGGTAGAGAAAAAGCGGGGAATTATCGGCCGGTGAGCCTTACATCAGTAATAGGCAAAATGATGGAATCCATTATTAAGGATGTAATAGCGGAGCATACGACTAGCAGAGAAGGGATCGGACAGAGTCAACATGGATTTACAAAAGGTAAATCGTGCTTGACAAATCTATTGGAATTCTTTGAGATGGTGACAGGTAAAATAGATGGGGGAGAGCCAGTGGATGTGGTGTACCTGGACTTCCAAAAGGCCTTCGATAAGGTCCCGCATAAACGACTGGCTTCCAAAATCAAGGCTCGTGGGATTGGGGGAAAAGTATTGATGTGGATTGAGAACTGGCTGGCAGGTAGAAGACAGAGAGTTGGGATAAATGGCTCATTTTCTGAGTGGCAGGCGGTGACCAGTGGGGTACCACAGGGATCTGTACTGAGACCCCAGCTGTTCACAATTTACATTAATGATCTGGATGAGGGGATTGGATGTAATATCTCCAAATTTGCAGATGACACTAAGCTAGGAGGGGTTGTGTGCACGGAAGAGGGGGTCAGGAAGCTCCAGTGTGATTTGGATAAATTGAGGGACTGGGCAGATACATGGCAAATGCACTACAATGTGGATAAATGTGAGGTTATCCACTTTGGTAATACAAACCGGAGGGCAGATTACTATTTGAATGGCAATAGATTAAGAGATGGGGAAGTGCAGAGAGACCTAGGGGTACTTGTACATGAGTCTCTGAAGGCGAGCATGCAGGTACAGCAGGCGATTAAAAAGGCAAATGGTATGTTGGCCTTCATATCAAGAGGGTTTGAGTATAGGAACAAGGATACCTTACTGCAGCTGTACAGGGCCTTGGTGAGACCCCATCTGGAGTATTGTGTGCAGTTTTGGTCACCTTATCTAAGGAAGGATGTTCTTGCAATGGAGGGAGTGCAGAGGCGATTCACCAGGAATGGCAGGAATGACTTATGAGGAAAGATTGCGCAAATTGGGATTGTACGCACTGGAGTTTAGAAGATTGAGAGGGGATCTCATAGAGACATATAAAATTCTGGCAGGACTGGACAGAATGGATGCAGATGGGATGTTTCCAATGATGGGAAAATCCAGAACCCAGGGCCATGGTTTGAGGATAATAGGCAAACCATTTAGGACCGAGATGAGGAGGAATTTCTTGACCCAGAGGGTGGTGAATCTGTGGAATTCATTGCCACAGAGGGCAGTAGAGGCAGGTTCATTAAATCTATTTAAGAGGGAATTAGATCTATTTCTTCAGTATAAGGGTATTAAAGGTTACGGAGAGAAGGCGGGGACGGGGTACTGAACTTTAAGATCAGCCATGATCTCGTTGAATGGCGGAGCAGGCTCGAAGGGTCGAATGATCTACTCCTGCTCCTATCTTCTATGTTTCTATGTTTCTATGTTTTAACCTTGCCACCACCTTTGGATAGAAGGACAAATCCTGAAGACCAGCACCTCCAGGTTCAAGAATTGTTTATTTTCAGCAGCGATCAGACTTTTGATCCTCCCCTTGTTCTACTCCAACACCACAAACCAACTATCTGCACTATTGCACGTCACTATATTTTCATGAGGATAATTGAATATTTATTATTATCCAACTTTTTATTTTATTTGCCTCCTTTGAATGTAATTAAATATATAATTGGAGTTGTTTTTTTAAAAGAAACTACTTGTTCAGCTGCAGCAAGCAAATATTTTGATGCAAATATACGTTGTGCAATGTATATGACAATAAACTCATTATTGATGTTATTACAATACTGTATTAAATTAGGTTTTGAAGTAGGTACTTAATTTCAGTTGAATCTAGTTGTTCTCTGAAGTCACAATAATATGGAAGAAAAATAGATTTTCTATTGAAAGATAGTGAAGGGCTTTGTGTTGCAGAAGGTGAAAGAGAATTTTACATAACCCACTGGATAGATGACTTCTGACTAATGTATTGGCTGAAATATAGTTGGACACTGCTAACATGAGCATCACAAATTTGCATGGATCAGCAAATCGACTTGGAAAATGCTAAGTTAGAAAAGAACCCCTTCTCTTTTCTGGTCACATTGCGTCCCAACATACATAATCCAGCCAGAATATTTCCTCTATTACGGAACAAGTCATTCTACCACAAATGCTATGTTTAGCAGCATAATGACAGAAAAGTTTTTGCATCTAGCATTTTTTCCACTGTCATGTGTCTAAAAATCAATTATGTCCAGAGTCAAGTGCAATTACTCCAATTTTTTTGGTGTAGAATCATAAGCGTTGCCTGGGAAAATGTTATTTTAAGGAGTTCTAATCATGGGCCTTGCTCCTGCTAAAATAGTGTGATTTAAACAAGGCCATGGAACAGATACCAACCCAGAGCTGGGACCCAGCGATCCTGGGGTCCTTTACTCACCTCAAAACTCAGTGCTGGAAATCTTAGCCAGTTCAGTCTCCATAATATATTTAAATATGCTTTTTTTAAGTTCCCACAACTCTATCATTCAATGTTGGAGTCAATCACCTTAACCTCTGGTGATTGACTTCTCATTAGCAATCACATGACTCATGCTACAATCCTGCCTCTCCCCACCCCAAAACAATGCTCTAAATCTCAAGTACCCTTACCCTTCAACTCCTGATCTCCCTGCACCTCAAATACCCACAATCCTAACTACCCCACCAAATCCTCCTTCTGTTGAACTCTGGACCACTCCTCCTTTTGCACCTAATCTCCTGATATCCCAACATCTGTTAGACCTCCTCCAACCCCCCCCCCACCCCCCAACTAGGCTCAATCTCTGGACAACACAATCTTCACAAAGTTGTGAACTCTAGAATTATCCCCTCCTCAAAAACATGGCAGGTCTTTCCCCACAATTCTTCTCTTCCCCACCAAGAGAATCCAGAACTGGGTCTGGACCCAGACTTGGTACATTTACATTCATCTGTGTAGGACAAAAGGTAGTGCTTGTAGACTTGGTCAATAGCTATTATATAATCCTGATATAGTATGCCCAGTTTGTAATGAGTTTTAGCTTGCTGCATTGAATGCAGATGAATTTTCTCTTCAATTACTTTTTGTCACAAACAAAAAATTGGAAACTCACATGTTTAGCTTTGAAATTTGAGTAATTTATCGACTAGAACAGCAAGACATTTTTGTGTTTTAAAAAAATTCTTAGAATAATAGTGTGAGCTCAACTTGGAGGAAGAGTTAAAGTAGCATATATTGTTGGAATAGGAAAGTGAATGGGAATGACTTGCACCATCCCCCAGAACTGTGATATTTTTATAGTGACTGTTCGTGATTTCATTTACAGTTTGCGCTGCTGGTCTGGAGTTATTTGAAGATTTTTCCCAAGTGAAATGACTGAATATGTTACTCCTGTTTCCTTCAGATCCTTTAGATGTAAGAGATTCTAAATGTGGAGTTGCCCATCCAAATAAACCACTACTTCAAATTCCTTTTGGTCCCCAAAATGTTCAAAGAAGAGGTATCCCAATATATAATTATTTCAGTCCCTGGATTTCAGTCACTGGATGCAAACTATTAGCCAAACCATAGGATGGGCATGTGGTGTGCTGTATTTCAAAGACATCAATACTGAAAGCTATCATAATTCAAAAGTTTCCAGAGGGTCAAATAATAGTAAGATGCAATAAGGATAAAACAAAAAAACTATTTCATTCAGTAACTAGACAGGTAAGTTGCCAACTGACAGCCAGTATCTAGCTCAAAATCAACCAAATTAATATCCAAATCTTGATCTCTATGACTCTAGCACCTGTCCTTGTCTGTCATTACTGGTACAGTCACTTCCCTTCTGGTCTTCATTTCTGATTTGGAGAGTGGTGAAAGGAATCAAAACATATAAGAGCATTTTTCCATTCCAAGAATCCATGTTATAACTGTGCTGTAAGTTTCTACAGTTTCCATGTATTGGAATTCTATAACAATTGGATTTATTGCATTCTTTTGTTCTCCTGTAGTTAGTCTCTTTATTTGACACTGGAAGAAAGTATGAATGAGAGAGTAGAACAGAATGAATGTGGAAAAGGCACTGAATGATAAGAGAAATGAAATTTAAAATCAGGAGGGAAATTGGCAAAATGAAGAAGTTTAAGCACACGTGGCAGTTTACATGACTAATTACTTAGCAGTTTAGTGTGTCAGTGGAGGATCTGAGCTGAGTTGAGTGATGTTAATAGGAAATGATTCCGGCATGTCTCAAATAAGATGTTTTCAAAGGCATTTGAACGATTCAAACATGCAGACATGCCCATGCAAATTCCTTTTGCCATTCCCCTTTCCACATTTCATGCTGAATCCTTTGATTCCCTCACGCTCCATAACTAGGCACATTATTGTCTACTAATTTTCTAATCAGCTCACCCACATGAGCATCCAAATAATTTATTTTATATATAGAGGTCACATCCCACCAACTCCTGCAGAACATCATTGGGCACAGAGCTCTCTCCACCATTACCTTCTCTCCTCTCTGGTGAAAACAATTTTGAATTCATTCAGATCTTAGCTGAATTCTAACCAAATTCCATATATTTGCCTTTGTTCCATTTTCCTTACTGTCATGGATAACTAAAAACATACCAGGTTTAAAATGAACAATTCCCATTTGTGGTTTGAAATTGCTATCAATTTCTTTACTTCACTTATAATTGGCCTTATTTTAATTTGAGGTGAGGCCTCCCTTATGCTGCATTTACAAAACAATATTGATAGATATTCCTGATCTCTTTCCTTCAGTCCTTCTTCTTGATTACTTTCTACATTTTGCCTTGTAATTTTAACAATTGGTTTCTGGTCTATTTTGGACCTTCACTGATTCTAATCTTTCATTCTTTAGAGATTGTTCTGTTCCTCTATGATCTGAGAAATGGTACATGAACAAACATATTCAACATCAAATTAAAGCACAGCAGGAATCTGTTTTAAAGAATTACCTCAAAGTAAGGTCTTGCAATATATGTGTTCCACAGGTGAAGCAATATATCCTGGGCAGGAATGTCAAACTCATGAAATTAAATATGCAACATGATTTAAATTGTTGACATAGGAGGATACCTCCGAACTAATGTATTTATTGCATTAATATCCCTGTCAGGAAAATATACTCATGGAGTCAAGTACAACATTCAGAGATGTTTCCTGCACCAGGTTGCTCCCATATCAAACTAAAATTCAGTTCTATTTTCCCATTGCCGTATATTGCATCCATAAGGAAATCCAGAAAGGAGTGGAAGATTTGCTATGATTCTCTGGATCAGAAATGCTTGATTGTTATAAAAGTAACTTGTTCAATATTTTTAATTTTTGTCACCCTCTCTCACTGCTTTTTAAAAAAATAGTTTTATTGATTTTCACAAATAAGCATGTACATACAAAACATTCCTGGAATACGTAACATTAATAACAAATGACAAATTAGATACTCATCAAGCTATAATGCATATATAACCATAATTCAAAATTACATCAAAAAGGAAAAGAATTAATGTATAGTGTGATTTTAAACTCTTTCACCTAACCCAAAGTGTATACTTTGTTCATAAAATAAAACAGCAAATATAAACATTTAAAAATAACATTATGTCTAGAGGTTATGAAAGTAATTCAAGAATAGTCCCCATAGCATTTGAAACCTTACATTTAAATTATTAATTGAATAGCGTATATTTTCTAAATTTAAGCAGGACATAATGTCCCTCAGCCATTGAACATGAGTGGGCAGGGCCACATCCTTCCATCTAAACAATAGAGCATACTTAGCCAGGAAAAATGCAAAAGACAGCATGAGATTTATTTGGAGTAAGAAGAATAGCATCTTCTCCAGTTGTACCAAAAAGAGTAACCTGTGTATTAGGCTCTAAATTTACATTTCGAATTAAAGATAGAGTTTAAATACCTCCCGCCAGTATTTTTCATGGCTAGGACATGTCCAAAACATATGAATTAAAGAAGCCTCTTCTCTCTTATATTTATCACAGTAAGGATTTACGTCTGAGTAGATATGAAATCATTTAACATATGACCCCATGAACAAATTTAAATTTTACTAAACTATGACGGGCACATAAGAATAACCATCTTAAAAATTAGATCACAAACTTCATCCGCTAATGTAAGGTTTACATCTTGTTCCCAAGGCATTTTTAATTTTAACGAGAAGGGTGTGTCTCAAACCTACCAGTTTATCATAAATAATGGTTATTAAACCTGTGTGAGAAGATTGTAGCCTAAATAACATTAGGTGCTCGAGGGAAATCCGGTATTTGAGATTTAAGAAAATGTCTGATTTGAAAATATCTAAAAATAAATGAATATTTGGTAAATTGAGCTTCTTAGAAAGCTGTTCAAATGACACAAAACTATTATCAATGAAAATATCTTTGAAATGTTCAATACCTAATCTAAACCAATCATGAAAAACAGAATCTTGTAGAGAAGGTTGAAAAAGATGATTGGATAAAATAGGGCTTGAAAGAGAAAAACCCTGGTCTAAAATATTTTCTAAACTGCACCCAAACTCTAACAGCATGCCTGACAATAGGATTATCAATTGATTTATTTAAAGAGAGGGGAAGTGAGGATCCAAGAAGAGCTGCAATGGAAAGGGTTTTTTTTTAGCAGAATTCAACTATATTACTACCCATGCTGGACTATCTACTCAATTATGAAAATATATCCAGAACATAAAGTTACATATGTTGACTGCCCAGTGGTAAAATCTGAAATGAGGAAAACCCATGCTTTCAGGTTTTTGAAGATGAACCTTGCTTAGACAAGGGTGCTTACCCTTCCATATTTAAGATGATATAATCAAATCAAGTGAATCAAAAAATGATTTAGGAATGAAAATTGGTATAGACTGAAAAAGGAATAAGAATTTAGGTAAGATATTCAGTTTAATAGAATTAATACAACCGACCAGGGATAAAGAGAGGGGCAACCATTGAGTGTAAAGGTTAAAACCTGTGTTTTTGATTTGTGCCTGTCTCTTTAAGAGAACTACTGTTTGTAGTGTTACCATAGTGACTATGATGCAACATGTCATAATATCCACCCAGGCTAACAGCTTGCCTATCATTCTACAAGATGTGAAGGAAGCATGAGCACGAGAAATTTTTCTTTGAATTTTTGTATCTCTTTAAGATTTTGTATCTTCATATACTTTTTATATCTCAATAAATCTTTGTATCATTATACGGTAAATGCTTTATTATTCACCATTATGAAAGTTTTAATGCGAAGCTATGCAAAATATTTATCTGTTTTATCAACTAATTAAAATTACATAAATTAACATCTACAGAGTTTGATTTGTTGGATTAAAGAGATAGAAATTTGGGATATCACAGCTCACATTTTGGAAGATGATACTTTGAAATTAAGATATATTAGAATAAGGAAAGTGTCATCTATATTATGTTGGAGACAGATTCACTTGTTTTAATAATGTAAGAAAATTTTCTTAGTTTTATGACCTGGAACTCATAATGACATTTTTTGCCTCAACTACCACCTCTAACTTACAGACAATGTTACTTACGGACAATGCAGAGAGGTCTGGGATGGACCTACTGTTGAGTCGTAACACCAATGCTTCTGTACTAGTTTAAACAGCATGGAAATTCATACCCAAGATGGTAGCATCATGCTTGAGCTGGAAGCCTCAGAAGAACAGTGGACCAGCTGTGGAACACCCCTCATCCTACAATGAGATGGAGATCTGAGAAAAGATCCTTCAGGGTAGGAGACTGCAGCAGTATACCAGTGAGGGGCTTGGTGGCTGAAGGACTCTGTGAACTTCTGGAGACTGACCCTTAGAAACTACGTGTAAAGACCAATAGTAAGCAGGGCTTCCAAAGGGCCAAGGAGGGTAAATTGGATGCTGGGAGCTCATGTTCAACTCTGGAACAGACAGGAGGCCATGTAGCAATGAGGGTTATGGAAGTTCAGGAGGCAGTGGCATCGGAAGAGATGGTGGGATCCATAAACATTTGATGTCTCTGAAGGATCTCTCTTTTGCTTCTCTTTCCATCTGCAATTAGGGTGCTGGACCACTGGGGTCTCTTTGTGAGCTTTTATGGGCAAACTAAAGTAAACAAATTTTGTGTTTTATTGAATATAATTAAGAGAAATCTATCTTAATAAAAAGCTGCAACTAGCAGCTGCATATTGAGAACAACAGTTATACTTCTGCAAAGAGCCCATATTGCCCCCAAAGGGCTCATGGTATAACAGGAAATATACTAGTGTGGATAGAGCATTGGCTGATTGGCAGGAAGCAGAGACTAAGAATATCGGGATTATATTCTTATTAGGTAACAGTTGCTAGTAGTGTTCCACAAGGGGTCAGTGTTGGGGCCATTTCTTTTTATACTGTATGATTTAGGAAATGGAATGAATGTCTTTGTGGCCAAATCTGCAGATGATGTGAAGGTAGGTGGAGGAGCAGCTGTTATAAAGGAAACAGGGAGACTGCAGAAATACTTGGATTGATTAGGAGAAAGGGCAGAAAAGTGAGAAATGCAATATAATGTCAGAAAATGTACAGGCATGCACTTTGGTAGCAGAAATAAACAGGTGGACTATTTTCTAAATGGAGAGAAAAATTAAATCATCCGGATGGAAAGGAACCAGGGAGTCCTTCTGCAGAATACCATGAAGATAAACTTGCAGGTTGAGTCTGTGGTGAAAAAGACAATTCCAATGCCGTTATGAGTCATCGTACAGGATGGAGAATGAAAACTTGGCTGAATGGTGCACCAACAACAACCTTGTACACAATGTCACCGAAATCAAGGAGCTGATTGTGGACTTCAGGAAGGAAAAACCAGAGGTGTATGATCCAGAAATTATTGGGGGAAATCAGAGGTGGAGAGGGAGAGCAAATTTAAGTTCTTGAGAGTCACTATCTCAGAAGATCTTTCCTTCAGCCAACACACAAATGGCATTGTGAAGAAAACACATCAGTGTTTCCACTTCCTCAGGAGTTTTCAAGGGTTTGGAATTTTTTTTTATAGATGTGTGGTGGAAAATGTGCTGACCAGCTACACCATGGTCTGGTAATGGGGATATCAACACCCATGAATGTAAAGTCCTGCAAAAGGTAGTTAACACACCCAGACATCACAGGCAAAACCCTCCCCACCATTGAGAACATCTACAGGGAACACTGCCATTGGATGGCAGCAATTGCCAAGGATCCAAATCAGCCAGCGCACACTCGGCTCCTGCTGGTTTCATCAGGAAAGAGGTGTAAATGTCACAAGACTCACACCACCAGGTTCAGGAACAGCTGCTACTCCTTCATCATCAGACTCCTCAACAATAAACTCAGTCAGGGACTCATTTAAGGGCTCCTACTTTTGCATTTTATTGTTTTTTTTTCTCTCTGTATTGCATAGTTCAGTTTGATTACATATCTTCATTTGTTTACATATGTATGTTGGGTACAGATTTTTTTCAATACCAATATGTGGTGGTTTTGCTTCGCCAGCAGGAAAAAGAATCTCAGGGTTGTATGTCGTGTGTGACAAAATCTGAAATTCTTTCCTTTCTTTTTAAAATATTTTTATTGAGTTGAACATATAAGCTTATATATAGAGTTTTAGAAAAGAAAGCATGTAACAAATAATTTGTATACATGTAAGCACCAAAAAAAGAAAAAAATATGAAATTAAGTCAAGAATTCCTTAATAAACATAAGAAACAATAATTTGAATTGATTTGTAAAACCATGTTAAATCCATTTGCTGAGTTAATCCAAATAAAGAGAAGTGAAAAACATGAAAAAAACTCAAAAAAACTACTCTACTCTACCCCCTCCCTCTAATTAAGGTTACCTTACATAATAATAAAGATGAAATTTCGATCCAATGGTGACATAAAATTCTAAATCATTTAAAGAATACTGGAATATAAGAGCAAGGATGTGATGCTGAGACTTTATGAGGCACTGTGAGACCTCACTTAGAGCATTATGAGCAGTTTTGGGCTCCTCATTTATGAAAGAATGTGTTGACATTAGAGAGGGCTCAGAGGAAGTTTCCAAGGCTATGCCTGGGAATTAAAGGGTTATTATATAAGGATTTTTTTTTTTGGTTGTTTTTCCAGATTCTTTTGTGTAGTCTTCCAAAGGCGCTATTTGCCATGGCGAGTCTGTTGTCTATCTCGTTGTCGATCCTTGAATCCGATGAAATGATGCAGCCGAGATAGGTAAACTGGTTGACCGTTTTGAGTTTTGTGTGCCCGATGGAGATGTGGGGGGGGGCTGGTAGTCATGGTGGGTACCCACACTCCTGTTCGGCTCCGAATCATGGGTCCTCTACCGGCATCACCTACGGCTCCTAGAACGCTTCCACCAACGTTGTCTCCGCTCCATCCTCAGCATTCATTGGAGCGACTTCATCCCTAACATCGAAGTACTCGAGATGGCAGAGGCCGACAGCATCGAATCCACGCTGCTGAAGATCCAACTGCGCTTGGTAGGTCACGTCTCCAGAATGGAGGACCATCGCCTTCCCAAGATCGTGTTATATGGCGAGCTCACCACTGGCCACCGTGACAGAGCTGCAGCAAAGAAGAGGTACAAGGACTGCCTAAAGAAATCTCTTGGTGCCTGCCACATTGACCACCGCCAGTGGGCTGATATCGCCTTAAACCATGCATCTTTGCACCTCACAGTTCGGCGGGCAGCAACCTCCTTTGAAGAAGACCGCAAAGCCCACCTCACTGACAAAAGACAAAGGAGGAAGAACCCAACACCCAACCCCAACCAACCAATTTTCCCTTGCAACCGCTGCAACAGTGTCTGCCTGTCCTGCATCGGACTTGTTAGCCACAAACGAGCCTGCAGCTGACGTGGACATTACCCCTCCATAAATCTTCGTCCGCGAAGCCAAGCCAAAGATAAGGATATTTGATGGTTCTTGGCCTACACTCATTGGTATTTCAGAGAATGAGGAGAAACTCATTGAAACATTTTGAATGTTGAAACGCATGGACAGAGTAGATGCAGAAAGGTTATTTCCCATGATGGGAGAGTCTAGGACAAGATGACACCACTTCAGGATTGAAGGGGGTCCACTTAGTAATTTCTATAGCCAGAGGGTGTGGAATTTGTTACCACAGCCGGTTGTGGAGGCCACATCATTGGGTGTATTTAAGGTAGAGATCAATAGGTTCTTGATTAGCCTGGGCATCAAAGATGATGAGGAAAAGGCCAGGAAGTGGATTTAAGTTGTAAAATGGATCATCTTATGAATGAATGACAAGGCAGACTTGATGGGCTGAATAGCCTATTACTCTAATGCCTTATGGTCTTAAATATACATGTCTAAAACTAATAAAACTAAATAAGTTTGAATAATATAATGTGAGCTGCTCCATTGATTAATTCAAAGTTCTTAAGGTTTTTTTTTCCCTCTTGCTGCCAATTATAAGATCATACCTCGCCATCTAAGATTAATCAAGCAAGTTAATGATGCAAGAATTACATTTATAATTGATGTTTAATACAATTGTCCTGCAAACTAGGTCTCAGTACTATTGTACTAAGTGATATTAATGGCCTGCCCCTATCAATCCATAGTTACCAGATTTCATCTCTACACTAAAAAAACAATGGAGGAAACTGAAAAATTGATTAGTGCTTTAAGTCATTTTCAAATTTGGTATGGCAATTAGACAGTGTGAACTTCAGAGGTTTTACATCAGCCAAATAGTATGGCTTATTTTACAACTGATAAGACAAATGATCATTCATTGATGGGGTAAGCCAAGAATCTGTATTGTTCTTTCTCTCTCTCAAATAATACCTGACCGATAATAATTGAAAATCATAAAACATTAAGTAAGAATTACAGGGTAGAAGTCACAGTTACCAATAAAACATAATATTTGCAAAACCAACTATAACCTTGAAATAGTTTTTCTACAGTATCTACAGACACTATGTTCTTTTTATAATTTTTTTCCTGTATTTGCTGCATTTTGCTTTTCTAAAATGATTTCCAGGAGATATGTGGTTCATAATCTAACTCACTTACACTCCCATTGTAGAGAACTACAGCATTAGTTGTGCAAAAATTCTGTATATCCATAATGATAATGATTAAGTAATTTTATACATATTTATAAATAGATTTTCATTGTGTTTTACATCGCATTATTTTAATGTTTTTTTTTCTAATTTTTTTGGATTAATGTAAACTAATTCTGAAGCCTTTAAAGCTTGGAGGAAACAAAGTATTATTTAGTGACTTCAGGCAACAAAACACTTTGATGGTAATTCAATGTCAGCTCAATACACTTTCATCTTACATATTTTACGATGGAAAGCTGCGCAGGATGTCAGAGGATGGGAGGGGACAGATAGTGCCCCTGAGAAAGATTAAGACTGCAGACAAAGGTAACTTCCAAGAGAAATAATTAATAATGATGGAAGCTGATCATCATGTGCATGTCTTCAAACGTGCAGTAATTCGTTTACCTCACACACACATACGTGCGCATGCACAAAGTGGGTGCCTGGTGA
Organism: Narcine bancroftii; assembly: GCF_036971445.1. Lineage (NCBI taxonomy): Eukaryota > Metazoa > Chordata > Chondrichthyes > Torpediniformes > Narcinidae > Narcine > Narcine bancroftii. The sequence goes on from NC_091469.1 coordinate 412,011,274, forward strand.
AATGAGTGTCTTCTGGAAGATTATGGGTGTGGGCCAGTAGCTGAATGCTAGGTGATAGCATTACAAGTTTCTCATATACTAATCATTCAAAAATTAGACTGTTTCCACTGATTAAAATGAATTTGTTTTTATAAAATCCATCTGATCCACAATCCAAATGCTGAGTGAGAAAGTTGAAAATCAATGCTATTAAATAATTAATGTGTTGAAGATGACAAGGGATATTTTGAGCAATAGCAAAGGTCTCAGCTGCCTTAATAAAATTTAAAAAAATTGATGTCAATGAATATCATGAATATCTATGCCAAGATGCATACATTTATAGGAACACTTGTTTTAATTTCTCAGAAGTCTCACTAATATCTCCACTGTTTCGTGAAATTATTCAGCTCTGATGTCAGAGGTTAATAAGCACCTGAAAAGTTAACGAGTGAATAGACGTCATTGAATCAGTCCAGCTTCTGTCTACACCCATATAGCCTTAATTTTGCCCGATAATAGTCAGGCATCAATGTCATCAATGGTACACTTTCCAAGAGGGTGGAGAAAGAAAAAAAAAATGAACGCAGCCAGCCTGATTACTGAGAAAAGAACTCCCTATCATTGGGCATCATGGCTCGGTCTAAAACTTCAGCATTAGCTAACTTTTCAATTAAAATTACTTTATCATGTTACTCAAAATTGTTCTCCATTTAAGCATTATTAACTACACTGGTCTTGCTTATTTTTCTTATCCTAAACTTTGCAAAGCAGATGATGCTCAATTTAACATTCAGTCAACAAAATCCCGGGTCCAGGTTTAGCCTTATCAAGCTTGTCATCAGGAATTTTTGATGTAAATCAACTAAAAGCTCATTCCCCAGAGAAACCAAATCTGCTGCACAAAGGAGGAGATGGGTACAGGATCGTACGAGGAACTCAAAGCAATGGGAAATACTCACAAATGATTTTTAATGGCATTGTTTATTTATAGACTGCTCTGAACAATGATTAATGCATTTCATTCATACATGGGAATGTTACACAAATAACTATAGAAATATGCCTCCTCTTTGGCTTGTGAAGCAGAGAGTTGAGAGCTTAAATTCCCACAGGTTAGTAACTGTGGTTTACCTGCAAGTTTTTGTTAAGACTGGCATCTGTTGGTTATCTACCTGGGGGACTGTGGATCACAGTGCCTGTTATCCAAGTACTACACTGTCCCTATTGTACAAAGATGGACTCTGTAAGAATCCAATCCTATAGCATTCAGCGGGTGTTCGAGCAGAAGTTTCAGGTTAGTGGCTGATGTCATGATGCCTTCATTCTGCAGTGTCTGCTGTTTCTGGACCATCTATGTAAATCAAAGGATGGCGACTGGTGAAACAGACTGAATGAATAGATTGTAGGTGATGAATTTGTCTCTACTTGTTCACGTGTGTCCAGCATGGATAGAGTAGAAGCACTTCTGACAGATAAAATATGATAAAGTAGGCATTAAGCACACTGAAGCAACACGTCCCATACTTTCACTCTTTGGAGGAGACCAGAAGAGACTGCCAAAATTCTTGGTGCTCTGTTCCTTGTCATCTTAGAAAAGTAATCTCATCACCAGCTGTAAAGGCATCCAATGAAGTATGGGGGCAGGACAGAGTATAACTCAGAAGGAAAGGCAGACAGCAAATGGCTGCTCCCAGATACTTGGTCTGCCCATAAAGAATTCATCCAAGTTAGTCTTTATTCCCAAGAGTGTAAGAGGCTGAGGGATGATTATAGAGATTTATAAAAGTACTTTCTCGGGGTATTCGATTCAAGAGCTATAGATTTTGGATGAGAGGGGAGAATTTAAGAGGGATCTAAAAGGCAAAATTTTCCATTCAGAGGATGGTCCGTATCGGCAGTGAGCAGCCAGAGGAAACTGCATAAGCAGATACAATTTCAATGTTCAATAAAACACATGGACAGATCAGTGGACAGGAAGGGGGTAGGAAGGATATGGATCAAAAGCAGTCAGTGGGACTGGCCAAGAATTCCAATTTGGTTGGGTTTGATGAGTTGGGCTGAAGGGTCTGTTCGAAGCTGTATGACTCCAAGCATAATTCCAGTAACCATAACCCCAATTCCCCACTTTAACTTTCCTCTGCTATAATGAACAAAGTGCTCACTTGGCTGCCATATGAAAATAAAATCATCACAAAATCATCCTTCTGAACCAGTTATGAATTAAATCACCCAATTCCACACAACAGATGGAGCTAAAATGGGAAAAGGCTACCTCCAAGTCAGCTCTGGTTGCTTTCTGTGTGTGTCCAACTGGAAGCTGAGACATTAGTCATCAAGATGCTGTATTATGGATGTGTTCACAAAAATATAAATAGTATTAAACACCACTTCCATAATGGAAGGGATGAGCTCCAAACTTTGCACAAATTCCTTTGATGCCACATTGCATTCTGCTTTTTGGCACTTCAGAATGGTTTTTGGCAGGTGTGCCAAAGCACCGAACACACACATCAGTTTTCTTCTTCAAGCTACTCCATCACTGTTCTTATCACCAGTCTCTGCTACAGAAATTGTGTGTGACATCCGTCTCCTGAGATCAAAATACTTCTCCTCTGCTCTCCCTGCAGACTATTCATGCCCCATTTCTGAGCAAACCCAGGTTTCCCTGTCATCTCTGCTGTATTCCACATTAAAATTGTGTCATTATTAAGCACTGGGTGACTTCATTATCACTGTATATGTGCCCTCCCTCCTCGAGATACAATCCTTGGATGTTTGCAATGAAAAGGGGAAGGTTCTAAAAGAGAAAATAATGTGTATTGAGAGAGAAGAGAGTTCAGCTAAAGAATACTCTCTTATGCTCACCATACTCTTGGCAACAGATCTCCAAATGATGGTTAGCATAGCCCCCTCAATACAGAATAGTGCATGCAAGCATCCAAATAGCTTCAGAGGTCTGCAACTGTGATGCCAAAGGGTGTGCCACTAGCCCCATTCATGTTGGCACTTTAACCCAGTAATTAACTGCTGATCTACCAGTTAACATGCCAGTAATGAACGCTCGTGAACCGGCCTGCAGGTGTCACATTGCCCCGAGGATGAACTGTATAGGGAGGGTGTATCATCACTGATTCATTTTGAATCGGCATACTGGTTAGCCCAGGGTGAAAGGGACGGGGTAGGCAGGACATCACTACTAGAGGATAGGCACCCCCTTGTTCTGGGATGTCAGGTGGTGAGTGTGAAAGGACACAAAGAACCGGTTAGCATTGGTCCAGAGTGAACGGCAAAAACACTATTTTGAACAGGTTCGTTGAACTGCCAATTTACCAGTGGAGTTGGTAGTTAAGATTCTGAAGGTGCATCTCTGAAATTCAATTTTCAGGTCATTTCAGTAATGTGCACTAACAATTCATTGAAATCTCCACCTTTTTGTCATTCCTCCCCACCCCTCACCCACCACCCCTCTCCTCCTCCTAAATAGTCCCATGGATTAAAGCCTGAAGCAGAAGCTCTTGCCAATGCATAGGATTCCTCCAAAATCCAATGGAAAAATTTATTGGGATTTGTTAGCCTTGAAAGATGTGGGTGATTTGGTTTAAAATGGGACTCAAGCAGAACATGGGCAATATGGACTAGTGGTAAAAAAAATCCTCCTTTGCTCGCAAATGCATAACTCAATTATATCGTCTCACCCTATCATATTTTAAAATGGATGGATAGGTTTGTGATGAACTTAATCAATTCAAAGAACATTGAAGATTTGCATACTTCAAGCTCAATTTCTAAATGTTGTTTCAGAAGAAACATTGCAGCATTCAATCCAGGACTTTGGGTCTGGTTTCCTGACATTGTCCTTTGAGACTATATGCTCCCACATCTTTCATGGCATCCCATGAATACAAGTGTCTTTTTCACATCTGACAGTAATGACTCTCTCAGGAACCACTCTGTTCAATGTTTTAAATTTTTAAAAATCTATCAAAGTGCAAGGCCAATTCAAGCAGAGCAACTTTAAAAAGGGAGTCAGTCATCATTTTCCCTCCCATCCAATGAATCCATCCAATTAGTGTTGGTGTTAGATTAAACTACATGGTGGAGATTGAGGAATGACAACATTTCCACAATTTTGATATTCAGAGATTTGTTATGCAGCGTTTTCTCTCAGAGTGAAGACCATATAGGGATACAATGAAAGGATCCGTGAGACATACTGACTTGTCAGTTGAATGGTTTTCTCTGATTACACGCTTCCTTCTATGCAGGCTTGCCATCCCCCATGTACTTTTGCTGTTCTCACAGCCTGCAATATACAAATTTCTTTATGACAGGAATATTTGTTGGTTGCTATTAGAGAATTCCATACTAGTCGGTGAATTATCATTTTAATGTATATTTGTACATTTTTCATTTATTTAAAAAATAATTTTTATTCTTAAAGTTTAGAAACCTGACTTATTTGCCTCACCATAAAACGCCGATAAATCGCAGGTATATGTGAATTTGATAAATTAGTAGTTTTGAAGTACCCAAGATCAAGATTTTTAAGAAAACGTTCAATGTTCAATAAGTAATAATACTTCTGAAGAAGGACTCAGGCCCAAAATATCAACTACCTTTTACAGTCTTGGACCTGCTGAGTTTTTTCAGCACTTTTCTGCACTGTTCAATGTTTTAATAAATTCCTCTTGTAGCTTAAATTAACTTAAGGCAAATAAAAATTATAAATCATGATATGACTTTTTTAAAATATATGACCTTTACACTGACATTCAACATTGTGCTCAACAGAATGTGAATTAGAATGTTTATTAACAGAAGAACCAGATGCAAAAGCTAGTCTGTCCATGATGAGCTAAATAATTGTAAATTGTCACAGTTAAAGCATTAGTTTTAAATGAATACTGTCAAAACTGTGCAATCTAATTATTCAATATTAATAAAAATGCATGAGTTTTCCATTAACAGCTTACTCAGTTTAACCAGAAAGGCAGTTTGCCACTGACAAACAGGTCAAACTTTTATTGCTTGTGTGCACAAAATTATCCAATCTCAAGACAAAGTGTCCTAAAACACAGCAATTAGTTTCAAAGAAGCTTCCTGTTCCTAAATTAAGTTAGAATGGCATGTTTTCGTGTTGATATGTGAGAAATAAACTGCAGGTCTCCTCTGGAAATAAGCTTTTTGGGAATTGAGCATGTGTGTTCTCACCTGAGTTATGGCGCAATAGGTCCACCTGGATGCTCAGATTGTGCTCAGTAAGCGGAGATCTGAAATCTGGTAAGCAACCAATGGTTGAGGAAAGGCAGGAATTGAAAATAAAAACTAATGAGAGCAAATTGGCATCAATTCATCTTTTGGTGAAAAGTGTTACAAATACATTCATTATTTTTTCAAGACATTTCAAAACTGCTCATGTTCCACAGATCGGATGAATCAGGTTGGTCGAGGCAACTTTCAGGAGGACTTCACAGAATGCCTACAGGATGACTTTCTTGAACAGCATGTTACTGAACCTACAAGGGAACACGTTATCTTGAATCTGGTCCTATGCAATGAGACAAGTAAAATTAGCGATCTTGTGGTTTGGAATCCTCTTGGAAAGTATGATCACAGTATGATTGAGTTTATCATACAATTGTTTGGGCTAAAACAAGTGGGTTATGCCTAAAGAAGGATAATTACAAGGGGATGAGGGAGAAATTGGCCAGGGTAGACTGGGAACACTGACTATATGGAGGGGTGGTTGAGGAACAGTGGAGGACTTTCATGGTGCTCTGCAAAAGTATATTCCAGTTAAAAGCAAGGACAATAATGGTGGGGACAGCCAGCCTTGGATAACTTTGGAAATAAAGGAAGGCATCAAACTAAAAGCTCGTGTGTTCAAAGTCGTCAAGAGCAGTGGGAAATCAGAAGATTGGGAAACCATTAAGAAGCACAAAGAATCATGAAACAAGCAATAAAGAAATGGAAGATTAGCACAAATTATAAAAGCAGGCAGTAAATGTTTTTATAATTATATAAACTGTAAAATGGTGGCTAAAATGAAGTTTGAACCTTGGAAGATGAGAAGGGGGAATTGATATTAGGTAATGAGGAAATATCTGACACTTTGAATGCCTATTTTGTGTCAGTATTCACAGTGGAGGACATGTTGAACATGCCAAAGACAGATGTTATGGAAGGGATGGGAGGTGAGGACCTGGATGTTACAGCTATCACTAAAGAAACTGAACTCAGAAAACTTGAGGGTTAAATCATCTGTTCCTGATAGATGCATCCCAGGGTACTGAAAGAAATGCCTGATCATTTATCAAAATTCTCTGGACTCTGGGCAGATCCCAGCAGATTGGAAAATGACAGATGTCATGCCACTATTTAAAAAAGGATGCAGGCAAAAGGCAAGGAACTATAGGTCAGTTTGTTTAACATCTGTTGTTGGGAAAATGCTTGAAGCTATCGTTAAAGAAGAAATAGTGAGGCATCTAGAGTGAAATGGATCCATCAGGCAGATATAGAATGGACACAGCAGAGACATGTCCTGTTTGACAAATTTTCTGGAATTCCTGGAGGATAATAATGAGAGCAGTAGATAGAGGGGAGTAGAAGGCATTTGATAAGGTGCTGCATAAAAGACATACAGAAGATAAGGATCCATAGAATTAAGGGTGATATATTAGCATAGTTAGAGGATTGGTGAAGAATAGAAACCAGAAAGTTGAGATACAGGGGATTTTTTTCTGGTTCGTAATCAGAGGTGAGCAGGATGTTGTAGGGGTTGATACTGGGCCCGCAACTGTTCACAATATGCATTAACAATCTTGAAGAGGGGACAGAGTGGAATGTATCTAGGTTTGCTGATGACACTACTAAATTTAGAATCTAATCCACCTACTTTGGCTTAATGCTTCTCTCAAATTATGTCATGTTTAAGTTTAGAGAAAATTAGAAGTCATATATTTGATACTTCTGTTAAATTTGAAGAGACTTTGCAAGCTTTTATTAATGACTTAGTTAGTATATTTATTTTCCCTTCTAGACTATATTTAATTTTATTTCCTTTCTCTTTGTTGGTGAAGACCAGACAATTAATTTTTATTAATAAATTCTCAGGATAGACATTTTCTTTTTTTTAGATTAGGTAGAGTTTTATATAATAAACATTTTCTTTTTTTTTGAAGATTTCAGTTTGAGGAGATGAAAACATTTTTGTTAATTGTAATGCAATGCAATATGTTATAACATACAATGTCATATAGTGATATTTTTCCCCTTTTTGATTATGTTCTCCCTATTCTCCTCATGTATTGTTTACCTATAATATGATTAATAAAACAATTAAAAAATAAAGACACTAAATTGAATGGAAAAGCAAATTGTTTAGAGGATACATAGAGTCTACAGAGAGATGTAGATATGTTAAGTGAGTGGGCAAGGAGTACAATTATGGCAAATGTGAGGTTATCTACTTTGGAAGAAAGATGGAAGATCAGAATATTATTTAAATGGCAAGCGATTGCAGCATGTTGCGATGCAGAAGGACTTGGGAGTGCTTGTGCATGAATTGCAAAAGGGTGGTTTGCAGGTGCAGCAGGCTATCAAGAAGACAAATGGAATGTTGGCCTTCATTGCTAAAGGGATTGAATTTAAGACCAGGGAGATTATGCTGCAACTGTACAAAGTACTGGCAAGACTGCATCTGGAGTATTGCATGCAGTCTAGTCTCTTTACTTGAGGAAGGATGTACTGGTGTTGGAGGCAGTGCAGAGGAGATTCTTCAGATTGAGTCCATGGATGAAGTGGTTGGCCTTTGAGGAGGATTGAGTTGTCTGGGACTGTATTCACTGGAATTTAGAAGAATGAGAGGGGATCTTATAGAAACATATAATATTTTGAAAGGCATAAATAAGATTGAGATAGGTAAGAGGTTTCCATTGGGAGGGGAGATCAGAACTAGGGGACATAGCCTTATGATTTAGGGTAGTAAATTTAGGGAGAAACTATTATTCCCAGATGGTGGTGAAGCTGTAGGATTCGCTGTCCATTGAGGCTGTAAAGGCAACTTCAATAAAGATATTTAAGACAAGGTTGGGCAGATTTTTTTACATAGTAAGGGAATTAAGGGATATGGGAAAAAGGCAGGTAGGTGGAGATGAGCCCATCATCAGATCAGCCTACACCTGTTCCAATTTATTTTGTTCTTATGATATTCTTTTAGCTCTTGAATGTATTTGAAACATAGATTTTGTACATAGTAAATATTTTTAGATCAAGTATTACATAATACCAAGACATTCTTTGCAGAGTTTGATGCATTGTAAAAGATTTTAGATATAAATAATTAATTTAATTTACAGTTTGTGGATTGCTCAGTGCTACAAGTGACACTATCAACAATTTCTGAATCATTCTTTCAAAATAGTACATAAAAATAATTAATATTAACATCATAAAATAATGGCATTTTTGCACTCACTAGTGAACATTTAAAATAAACATATAGCAATTTAGTTGAATATAAAACTCTCCAACTATACATTTAATTTTAACACATGAAATCAGCAAATGACCAGATTCCTGCACTGGCAGTTGTTGTAAGTTCTCTTCAATCAATAATCATTTAAGATTTTTTAAATTCTATCAGAACAAAGGTAAGATTGCCCAAGCAGGAAAGTAGACTAGATTGAAACAAAACATAAGGAGAAAAAAAATCTAGAATAGGTAGGGAAAAGAGACTAAAACAGAAAATGCTGGAAACATGTCATAGGACAAATAGCTTGTGTAGAAAAAGAAACAGATATTGAAGACTGTCTCCAAAAGTGGGAAAGAGTAAAGCAAGTCAATCCTAAGTTGCAGAGAAAGTGGGAGAAACAGGATGAATCGGTCAAAGATGATAAGGTGATGCCAGGTCAAATGGTTAAATTGAACAATGAAATAGTGCAGTAATTACGCTTCTTCATCCGTATGTGTTGCTAAAAGTAGGGTTGTGTGACAAACCCAGCAATTCAATCTGCATTAATGGTGAGGGAAGGAAAACTGAGTGAATGTGGATGACCCAAGTGGTTTGTCATGCTTTCAGATTTCAGTCATCATAATAAATGTTACAAAATATCAACAAGCATGTTAGTTCTTGGATATTTCTCCCTTTTTTCCTCTGTGTCTCATTTTCAGGGAAGGATTCCAATCAACATGCTGATTACAGAATCATGAACTCAGCCAGTGCCATCATGAGCATTAGTCTTCACTCCATTAAGGACATTTCCAAGCGGCAGTGTCTCAAAAAAGCAGCGTCTATTATCAAGGAACCTTACGACCCAGGCCATCCACTATTTTCATTGCTACCATCAAGGAAGTGGTACAGGGGTCTGAAGATGAACGCCAAATGTTACAAAAATAGCCTCTTCCCCTCTTCCTTCAGATTTCTGATGGACAATAAACCAAAGACACTATCTCACATTTTCTCTTCTTTTGTTCTGTTACAAGCCTAGAGGACCCCAAAACCCAGCAGCAATAGAAATTCATCAAGACAATGGTTACTTAAACAAAAGTTGCTTTTAATTTTCTTTAAACATAATAACAAGATCAAACTTCATCAAAGTTAACCTAACTGAAAACTGAAACCCCCCTCTAATTCTAAGCACATGTGAATGTAATGTGTATATGTTCAGGAAAGTTCTTGTTTCACTGTCCATTCACTTCTCCAAGTTCACTGCTATCAGGCAATTCTTATACTGTGCACAGAATTTAACATTTATGAATCTTCACCAGGCTCTGGTGCTTAAAGGTAAATGGTTACTACTCAGGAAGATTCTTGTTGGTTTCAGAGAGAGATTTGTTGCTCGTTGGACACACACAAACTGATTTCCTCCAATAAATCACTTCAGTGTCTTGCTGAAGAATCTTGCCCCATCATAGGTTTTCCAAATTATAATCTCTTCTTCTAGGTCACCACAGAGTTCCTCTTGTTTCCTTTATTTCAGGAGAAACATTCCAGCCAGCCATTTCCTCTTGCAAGGATTACAAGGGGTTTGAATAGGCTGAACACAGAACTCACATCCAGTCTTCATAATGGGGTTTCAACAAGCTTGTCAGCTTGCCATGTTGCAGCCTCAACTGCTACTGTAGAACTGACTTCTCTTTCTCTGAGAGAAGAATCCTGTTTGTTTTTTCCTCCCTGCTTGTAAAAACCAAATGACCCCTCCCAAGGCTCCAAACCCAATCTTTGAAAGATCTTATCAGTACTTGAGCCTGGATTCTGTTCCATTTGCACCTCTTTTTGAAGTTCTTTACAAAGCAGTTCCATTGTCTCTGCAAAATCAACTGGAGCCTCAACGTCTATCTTCAGCAAAGCTCTTGCATTTTAAATAAGATGTATTTTGTGAAGTGTTGCTCTGTTTGTGAAGGGACCTACCCTAAATCCCCCACAATCTATCTCTTTTAAAGACATATTTATCGATAACCATTTCTAATATAACACTTAACAGCACTAATATATTTTTATAAATGTAATTTATAGCAATTTTTGCACCTGTAGCAGTGTCACAAAAACAATGAATTTCATGACCTATTCAAGACAATAAAAGCTAATTCTGATTTCTATTCACCGAGGCATCCGTGGCTATGTCCCTGTTTCCCTCCCTTTTCCCTAACATGTCTCTGATTCTTGATTTTGTTTTCAATTTCTGTGCAATTTCAAACGAGATTAACGGTTTCCAACAGATGTTTCCTGCTACTCACAAAGAAATGTTTGATTTGATTAAGTAAGAACACATCCAGTTTATTTCTCTGATTCTAAAAATTTTAATTTTTAGTGCATAGGGTGCATTCTAACATTCTGTTCTATCACAGCAAGTTTCAAAGAAGCATCAGGGGACAAGTAATGAAGCGCTATAACTTTTTGTAACTTCCAGACTATTATTTTCAGTATTTTTCTTTGTGCATTCAAAATTGGCACAGCTGTTTCATGCAAAGAGATCGGAGATTCCACAAATCACTTGGCAATAAGGACATGTAAGCACAATCTTAGACAAGTACAAAGAGGTCCCTTATTAAATATCCCATTTGCTGCCCTAACAGAATTATAACCATGATTCTAAGGGCAGTATTCTTTACATGCCTCATAATAAGCATTTAGATTGTGAGGAACTAGGACTCCATGCTCTCTAACATTTGAGTTATAATATGTTTGTGTGAATTTAAATAGTGTTAAAAGGAGCCAGCAGACTTGTTGAATTATTTGAGGATCAGAGTGGTCAACCATGTGTGGAGCCTCACATAAAGGGGGAGATCTTAAATTTTTTTTGGCATCAGTATTTACTTTAAAAACTGGCATAGTGGATAAGAAAGGAACAGAAACAAAACAGAAGTGTCATGGAACAAATGGAGATTTTGAATAAAGATAGATAAATCTCCCGGACTGGATCTGATAGTCCCTCAGATTTTGTGGAAGACTAGTGTAGAAATTGCAGGGGCCCTGGCAGATGTATTCAAAATGTTCTTAGCCACGGGCAAGGTGCCAGAGGATTGGAGGGTAGTTCATGTTCTGTTGTTTAAAAAGGGCTCCAAATATAAACCAGGTAATTCTAGGCCAGTAAGCCTGATGTCTATAGTAGATCAATTATTGGAAGGAGTTCTGAGAGATAGAATATATAGGTATTTGGACAGCCATGGGTGATTAAGGAGAGTTAGCATGTCTTTGTGGATGGTAGGTCGAGTTTAACAAATTTTGTGGAGTTTTTCGAGGAGGTTACCAAGAAGGTAGATGAAGAAAAGGCTGTGGATGTTGTGTACATGGACTGAAGTAAAATCTTTAACAAGGTCCCATATGGGAGGTTAGTTCAGAAGGTTAAGACGCTATGTATCCAGGGAGAGCCTCTAAACTGGATTTGAAATTGGCTGTGGGGTAAAACGGAGTGGTAGTGGATGGTTGGTTCTCAGACTGGAAGCCTGTGACTAGTGGTGCCTTAGGGATCTGTGTTGGGACCATTGTTGTTTGTTGTCTATATCAATGATCTGGATGATAATGTGGTAAAATGGATTAGAAACTTTGCTGATTACACAAAGATAGGAGGCATTGTGGAAAGCAAGAATGATTTTCAAGGATCTTTGTTGAAGGATCTGGACCAACGGGGAAAATGGACCAAAAAATAGCAAATCAAGTTTAATGCAGATAAGTATGAAATGTTGTATTTTGGAAGAGAAAATCAAGGGATGGCATACACCATAAATGGTAGAGCAATGAAGAGTGCAGAGAAGCAAAGAGATCTAAGAATACAGATACATTGTTCCCTGAAGGTGGCATCGTAGGTGTTCAGGGTTGTTGAGGAAGCATTTGGCATCTTCGCCTTTATAAATAAAAATATTGAGTAGAGGACTTGGGATGTAATGTTGAAGTAGTTTAAGACATTGGTGAAGCCAAATTTAGAATATTGTGTGCAGTTCTGGTTACCTAACTACAGGAAGAATATCAATAAGATTGAAGAGTGCAGAGAAGGTTTACTAGGATGTTGCCAGGTCTTCAGGAGTTGAATTACAGGGAAATATTAAACAGGTTAAGACTTTATTCCTTGGAGCGAAGAAGAATGAGGGGAGATTTGATAGAGATTGACAAGATTATGAGAGGCATAGACTGAGTGGATGTGAGTAGGCTTTTTCCACTTAGATTGGGGGAGATAAATACGAGAGGTCATAGTTTAAAGCTGAAGGCGGAAAGGTTTAGGGGGAAGTTCTTCACTCAGAGAGTGGAGGGAGTATGGAATGAGCTTCCATTTGATGTGGTGAATGTAGGATCACTCTTAAGTTTTAAGAATTAGTTGGATAGATACATGGATGGGAGAAGTCTGGAGGGTTATGGGATGGGAGCAGTTAAATGGGACTAGCAGAATAATGGACAGCACAGACTAAATTGGCCGAATAGCCTGTTTTCTGTACTGTAGTGTTCTATGGTTCTATGGTTTGACACCATTCTGAATTTGTAATTATGTAGTATCCTGAACTGTAACAACATCAGGTCAGCCCTTTCAGTTTAGCACAATTTTATTCTAGAGCATGACTGTGTCTTGACTCCAGATCTGCACATCTATTTGGAATTTGTATTAAATGGAAATGATTGTGCATTTTCACTGACTCACACTAAAACCTCAATCTGAAGATTAATTCCCAACATCAAGAATTTCAAGAAAATGTGTGAAATGTGAAAGGGAGATTGTTGTGCACTTAAAAATATTAATTATTCTGTTCCGGTTAAAATATATTTTATTTTGTCATCAGACAAAATGAAAATGTTAATAAATTTACTTTGATTTGCTTTGCCAATAGTTTGTTGATCACATTAACTCACCAACAAATGGCTTTTTACTAATAGAGCACATCCATAACAGATTCACACGCAAGTCTTTTCCCTCCTATCTTTTTTTCTCTCAGATCCAGAGAACCAAAATGACTGATGATATTAAGACAGGTGGTTATTCCATAATTTGCAAAGGCATTTAAGAGTTATTTCTCTCATTTTTGATTTGCTTGATTTTATGGGCATAGGAGAAGATGAGCCTTGGTTTGAAAACCCAATTGTGGCTTCAACTGCTTTTATGGAAGTGATGTGGTCGTGAGAGATTTATTTCAGTAGTTTAGAAATAAACTTTTTTTTTGCTAACCTCTGAGTTAACATTGCTGATAAGAGAGGGCAACACTTTGGTCATGGAATTCATGCAAGCTCCATTAGTTCCCTTCTTCACCACGGTTACTAATTTGGGGATGAATTGAATTGAAGCCTCCGAAAGAAAGCAGTGTTGGATAAGTTGCAAACACATACTGTAGATGAAGCAGTTTTACAAAGCCCAGTGACTTTTGCCTTGAATGAATTTTGTTTTGTCTCTTGTTCTATTAAAGGCAATATATTTTTGTTTAGCTCTGTTACTGGCAATGTCAAATTTTATTAATCTTCCTTAATTGCCCCGGAAATAAGAAATCCATTAGAAACAACCACAATAGTCGGTCAGAAGTAAAATACAGGCCAAATCAAAGAAAGGATGGAAGATGTCCTTTGCTGAAGGGCATTGGTGAATCAATGGGCTTTAACGTCAATCCTGCAGTTTCATGTTTGCTTACTGACCAGCTGAATTCCTCTAGCATTTTCCTACAATCACAGCCCCTGCAGACTTCCATGTTTCATACTATTATTAACTTACCTTTTTATGATTGCCAGAATTTATTTGATCACCTGACTTTAAATTTTCAGCTGTGGTGGTATATGAATCCCTGCCTGTGGATTCATGATTCAGAGCACCCACAGCCAAACCACTAAACTTAACCACAGTGTTACTTTACACGATTTTGCTTAACTCCACATTGCATTTTTGTCTGAATGTTCCCGTGACATCTTCAACATTATCCTCTACTTCCACTCTAAATGTTATAATTTCTCTTTGTTTGGCCTTTTCCAATCAGATTCTGACCAAGACCATTACTTCAGTATTTCCCTCCAGCTGGGATTCTTCTCCTTGCTCTTTTCCCATATTCATGTTCATTGTTGTTTGGCAGATTATCTAGGATCCATTTGGTCTTTATCATCCTTTTTTTTGCTGGCATCCTTTGCAGTCTTGCTTCATAATTTATTTGGTTCCCAGGCTATTATGTTTCTAAAGGGAGTATTCAACATGCTGAATATTATGATTTAATTAATATTATTCATCTCAATCATCTATTTTCAAAATAGATTTTCACCATTTTTGTTCAATTTCTGCTCAAATTTTCCCAATAATTATTAGTTCTTGGTTTCAGTTTCATACTACTTTCCATTACCCTTTGATCTATGGCAGTTAAAACAGAACAGTACAGCCTTTCAGCTCCATCACCACACTGATAATACATTCCAGACACACACCACTCAATGCAAAAAAAACAATTTTTGACATCTAGTTTAAATTGCAACTCTCCCTCTCCCCCCCCCCCCCCCCACCACCACCCCTGCCCCCCAACCAGAGCAGCATTTGCAAACCTTCCCGTTCGGCTATTAGTCCTCCTCCAGTTCAGATGTAAACCATCCTGCCAGTGCAGGTTCCATGGAAGAGAGTCCAATGGTCCAGAAATATGAAGCCCTCCCTCCTGCACCATTCCCTTTACCACGAGTTAAGCTGCATTATCCTATTTCTAACTTCACTTGCATA
The DNA here is from genome assembly GCF_036971445.1 of Narcine bancroftii. Lineage (NCBI taxonomy): Eukaryota > Metazoa > Chordata > Chondrichthyes > Torpediniformes > Narcinidae > Narcine > Narcine bancroftii. The sequence continues at coordinate 412,026,420 of NC_091469.1, forward strand.
TGGCATGGGTAGAAATCCTGAGATCATAACCCTGGAGGTCCTTCAACTTTAAACCAACTTTATAAAATATTTTATTTATTAGAAAACAAAGTAATAACCACAATTACAAAAAAAAAATTAACAAATTGTCAAAATCTTCCATGGTTACATAGAGAAAAAGCTTAAAATCTTAAAACTCCAAAGAATCCTAAAAAGAAAAAAAAATCATCATCCCACCCCACTATCTACCCCCCCCCCCCCCCACCATTTAACCACATTCTACCCCCCTACTCCCCTAAGGAAAAATAAAGTCAGAAAGAAAGAAAGAAATAAGGAGAATAATTTAAATCATTCATTCACTATACAATGAGGAGACCCAGCTGCACTCATGGCCAGTCTCAGATGTTCAAATTAGAATAGTCCAAATGTGGGCTTCAAATCTTTTTCAATACATAATATTGATCCTGTAAATTCTAAGTTATCTTCTCCATTGGTATATAAGTCAACTTTAAACCTAACTCGCTGAACTCTCTTCTTTGCAAACCGTCATGCCCCCAACATGGACCACAACATCTGGCTGCTCACCCTTCCTTCTGAGAATGCCGTGAACTCAATCAGAGATATCCCCGACCCTGGCACCTGGGAGGCACATACCTTTCTGGAACTCGTCCACGGAACTTCTTATCTGTCCCCTCATAAATGAATCCCTTATCACTACACCTCGCCTCTTCACGTCTCTCCCTTTCTTGGCCACTGGGCCAGACTCTGTGTCAGAGACCTTACCGCCATGCCTTGTTCCCAGTCTGTCATCCCCCTCAACAGTATTCAAAATGGCATATATATTATTGAGGGGAATGGCCACAGGAGTACCCATGCCTGCTCCCTTTCCTGACTGTCATTCAGTTACCATCCTCCTGCCTCCTAGGTGTGATTGAGTCCCAGTAACTCCTGTCTATCACCCTCTCAGCTTCCCAAATGATCTGGAGTTTATCTAATTCCAGCTCCATTTCTCTTATATGGTTCATAAGGAGCTATAGCTGGATCACTTCTCCTTAATGAAGTCACCAAGGATACTGTTGGCTTCCATGACCATCCACATTCTGCAAGAGGAGTAGGTCCCTGCCCTGGCTTCCATTCCCACTGTCTATAAAATATGAAAAGAAAGTTGGAAAAACTTGTCATTATCTGTGCCTTCTTGCTGAATCCTTTTGTTCCTTGTCAGGGTTATTGTTACCTTATCTCAGCTCAGTTCCTGCACCACCGGCTTTGCTCATCAAAGCCTTTCAAGCCAAAGCCCCAAAATTCCCCTTACATTGGTCACTTCATTTAAACTCTCCTTTCCTGTTTTAGCTATAGTTAATTAGCCAATCAAGCACCAAACTTTCCCAATGCATTTAACGCTTTTCTTGATCATTGGTGCTGATGGCTTGAAACGACAAGAAAATCCAGTCCCTGTATTTCTGCTTCTAGGCACATTGACTTAAGTAACTAAACCCATTTTTACATTTTTACTTCTTTCATAATGCACATTAGAGGCTCTGTGGCACCTGGTGCTTTTAGGCGGTCTGATCTCAAAAACTAAACAGTACTAGGAGAGGAGACCATCTTGGAACACCAGGTGCTGTGGGTTTCTGTGAGGGCCTCTGGATAAGGTGGTGACTCTCTGTCTACCTTACGGTAGACAAAAGTTAAAGAATTTCATGTATGTTACATTTTAAATGTAGTATTATGTGACAATAATACCTTTATCTTTTCACAGAATTCTTGGCACATCACAGCAATAGTTGTTCTTAACAGTGAGAGTGTATTCACCATCATTGGTGTTCTTGTCCATTCATGAATGTCGTATTAAGTTAATGACCAGATATTAATTTCAACAGCATGAAAGATTTACAAAAATGTATCAAGTGCCAATATTCAGTGGAGAAAACTCTTCGACTGCTCTCAGCTTGGACTCGTTGTAGATTATTTCCACACCAATTGTCCCATTTGCGATTTCAGGCGATGACTCAATTCAAATTAAGGTAAAATTTCTTTCTCCAACTTTCATTCTGCAGATTATTTTAAGTCTCCCCACACTAAGTACAATCTTCAGGAAGAAAGCTGGTAATTATTTTCTCTGACATTTAATTATGCTGTCTTATTGCTAGCCATTTAATCGTTTTCTGAGGTAATGCATCTTTTCCAATGAAAAAAAAGTAAGACAAATATCTGATGAGAATCTATTCCCATACCTGTGATACAGCATATTAAAAATGATTACCTTCTCTATCTTGGCTAATTATGTTCACTTCCTGAAGTCACTTAATTTCCTAATTTCACTTTAGAAGATTGTTCATTTGATTACCTGCAGTCATGTAGACTCTGATTTATTATTTTCCCTTCATTTTCTCATCACTAATGTCTAACACCTCTGTATAATTCCAATTAAAACATATTGTTCCAATGACAGGGAATGAGCTTCCATGAGTTTTCAGTTTTTTAGATATAGTCTCATTGCAGGTGTACAGTTTGTTATTGGAATATGCTCCCAACGCCGGAGCAGGATTCTTCAATTTACTGTGTTCCCATTGCTGAATTTGAATTGCTTCGTTTGAATGTGAACCCAATGTTGGAACTTGGTTCTTTTGTTTGAAAATTTTCCAAATCTTGCTGTTTTTTTTTAAATCAATCTTTGTTTCCTCTCTTTAACGATAGCTTCATCTGTAATTAAAATATGAGTATGTTTGATGAATTTAAATCCTGTTTTCAATTAAGTCTTAAAAAACATATCATGGACTTTATGTCACAGCTTTCAATGCATAAGGTATCGCAAGGAACATCTAAACAAGAATTTTGTCATAATAATGAATTAAAAAGTTAACTAAATGTGAAAAATTTTAAATATATCTAAATGTTATAATCACCGATCTAATACTCCAGAGGCCAATAATAGCAGCTACTATTAACTGGTATTATTCACCATTTCTACCTATTTATCACAGTCAGGATCATACTTGCAACATTAGACGGTAGTACCGATATAGATTTTGTCAACTTCTTGCTCTTCCTGACAATTTTGTGCCTTTCAATGGTGCCTACATAGCATGGTACCTCATCTTTAGTTCTATTCTCATCTTCCAAATGAATGTGATGCTCAACGTGGATATCGAAAGAACACATTTTCTTCCAATCCCCAAATATGAGGTTTGTTTCTTTCTTATTTGTCTTGTCTGGTAATATGGAGTAATTCTGGGGTGATTTACACTATCAAAAATTATCTCATTGCTTCATTCCCTTATGTGGCTAAATTACAGCTGTAAATTTCTATGGCAAGCTTAATGGGCAATTAATGGGCAATTGCACCAAGTTCTTAAAAATAATGTCTGAGGGCAAGATGCCATTTTTGTGAAGTGAAAGCAGTATAGCATAAATCAGCCAAAGATTCTAAAAAGTTACATTGCAAAACATATTTATAATCCCGAACTTGCTGCCCAAGTTGATAGTAATAATTTTCACAGCAAAATTTGACTCAGTATTTTTCAAATTGACGTGAAAATGTATTTTACTTAATTTTGCAATGAATAAGAAACAAGGATTGTTTAATTGCCCAACTGTAAAGAATATTTTGAAAGGGAAATTAAGGTTTTAAGTTACTGAAATCAATCTTTAAGAAGATGAAAATTAATTGGGCTGAACTGCCAATATGTCCAAGTAAAGAGAAACAGTGGGAAATATTTGGAATAGTTCAAAATCAATGTACACCCTTAAAAGGTAAAAGTTATACTTGCATAGCTCAGCAATTACGATCAACAAATGAGGTAAGGTACAGTCTCATGTAAAAAAAAACAACTAGGAAATGACAGACATCCAGCTGAAAGATCCAAAAGATTCATAACAGAGTTTAAAGGAAGAAATAAGATGTGCAAATGGGTCTTTATGAAAAAGTGCATGAGAATATGAATAAAAAGAATAAGATAAGAAATACAGGAGAGATTTATTCACATATTAATGAGAAATTGTGATGATCTGGAAGTTGAGCATATTAAAAGTAGTTGAAGAAGAGACCATAATTGACCAAGAGGCAGCTTAGTTATTTCAGTATTTAAAGATGGAATTTCTGCTTAGAAATTCCATTGGTGATCTGAATGAAAAATATTTGCAAAAGTTTGGGAACGTTTGCTTTACCTACATTTCTGTTCCAACTTGTTTGGAAACTGTTCAACATCAAATCTGCCAGAAGCCACTACAACTGGGCAGTATTTTAAAAGTGTCTTAACATTTGCTCTCCACTGGCCACCGAGACAGAGGTGCACCAAAGAAGAGGTACAAGGACTGCTTAAAGAAATCTTTTAGTGCCTGCCACATTGACCACCACCAGTGGGCTGATATCACCTCCGACCGTGCATCTTGGTGCCTCACAGTTCGGCGGGCAGTAACCTCCTTTGAAGAAGACCGCAGAGCCCACCTCACTGACAAAAGACAAAGGAGGAAAAACCCAACACCCAACCCCAACCCAGCAATTTTCCCTTGCAACTGCTGCAACCGTGCCTGCCTGTCCCACATCGGACTTGTCAGTCACCAACGAGCCTGCTGCAGACGTGGACGTACCCCTTCATAAATCTTCGTCCGCGAAGCCAAGCCAAAGAAAGAAAGATCCTATAAGAAAAATTTCAACCTGGGACTTAAAAGTGATAAAAGTACCGTTTGATTAATCCAGGTGCAAATAGATAAATCATAGAAAAGGGACCATTTCAACAATGTTGCCAAGAATTTCATCCACAATAGCAGTAGAGTTAGCATGTTGTTCTTCGTCTCTTAAATTCCGCTCCATTGAACAGGCAGAAATTTCAGAGGAAATGTGCAACAAGTTGATGTGGAGGGTATTTAATACCATGGACAGCAGGTGAAATTCTAGATGAGTATCTATTCCACCACTGATGAACAGCTTGACTTTTAATAACTAAAAATATGTTTTGAAAATGCATTTGCTCATTCAATGTTTCAATAAATAGTGAATATTCAAAAGCTTAAGAGAAATATGCCCATCAATGTTCTGGTCATTGAAAAACCCAGCATAATTTTTTAGAACTTCTTCAAACTGAAGCTCCAAACAGTAATACATTTGATCTGTTTCGTGACTAGTTTAGTGGGTGGGGCATTTTCTGATATGATGGTTTCTTTACCAATACAAAATATTTTCTGGAAAAGCAATCAGCAATATTTTACTTGGTTTTCTTTTCCTTCGTTATGGACTAACTGTACTGGAAATTAGTAAAACAGTGTCGAGGGTGGAGACCTTTGAGGTGCATTTTCAGGATGAAGAGAAATAACATAAAAAACCTAAAATGAGTCAAGGGGATAAATTTAATTGGTTTAATGTAACTAAAATGTGGCAATGGAGAAAATGATGGGATATAAAATAAGCAAATCTCCTTTACCCAATGGTCTCCATACCAGAGTATTAAAGGAATGGATTAGAAGAGCAGATGTTTCAGTCATTATCGTGCAAAGCTTCCCTGATTGAAAAATAGTGTCTTTTGAGATGAAAAATTGCACAGGAGTGGAGAAGTAAGATAATTGGAGGATGCTCTGTTTAATGCAGAAGCAGCATTCCAATTGTACAACATGAGCTACTAGAAACAAAATAAAGGTTTATGCAGTTGGGCCATTCTGATGAATGTATTAGATTTTTTGCAGGAGGTTACCAGCATGACAGATGGAACTTTTTGAAAGCATTTAGTGTAATTCTGCTGAACTGTTCTGCTCAAGATTGGCAGAAGATGGTGAAAGTCGTGAATGTAGCTCAGAACATCACACAAACTCCCTCCCCTCTATCAATGCTACATGCACCTCCCACTGCCTTTGAAGGCAGCCATTCTACTCTAGCTGCAGCCTCTCCTCCCTCCTCTCATCAAAGGGAAGACTCAAGAATGTATAATTGCACATCAGTAAGTTTAATTTTAATTTAATTTAGACATACAGCACAGCAAAAGGCCCTGTGGCCCACAAGTCTATGCCGTCCAAATACCTTAATTAACTTACAACCCCCATATGTTTTGAAGAATGGGAGAAAACTGGAGCACCCGAAGAAAGCTCATGCAGAAACTTTTTTCAGATTGTGCCGGATTTGAGCCCAGGTCGCTGGCACAGAAATAGTGTTGCGCTAACTGTGACACTAACCATGCCACCCAAAGTTCAAAGACAGTTTCTACCCTACAGCCATCAGGCTCCTGAATGAACATGACAATAGTGATTGGATGCTGCCCTTGCTGTGTTCTGACTGATCTTTCACTGTAACGGTATGAACTGTAATGTGCTCTTGCTCTTCTACTTTGTACTGCTGAATGAATGTTAGAGGTGACTAGCTGGACTGCTCCCTTCTCACTGCAATGGGTATAATGTGACCATTTGAGTAAAATGAAAGTCTATGGAGTGATGATAACCTTGTGAAAAGGATTGATTATTGGTAGAGGGGAAAGGAAATTTGCTTCCTCTGTACTAATTGCTGGAGTTTAATACATTCCAAGTTGTTTTCCATGAGACACCTGATGAATTGAAAAAATTTTTAATCTTGTTAATCAAGAATGCCTTCAGATTCTGGGTTTGAGTGCAATGCACAAACATCCTGGAGAAGCTCAGCAGGTCCCGCAGCATCCATAGGAAGTAAAGTGTTGCCAATAGTTACCCTTTACATCGCATGGATGCAGTGTGACCTGCGGAGTTTCTCCAGCACATTTGTGTGTTGCAAATTGTCATCTGCTCAAACAGCAAGCAGATCAATACTGCCAAAATGAACCTCAACAATGCAGCTAATACCATTTGTTAGCCTTGTACAGTTGCATTCAGGAGTAGCAGTATTCAAAGGGATCATCGACTCCCTGGGGACTGGAGATATATTGGTTTCTGCTAGATATTGCTTTGACTTCATGATTATTTGGTGCACAGTTTGCTAAGCATGACAGTATAAATGAAGTCCTCTGTTCCAAAAGTATCAGGGAAAGGAAGAACATGGCTTCACAAGCATTGCAGCTTTCCTTGAAGTGCCATCAGCTGCAATCATGCAACATGTGTCAATCATTTTGTTATTGGGCTTGAACACATTGCTGCCTAGCCAATGGTTCCCAAGGGAATTGGTAGCTAGCTACAGTCAGGAGGCACTGCTTTGCAGACCTTTAAATCTGGTATTCTGTGCTGGACGATGTGAGCAGAAGTGTGTGATCTCTCACTCTGCCTCTAGACTTAGAGCTATTTCAGGGTAATTTGCAAGTTATTGATGTGAGGGATCAGATATTCTTTGTGTCTTACCCTCTGCTTTCTGCCAGCCATAACTGGAGAATTATTCAAACAAGCTAAGTTGATGTAGTTACATGGGATACTGGGAGGGCATAATACATGCAACATGTTCCAATTTGTAAAACAGTGTATTGTATATATAAAGCCCGTGGACAAGGGATGTACATCTTTATCAATTGGATTGAGGCCCATATCAGTGTGTGAGCCCGTCTGTATCACTGTGGGAGAGTTCAAAGCTTCAGTCTTCTTCTAGGTCTTTTCTCTTGTTACTGAATGCCCCCATACTTACTCTATCAATGTCCTCAAGGTATCTTGCTATATTCCCAATTAATCCCAATCCTTATCCTGATAACCTCTTCAATACACAATGTTGTTCATCTCCATAAATCTCACTTCTTCTGTATCTAAAGCCAACAATCCAAACCCCTAACTTTCTACAAACATCCTCTCTTCACTATAACCATCTCTAAACCAAACATTCTCCTTTTGATTATCTCCACGCTTAATTCAATCCACCCAATCATCTTTAAAACCAGATCCCATTCTCTGCTCCTCCTCCTTCTCATCGTCTTTATTTTCTGATCAACTCCAATGATGTTTGCCCCATATCTAACTTCTAATTATCTTCACAATCAAACCTCCAATTATTTCCATATCTGAATGCACCATATCTCCACAGCATAATCCATGCCTACTAATCTTCTCCCCCCGTCCACACCACCCAAAACTCCCGGCCACAACACCAAAACCCTAACCAATTTCTGGTCTCTCTCTGTCACAGCAACCAAAATGTGAAAAAAATGTGAAATGCCCACTGTGCACATTTGCTTATGTAAGGTGTAAAGGATTTGTGCTAATATTAATCTTTAGGTATATTATATATATTTTTTATTACAGTTATTTTGTGGGTTGGATTCAGGGGCACACAGACACACACAATTATACACTCAGAGAGTCCTTTGAAATGCCAGCTGGCAGATTTCAGAGACCGTTTGTCTGCTTAGTCATTGTTTTGCTGGAAGTCTGTTTGCTTAAAAAGACAATGTGATGCTAATTCAAAGCTGTAAACAGTCATATGACTGTTCTCCATTGAAAACTCAAAACAATAGGTGTTTACTCAGAAGCATCTATGTACACGCACAGCCATTCTGCTGGCAATTCAGAGTCATAGCCACATATTTTTGGAAGTGATAAAACTTCAAAGACAGTGATTATGTCATGCCATATGATTAAAGACATTTTCAGAGAACATATTACTGAAGCAGAGACATTTTGAAACCAGAAGAAGGTGTTTGACCATCCTGTAAGTCACACAGGATTGAAATGCAGTAAGAATCCTTTGGAGAAAAAAGACTACATGTGTTCTCCTTATGAAAAGGAAGAACACCAAAAAAAAATGGTTTTGAAAAATTTTGTTGCTTCTGCTGTCTCTTTGAAAAGAGGACAGATTCATAGTGACCATTTCTACATGGCCATTTCATGAAATCCTTGCTTGGGTTTGTGAAATCATAGTTGAAGAAAAACAAATTCTGTAATTTCCATGCAAGAGAGGAAAATCAATCATATGAAGAAACAATTCTTTGATAAGAACTATACAAGAAATTTGTGAGTTTTGAGAAGTCTGATACCACACACTTACTCCATAATTGCTTTTGAACAGCAGTAAAGACTTTGAGTTTCAACACAAAAGCTTTCTGTGACTGAACTTTAAAATTATCTCTTTGGAATTAAGCTTAAACTGTAATTGTTTGGGTTTTTACACATTCACATATATACATTTGTGCATAATGGGATTAAGTTAGAGTTAAGTAAGTGTTATGTTATTAATAAAAATTATTATTTTGTGGTTACCATTGACTTGGTGAATTTCTATTACTGCTGGTTTGGTTTGTAACAAAGGCTATCCTGTTCAGTGTACACCCTTGGGTCTTCTGTATAGCCTGGTGAAATCATCCAAAACTGGTACAGAATTTCTGCTCTGTTATTTTAAGACCTGATTTTGTTATGTTTCTAACCCACAAAATTCCAACACTATTTCAAACTTCATATAAACACCTGTTAACTACTTTTAAATTCATGGTAGATATAATGATGTTAATATTTAATAAATTGCTTTTATTTATAGGTTTATCAGCTTTGTGGAATTACATAAATGAAAACAACGCTCACATACTAAAAGTATCTCTATCCCCAGTTAATTTCAAATGGAAATGCTGAAATATTTTAGTTATTCCAATGCTGCACAGCAGAGCAGGTAATTTTAACTTCAGTGGAGAAAGAAATCAAGCTTACATTTCTTTATGCATGACAAAAATCATCAGGAGGTTGAAATGACAGATTAATGAAACTTTTTTTCAGAACAAATTGTTATAGACTTCAATTAAGGTATCTTTGATTCTTCAACCTTATACATTTGCTGATGGGAGATGATTTTTTAAATCTCCCCTATACTGGCCTAACATTAAAGTAAGATTATGCAAACTGTCTTGAAAAAAGTTTGAATAATTGCTTCATTCACTGCCACTATAAATGAAAAGTATGTAAATTGTATTTGTACAATTTCACTGAAACTAATTTGTATTTTATATTTTTAATCAAATTAGATGACTCTTTCTTCTGCAGATCAAACATAAATCACCCAATGTTAGGGCGCTGCAGTAGAAATTCACTCTCAGCTCGAGGCCTTACAAGTATATTGTGCTGTGATCCCAGTGTGCCAGCTGGCTGCACTGCAATCTGTCCTCCAACAGATAACAGAACCACCGACACACAATATGGAGGAGTGCCACGATGCTCACATTTTCTATCCTCTCCCAGCATTCATGAGCTTGTCATTGCCACATCATTTGTTCCCTAATTGCTGCTGATCAGGTAGCCAATCCAGAGAGCTGCCATCACTGCCAAGATAATGTAATTTGAAACCAACTTTCAAGGCCCAGAGTACTTCAGATAGCAAAACAAGGTCATCATGAATCTCCTTGATTTAAAATCAGCAGACCTCCATCATCCTGCAACCACTGGGGTGGCAATATAAATAAACCCTAAGACAATATAAAAGATGTGCAAGACTAGCCCTAAGGATATCAGGCAATTAGGACTAAGGACATTTATTTGTACAGTATTGACATTAATGTATTGCTTTTATAGTTGCACAGACACTATGCAAGAGAGGAAAGGAGATATCTGGGACTACCAGTGAATGGTAAGTTGGATTATGAATATGGATTGCAAAGTAGCCTGAACAGGAAGGGATGATCCACCTACTTTGTCTTCCTCTTCCTCTTCTCCCAGCACTGCAACTACTATTCATATGACTGCATCACGGACTGTCTCCTCATTGCAATAGAATTTTGCAGGTTCCTCCAGAACATTGCAAAATGTGATGCTTACTGTACCAAATACTACAGACCTCATCAAGAAAAGCTCCAGTCACAGAAGCAATTTTTGCTGCTTCACATTTTGTGTGACAGAATTGGATTAACTGAATAAACTTTACCTCCGTATGGTCAATTGCAAGGTCATGATAGGAACAGATATGGCTTGTTACACAGGAACCAGACTTTGATTTGCAGTGGGGACTCAAGTCCTGATGACAAGATGGATTGTGAATGTGTTAGAGATTGTGACCAATGCCTGCTTGAAATGATATGTATGGTCACACACAAGCTGGACTTTGCAAGAGTTGAATGCCATTTGTCTGTGGAAACTGAGATACCTGAACGACCTCAGCAAGGATCTCGACTAGGAACTGTGGGAACAAGCTGCGAGTGAGGAGTGGAGTGAATATGTTCCCAGCAGATAAATCAGCAGCGGGATCAGTAAGGGACCGATGACATGGGTAGGAAGGGTGAGGAGGTCCTGCAAGGATGTTTCAGGGAGTTAGGTGCCTGACTGTTGAAGGATCGGACCTCCAGGGCTGTGATCTCAGGATTGGTATCTGTGCCATGTACTAGTGAGGATAGAAATAGGAAAATAATGCAGCTTAGCATGTGCCTAAAGACATGGGACATGAAGGTTGGATTTAGGTTTCTGGATCATTGGGCTCTCTTCCAGGGAATGTGGGGCCTATTCCAATGGGGTTGTTTGGATCTGAACTGGAGGGGGACTAATATCCTTGTGGGAAAGTATGCTGATGCTGCTCTCAGGAATTTGAACTAGATTTGCAGAGGGATAATAATCAGAGTTCCAGTGCAGAGAGGGGACGGGAAGAGGAAAAAGATGAAGTGAAGATTGCATGTAATGTTAGAAGTCAAAGGGTTGTTCGTGGTGGAAATTTTCTCAGGTGCATCTATTTCAATGCAAGAAATATTATAGGAAAGGCAGAAGGGCTTAAGCATAGATTAGCATGTGAAATTTTGACAATGTGGCCATTGGTGAAACTTGTTTGCAGGAGGGGCAGGATCGGCAGCTCAAAGTTCCGGGCTACCATTGTTTCAGACACAATAGAGCAGAAGGGATGAAATGCTAGGAGTGGCTTTGCTTATCAGGGAAAATATCATAGCTGGGATCAGACAGAACAGACTAGAGGGCTTGTCTATTGAGGCTATATTGTTGGAGCTGAGGAACAGGAAAGGTATGACCACACTCATGGGGTTGTATTTTAGACCATCCAATAGTCAGCGAGAATTGGAGGGGTAAATCTGTAGAAAGATCACAGACAACTGCAGGAAACAAAGTTGTGATCTTAGAAGATTTTAAATGTCTAAATATTCACTTGGACTCCTATTTTGTAAAAGGGCTGGGTGTCTTGGAGTTTGTCAAATGTATTCAGGAAAGTTTTCTATATAAATATATAGCATACCAACTAGAGAGAGTGCAATATTGGATCTCTTATTAGGAAACAAGACAGGACAGATGTCAAACATATGTGTAGGAGAACATTTTGGGTCCATTGATCATAATGCTATGAGTTTCAAGTTAATTAGGGAAAAGGATAGGTCTGGGCCTTGAGACTTTAAATTGGAGAAAGGCCAATTTTGACAAAAGAAGAAAGGCCAATTTTGACAAAAAGAGAAAGAATCTAGAAAGCTTGGATTGGGTTAAGTAATTCTGTGACAAGGATGTGTGAGGTAAGTGGAAGACCGTAAAAGGTGAAATTTTGAGAATAATGAGTTTGTATGTTCCTGTCAGGGTTAAAGGCAAACTTAACAGACAGAGGAAAACTCTGTTTTTGAAGGATATTGGGGATCTGGTTCAGAAGAAAAGAGAGGTGTATAGAAGGATTAGCCAATACAGAGCAAATGAGGTATTTGAGTATAAAAGAATGCAAGAAAAACTCAAGAAAGAAATCAGAAAGGCTGAAAGAAGACATGAAGTTGCTTTGACAAATAATGTGAAGGAAAATCCTAAGAGTTTCAACAGGGATATTAAGAGTAAAAGGATAATGAAGGACAAAATTGGTCCCCTTGACATTCAAAGTATTTGGCTATGTATGGAGACAGAAGAGATGGGGAAAATCTTTAATGGTTTATTTCTGCATCGGTATTTACTCAGGAAACTGGCACAGAGTCCAGGGAAGGAAGAAAAAAAAGCAGTGAGATCATGGAACCGATATAGATTAAAGACTAGGAGGTGCTTGATGTCTTAAAGCAAATAAGGGAGGATAATTCCCTTGGGCTTGTCCAATATATTCTTGCAGAACCTGAGGGAGGCTAGTGAAGAAATTGCAGGGGATCTGGCAGAAATATTTCAAATGTCCTTAGCCATGGGCATGGTGCCAGAGGATTGGAGGGTAGCTCACATTGTTCCGTTGCTTAAAAAGGGCTCCAAAATTAACCCTGGAAATTATAAGCTGATGAACCTGATGTCAGTAGTAGGTAAATTATTGGAAGGTTTTATAAGAGATCAGATATACAATTATTTGGATAGCCATGGACTGATTATGGATAGTCAACATGGCTTTGAGTGTTTAACCAACCTTATAGAGTTTTACGAAGAGGTTACCAGGAAAGTTGATGAAGGAAAGGCTGCTGATGTTGTCTATGTGGACTTTAGTAAGGTCTTTGACAAGGTCCCACATAGGAGGTTAGTCAGGAAAGTTCACATGGTGAGGTCTTAATCTGGATTCAATATTGGTTACACAGGAGAAGTCAATGCATGGAAGTGGATGATTGGTTCTCAGACTGAAGGCCTGTGACTAATGGCATGTCTCAGGGATCAGTGCTGGGATCATTGTCGTTTGTCATCCATATAAATAATCTGAATGATAATATGGTTAATTGGATCAGCAAATTTGCAGATGACACAAATATTAGAGGGGTTGTGCACCGCATGGAAAGCTTTCAAAGCTTGCAAAAGGATCTGGACCAGCTGGAAATATGGGCTGCAAAATGGCATGTGGAATATAATGCAGACAAGTGTGAGGTGTGGCATTTTGGAAGGATGCACCAAGAAAAGACGTACACAGTAAATGGTAGGCACTGAGGAGTGCGGCAGAACAGAGGGACCTGGGAATATAGATTCACAATTCCCCAATAGAGGCATCAGAGGTGGATAGGGTTGGAAAGAGAGCTTTTAGCATATTGGCCTTCATAAATCAAAGTATTGAGTACAGGAGTTTGGATGTTTTGGTAAAGTTGTAGATGATATTTATGGGGCCAAATCTGAAGTATTGTTTGCAGTTTTGGTCACCCTGCTACAGGAAAGATACCAATAAGATTCAAAGAATGTGGCGAAGATTTACTAGGATGTTGTTCAGACTTCAGGATCTGAGTTACAGGAAAGGTTAAAAAGGTTTGGACTTCATTCCCTGAACAAAGAATGAGGGGAGATTTGATAGAGGTATTTAAAATTATGAGGGGTTAGATAGGCTTTTTCCACTGAGGTTAGGTGAAATACAAACTAGAGGACATAGTTTAAGACTGAAATGGGAAAAGTTTAGGGGTAACATAAGGGGGAACCTCCAAGCAGAGAAAGGTGGGAGTGTGGAACAAGCTGGCAGCTGAAGTGAATGAGGGCTCAATATTAACATTTAAGAAGAATTTCGACAAGTACATGGATAGGAGGTGTATGGAGGCTATGGACAGGTCAGTGAGCCTAGGCAGAATAATAGATTGGCATAGATTAGAAGGGCCAAAGGGCCTGTTTCTGTGCTGTCATGTTTTTATGGGCATAACTAGCTCACATATCTCGTGGTTTACATTGTAAACAATTTCAAGCCAAAGACTCCAGAAAGTCCAACAAATGTCGTGTGGCACAGGTTTCTCCTCTCCGCAATATGCAACCTATTATTTCAGTGGGTAGATGGTAAATTAATGGAATAGGGTCCCATAGAAGATGGGAGAATCTGTTCATCAGCTTTTAGGTCTCAGGGGTAAATGTCGCCAACAACCTGTCTTGGTTGAGTCATGTCAATGTGACAGCAAAGGAAGCATGTGGGCATCTACCCCCTCAAATCTTGTGGTAATTTGGCATGTATCCTGCATCCCTTAACAATTTCTGCAGATACCCTATCAAGGGTTTGTCTATCGCAGCAGCTGGTCTACAGCAGGTGCCTTCTCACTGGTTCTTCACAAAGCCCTGTAACAACTGGACAGCAAAGATGCATTCATCAGGATGCTTTTTTTTGACTATGTTTCGGCATTTAACACCATCATCCCCTCAAAACTGATCCGCAAACTTCAAGAACTGGGATTCAACACCCCAATGTGCAATTTGATTGTGGATTTTCTCACCTCCAGACCACAATCAGTGAGGATTGGTAAGAACATCTCCACAATCTCCATCAGTACTGGATCACCACAGGGCAGTGTTCTTAGCCCACTGCTCTAGTCACTTTACATCTATGTCTGTGTGGCTCAGTTCAACAATAACATCATCAACGAATTTGCCAATGATGTCATGATAAGGCGATGAGTCAGCACACAGGAGGTAGACTGATAGGTAGGTTGGATTTGCCCCTTGTGGCCAAGTGGATTAGGGGGTATGTAGAGAAGGCAGGAATCAGGTACTGATCAGCCATGATCATAATGAATGGTGGTGTATGCTTGAAGGGCCAAATGGTCTACTCCTACAACTATTTTCTATGTTTCTATGAAAATTCAGCTGAATGGTGCACCAACAACCACCTTGCACTCAATGCCACCAAAACTAAAGAGCTGTATGTTGATTTCAGAAAGAGAAAACCTGAGGTATATGATTCAATGATCATTGGGGGAAATCAGAAATGGAGAAGGTGGGCAAATTTAAGTTCTTGGGAGTCACTATGTTGGAGGACACACCAATGGCATCATGAAGAAAGCACGTCAGTGGCTTTACTTCCTCAGGAATTTGCCGAGGTTAGGTATGACGTCAGAAACCCTTGCAAATTTCTACCTATGTGTAGTGGAAAGTGTGCTGACCGGCTGCATCACAGTCGAATATGGGGACAACAATACCCCTGAGTGTAAAGCCCTCCAAAAGGTAGTGGACACAGCCCAGGACATCACAGGCAAAACCTTACACCCCATTGATAACATCTGCACAAAAGCTGCCATCGGAGAGCAGCAGCAATGAACAAGGATCTACGCCACCTAGTATATGGTCTGTTCTCGCTACTACCATCAAGAAAGAGATAAAGGTGCTACAAGACTTGCACCACCATGTTTAGGAACAGCTGCTACCTCTCCATCAGACTCCTCAACATCAAAATCAATCAGGGACTCATTTAAGGACTCTTACTTTTGAACTTTATTGATTTTTAAAATATTATTCTCTCTGCATTGCAGTTTGTTTACTTCTGTTATCTGTCTCCAGTTCTTTAATTGTTTACATGTGCATGTTGTGTACAGTTTTTTTTGCACTAGTAAATAAGTAGTCATCCAGCCTCGCCCACAGGAAAAAGAATGTCATGTGATGTCATGATTGTTCTCTGACAATAAATCAGAAATCTGAATATAAAATCTTAAAAGTATCTGGTCAGGATGCAACACTATCTGGTAGAGGAACTCCTTTACCCAAGTCCACAAGAAACTGCAGGACCCATGATCGCAGCCCAGCCCATCACACAAGTTTTCACCCCTGTACTGACTCCATCCCTTGGAAAAGCAACCAAGATATGAAAAGACTCATCTGACCCTTGCAACGCACCATCAAGCTCAAGGACAGTTTATTTCTTACCATTATCCTGGCAAAGGCATACGATTTGGGGGAGGGTGGGGGTGCAGGGGAAGTGACCGTGCCCCCAAATTCAGACACAACAGTGGGGAGAACAATATTTCTTTTACGTTTCTTGTTGTGTAATTTGTGCTAACTGTGTATCATTGATCGATTAAAAAATTTTTTTATTAGAAATTGGTACTTGTGTTTTTATCTGTAACATTTTGGCCAAATCAACCCCTTAACCAAAGTACCTCCATCCACCCATGCCTGAATGAACTCCTGAATGAACCTTACACTAGTAAAATAATGTTGCCCTTGTTCTCTCTTGAAACTGCATTCAGTGTTGCGTTTTTATTGCTGTACTGTGTGTGGGTTGGTGAGCTGGTCTGCTCGCAAAATTAACTTTTTCTGTGACAATCATCTTGAACTTTAACTCATTACAATTCATTCAACTACATGTTCAGTAAATTCAATATAGGAATACACTGAACCATGAGTGCAGCAGGTAGCATTGGACAGTTGATTGTAGATACATAAGCATATAAAGTCTATTGTATTCTAATGCATATGTAACATTGGCACAGAAGCTTGGAGCTGATAACTTTTTTTTACTGGCTTTCTCTCTGAAACTTCTCGAATCGATGACTCTGCTTCAACTGACAGGATCTTGCACCAGTTTGGACACTTGAAAATGGGATACCCATTCCTTCTGACAGCATCTAGGATCAGAATGTTTGGAGGCAAGCGAATTGAACCTGTGTTTTTGCCAAAGTTGGGTGGGGCATCTGACCCTTGAAGTTCAAAAGGTACAGTGGGTATGGATTGACAGAAGTATGGACTGAGAAATGGGTTGGGTTGGGGAAGTAGAAGCTTGGAATCAGCCAAAAAGAGAAAACTCAGGAAACTAGTTAAGTGTTGGGAATTGATGAAATGCTGATCAAGTTCAAGTAGCTTTTATTTGTCATTTTAAAACCAAATTGCAAATGCAGTATGCAGTTAAAAATTGAGATGACATTCCTCTAGGCAACAACACAAAAACAGCATTAGACAACACAAGACTACGCAAGACAAAGCTACAAAAAAGGGAATAAAAACAGTGCAATAACAATGAACAAAAAATTAGACAAAAGCACAGAAGAGACAAGCTACAATATAATAAACTCTGTGTGGCGGGCTGAGCGACCGCACGGTTAGACAAGCTGAATCGCCACTCCAGTCAGTTGAGATAAGATGGCACAGGCCCCCCTTCCTTTTTCAGGAGAAGCCTGCATTTGGCCAACACACGTTTCCCGGGAGATGTTGCCACTTCCTGGTTGTGCGTCGCTGGGCAGGCAGGGACTCCACAACGCGCTGATGTCACTTCCTTAGACCAGTGTGCCCCAGAGAGGAAGTGGGCCGTCCCCTTAAAACCTCACCCCAAGTCCAAAGCCCGCTGCGCAGCTCAGACGGCAAAGTCCTCCTCAGCGACAAGATCTCCATCCTCAAACGATGGTGAGAACACTTCCAATCTCTTTTCAGTGCCAACCGCTCAGTCCAAGATTCCGCCCTGCTCCAGCTCCCTCAACAGCCGCTAAGGCTAGAGCTGGATGAGGTCCTCACCCTGGATGAGACATATAAGGCAATCGAACAACTGAAAAGTGGCAAAGCAGCAGGTATGGATGGAATCCCCCCAGAGGTCTGGAAGGCTGGCGGCAAAACTCTGCATGCCAAACTGCATGAGTTTTTCAAGCTTTGTTGGGACCAAGGAAAACTGCCTCAGGATCTTCGTGATGCCATCATCATCACCCTGTACAAAAACAAAGGCGAGAAATCAGACTGCTCAAACTACAGGGGAATCACGCTGCTCTCCATTGCAGGCAAAATCTTCGCTAGGATTCTACTAAATAGAATAATACCTAGTGTCGCCGAGAATATTCTCCCAGAATCACAGTACGGCTTTCGCGCAAACAAAGGAACTATTGACATGGTCTTTGCCCTCAGACAGCTCCAAGAAAAGTGCAGAGAACAAAACAAAGGACTCTACATCACTTTTGTTGACCTCACCAAAGCCTTCGACACCGTGAGCAGAAAAGGGCTTTAGCAAATACTAGAGCGCATCGGATGCCCCCCAAAGTTCCTCAACATGATTATCCAACTGCACGAAAACCAACAAGGTCGGGTCAGATACAGCAATGAGCTCTCTGAACCCTTCTCCATTAACAATGGCATGAAGCAAGGCTGTGTTCTCGCACCAACCCTCTTTTCAATCTTCTTCAGCATGATGCTGAACCAAGCCATGAAAGACCCCAACAAAGAAGACGCTGTTTACATCCGGTACTGCACGGATGGCAGTCTCTTCAATCTGAGGCGCCTGCAAGCTCACACCAAGACACAAGAGAAACTTCTCCGTGAACTACTCTTTGCAGACGATGCCGCTTTAGTTGCCCATTCAGAGCCAGCAATTCAGCGCTTGACGTCCTGCTTTGCGGAAACTGCCAAAATGTTTGGCCTGGAAGTCAGCCTGAAGAAAACTGAGGTCCTCCATCAGCCAGCTCCCCTCCATGACTACCAGCCCCCCCACATCTCCATCGGGCACACAAAACTCAAAACGGTCAACCAGTTTACCTATCTCGGCTGCACCATTTCATCAGATGCAAGGATCGACAATGAGATAGACAACAGACTCGCCAAGGCAAATAGCGCCTTTGGAAGACTACACAAAAGAGTCTGGAAAAACAACCAACTGAAAAACCTCACAAAGATAAGCGCATACAGAGCCGTTGTCATACCCACACTCCTGTTCGGCTCCGAATCATGGGTCCTCTACCGGCATCACCTACGGCTCCTAGAACGCTTCCACCAGCGTTGTCTCCGCTCCATCCTCAACATCCATTGGAGCGCTTTCATCCCTAACGTCGAAGTACTCGAGATGGCAGAGGTCGACAGCATCGAGTCCACGCTGCTGAAGATCCAGCTGCGCTGGGTGGGTCACGTCTCCAGAATGGAGGACCATCGCCTTCCCAAGATCGTGTTATATGGCGAGCTCTCCACTGGCCACCGTGACAGAGGTGCACCAAAGAAAAGGTACAAGGACTGCCTAAAGAAATCTCTTGGTGCCTGCCACATTGACCACCGCCAGTGGGCTGATATCGCCTCAAACCGTGTATCTTGGCGCCTCACAGTTTGGCGGGCAGCAACCTCCTTTGAAGAAGACTGCAGAGCCCACCTCACTGACAAAAGGCAAAGGAGGAAAAACCCAACACCCAACCCCAACCAACCAATTTTCCCCTGCAGCCGCTGCAACCGTGTCTGCCTGTCCCGCATCGGACTTGTCAGCCACAAACGAGCCTGCAGCTGACGTGGACTTTTACCCCCTCCATAAATCTTCGTCCGCGAAGCCAAGCCGAAGAAGAAGAGACCAGTGTGCCCCAGAGAGGAAGTGGGCCGTCCCCTTAAAGCAGCGCAAAAGAATCAAATAAAGTTCAATTACTGGCTCACCCTCGTGCTGTGTGGATGTGCTTCATCTCAGTAGCGCTGCCATGAGCAGCCGCTATATCTGGATATTAAAAGTCTGATAGCTTGAGTAAAGAAACCGCCACCAGGTCCGGAGAGGCCATTGTGGGCTGCTGAGAGGGGCATGATGGGTTACCTACACAACTAAGATTTTTCCTCCTAAACCCTTTGGGTGTATTTTGTGGATTTTGGACTGCTGATCACAAAAATCACCCTCAATTTTTGCGATCACGTCGCGTGTTTTAGATATAACCTATTTTGTGATTTTCCTGTCCTATTTTAAATCTGCTTCAAGCATACAAAATCATGACATGCAACGTCATTGAAAATTCATTTTCTGCTTTCGCACTTGGACTTCGTCCGTGCTGATCTTGGAGTAGTCAGTGATGAACATGGTGAAAGATTTCACCAGGACATTGTGACTAGGGAAAAGCGGTATCAGGGCAACTGGAATCTATCCATGCTGTCGAACTATTGTTGGACACTGACACGAGAAGCATTGGATACCGATTATAAATGAAAATCAGTGTCAACACATTTTTAGGTCACTTGAACTAATGCAATGTGTCAGCATTATTATGCAATAAAACATGCTAAATTAAAAAAAAGTTGATTTATTATTTCTCCAACTTCCTACGTAATCCAGCAAATGTGAAATTATTTTTGTGTTCAGCTCGATGTTGTCTATTATGATTCCCTTTTTTTCAGGAAGCAATCCTTGTGGAAAAAAAAATGTATCCAGTATGATTGGAGGTGGTGTAGGAAGAGAAATTGAGACCATAAATTTGGAAGGATGAGGCAAGTAAGAGAGGAATTAGAAACCAACCTTTTCAATAAGGAAGAGCATGAGGCTGGGGAGCAGCAGTTGGAGCCCTCAAAGCCTGGCAATAAAGCCATTGCGAGGACATGGAGGTGTGATTAAATATGCCACCTGAGAGTTACAGAGAGGTCAATGCAGTACAAAATACTGGAAGTTAAAAGGGTGAAGGCAAGTCACTGGCTTTCCTCTCAGTCTGGCATGCTGCTTGAGGAGAACCCAAAACAACGTTTTTTAGGACGTTTCCAGTAATGTTTCAAAGTGAGCGTTATACAGAAAAGAACATAATCTCGTGTAAATGTTGCAAAAATTGTATCAGGGTACAGCAATGATGCACCACAACCTGGAAATGGTCATTATGATATACCACAATGTAAAAAATAACAAGATCAATCTTTAGCAGTGTTATATGTAGATTGTAGAGAAACACGTGGCCTCCCTGTCTGAAACTTATACTGAAGTCACATCACCTGCTAATTAATGTTGCACTCTGGCCTCCCATTAGTACTCACCTCACCATTGGTTCATTTAAATGACTCAATTACATCATTGGCCAGACGCCCAGCTCAGAACAGTAAAAAGATCCATGTATGCCACATTTCTTTCTCTCTGCTTTTTGTTCTAAACCCTGGACATTGCTTTACACCAGATCACTACTGTGGACATTGCTGGAGGAGTCGCAGGTATGCTGTGCCCTGCACTGCACTGAATTGAACCGTTGAGCTGTAGTACTGCAATAGATCAGTGCTTGCAGAGAGCTGCACCCCCATTGGTACAGAGAATTGGGAGTGTGTTTGAAAATCCCCGATTGTGAAGTGTGTACACGTGTGGGAGAGTGTGATAGGGCAAGCAGCCACCGGTAGCAGAGCCCTTTGTGCCTGATTGCACCCTTAAGGTTTTTGTCTTGCACTGTGTAGAAGATAGGCGGCTACTTGTATCGAATCTGGATCCGATGTGATTGTCTATGTAGTTATTTAGTAATAGAGTCTTCTCCTGTTTGTTTTCTGTGTGCTTAATAAAGTTATGTTTGATTGTAACACTTGTGTCCAAACTCGTCTCTCTGTGAATCCATTGAGCACGGGGCTGTGGGGAGAAAGCAAGGCAGTGGGATCAGTGTGGGGACTAATACAAGGCTGTGGGGAGAGAGCAGGCCAGTTTTGGATCCCAGTTGACCGTGGGAAAGGGATAAGGGTGGAGGGGAGGGGAACCACTGATTTACTTTTCACTCGTCTTTCAGCTAAGTTAACTCGTATCAATTTTCTTCAAATATTTTAATTACAATATTGCAGATCAGGAACTACATTGTGTGTATATAATAACCACTTGGTAATGATAGTGTCCCTCAAATCCACTCCATAATAGATACTTATACCTCATTAGGGTGGGTGCTCCAGCAGCCTTTTTTTAAAACCTGCTAATTTTGCCCATTTTCAGTCTTGACTCCTCCTGGGTATCATTACAGAGAATAAACATATGTGGCACCCATTTAAAGGGAACATGAGCAGGAACTACATCCTGGTGGCAGGCAGCAGCTGAAAGAAAAAGGGCACTACCACAAGAATACAGGTAAACCCTGGATGCTTACCTGCTGGCCTGGCCCCTGCCTCTCCACAGGATAGCACAGCGATGGGCATCCGGGTTCTATGCCAAGGAAAGGCCCAAATGTGAAGCCAAGGCATGGGATGTGCTAGCCAAGAGAGGGCTTTTCCACCTTATGGATGACCTTACACTGCCTACTCACAGTTGTTGGTGGTAAAAATGCACACATATGCCAACTAAGATGGAGAAACCAGGCATGCAAGTCAATGAACAGACAATTTTTTTCTATTCCCTCCCTTCTCACACTGGGGACCAGTTCCCACAGCACCTTGCTCCATCGACAACACAACTACACAGTTTGGTCGGGAGGGGAGCTGATGAGGCAATGTCATTGAGTTTGATAATCTGCCTTGTCTAATATATGGAAGGCACTTGTGCATATATCAATCCTGTGGCTCCAATAGCTCAGTGATTAGAGCACTAGTCTTGTAAATCAAGGGTCATTCCTCGCTGGGACCTCATTTCTGTGAGGGCTGCTTGACAAAGTGGCAACTCTCTGTCTTCCTTACAAAGTAGACAAAATACAAAGTCAAAGAATTTCATATATGTTACATTCTAAATGTAATATTATGTGACAATAATGGAACCTTTACCTTTGATTTGCATTGTTCTAGACATGTTTTTGCAGTTATAGAGTTACTTAGATTTTACAGTTTAGAAATAAGTTATTTTTCATTGCGTTTGCAGTGATTGGGGAGTGATGTAACTTCTGTGGGGAGGAATGTTTTATGTGGATTGTGGATGGTCAGGTGTCCTCCCTGTCTAAAATTTATTCCAAAGGCGCATCACTGGCCAATCAAGGTTGGACTCCAGCCACCTATTAGGGCACACTTTACCGTTAACTCATTTAAATCACTCAGTGTCATCTTGGTAGACACTGATCTTAAAACAGTATAAAGATCAATGCGGACTAGAAGGGCCTAATGGCCTGTTTCCGTGCTGTAATTGTTATGTTATGTTATATGTTAAGGTGAACTGTTTTCTTTTGTTTAACAATTCCTACAGATACCTGAGAGGTTTGTAGTTATGGGGTTAATCTTACAATCTTGAAGCCTCTCAAGTAATGTATGTATTCACCATTCTGATTGAGACCAATGGGCAGCAAAATGGCAGATGGAATTTAATGCCAACAAATCTGAGGTGTTTAACTCTGGGAGGACTAACCAAGGTAGAACATACATACAGGGTAAACGTTAGTTCACTGAGGAGTGCAGTAGAACAGAGGGATCTGGGAATATGGATACATAATTGTATGAAGTGGGAACACAGGTAGATAGGATCATAAAGAGAGCTTTGTGCAACATGACCTCATTGGTCAAAGTAATGAATGTAGGAGCTGGGATATTATGGTAAAGCTGTATAAGACATCAGTGAGGCAACATTTGGAGTATTGTAGGCAGTTATGATCATAGAAACATAGAAAATAGGTGTAGGAATAGGCCATTTGGCCCTTCAAGCCTACACTGCCATTCATTTTGATCATGGCTGATCATCTACTCAGTACCTAGTACCTGCCTTCTCCCCATACCCCCTGATCCCCTTAGCCACGAGGACCAAATCTAACTCCCTCTTAAATATAGATAAAGAACCAGCTTCAACTACTTCCTGTGGCAAAGAATTCTGCAGATCCACCACTCTCTGAGATAATTTTTTTTCCATCTCAATCCTAAAAGACTTCCCCCTTATCCTTAAACTGTGACCCCTGGTTCTGGTTTACCCCAACAGGAACTGAGTTGCCTGGAAAGATTAAACAGGTCTAGACTTAATTCCCTGGAGTGTTGAAGAATAAAGTGAGATTTGATTGAGGTATGCTAAATTATTTTGGGTACTGATAGAGAAAGTGCAACAGGCTTTTTTTTTACTAAGGCTGAGTGAGACAAGAACTAGAGGATATGTGTTAAGAGTGAAAGGTGAAATGTTTAAAGGGAACATTTGGAAGAACTTTTTCACCCAAGAGTAGTGAGAGTGTGGAATGAACTGCCAGCTAAAGTGGTCAATGTTGATATTTAAGAAAAATTTCATGGATGAAGTTTTTCATGGATGGGAGAGGTATGGAGGGCTATGGTCCAGGTGCAGGTCATTGGGACTTGGCAGATTGTTTGGCACAAATTAGATGAGCCAAAGACCCTGTTTTCTGTGCAATAATGTTCTATGGTTCTACGATGATAGAAATTAAAATCAAGAGAGGGTTCCCGAATATTGCACATTTTACATTACAACCTAAGCACCGATTTACTTCCAGAAAGCCTGAACATCTATTTTTCATGAAATGCCCTGCATATTTGGCCTCTCGCCCACATGAATATTTTCAGCAAAAGCTCCAGCAAAGATAGAAATCTTTTTAAAGAAGGGAGAATTGAATGTTTTTGCTTTCCCTATTTTATGTTGATATATCTCATAAGGCACAATATTATCACATCAATCCATAAATGTAACTTGTTTCATTTCACATTTTATATCAACGTGGTTTCTAGGTCACTTCTATTCTGCATTTGTGATTAAATGCCATAATTAATTAGATGGCACTTAGCCTGTACAAATGCTGAACAGAATCATTTTAAAATTCAAAAGGTGTTTTTATTAACCTGCATTTTATAATGATAATTGTCATCCAGCAAGGTCTATTAATAGCTTGAACAGCTGTTTCACGAGAGTTCTGTGATAAGATAAAGCAGAAGCAATTTACATTTAAGCTTAGGCACAGGTTAGCAAAAGCCAAAGCTTGGATGCTTTCAAAAATGTACTGAGGCATGATTGGAGTTCATCCAATCAAAGTGAAGCAGTTACCCCACAGCAGATAACTGCTATTGTTGACATTGTGTGCCCAGCTTGGAATGCCTCACATGTTCGCTCAGGGGTTGATGAGAGTATTTTGGTTCCAGTCGCCAGTTCAGTTTTCCAGTTTAGTATATTTTCATCATCCACCAGCATGAACACACATCATGCCCTATCAAATATCAGTTTTAACAAATGAAGCTGCATAACTTTCATCTTGTAGTCCAATTTGAATGGATAATTCAATGTGATACTTGTACTCATGCATGAAATCTCTCTGTTCCAGATCTTTTAATTACTGTTACCTCAAGTTTCTGAATATTCTCATCAGCTATGAATTAGTATTCAATTTCAAAATAGTGGAAGAATCTATTTGAGGTTGGTGGCAAAGCACCCCTCAAAATAATGTTTAGCTTTATGTAGTTCATCACCATGCATGAAACCATAGAATATCACAGCACAGAAGCAGACCCAGCTAGATGGTGCCAAACTATTTATTCTGCCTAATCCTATTAACCTGCACCCAGATTGGACCATGGTCCTTCATGTCCCTTGCATCCATGTACCTATCTAATCTTCTCTGAAATATCAAAATTAAACTCACATTCACCACCTCTGCTGGCAGCTCATACCACATTGCCACCAACCTCTGAGTGAAGAAGTTCCCCATGTGTTCCCCATAAGCATTTCACCTTTCACCCTCAACCCATGTCAGCTACTTCTTGTCTCACCCAACCTCGGTGAAAAAAAACCCTGCTTGTGTTTACCCTATGTATATCCCTTATAATTTTGTACACCTCTATCAAATCTCCCCTGATGCCACAGGGATTAAAATCCTAACCAATTCAACCTTTCCCAATAATTCAACTCTTCAAGTCCTGGCAACACCCTTGTAAATTTTATTTGCATTATTTCAGTCTTTGTAATATCTTTCCTGTAGGTAGCTGACCAAAACTGAACACAATACTCTGAATTTGGCCTGTCCAATGTCAACCTAACATCCCAACTCAAATACTCAATACTTTGATTATGAAGCCCAAAGTACCAAAAGCTTTCTCTACAACCCTATCTACTGTGATGCCACTTTCAAGAAGTTTTGAAGATCGATTGCCAGATCCCTGTTTTCACTGAATTCAACAGTTCCCTATTGCCTACTTTATAAGTCCTACCCTGGTTTGTCATCCCAAGTGCAACACCTCACACCTGTCTGCATTTTGCAGCTCATTTTTTCAGCTGGTCTACATATTGCTGCAAGTTTTGAAGCTTTTTTTTTTAACTGTCCACTATGCCCTGATCATCACCAACTAACTAGTCTACTTTGAGATTAAAACTGGAAACACTCAGCAGGTCAGGCAGTGACCAAAGAGAGTTAATTGTTCAGGTCCAAGATCCTTTGTCAGAGAAACATCTCATCTGATCTTCTGAGATAGCACCATCCAGGACAGAACACTTGACCATTACCCATCCACCTCAGAATCATTCATACACTGCACCACTAGAGGCCACAGTGTGCATCATCTACAGAATCCATTGCTGCAACTCACCTAGGCTAACTTCCCAAGCCTGCAACCACTACCACAAAAAGGACAAGAGAGAAGGCACATATGAAAGCCACCATCTGCATGTTGCTTTCTAAGGTTGAACAGCATCTTGACCTTGAGACATAATACTAATCTTCTGTGTTTGCGGGTCTAAATTCTGGAACTTCCTACCCAATAGTAGTGTGGCAGTAACTTTATCATCAGAAGGATGGTAGTGGTTGAAGAAGGTGGCTAAAATCAGTTCAAATGAGTGTCTTACCACAGCAAAATCAGAAGGAAAATTTTCCAAAGAAACAGTTAATAAACCAATTTCGATTACTTTCTGGAACATATTTCCACTGCTTTTAGATGTAATAACACGTAACAAAGGTTACATGTGATGGCTTGTACTTTCTTTGAAGATAAGTTGCTCAATTAACTTTTGAGGAAAGTGAGACAAATTAACTGTTTAAAGGTTTAATGTGCATGGCAGGATAAACTACAACAATTAAGCCACAATAACTATCATTCAACTGTATATCACTGTCAAATTCAATTTCCAATTAACTCAGAAACAGGCAGTTGAAAAAAAAACAAACAAAAATATAAAAAGAGCAAATATAAGAAATGTTTAGCAAAGACAAAAATACTTTTATAAATTATCTTTTAAGAGGTGATAAACTGTTCTGAGATGTCCTGGCCAATGTTTATGTCTCCACAAGCATCACTAATCAACCTGATTAACTAATCATTTGCACACTGTTGGTTCTGGGAGCTTGCAGTTTATAATTTGACTGTTGCCTTTCCTATTTACAAGTGACTAAACCTCATGTCACATAATTGGGCATAAAACATGATGAAACATCCAGTGGCTGAGAAAGGCATAATATTAATATGTTATTTTGTGCAGATTTGAATGGATGAATTGTTGAATTGCACCTTACAGGTTTTCACAACTTTTTACATTTAGTGTTTATCTGTGTTATAATGGTGATGGCTGATGGTGATTAAGTATTAGGCAATTGAAGGAAGTGTTGAATGTGAAAATCTGGTGTTGATTATTTGCAAATTAGCATCACAACTTACCTATGAAGAGAGGAGTAGTATATTTCTTAACCCTTTCCACTGGTGACACCTCAACAAGGACTGGTTTGCGCCTCCTGATTTCCCCCTCCTCCAATTAGTTCCTTAATTTTGCTAACATTGAGTGCAAGGTTGTTGTGAGACCACACAACAAGTTGATCTATATCACTCCTGTACACTCCCTCATTACTGTCTCTAATTCTGCTGAAGACCGTGGTGTCATTGGTAAATTTGTCAATGGCATTTGAATTGTGCCTGGCCACAAAATCATGGATGTAGAGCGAGTAGAACAGAGGGCCCTGAGGTGTGTCTGTGTTAATTGTCAGTGAGGAGGAGACGTAGTTTCTGATTTGTATTGCCTGTGGTCTTCCACTGATCCAGGTGCAGGAGCCCAGGTTTTGGAGCTGGTTGACCAGCACAGAGGGTATGATGGTGTTGAAACCAATGCTGCAGTTGATGCTGCTGTCTAGGTGATCCAGAGCTGAGTGGAGAGCTAGTGAGATTGTATGTCCAGTGGAGCAATTGTGACGGTAGGCAGTGAGTCCAGATGTGTGCTCAGGTACAAGTTCATTCCAGCCATGATCAACCTCTCAAAGCACTTCATCATAGTAGATGTAATCACTACTGGGTGATGGTCACTGAGGCAGCTCACACGACTCTTCTTGGGCTCTGGCATGAATGATGCCTTTTTGAAGTAGTAGGAACCTCTTACTGTAGCAATGAGAGATTTCTCCTGCATTCTAAAAACATGCAGGTGGGTGGGATAAATGGCAACAGTGTGGCGGCCTGCAATTGCGGAGATTGGGCTGGCACATCGCACGGAAGCAGACGTGGACAGAGATCGCTAAAGTGACTCCCAGGACAATGAACCGCCGGGGGTAGAAGCTGGGGTAGCATCAGACCAACAGCCCTAAAATGGCATTGGCCAAGCTGCCCACCTAACTCAGCAGAAACAGGCTGGGGAAGAAGGGCATTCCTATGCATGGATGTTCCCACCCACTATTGTTAGTCATATGGCTGACTCAGTCAATCAGCAGGAATTTGAACAGTATAAAAGCAGCCTTTCCAGCCCTAACTGTGTGTGTGTTTCTTTGTAGCCCTGGTCTATAAAAGTAAATTGCCCTAGGCTTGCAGGTGAGAGGTAGGAGCCTATGGAGAGCAGATAGAAATGTGGCAAGAATTTGAGGATGGTATGATTAGTGTAAAAATGGGTGTCTGGTGGCCACCATGCACTCTGAATCACTCTATGACCACCATGCCAGGTGACCGGTGTCTGGAATTATTAATTCTGTGCCAAAGTTAATGGCAATAAGAGAGTGGGTAGGGGAATGCACGTTGATTGGTTCACTAGGCTCTTTCAAATGGGGTTAACCTGGCAATTTTCCCGGTTAGCACCCCTCTCAAGCGGCAGTTAGAAAGGTTCTGACTTGGTCAGCATGGTCCTAATCCAACTGGGTCCCTGACCTACCTCAGAGGTAGTTTGGAAACCCAGTTAAACCTAACTATGTTGCGTCCATCGGTGACTTAGAGGAAAATGGCCGATCTGGATTCTCCTGTGATGTCAGCGCTTGTGTGCTGGTGTTACAGGGAAACCCCTGGCTGAAGTTTCTGCCGTGATCAAGGGAGAGAGGGGTCGCTGCTGCGGGGCCCGGGCTGGGAGAGGTCACCACCACAGGTAGGGGTGGCCACAATCAGGAGGAAGTGAGTTTGCTGCCACGGGGAGAAGAGGTCACTACTGCAAGGGGGATGCGTGAACTGCCGCTCCTGCGAACGCCACTCTGGTTTGTAGTGACAGCTCAACATTCGTGGCAGTGGGAGGTGCGCAATTGATGGGTTGGGTGGTGACTGACGATGGGGGCGGTGACTGATGGGGGGAGGATGACTGGAGGGGTGGTGATTGACAGTGGGGGGTACTGACAGCCAGTGGGGGAGGGCAGAGGAATTATGAGAGAGATGCATCCTCGAGATGGTTTTTTTGACTTCATCTTAATTTTGTCTAAATTCATTTTATTTTGTTTATTTCTTTTATACCTGTTTAAAGTTGAATATCATTATCATTGTACAGTATGCTTTGTCTTCTCATCATTATGAAAATCTTAATCCAGTTATGCAAAATGTTTAATTTTTTTTATCAACAAATTAAAGCTACTTACAGCTGCAACTACAAAGTTTGGTTTATTGGATTAATAAGATAATAATTCGGAATATCGATGCTCACGTTTCCTAGAAGATGACATGTTTTGAAATTGAGAAATATTTGAACTTGGAAAGTGTCATCTATAGGGTCTACCTGACAATGTGGGTAATGGCTCAGGCACGAATTGACCACAAGAAGCAGAAATAAAATCTAATTCACCAAATTAGTGCTCTACGAGATCATCAGCGATGTGATGGGAGGGGCAAACAATGGTGCAATCAAGCAACACTTACTTAGCGACAACCTCTCACAGAAGCTCACTTTGGGTTCTGCCAGTCACTCCACTCCTGACCTCGTTACATCTTCGGTCCAGACATGGACAAAGGAGATGGATTCTGAAGTGAGGCGACAGTAATTGCACTTAGCATCAAGGCAGAATTTGATCTAGTGTGGCATCAAGGATCCCAGGCTGAACTGGAGGTAATGGGAATCTGAATGAAATTACACCTTGCGCATAATAAACAAAAGAGAGCCCAGGTGCTGTAAAACAGGAGCAGCACATAAATTGCTGGAGGAACTCAGCAGGTCAGGCAGCATCCATGGTGATCATAGATAGTCAATGGTTTATGCCAAACGCCTTCATCAGGTTTTGGCCCAAAGCACTGACTGTCTATTGCCTTCCATGGGTCCAGCTTAACCCACTGAGTTCTTCTAGCACATTGTGTTTTGCACAAAGGAAGATGGTTTTGGTGGTTGGAGGTCTATCATCTCACCCACAGAACTTCTCTCTGAGAGTTACTCAGGCCCAACCACCTCCAGCTGCTTCAACTGTGACCTTCCTTCATGTTTGCTGATGATTGCACAACTTACAGTAGCGTTCGTGACTCTGCAGAAAATGGAGCAGCCACGACCAAATGCATCAGGATCCAGACGATATCCAGGCCTGGGCTGACAGGTGGTAAGTCACCTGCACAATGAAGCAGCCACGACCAAATGCATTAGGATCCAGACGATATCCAGGCCTGGGCTGACAGGTGGTAAGTCACATACACAATGAAGCAGCCACGACCAAATGCATCAGGATCCAGACGATATCCAGGCCTGGGCTGACAGGTGGTAAGTCACCTGCACAACGAAGCAGCCACGACCAAATGCATCAGGATCCAGACGATATCCAGGCCTGGGCTGACAGGTGGTAAGTCACATGCACAATGAAGCAGCCACGACCAAATGCATCAGGATCCAGACGATATCCAGGCCTGGGCTGACAGGTGGTAAGTCACATGCACAATGAAGCAGCCACGACCAAATGCAACAGGATCCAGACGATATCCAGGCCTGGGCTGACAGGTGGTAAGTCACATGCAAAATGAAGCAGCCACGACCAAATGCATCAGGATCCAGACGATATCCAGGCCTGGGCTGACAGGTGGTAAGTCACATGCACAATGAAGCAGCCACGACCAAATGCATCAGGATCCAGATGATATCCAGGCCTGGGCTGACAGGTGGTAAGTCACCTGCACAATGAAGCAGCCACGACCAAATGCATCAGGATCCAGATGATATCCAGGCCTGGGCTGACAGGTGGTAAGTCACATGCACAATGAAGCAGCCACGACCAAATGCATCAGGATCCAGATGATATCCAAGCCTGGGCTGACAGGTGGTAAGTCACATGCACAATGAAGCAGCCATGACCAAATGCATCAGGATCCAGACGATATCCAGGCCTGGGTTGACAGGTGGTAAGTCACCTGCACAATGAGCAGCCACGACCAAATGCATCAGGATCCAGACGATATCCAGGCCTGGGCTGACAGGTGGTAAGTCACATGCACAATGAAGCAGCCACGACCAAATCCATCAGGATCTAGACGATATCCAGGCCTGGGCTGACAGGTGGTAAGTCATATGCACAATGAAGCAGCCACAACCAAATGCATAAGGATCCAGATGATATCCAGGCCTGGGCTGACAGGTGGTAAGTCACATGCACACCGCACATGTGCCTGACAATATACAAGAGAAAATCCAAGTATCACTCCATGACATTCAATAGGATCATCATCACTGAATCTCCCTCTATCAGTATCTTATTGGGGTTACCATTAACTTGAAAGTGAAGTAGCCATTACACAAGAGCAGTTCAGAGACTAGTTATCCTGTGACAAGTAACTTAACCTCCTAACTCCCCTAAGCCTGTCCACCGTGGACAAAACTCAGGTCAGGAGAGTGGTGTAATACACTTCACTTGCCTGGACAAGTGCAGTTTCAGCAACACTCCAGAAGCTCAAAAGCACAAGGCCTCAGTAACCTGTTTGCCTGGGCCCCATCTACAACCACTCATTCCATCAATGACGGAGAGTAACAACAGTTTGTACCATGCGCAGGATGCAATGAAGCACCTCCTTTCGACTCATTAGACTCCAGCCTCCTAACCTACATCCTCTGGCAGCTAGAAGCAGAAGGTAGCAAAGCACAGAAACCAGTGCGGGATTAATGTGGGGCTTGTAGCATATTTTTTTTAAAAGGGCCCTAAATTGTGCCGTCTGGCACAGGCGCGGTCTTGCATAGAGCCGGCTGGCGTATGCATGGTTAAAGGGAAGTATGACAACAATGCAGTGGCAGCTGGCACATGAGAAATGAGGGGGGGATTATGACTGCGGCGTCCCCCCCAATCCCGAGAGTTTCTGATGCTGACCCTGCATGTCCATTTTTGCAAGTTTGAATAGTCTTAATTATTCTTAACAAAATGATGCTAGCTTTCTCAGATCACTATATTTTCATAGCACCTAGAGAACATAGCACATAGAGCAAACTCCGAAATTGCGCACATCCCCCCACCCCCCGCCCGTACCCCTTTAAAATTTATTTCCACATTTTTCACTTACATTGAAATTACACTTACACTGAAATTGAGCCCCCTTCCCCTCCCCTCTTTGCGTGGGGGATAATGGGTAATGAAGATGGCCATTGATCCCGCATTGAGCTGCCGCAGCGAGCTACCAGGGTGGCCCCAACACGGCCTGATAAGATGCCGGAGTGCCGCTCGGGTGAACTCCGGCAGAACTTCACCTCTGTTGCCATGTCAGGAGTTAGATTGGGGGGTGAGCGGGCAAACAGCCAGGACTGGGAGCGAGGTGGTTGGGCGAGGCATGGACAATGGAGCCCTCCTTTAAGGTTAGCGATTTTAGCAAATTATCACCTTTAATCAGACTATTGTGCAGCGGCTATGAGATACAACACACACATAGTCTGGTTTAAGGTTAGCAATTTCAGCCAGTTATCACCTTTAATCGGAGTTATTAGCACAGACTTTCAGTGTGGTATCTCATAGCCGCTGCACAAAGATGAAAATCACATGCTACTTTCGCTACTGTGTAGCCCTAAAGGAAACACCACATTCTGAAAGTTGCCCTCTAAGCCACACACTGCCCCTTCATATCACTAGGTCAAAATCCTGGAACTTTCCCAAACAGCATTGTGGTTATATCTTCAACTCAAGAAGTCAGCTCCCCGCCACCTACTCAAGGGCAATCTTAGGAATGGGCAATCAAATGCCTGCAAAGTTCTCATCCCTTGAATGAATAAAAGACAAATTAATTGCTTTTCACCAACAGCAATTTTTATTTACATTCAAGACAGCAAAAGTAAATATTATCTAAGAAATAAAGCAGGTGGCCAATTTAAAATCATCCATTAACATTACCAGCAATGTTGCAGAGGTCCTGTATTAGAAGCCATTTCAATAATTTTAAACCACTGCTGCAGTTTCTCATTAAGACAGCCTGATGTTTGCCCAATTCTTATTGTTACAATGCATCTCTCTTTATTTCAATTCCTTTGTTCGTGTTTTATCTATTTCACATCACTACAATTTTTACACTTAACTCAAGCTCTTGAAAAAGATTTATTAAGGTTTTGATGTATCATGACAGGCACTCAAATGAAATAGTGAATAATTTCATAATAAATCCAATAAATTACTGTAAGGTCTTACAAAACAGAAATATGTTAACACTTATTCAATTCATTAACATCCAACAGACCAAATTTCGGAGACACAATATTGGAGAATAGAAAAACAATTGCTTCTGTCAACATTAGCACATAAATGGCACCAAAACAAAATAAATCAGTTTATGCACTAATTTTAGTTTCTTATAGTTCTTAAGTGTTGCTGCTAACTAGGGAAGCAACAGGGGGAGAGCAACCAAAGGAACAAACTCTATCGAAGTCACACAACATGGGTACACTCAATTCTTAAAGGTACACCTACACTGCAATGCTTCTTTTTCAAAAAAGTTAATAAACCTGAATAATGAATATAAATAAATGAATCCAGTTCAGTAGAGGTAAAATATAAATTTGGCTAATTATTTACAGAGACATATTTACACAGTTATACAGTACATGTGAACAGATATAAATTTATAAAACCAGTCTCTCTCTACCACCACCACCCTCCGCCTAGTAGAACTTGTTCTCTAACTTCTCCTTTGACTCATCCCACTTCCTTCAAATCAAACAAGTAGCCATGGGTACCCGCATGGTCCCAGCTATGCCTACCTGTTTGTGGGCTTTGTGAGCAAGCCTACACGGGCAAGGCCCTTCAATTCTTCCTCTGCTTTACTGACTACATTGGGGCTGCCTCATTCATCCGTGATGAGCTCATCAACTTCATTCACTTCACTGCCAACTTCACCTGGTCCATCTCCAGCAACACACTCCCCTTTCTAGACCTGTCTCCATCATAGGAAACAAGCTTTCCACAGACATATTTTATAACCCACTAACTCTCACAAGTACCTCGACTACATTTCTTCACACCCAGTTCCCTGCAAGGATTCTATTCTCTTCTCACAATTTGTCTGTCTCTGCCTCATCTATTCCCAAGATGAGGTCTTCCAGACCAGATCATATGAAAAGTTCACCTTCTTCCACCAACATGGCTTCCCCTCCATCACCACCAACTCAGCCCTTATCCGAATATCCTCCATTTCCTGCTCATCAGCTCTGGCCCCCTCTGTCTCCAGACAAAACAAGCACAGGATTCCCTTTGTCCTTATCCACCACCCCAATAGCACATTATCCTATCTAATTTCCACCACCTCCAACATGATCCCACCACCAGACACATCTCCCCATCTCCTCCCTTCTCTGCCTTCTGTTCTATTCCACCAAGATCACCCATAAATTGGAGGAGCAACACTTGATTTTCTGTCTGGGCACTCTCCAACCAGATGGCATTAACATCAACTTCTCCTGTCTCCCTCTCTTCCCTTTTCCCTTTGTGTTCCTTCCTCCAACCCTTTACTGCTTCCCTCTCTATTCACAGAGCCACCTCTCCTCCCCCTGCTTGCTTGCTGTTGTGCCCTCTCTCCCTGATCCATGTTACCTCCTGCCTTTGGGTCCATGCTCCTCCCCCTACCTCTTCCCCCACCATTTTTCTCACCATCTGCTGACAATTTTTCATACTTTAATGAAGGGCTCAAGCCCAAAACATTGATTATGTATCTTTATCTTTGCTCTATAAAGTTCACTCACAAACTATTATAAAAGTTCTGACAGTGCAATGTAAGTGCAGAACCACTCAGTGCTGCGATTTAAGGTTCATCAGAGTCACAGCCTCAGGAAAAAGCTCTTCTTGAACCTGCTGGTTCGAGACCAAAGGCTCCTATAGTATCTACTGGATGGAAAAAGAGTAAAAGGTCCATCGTTAGGGTGAGATGCATCCTTGATAATGCTCTTCACCTTGCCCAGACAGCGCACCTGACATACATTCTCAATGGTGGGCAATTGGATACTAATAACCTGTTGGGCAGTTTTCACCTCCCGCTGAAGTGCTTTACAGTCCGATGCGAGACAATTGCCTTACCACACTGAGATGCTATAGGTAAATATATTCTCAATGGTAAAAATCCATCAATATCCTGGGACAGAGGTATACTTTTCTCATGCTCTGCAGGAAATAGAGACATTTTTGAGATCATTGGAAATGTGGACACCAAGGAATTTGAAACTTGATACACGTTCCACCACAACTCCATTGATGTAAATAGGGACATAAGTATGGCTTCCAGAACACCTGAAGTCCACAATGATCTCCTTGGTCTTCTGAGTGTTAAGTGCCAATTTGTTGTTGGCACACCACGTGACCAGATGCTGGACCTCATCCCTCATCATCCACCATATCATCCCCTCTGATCCAGTCAACCACTGTGGTGTCAACTGCAAACTTGATTATGGAATTCGAAACACTATACGCACCCATACCTCCTCCCTCACCACCATTTAGGACCTCAAACAGTCATTCCAGTCTTTCACACTTCTCGTGAATTTTCAGGGGTCATCTAATGCATCCAATGCTTCCACTGTGGCCTCCTATACAACAATGAGATTGGAGGTAGGTTGGGAGATCATTTTGTTGAGCACCTTCCCTCTGTCTGTTGCAATAATCGGAACCTCCCAATGCCCAACCATTTCAATTCAACAGTCTATTCCCACACCAACATGCCTGTTGGGGAAGCAATTCCATAGCTTCATGAACGAACAAACCAATGCCACTCACAAATTGGAGGAACAACACCTAATATTCTGGCACTCTCAAACCAGATGGCATTAACATTGACTTCTCCGATTTCCATTAGGCCCTTCCCTTTTTTCTCTTTCCCTATCCTTCTGTGTTGTTGTGTCCTTTCCTCCAGCTCCCCACTGGTTTCTCTCTCTATTCAGAGAGCTATCCACCCCCCACCATCAATTCTCAGCTATTTTTCTCTTCTGCACTCCCACCCATATCCACCTATGGCCTATGCTCCTCTCCTCCCCTGCCCCTTCTTCCTCCGCTCCCCGCCTCCCCACCAAACCATCTTTTTATTCAGGTGCCTGCTTGCTTTTTCCACATAACTTGACAAAGGGCTCAGCCTGAAACATTGGTTACATATCATTGCTTCCTATGGACGCTGCATGACCTGCTGAATTTCTACAGCACTTTTGTGTATTAAACTACAGTCACAACACCTGCAGACTTCCCCATAAATTCCCATTTAGTCAACCTTGGCCAATGTTTGTTGAAATGTGATGAGGTTTCTGTCTCTACAATTCTGTCAACTAAAGGATTTTTTAAATCTTAATTTCCCTTCTAATCATCTATCAATTCCTTCAGATCCCTGTCCTTTAATATTTGTCCTTCCTACTTGGGGAAATTGATCATTTTTAATCTGTGCTATTTAGGTATCTCAAAAATTTTTGTCATGTAAAGCTTTCTTTCCCCTTCTGGGTGTTTTAAGTATTTCAACTGTTTTCAGCTTGTCTGTAACATTCCAACAACTAAACATTGGTCTGATATTGGAAAGTCCACACCTGTTATGAAATCTCTCATATTATCTCCAGATTTTATTCTTCTTTTAATGCATCTATGTCAATCTTCATTAGGCTGAGATCATTTAGTAATTCTGCATATAGCAAGTCTTGTAAACAGAGCTGTCTCTGGATCTTGTGCAGGTACACCTTCGCCATCAGTATTGTCTGTGTCAAACTCAAGCTCCCTCTACCCATCTGCTTCTCACTATGTTTGTGGATTCTCTCTCTCTCTCTCCTCGAAGGGGTCAAATTGCATTTATAGGTGTTCAGTATGCAGACATTTCTTCAGTCTTTAATCTAGAGGAAGCCAGGGAATTGGGTCAAACAAGTGGCAAGGTGTTGCCTTTGAGTATATTAAAGAGGTCAAATCCAATTATCACTCTATGACATTCAATGACATTACCATCACTAAATTTCTCTTTATCAATATCTTGCTGGGGTTACCATGGACCAGAAACTGAACTGAAGTAGCCATTACACAAGAACAGTTCAGAGGCTAGAAATCCTGTGACAAGTAATGTAACTCCTTACTCCCCAAAGTCTGTCCACCATCTGCAAGACACAGGTCAGGGAAGTGATGGAATACACTTTACTTGCCTGGATGAGGGTAGCTTCAACAATTATCCAGAAGCTCAAAAGTGACAGTAGCCTGCTTGATTGGGCAAATCCCCAGATCCTGATGAAATGAATCCTTACATCTTGTGGGAAGCTAGGGAAGAAATTGCAGAGGCTCTTGTCGAGATATTTTCATCAACATTGACCTTGAATGAAGTGCTGGAAACCCTAATCCTAAACATGGAAGTGAGAGTTCCAGATTCCACTTTGTTTGGAAAAGGTGCTTCCCGAATCTAACCCTAAGCTGGTTTGTTCAATTTTAGCTATTCTTCTGGTGGGTGGTGGCAGTCGAGAGGGTGTAATGGCAAGAAGGCCTCCAAAGAGCATCAGATATTGAAGACTTCCTGATTGCATTGGAGGTTTTGGTCTGGAGCTCAGGTTGCCGATGAATCAAACAGGAGTATGTGTGGCTGCAGGAGTGCTAGAAGTGAATTCACGGACACTTAGTGACTCTGAAGGGACTCTGACTTTGCTCTTGTATTATAAGGGGCACCAGGCAATACAAATGGTGACTCTTGGTCAGCTTGACAGCAGGTAAAAGTTAAAGTATATCATGTATATTACATTTTTAATGTATTATTACATGACAATAAAAGGAAGCTTGAACCTTGGTAATTCCCATGTGCATCTTCTTTAGACCTATCTTTTCTTTGTTTGTCATAATACTATTCTTTATAGCCATAATTATTTTCAGTTTTGTATTTAAATATCTCCTGGCTTCCACCCATTACAGACTTACCCCAAAGAGAGGTTATTAATCTGGCAACCTGAACTGCACAGAATACTCCAAACATTGTCTCATGAACATATTGCTATAACAACTCTTGTATGCATTGCCCTGAGAGCAATGTGATGACTTATCTTTTTATTGGAAATGTTAATTGAGGGAATATAATCCATTTTACATCTATCTGGTTTAATGGTATGATTAAAAGACTGCACCTTCAACAGTCCTTTAGAAATTGCAAGTCAGAATGGTGAATACTACTAACTGAGTCATAGAACATAAGACATAGAGCAGGAACAGGCCATTTGATCTGTCAAGCCTACTCTGCCATTTAATAAGATCATGACTGATCTGGCCATGGAATCAGCTCCACCTACTTGCTTTTTTCCCCATGTTCCTTAATCCCCAACCATGCAAAAATCTATATAAGTATATTTAACAAAGCCACATCTACTGTTTGGCTAGGCAGAGAATTTCACAGATTCACCACTCTGGGAAAAGCAGATACTTCCCATCTCCATCCTAAACCAACTCCCTTGAATTTTTGTCCCCCAGTTCTAATCTTACTTACCAGTGGAATCAAATTTCCTTCCTCTGGTTTATCTACTTCTTTCATAATTTTACATGTTTCTTTAAGATCCCCTCTCATTCCAGCGAGTATAGTCCCTAGTGACTCAATGTCCCCTCATAGGCTAATTCCATCATCTCTGGAATCAACCCGGTGAACCTACTCTGCTCCGCTTCCAAAGCCAGGATATCTTTTCTCAAGTAAGATGACCAAAGTGCATGCTGCACTCCCCTGTACTGGTGAAGCAGAACCCCTTGTTCTTAAATTCAATCCCTTTAGCAATGAAGGCCAACATTCCATTTGATATCTTGATTACCTGTTGCACTTGCAAACCAAACATTTGTGATTCATACACAAGCACTCCCAAGTCCATCTGCACCTCTGCATTCTGCAATCTTTCACCATTAAAGTAATGATCTGATCTTCTATTTTCCCTTCACATTTACCAACATTGTACACCATCAACCAGATCCTCGCCAACTCATTTAACTGATCTACATCTTTCTGTAGACTCTCCACATCCTCTGCACAATTTGCTTTTCCAATCAATTTCATGTTATATGCAAACTGAGATATGCTACACCTGGTGCCCTCTTCTAAATGTCATGATTGAAAAGACATGTTCCACATCCTCAATACAGTTTGTGATTTCAGCAAAAAAAAAGGAAAATTAAGTTCCTTGCCCACAGGTTTCTGATCGTATTAGCCACAATATGCACTCACAGAACTGCACTCGTTCCTCAATGTATTAATTTGTTACTAATGAAAAGCCTTAGTGTTCAAAATCTCACACAATAAAACACAGCAGTAAGAATAAAGAACATAGTACTTTGTTGAGATATAAAAACTTTAGGAGTCTATTTCATATTTATCATGTTTCCTGACTGCTCACTGGAAAGCTGGAAATGTTGTCCAAAAAAGAGTTTGGTGGAAACATCTCTGTTTATACCTTGCTGCAATTTTCACATCCTATTGTGAACATAATGATTCATGCTGCAAACCAATGGAACTTTGCCCAAGCATTTGCTCTTCGGAAGTAGACCCATGTGATAGTTTATTTGTTCTATTCATTAGCTGAGCACACAAAAAAAAAATCAATTAATGGCAATTAGAAGCACAGGTTTTTGAGGTAATGCACAGTTTTGAACAAACTTCTATCTGAAGCCGCTTTCAGATGGCCACAATACCCGACTGTAAAGCCACACATTATACTCCTGTGTGGCTGTCAGGTGGCCATCTGAAATCGGAAAAGCCGGCCAGGAGATCTACTTACCTAACCCTCCTCCAGGAGATATAATATCCTGCTCAGAGTCTCATCTGTTGCAGCTGAAAGCGGCCGGGCTGCCAGGGGGCGGATTGATGAAGTTGCGGTGACGTCGTCAGCCATCGACTCTTGAGAGCGTTGAGGGAGATAGATCAGGGGGGGAAAGAACTGCTTTGCGTCTATACACTCATGCTTTTTTAAAATATTGAATGCATGCGTGTGTTTTTAAAGTATTTGGTACCTGGATATTTATTTAAGGTCGTTAAAAATCATTTCCCTCAACACCCCTCCATCCTCCTCCCTTCCGCTCACCTCAATTTAAAGCAGTCGAAGTGATACTCAGCTCAGAACAGGAACCACCAATTGTATGTTTGTATTTTAAATCAATTAAAGTACTCGAGATGGCAGAGGTCGACAGCATCGAGTCCACGCTGCTGAAGATCCAGCTGCGCTGGATGGGTCACGTCTCCAGAATGGAGGACCATCGCCTTCCCAAGATCGTGTTATATGGCGAGCTCTCCACTGGCCACCGTGACAGAGGTGCACCAAAGAAAAGGTACAAGGACTGCCTAAAGAAATCTCTTGGTGCCTGCCACATTGACCACCGCCAGTGGGCTGATAACGCCTCAAACCGTGCATCTTGGCGCCTCACAGTTTGGCGGGCAGCAACCTCCTTTGAAGAAGACCGCAGAGCCCACCTCACTGACAAAAGGCAAAGGAGGAAAAACCCAACACCCAACCCCAACCAACCAATTTTCCCTTGCAACCGCTGCAATCGTGTCTGCCTGTCCCGCATCGGTCTTGTCAGCCACAAACGAGCCTGCAGCTGACGTGGACTTTTTACCCCCTCCATAAATCTTCGACCGCGAAGCCAAGCCAAAGAAATCAATTGACATAATATCTCTTCACTATCTCATGCCACGATTAATTATTCTGTGACAATTTCTGAATATTTAGCAGACTGAGCTTCGGCAATGGTTCTGGGACCCGGGCGGGGTTCCAGATTAAATTGCACTGAGACGTTGAAATGCTGTAATTTTTTTTTCAGGGAATAATGTCTTCAAATTTTAATGAGAGGAGGGCTGAAATAAAATGGGATGGATGAAACATTAGAAGATTAAATATGTTTGGGCAAATAGTGAGTCGGGTGCACGAGGGGGGAGAGACCAGCAGCAGGAGTGACTTTGAAAATGGAATTACCCAGCCAGTTTCACTCTCACTGCGCTTCACTGATGTGTCTCTTCTTGGACCAAGAGGTTTTTTTTTCCCCCCAAAAGAACTGCAGTTTGCCACCCTGACTAGAAAAAAACATCCATAAATCCCCATTTTAATTTTCTTTTAACCATATAACCATATAACCATTTACGGAGCGGAAACAGGCCATGTTGGCCTTCAGTCCGCACCGGTTCACTGATTTTGTGCGCCCTCTTCAGGCCCGGTAGATCTTCATTCAATAACGATGGACGAATTCAATGCAGTTGAAAAGCTTCATTCGCCACCCACCCCCCCCCCCCCCACTCCCCCTTCCCTCAGTGCCTGGTTAGTACTGTCTAGATTACACTGCCAAGAGACATTTATAAATGCATGTGTGGATTCATTCTTGATTAAAATTCAGAAGTAAAACCCAAATGTCTGCAGATACTGTAATTGAAGTAGAAACACATTGCTGGAGAAATTCAGCATATGATGGAGAAATTCAGCGTACCCTGTAGAGGAAAAAATGAACACTTTGGGTTCAGAATTTCTAGTCATGAGCATGTCATGAAATGCATTGTTTTGTGATACGTTCATAGCTTGAGTCCTTCAAGATTAAAATTAAATCTATTTAAATGTGTCTTGAGCCATCATTGGGAATATTGTGGTGTCAAGTTGCCGCAGCAGGAATTGAGAGCTGGCGTTGCTTTGCAAAGGTTCAATGTAGTCGCAGAGTTGTCCTAACGATCGCTGGGATCTGAGAACCTATCGATACAAGGATCAGTGCAGGTTGCTGTATTGTCAATCTCTCGGTCTCCTCAAACAGGGGGAGCAACGTAAGGCCGTCAGATCTAACTATGTGCAGTAATAGAAATGCATTTATAAAAAACGATGAGACTTTGAACTGGGTTTCCTTTTGCAAATTGATTGTGAATAGTCTTTTTTTCGATCTGGTGAGAGGTAAGGTGGAGGTCGCCGCTGATTCATTACAAACCGGAAGGCTTGCAGCCCACAACAGGCATTCCATGCTGCTGTTTTTTAATAACTGGGAGCTTTTTAGGTCGGGGGGGGGGGCGGGATTTAGTGACCCCAGCTTTTCCTCTCTAGAATTTTGCTTTGATTGTGCAGATAACTTGGAAATATTCTTCCCCCTCCCCCCACTAGTAATTTCCAGAAAGGCTGCAGCTTTTCTCCCCGGTGAGGGCCCGAGCTTTCTCATCCTTTCCAGTCGCTTCACTCGTAAATGCAAGTCAGACAGCACATAGGCAATGTGCTACTGCGACGTGACTGAAACAGTGTGGGCTTGGGATGCTCCTGCAGCGCTCAGTTAGTTGAAATAAAAACAAAACACCCTCCCAAAGTTCTGAAATTAACACGCTGGGGAAGTGCAGGGATCAAACAACGATGGCTTAAAAGCCGGAATTGCATTGAACAGCATGACCTTGGCATCTCTTAACGTCCCTTCTGTCCCCCATGCTCCCGATTCTGTGCATCAGCCCAACGCGCTGCTATGAGTGAGGGTAGCGTGGGCAGGACTAGGCAACTGTCCCAAGTAGCCAGCTTTCTCTGCTAGATGGCTAGCAGTCTGCTGGCACGTTTAGGTGCCAGAAAGCCGTCCATTCCATGGCCACCTAAACATGCCAGCTGAACTCCGCTAGCCACGCCTGCAGGTGGGTAATCTTCATCGGAACACCTAAAAGTGGCTTAACAGAAATAGATTGGAATCTTTGCCCAATGCAATAGTAGAGACGGTCTCATTAAATGTATTTAAGAGACTGTTGGATAGATTTTTGAATAATAGGGAAATAAAGGGTTATGGAGAGCTGAGTGCACATTCAGATCAGCCATGATCTTATTGAATAGTACAGCAGGCTCAATGGCCAGATGCCCTACTCCTGCTCCTACTTCTTAACTTCTTATGTTCTTATGGATCAACAAATCGAGTTATTAGTCATTGCACCAACATTTCCAATTTGTTTTCCATCATAGAGCTCTCTGCCAAAAAGTTAAAATGTCAAATTTGCACAAAGCCAAATGGGGCAATTGATTAGGCATCAAAACCAAGACAATGTGGTGACATAGTTGGTGACCCAACTGACTCTTGAAAATAGTGTGTAATGAGCAATATTTATATCAATTACCATATTTGACGGCATATAGGACGCCCCTTTTTTTTCCAAAAGATTGCCTCAAAAACCCAATCTGGGTCTGATACATGGTGACACTTTGGTGCTACCATCTTGGCACCAAAATACAAATGCAGTGGGGGCCTTCCTCCTCAAGATGGTGACAAGAGTAAAGGAGTGAGAATACGCACTCACTCGATCCCAACCACTCGCTCTCTCCCTCCCTTCCACTCACTTGTTCTCTCCCTGGGTGCTTTGAGGGGCACATCCCCCAAATAAATTGAATGATGCACGGGTCAGGTGGCAAGGAGCAAGAGGCCTGTTGAGCTCAGATCAACAAGCCACTCACTCACTG
The DNA here is from genome assembly GCF_036971445.1 of Narcine bancroftii. NCBI lineage: Eukaryota > Metazoa > Chordata > Chondrichthyes > Torpediniformes > Narcinidae > Narcine > Narcine bancroftii. The sequence continues at coordinate 412,070,389 of NC_091469.1, forward strand.
TCACCCAGCCCCATGACTCATTCAATCTGTTCAGGGAGCTGAGCTCGTCAAACAAATCCTCAGTGTGGAGCCAAATCACTGAGGTCCAGAGCTCCCATCAAAGCAAGTGATCTATCATCTGCTCCCCATGATGGTGGGCCTGGGCCCTGCCTGTTGCCTTGGCATTTCTCCCTCTCTCCCACACTTACCCACAGGTCCAGGCGCACCTGTCAATCAATCAGCATTTGTATGGTGGGGGGAAGCAGCCTGAGCCTTGGTGTGTGGCAGGCAGAAGGATGTGTTGCTGCTGTGGCTTGTGTGTGAAGAGGCCTTGGCATCTTGGCCATGCAAGGCTAAAAGGTTTCCATCAAGGTGAGTGAAGGTAAATACACTAAAACAAATTTTTCCTGAAATCTCAAGCTAAAAATTGAGGTGGGGGGGGAGGACCAATATATCAGTGGGTCTTATATGCCATCAAATATGGTAATCTACCAATTTCTATTACTTCCACTAATAGCAGGGGAGATGTTTAATAAGCAGCCAAATTGACATTCCTCATTTTGCACAATTGCTAAGATTTAAAATTATTTCAAAACAAGGCAACTTCAGGGAATAAAAATCGAAGTGCTTAATTTCAATATGTAGAGCCTTGTGTGGAATCTGCACTCTTCCTCATTGAGATCAAACTACTCAACATAGTTCAGGCCTCTGAAATTCGTCAAGAGTTTTCATACCTAGATATTGTAATTCCAATAAAAAAGCCTGCTTATGTGCATGTGACATGACAATATGGTACATTTGATCAATAAGTGGGATGAGGTATTCACTTTTCCTTCCTGTTTTGCAGTTGGATATTGCAATAACCATATTGTTGAGATTACTAAGAAGAAGATGGGAGATTGGGAATGGGGAAATGGAATCAGTGATTATGGAACTAGAAAGGGATAAATTTGATGTATGAAATAAACACTCTTCCTACCCCAGCCCAGAAGCAGTGCTATAAACACACTTACATTGTTAAACTGGAGGCCTAGAAACTTGCATCCATGTATTGTTACAGATTATATTAGTATGGTTATGGATAAATGTGTCTTTAAAAGAGATAGATTTGTGGGGGGTTTAGTGTACGTTATACTTCACAAACCACCAAACATCTCAGTAACACTTCACAAAAGGCATCTCATTTAAAACGTAAGAGCTATATTGAAACTAGACATTCAAGCTCCGATTGGATTTGCAAAAGCAATGAAGAATGTTGATCTATTGTGTATGGGCAATAAAGTCCAGGGTCACAGAGGCTGATAAAATCTTTCAAAGATTGATTTTGGCACTCCGTAAGAAGATTTGGTTTTTGTAAACAGAGGGAGAAAAAAAACCAAACAGGATAATTTCTCTTTTGAGAGAGAGAGAGAAGTCAGTTCTACAGTAGCAGTTGAGGCTGAAAAATAGCAAGCTGGCAGGCTTGTTGAAAATCCCCATTTTGGAGATGGTTTGTAAGTTCTGAGTTCAGCGTGTTCAAAACCCTTGTAGTCCTTACATGAGGAAATGGCTGGCTAGAGTGTTTCTCTTGAAATAAGGGAAACAAGAGGTTATCATTTGGAAAACCCATGATGGGGCAAGTTTCTTTGGCAAGACACAAGTGTCTGATTAGAGTAAATCAGTTTGTGTGTGTCCAATGAGCAACTCTCTCTGAAACCAACAAGAACCTTCCTAAGAGGTAACTTTAAGAGGCAGAGCCTGTTGAATATTCATAAATGTTAAATTCAGTTTAAGAATTACTTGATAATGGTGAACCTGGAGAAGTGAGAAGTGAATGATTGGACTGTGAAACAAAGAACTTTCCTGAACATATACACATTATATACATATGCACTTAGAATTAGAAGGGGATTAAGTTAGGTTAAGTTAATAGTAATAAGTTAAAGTTTGATCCTGTTTTTATGTTTAAAGAAAATTAAAAGCAATTTTTGTTTAAGTAACCATTGTTTTGGTGAATTTCTATTGTTGCTGGGTTTTGGAGTCCTCTGGGCTTGTAACAAGAGGGGGCTCGACTGTTTCAGATTTAAATATCTGGACTTTTGAGATCTTAAACTTTTGGAGTTTTTGTGATTTATTAGTTAATTGGTGTTTCCAAGCTAATTGAAAGCTTGTGTGTGTGGAAAAACAGCAGCAATGTATATTAGTCTATTTTTGAAACACCCATCAACTGCGGAGCTGTAGAGAAAAAAAAGAGGAACTGATGGTCATTGCTAAGGAATTAAAGCTGGTTGAAGTCAAGCATTGGATGAGGAAAATACAAATACAGAGGATTATACTGAAATATTATGTAGATGAGGGAAAATTTGTTGAGAAAGATATAGACAATTTTCCAGAGGATAGGTTTTTTGAATTGCAATTGGAATTGAAGAAATTGAGGGTGGAAGAAGAGAGAGAGAAACAGGAGTTTGAATTGCAGAAACAGAAGTATGAGGTAGAGGAAGCTGAAAAACAAAGAGAGGAAGCTGAAAATCAAAGAAAATGAAGCAGAGGAAACTGAAACTCTGAGGATATATGAGTTAAAGGTAGATGAAAAACAGAGGGAAGATGATAAAAGACAAAAAATAATGGAACAAATTAAAAGAGACAGACAATTTGAATCAGAGAAGTTTAAAATTGAGATGGAGTCCTCTGGTCTCGTAAAAGTATATAAAATTAAATTCCTGTTCAGATAGAGAACTTCAGCTTCCTTAAAAGAAATTAATAGTCAGGGTATCAAACATTATGGAGAGAAGGGAGGGGAATAGGGCTGAGTGGGAGAATTGCTTAGCTGATGATGGAATGGCAAAGCAGACTTGATGGGGCAAATGACTTACTTCTGTTCCTATATCTTTTGGTCTTATGGACAATCCACCTCCTGTATGGGATTTGGCTGCCTGCATAAATGACATGCATCCATTAAAATTATAAGTGAGCTTATTTTGTAACACTTGAAATTTGATATTTTAAAATCCTGGTTATTCCAATTTATAACTGAGCAATAGTATTCAGAGCTCCATGAAATAACATCAGCCCAAATTCATACAGTCATGCTTCATTAATGACCATATTTGCAATCCAGGGGCTTTAGAATGGGACTGATTCTTTTAGTCACAGCACTGATTTTTAGATTAACTGCCTCTAAATAATATTAACTATTATTTGTTCATGTTGACAATTCAGAAGATTGGGCCTCTATTCTCTACTGGTCAAAAGAAATTTGCGTCATCACTCAGTACAAGCCATGGAGTTGGCTCACATGGATAAAGTCAAAATGGCGCGTCACTGTGGGAAATAGTGATCTAGATCAGAGCTAGTTTTCCATTATCATCATTTTCCAACACTATTCCAATACTGATTGCTTCCCTTAAAATCCAGAAGTGTATCAACTTCTGCCTTGAATGAGCTCTATGAATGACCCTGGATAGGCCTCAAGTAGGAGGAAATTTCAACATTTCATCACCCTCTTCATAAAAAAGAAATTCTCCTCATCTCACTCTCAAATGGCCTACTTCCTATTTGCAGTCCATACCTGGTGGTTCTAGGTATCTCAGCCTGAGGAAACATGTTCCTTGCATCCAGTCACTTGAGTCCTTTAAAAATTCTGTACGTTTCAATGAGATTTCCACTTATTCCTTAGAACATGAGAGAATCCGAGCCTGATCAACTCAATCTCTCCTCCTATGGCCATCCGTGTAATTATCTGTAAAAATTTGCTGCATTCCCACTGTGGCACTCATATCATTTTTATGGAAATTGCCAACCCATCTCATTGTTAAATTTGTGCATTGTACAATCGAGTCAGGTCAGTCCTCAGGCTGGGGACTGACCCAGACAGACCTGCCACATTCGAAAGAGGAAGATCTCTCATTCTCCTGCATTACTCAGAGACCTGATTGACAATGTGCAGGAAATTACTGGATCAGACAAAGGCCTTTCACAGAATATTGCACATGTGCTTCCAAAGTGGAACTTGGAGAGCGAATCTATAATTGATTACAATAGCTCTGCACAGATATCAGTGGCATTGTCCAAATTAACGAGTAGAAAATTAAAAGTTTCCCAATCAACTTTGGGGTCAGACAAGACTACCACCCTCCTCTGTTGTTTGTGTCATAAATCTATAATGAAAGATATGCAAAACAAAGGTGACAATTCCAGGGAGCAGAGGCACAGGTGAAAGCCTTCTATATTTGATTGGGATGGTCATCTTCATCTCGCACTCACTGTTGGTCTGTAGATAGATGAACATCTGTGACCAGTGAACTGACCTTAGGGTCAAATCAATCATAACAAAGGGAAGGCCATTTTCTTTAATACTGGTCTGATTGACTCTTTGTTCCATTCAATATAACATTTGGTAACCTGATGGTGCCAGAAATGTGGTTCAGAGGAGCTGATGCATACCTCAAAACACCAAAAGGAGCACATTATCAAGCTGAGGTGGAAAATGAGAATGTGGGAGCAGTGCTCCTTCTCGATTGTGGCATATATCCTGGTCATCAGGTTCAAGGTTTTCTCAGCATTGCGAGGGCTGCTCATGCCTGACTCCTGCAATGTGGCAGTAACCTGAGCTGCCTCTCACTTCTAGAGATCCAAACTGGATTGCATCTCCAGGATTGTGATGGACAAATACCCAGTGAAAAGAGTGGAAAATTACTGAATATAACCCTTCTGGATTGTGTGTGTGTGTGTACCTATGTATATCAACCTCTGAGAATATTTACCTATATCAGGTGTGAGCAAGGATGGGCATAGCATTTTTAATCAAGGAATGTTTCATTCAGTTATGCCATGCTTTGCCAATTATACCTCACTGAAGATTTATACAGAAACACTTCTTTGAGCTTAAATTCCCAAGGCTCTATGGGAAAAGGAAGAAGTAGGTTTTGCAGTCTTCCAAGGTTACTGAGCAGAATGACCTACAACCAAAACTGGTGAGAAGGCCCCTCCTTCATGTACAGCCAGTCGCAATCATACTACATGCTGTCCTCATTATCCTTCTCCATCTGGAAAAGTATTGGCAAGAAGATCTGAAAAGGGATGCAATAACCTTCATTGAGCTTCATCCTGAGTAGACCTCAACTGCTGCCAATAGATCATCAACTCTGTGAAACCTGTTTCATATGTTGTTTACAGCTATTCAATGTATATAAAAGAAAAACTAATCTAAAAAAAAACAAAAAAAAAACTCTGTGAAACCTGCACTTTTGCCTCTCCAAAACTCACTGGTCTTCCAGTGCAACGAATCCTGCAGATTGGTACATTCCATGATGTAGGAATGCCTTGCAAATGGAGAACTGAAGCTTGGTGTAGTCACTGCAGGGAAGGAGGCATTGTTTAGGGTCCTGCAGCCACTGGGCATGGAAAAGCTGCGTTACAACCTATCAAATTTATCACTGATGTTTATAAGTGAAAAAATTATGTCATGTAATGATCTGTTTGGTACAGCAAATGACAACAGATGAATATCCTGTATCATACTGCTAGAAATTTTATAAATAAGTATACATTTTCAAAAAAAGTTAAGTATGTCATGAACTTGTATACTCTGCATTTGATCAAATTCTTTCAGGATCTCAGGCTGCAGATTGTTTCTAAACAATCAAAGAAATTGCATGCAGGTTTAAAATGTGTCAGAAAGAGTCTAAGAGACCCACAGGGAGTCTTCTAAACTTTGCCCAGAGTGCACTGTGTGAGATCTCAAAATGAATTGTTCTCGCATGGAGTATGACACAGTGACACTTTGCAGCATTAGGTCAACACTAATCCATATTTACACCATTGATGTGAATTGTTTTGTAGGCATAGTTGTTATTTACATGCACATTAGGTCAAAGGTGAGACTTGTTTAGATGGATTGTGAGGAGCAATGCAAAAAACCAAATTTTCTGACGGCCTAGAATTTGTGACAAAGCGAATTATGCATATGCTTGCCAATTAACTTTGTAAGGGATTTTGCTCAGAAGATTGCTGTAATTAGAAAGTTATTTGGGTACAAGAGTATCTGAACTTGTATGAGCAGGATAGGGAGTTGCCTATTTTCTTTTTAGCTCTGACACCTTTAATTTTCTTAAGGCAGGAGTTTATAAGTTCAAGGCTGACAATCCAATGTTACACTGGTGGCAGCGTGTTTTATGAATTAGAAATTAAAAGCAAGCATTGTCTGCCCTTTTAGTTAGTCCGATACCACTGTTTTAAAAATATTTTTCCATAAATATACATATCAAAATTTTCCAATTTCAATACACACACACACACACACACTCACATAGATATATATATAAACTTTTCCTGACAAAAAAAAAACAACCTCTTCCCTCCCACTCCCTTCATAGTATAAACTTGTACACCATCAGGGCTTACAGTTGGGTTTAAAAAAAGAAAGTCTTCATTGGGGAGGTTATTTATGTTTTTATAATAGTATCACCTTCTTTTTTATTATATTAGGTCTCTTATATGCTCCATATTTTGTTGCCACATTTTTATAAAAACATCATATTTGTTCTTTAGATTGTATGTGATTTTTTTTTCCCCATGGGTATCTGTAGAGGGGAGTCAGATTTCCAAGTAATCACAATACATTTCTTAGCCACATTTTAACAAATGAAATTTGGAATTTAGTTAGTTTATTAATTATTTCAATAAAGTTTCCCGAAAGATAAAGCTCCAGACCATCCACGAAGACCACCCTTGTTATCCTTGTTAGTACTTCAGTAATATCCTGCCTGAAAGGTCTCACCTTCACACATGACTACACAGCATGTACAAACACCCCTATTTCAATCCCTCATCTGCGGCCTGCCACAGCAGAGATCGAGCCGGCACATCACACGGTAGTAAACAGCAGCATGACACACTGTAACACGTCCCTTAACACAGTGAACTGATGCGGTTGAAAGCTGGAGCAGTACAAGACCAGCAGCCCTAAAATGGCGTTGGCCAAGCTGCCCACCTAACAGATCACTAACAGACTGGGGAAAAAGGGTATTCACATGCAAGAATGTTCCCGCCCACTATTGTTAATCATGCAGCTGATGTCAGCCAATCGAACAAACGGGTGGGAACTCCATCTGTATAAAAGGAACCTTTCCAGCCTCAATAAATCTCAGAGCTTAACTTCCCACACTGCAAGAGTGTGTGTTTCTTTGCAGCAGTCAATATTTCCAATTTTGATTTATGTAATTCCTGTGTTGTGAGGTATAATTGATGGAGAAAATTGCATTGTATTAATCTGTATCTTGCATTTATAATTGATGTCATGCTATCCAAATACCAATCAGACCAGCATCTTTCCATTATTGCAACTCCTAAATCCAACTCTCATCTCTCTCTCAGTCTTTCTACACCTGGCTTTGCACTTTCATTTTGGAGATGAAAATACTTCTTAGATATAAATTTAGATATGTTCTCCATCCAAATCGTTCATTTTAGCTCACTAATTTCAGGTGGAGCCAAGTTTGGTCCCCATCTTTCTCTTCAGAAAGATCTTAACTGGAGAAAGCAAAAGAATGTCCCAATAGCTACTCCCTACTTATTTCTTAATTTGTTCAAAAGACATGAGATTCTTCCATATAACAATCATCAATATATCTTATTCCTTTGTCATACCATGAGTTCAAAATTTTGTTACCAGGCAGTAGTATATTTCTACATAATGGTGTCATCAGTGATATTCTTGCTTTTTTCCTCGATACATTCATTTATTTCTTGCCATATTCTAATCATGTGTATTAACACAAGATTATGTTTTTTTGTTATTAATTTAACATTCCACTTGTAAATAAAGTCTTACATTGTCTACTCTTTTATTGAATTCAGTCCCATTCGAGTCCTTGAGGGGAACTGTTTTCTTCGTAGAAAGATGATTGAAATCTTGCTTGTGGCGATAGAATACTTCTTAAAATCTGGAGTCTCAGTCCTCCCAATTTGTAGTCCCATGTTAACTTTGCCAGTGTAATTTTTGGCACTTTGTTATTTCATAGGACTGGTCTTATACAATTGTGTAATAATTTAAAGAAATTTTTAATTAGTATAATAGGCAATAAGTTTTTATTCGTATGAGTTCCTCCTTTTTTGAGATTAAAAAATCATTAATAGGCATCACCATGCATGAACCAAAAAAAACTTGAATAGTTAATTCACAGCCTTAGTGCTCAGGAAGTGTAATCAAAAGTGCATGAAGGAATGATGGTACTACATAGATATGAAAAAAAAGATAAATAAAGGGTTTTAAGAAGCTAACATTTTAAACAATAATTAAAATCTGAAGATATGAGTGAGTCTCCACAAAACTTCAATCCCTACCAAGTTGTTGGGCAATAATTACATTAATCATTTCAAACATTTACTGGCATAGTATTGGGCACATCCTGACCTTTACTTGTATCTTTAACTGACATACCACATAAGCAGTGCAAACTCATGTACATATTTCCTAAACTATTTAAATTCAGTGTCGGTCAGGTGTTTAACAATAAATGCATTCATCATTTCAAACATTTACAAGCATAGTATTGAGCACATTCTGCATTCTGACCTTTACTTACACCTTTAACGGACGTATCACATGTGCACTGTAAATTCACACCCTTCCATGTGTCAAGAAAATTGCCCAGAGAGGTTCTATTACAATGAATCCCCCAGGATGAGGAATCCTGACAACAAAATTTTGGTTTCCTGTCCTCACCAGAAGATTTTCTTCACTATAATTGTGAGAACAGATGGCATCTACATTACTTCCTTAAAGTTAGGATATCAGATGGACTACACGAGTTGATGGTGTATCCTATACAGGAGTAGAAAATAGTATGTAGATGTTTTAATTCTGACCTAGAATCTTTTTGAATAAAAACTGCAAAAAGTTTATTTCCCAGCTGTTACATGTCAGAAAACACATGGATATTTTACAATCTAAGCTGTGAAGAGGTATTTTGCCCTCATTAGGCTAAAGCACAATATACCATTGTTGCTAGTACAAAAGGTTTGCAGACTGAGACTTCAATGCCATTCACTCTTCCGAGAAAGTGTTTAAGTAAAAAAAACATACAGTAGGTAGGAAGTTGAAGGTTCTTTATGCTGTAATCAAGCTTTAAAAATTACTGACAGTAGTTGCAGCAACAATATCAGCTGCACCAAATGAACATTACTCTCAACCATAATGAGACATCGCATTATAACAAACTAAAAACCTGAGAACATAAACTTCTTCACAATGAAGAATTTCTAAAAGGCTCATCTTGCAATCCATAGTATCTATTTCTTCATCTTAAATTCTAAGCAGGTACTGGTATACTTAGATGTCTGTCCAAAGTCCCTTAATGTTAGCTCTGACCAATAACAGAGAATGGAGACAAAGAACTCACCGCATTAAAATTGGGGAAAAGGCTGACGGCAGCAGCAGTGTCCAGCGGGAATGGAAGAAATGGTTTAACATCTAAGGATGGCTGCATGGCTGGAACTGGTGGCCTCATTAAGGCAGGAAGTGCACTGCTTTGGCATGTGCTGCCTGTGGAGAAGAGAAACAAGTCAACGTTTACTTTGGTGCTTGTGTGTTGCATTACTTTTGTATTCTGTGTCAAACTGAAAGCCGCAGCCAAAACTGGAAAAGAAATTCAAGAAACTGTTTCAAAAAGCACACCATGATGACCTCATTGCAGTTATCAAATGCGCTAGAGAACAAATAATCACAGAGACAGATACCCATTGCTGATTAATCCCTGGACAAGAAGAAAATAAAATATTTTAGAAGGGTGTGCTCAGAGAAGCATAGCTCATTCAGGGGAAACTGACAGACAAGCTGATCTCTGTTGATAAAGCTATGCAGGCAGCTCACAACCCTGGGGTGAGTTCAAACCTGAAAGGAAAAGCAATTCCAAGTCTCTGATGATCCCCTGAAACGAGGATTACATTCTGTGGGAAAAGTATGCAAATGAGCAAGAAATCACAATACATACTAATGAGCAGCAGTGTGTTTACAAAATGCTGCAAGCCCATAAATTTGTTTGCATCTTGCCACAAGGCACTGTACTGCTCTCTGTCAGCTGCCAGGAATATAAAATAGAAACAGATCCAATAATACAGCAGTTTAAATCGTTTCCCAAAGTATTCACATTTTAATGTTCATTCAAAAGCAGTTGAGTCAAAGGAATGATTTTAAAGAAAATCTCTCTATAAGTTAACAATATTCATTTTTGGGATGTTGCCACTGGATTGTAAAACCCTAATGTTGGTTGCTTTCCAAGAGATACTAAAATTGAAATGTGATGGGCTTTTTTTTAACCAACACACAAAACGAGGATGTAAGGCAAAGATTTGGCCAACTGACTTCTCTTTGTTGGTCTTTCTCTTCTTGGCAATTCTGATTCATAACAAAGATGTGTTTGCAACAGAATAATTGGACTTTGCAGCAACACTACTTGTTTAAGTTAGAGGATTCTTTCAGTAAAACACATGTTCAGACACACGGCTCACGGCTCATTTTTGGGGGATTGAGGGATGGAAAATTGTTGCATTTCCAGCTTAATGAAAGATGAGATTATAATGGTACTAAAGCCCCTCCTTTTCAATTTTGAGCTCAAATCGTTAGCATCAAGCAATCTCTGATCACTCTAGGCCATGACGTAAAATAAAGGTGCTTCATCTCAGAAGCCTGTCTGATTCTCAACACCCCAGCTGTTACAGTGTCACATTTCCATTTCCCACATCGCACATTCATGTAGCCTGCCTGTGTAAGAATGCCAACTCAATGCTCATTAATGCTGTGTTATGGTCAGTTTGGTGCTGTGTACTCAGGTCTAGGAACGATTAGGTGGTGAAACTAACCATCTAACTATGGTAATTGAGAATCATTCCAGCAGGCACTGGACGGCCTATATCACTCTGAGCTGGATGTAAATCAAGATTCCAGAGGTCAGAGTGGTGATTCAACCTTTTGAGTCATCCACATCCCTGTGGAAATAACACAGTGGAACAGTCTCATGTCGGCAAAATTAGAAATGTTTATCCAGCACTGATAAATCAAATATAAAAAGACCTGCTGAGTGAGGGAGGATTTTAGTCACTGAAATTGTCTGGAATATGTGCAGATCAGTTGTTTCCTTTGATGTATTTACACCACGTTTTACTGCCACACTGCTGGTTTTGGCCAATTCTTTGGATGTGAAGCTGGAATTGAATGAACGAGCTTTTTGGTTCTTACCTGTTCTGGAAATAGGTACTTTATGTTGGTGTAAGTAAAAGTTTGGACCCTTTTGTTGACAGGTAAGTAGTGAAGAACACATTTTAATGTTGCTCCCTTCACAGAAGGGTTTCTTTCATTTCCAGGATCATTTGCCAGATGCAGTGGTGGATTAACACCCGGGCCCGAACCTGAGCTTTAGTAAGGCCCCTCCTAACGTTTCCCCCTACCCCAGGGCACCCACCCTTCATTGAGTATAAAAAAAGTGACATTAAGTTACATTAAATAATATATCATTGTACTATGTATAATGTACTACATCCATAATATAACATTATCGTTTCAACCTTTTTATTTATCATATTATAGTTAAACAATACATGCGGAGAGTAGGAGAACATAATCAGGTAAAAATATCACTAAATGACATCACATTGCATTACACCACAATTAATGAATATGTTCTCATCTCCTCTAAATGAAATATTCAAAAAAATATTTTTTTATTATATAAAACCCCCACCTAATTTAAGGAAAAAAAAAGACGAGGCAGTCTATCCTGAGAAGTTAGTCATAATAATTATCATCTGATCTTCACCAATAAGAGAAAAGAAATAAAATTAAATATAGTCTGGAAGGGAAAATAATTATACAGTACTAAGTCATGTGGAAGTATTTTATAAAAGGTCACCAAGTCTCTTCAAATTTAACAGAAGTATCAAAATGTACGTCTCCTAACTTTCTCTAAATTAAACATGACATAATTTGAGAGACAATTGAATCAAAGTAGGTGGATTAGATCTTCCATTTAAATAAGATAGCTCTTCTAGCCAGTAATGTAGAAAAGGAACTTCTGGAACTATAATTCCAAAAATAGCAGTTAATGGGTAATGTTGCAAACTAATATCTAGTATAGGTGACAAAGACTTAAACATATCTATCGAATACCTCTCTAACATAGAGCATGACCAAAAGATATGAGTTAGAGAAGCCACTTTTGATTTGCACCTATCACAAATAGGACTAACCTTAGAAAAAATACGGCCAATTTATCTTACGACATGAGCCCGATATACCACTTTAAACTGAATCAAAGAATGATGAGCACATATTGAGGAGGTATTAACCAATCTAAAAATCTTCTCCTATAATTCCTCAGTAATATAAATCAATTACAGCCCTTTTATTACATATTCAAAAACTGAATTCAATTATTTCTCTGATTCTGCATATCAGTGTGAATGAGGGGGAATTTCACTTCAACAATTAGTCTTAACCATGAACTCAGGGAGTTTCTTGTGCCTGCAGTAAATTCACTGGGGATAGGGGTTACGTTAAGGTGCACTTTCTGCTTCATTTCATGCCATTTATGTGATACTTGGAGGATTGGAAAGACCAGAACGACGAAGCAATCTGTCGTGGAATTCAATCTAATGTGGAAACAGATACCATGCACAGATGCAAAGCGTTTAGTTTTGTGGCTGTTTAGTGTTAATGAACCATATGTCCCCACAACAAGGTCTGGATTAGAGGGAGGAAATCACACTATTTTAGGAAAATCCCAACACAATTGGCTGATAAAGTCAGTCTAGACACGCGAGAGAGAAATAATTAGTTGAGCCTAATTCAATTTAAAATTTAGATTATCATAATTCACTCAGACCGAGATGGGTTTTCCTACAGCAAGGACACTGGAACATTCTGAAGCCAACATTCTGTTCAAGCCTGGAGTGAGGTTTTCAAAATTCTGTTTTTACCTCATTCAAGGGGCTCTCCTTCAATTGGGCTTCTTAGATAATCATTCCACATCTGGCAGATCATAAATCACTTTAAATAAATATCTGACCAAGTTTTTCTTCAATGTAAAAATTGACCCTACAATCAACTGGCAGCTCATTCCATACTCCCACCACTCTCTGTGTGAAGAAATTTCCCCATGTTCTCCCTAAACTTCTTCCCTTTCATCCATAACCTATGCATTTATCGATACCCATCATAATTCAAGTTGTCACATTTATTTATTCTTCATACCATGCTCGCAAGGTAAAGATGAGATAGCATTTCTCTAGGACCATGGAGCATATTTACATAAATATAAGTTAGAATAGAACTTAAACACATTAAAATATTAAGATTTATACAGTAAAGGTCCATGGTACTATCCACGTATGTTCTGGGAATTCAGGAGCTTGATGGCTTGGGGGATAAAACTGTTGCCCAATCTGGATGTAAAGGTCCGAGTGCTACGACACCTCTCACCAGATGGTAGAAGGGAGGACAGTTTATGTGAGGGGTGTGTGGAGTCCTTCACAATGTTTATTGCCTTTCACTGGCGTCGAGTGTTGTAGATGTCCTTCATGGTAGGAAGAGAGCCCCCAATGATCTTTTCCACTGACTTCACTAACTGTAGGGTCTTTCGGTCCAAGGAGATACATCTTTGAAACCAGGCGGTGATGCAGTTGCACAGGATGTTCTTGATGCATCCTCTGTAGAATGCAGTGAGGATGGAGGATGGGAGATGAACTTTCCTCAGCCTTCGCAGGAAGTAGAGGCACTGCTGGGCTTTCTTGGCTGTGGAGCTGGTGTTACAGGGCCAGGTGAGATTCTCCACCAAGTACACTCTAAGGAACTTGATACTAATGATGACCTCAACAGGTGAGCTGTCAATGGTCAACAGAGCATGGCCCCCAGGGTCTTCTGATGTGACGACCATCTCTTTGTTTTTTTAGCGTTTAGATACAGGTTGCTGGCTCTGCACCAGTCCGTTAGCAACTCCGCCTCATCTCTGTATGCTGACCCTTCATTCTTACTAATAAAGCCCACCACAGTTGAGTCATCAGTGAACTGGATGATGTGGTTCAAGCTGTGTTTAGCTGCACAGTCATGGATCAGCAGAGTGAAGAGCAGTGGACTAAGCACACAGCCCTGGGGGTCCCCCGTGCTCAGTGTGATGGTCTTGGAAGTGCTGTTTCTGATCTGTATTGTTTGAGGTCTCCCTGACAGGAAGTCAAGAATCCAAATGGAGAGGGAGGTGTTTGGACCCAGCAGGTTCAACTTCTTTATCAAGTATGGAGGTATGATCATGTTGAATGCCGAATTGAATTAAATAAACAGCATTCGAACATACAAGTCTTTATTTTCCAGGTGGGTGAGAGCTAGATGTAGGGAAGTGGTGATGGCATCATCCATAGAGCGGTTGGATCTGTATGCGAACAGCAGGTGGTCCAGTAATGGGGGCAGCAGGAGCTTGATGCACCTCATGACGAGCTTCTCAAAGCACTTCATGATGATGGATGTGAGTGTGACAAGGTGGTAGTCATTGAGGCAGGACACAGATGACTTCTTTGGCATTGGGACAATGATGGCAGCTTTGAAGCATGCTGGGACCAAGGGCCTTCTCAGGGAGATGCTAAAGGTATTGGTGAGAACATCTGCTAGCTGAGCTGCATATCCCCTGAGCACTCTGCGGGTAATGTTATACGGTCCAGTAGTTTTCCATGCTTAACTTTCCCTTCATATTGGCCACTACAAGACACAGCACCTAATCATTTAGAGGAGAGGTGGTCTTCTTCAACGCCATGTTGGTTTTCACCTCAAAATGCACATAGAAGTGGGAGGGAAGCATCACCAGCACAGGCAGATGGTGTAGTCTGGGTTACCCTTCCACATGCGTTGCGTGTCTTTGCTGTCCAGGAGGTGGCTCTGAATGCAATTTGCTTCCCTGATGGCCTTAGACAGCTTGGTACTTGCAATAGCTAGGCCTACTTGTTGTCTTCTCTGAAGGTTGCTGAGCAGCACACGCACTTCCAGTCATCCATGACTTCTGACTACAGTGAGTAATGATGGTCTTGGGCACAGTGATGTCATCAGAACACTTACTAATGTAGCTGGTCACTGATGCCAAATACTCCTCCAAATTGAAGCAGTCGCCAGTCAGGGTGCTCAAAGCAATCTTGAAGTGCATGAATGGTCTCTGCTGGACAGGTTTGAATCTGATTCAGAACTGCACATGCCTAGTGCATTCAAAGTCACTTGTTTATATGTTTGGAGCGTAATTTAGATAACAAAATAGTATTTATAATTAAAATAATTTGTACAAAAGTACTGAAATATCCCAAACAGCTCGGGCCCCTTTACCTGATGGGCCCCTAGCTTCAGCCAACTCAGCCTAATGGTTAATCCACCACTTCCCTCATGAGTGAAAATCTATGAGGACAAAACAACTTATTGACTGAGGCAAATTGATTTTTTTTTGTGTGGCTCAGAGACACAATGTAACAGTTTTCCAATGAGTTGGTTTGATCCAAGTCAACAGAACTTCAAGCCTTGCAATTGTTTTGTCTCTCTGGATATTTTTTTTTGATGCAAAAACATTGCTGAGAATAACTTGCCTCAAGAGAACAGCCTCCTTTTCCATCCTCCAATCCAGGAATATAAACCAACCAGCAACAACCTTTGTGATCTCTGATCTTCAATTAAGATTATCTCAAACATTTCTGTGACTGCTATTTTCAATCTATATTTTGTATTATTATGGTACAATACTAGCTCTCTAGAAAAATAAAGCATTTTTTCTGGCTCGGCTTTCTCTTCCATTAAGGAACACATCTCACTTCTCTCTGCAAAGCTTATCCTGTCTCCATGTCATATGACTTCTCACATTGTCTCTAACGGTGTACAAATGAAGCCCAAAGTAACCTTGTCTTCCACCTGCACATGCAGCACTTGTCTTGACTCACTGTAAAAATCACTAATTTCAGATCAACAGCCCTTCTCTATGTGACAAAATTGTAATGTTAACCTTTTTTTTCCTCTCCACTGATGCTGCCTGACATGCTGCTTATTTCCAGCATCTAGTTGATTTGTATTCCAACCACTGCCTTATTCTGAATCACAGTTTCACCACATATGTCTTTCTCTCCTCTGCCTCACTATCTGAATGTGAGGCATATCTGATGCATATCTGAGAGGCTAAATTATGTTTTACTTCTAAAATTAAAAAGGAATATATGAAGGAGGTAGACAGATTAGAACAAGAAATAATGGTTTTAGAAAAAGACCTTCAAAAAAGAGTTCATTACAAAGTAATAAAGCACTGGAAGAAGATGGTTTTCCCACCTGAATTCTATAAATAATTTAAAAACTTATTGATTCCTCTTTTTATGGAAATGTTTGATCAAGCGCCAGGAGCCCATACACTCCAAGAATAATTTTCAATATCAATAATTACCATGATAACCAAAGAAGAGCATGATCCTTTGAAGCCTCCATCATATAGACCTATTTCATTATTGAATGCATATTTCAGGATTCTTTCTAAAATATTGGGAAATAGGATGACTAAATTTTTACCAAAATTAATAAATATGGACCAGACAGGTTTGTTAAAAAGAGGAAATCAGCAGATAATGTGGCCAGACTACTTGGTATTATACATTTGTCACAAAAAAGAAAAGATTTACATGTTGATTTATACCTTAGATGCAGAAAAAGCTCTTGCTCGATTGGAATGAGATTTTTTATTTAAGGTTCTGGACAAATTTGGATTTAGTCAATTTTTTATAAATTGAATTAAGGCCTTATACAAATAGTCAAATGGTCAAATATCTACTTCATTTCAACTGATGAGATCAAGCAGACAAGGATGCCCTCTATTTCCGGCCTTGTTTATATTTAGCTACAGAACTACTAGCAGAAGTAATTAGGAGTGATATGGAAATAAAAGTTGGTGAAGAAGAGCACAAAATTAGTTTATTGGCAAATTATGCTTTAATATACTTGACAGAATCTGAGACTTCCCTGCAGAAATTACACTTTAATTAAGAGGAATAAGGTAAGATTTCTGAGTACAATATAAATCGGGATAAAAGTGAAATGATGCCTCTTACAGGAGACTATAGTCATTGTCAAATAAATACTCAATTTAAATGGACAAAGATGGGATAAAATATTTAGGGATTCATGTAGACATAATCTAAAAAATCTATATAAATTGAATGATTTGCCATTACTTAAAAAAGTTGAAGAAAAAAATAGATTTTACCTATAACATTAATAGGATGGGTTAATTGTATAAAGATGAATATATTTCCAAGAATTCAATATCTTTTTAAAACTTTACTTGTAAATAAATATGTAAGTTAAGTTCTTTGGAAAGTTAAAATAACAAGAGTTTCTATAGAGGGATTAACATGGAAATATGAATTGGGAAGTTTACAACTCCCCAACTTTAAGAATTATTGCCAAGCAGCTCAAAGGAGATTATTTATGACTCTCTTTGAAGGAGTAGAAAAACTGGTATGAGTCAAAATAGAGTTAAATAAAATAGGAGAGAGAAGAACAGAAGAATTTATATATAAATGGGAATCAAAATTATTAATTGGGGTTAAAGAGATACCATTGTTGAAACACTTGATAATTGTTTGGGATAAAAGACAAAATTGGAATAAAAGGAAATATATTGCCTTAGATGCCCCGATTCAAAATCAGCTTGTATCTTTTTCAAAGGATAACTGACTTTTAATTATCTGGTCTAGTAAGGATATTAAAATATCGAAAATTGTTATGAACAAAGTCAATTGATGTCATTTGAACAATTGAGGAATAAATATGGAATACCTAGTAACATTTTGCTTGTTATTTCAAATTGAGAGCATATTTAAGTGAAAAGTTAGGTTTAGAAATGTGATTACCTATGTGTAGTGAGATGGAATCTCTTATTAGGAGAGGAAATACCAAAAAAAAATAGACTGAAATGATAGTTAGATCTGAATATTATAATTGATGAGTAAAGATGGTTACATCTGTCAATATAGTATGATAAATACTATTAATATAAGGTATAGATAAGTTCAGTATGATTTGTTTTACATCAGCTATATTTAACACCACAAAAATTGAAAAGAATGAAATCAGATTATCAGATCAATGTTTTAGATGCAGTGAAGAGATAGCCACTTTCTTGCATTCAACTTGGTCATGTTCTAAGGTAAAACTGTTTTGTATGGATTTTCAAAACTTCTTAGAACTAGTGACAGACACTGTTTTTTCCTTTAAACCCAGATTTATTTTTACTGGGAAATATAGAAGGAACAAGACCCAAATTAAAATTGTCAATATATCAAATGAAATTTGTTAAAATAGCATTGGCAGTAGCAAGAAAATGTATTGCAGTGACTTGGAAATCAGACTTGTATTTAGATATGAGGAAATGGAATGCAGAAATTCAAAGCTGTATTCTTTTAGAGAAAATTACATGTAATTTGAGAAATAAATACCCTATATTTTTGCAAACTTAGAGCCCGGAAACACAAACACCTGTAACATAAATTTTAGGTATAAATATGAAGAAATCTAAAAAATAGAGTTCCAACCACTGCCTTATTCTGAATCACAGAGACTTTCAGCCTCTTAAGACCTGTGTTAATCTTCTTGCTAAAAATGAAATGTTCAGATAAAATCCATCAAGTTCCAGTGTGTTTTGTGGGGGGGGGGGGGGTGAAGGGTGAATGCTCTGGGCAATTCACAATACTAAGCTGTTTCTTTCTCTTTTCCTTCTTTTTATACTATATATAATTCTTTATCTACATAGGGTTGGGAGAGCAAGGGATGGGGAGGGGTTATAACCATCATGTAATGAATGAAAATTTCTTCAATTTAAGCACTCACTTTATTGTATAATGATTAATTAATTACATGCATGGAAACATATTTAAATAAAATATTTTTAAAATATACTAGCTCTCTGGGAAAATAAAGCTTATTTTCTGGCTCGGCCTTCTCCTCCATTAAGGAACACATCTCACTTCTCTCTGCGAAGCTAATCCTGTCTCCATGTCACGTGACTTCTCACATTGTCTCTAACGGTGTACAAATGAAGCCCAAAGTAACCTTGTCTTCCACCTGCACATGCAGCACTTGTCTTGACTCACTGTAAAAATCACTAATTTCAGATCAACAGCCCTTCTCTATATGACAGAATCGTAATGTTAACTCTTATTTTTCTCTCCACTGATGCTGCCTGACATGCTGCTTATTTCCAGCATCTAGTTGTTTTCCAACCACTGCCTTATTTTGAATCAGAGTTTCAGCATGTCTTTCTCTCCTCTGGCACATCAACTATAATTAGCAAGTCCTCACCATTCTCTCTTAAACGCTACAAAAATTTCAGATTATTGACAGAGTACATCCCATACAGACACGAGATTCTTTTTCCTGCAGGCGAGGCAGAATTACCACTTATTAGTAAAGCAAAAAAAAACTGTATACAATATACACATGTAAACAAATAAAGAATTTTAAATAGAAAAAGATATGTAAACAAACTGACTATATAAAAAGAGAGAATTTAAAAATCAATAAAGAGTCCTTAAATGAGTCCCTGATTGAGTTTGTTGTTGCAGAATCTGATTGTGGAGGGGTAGCAGCTGTTCCTGAACCTGGTGGTATGAGTCTTGTGGAACCTAGACCTCTTTCCTGATGGTAGCAGCAAGAACAGAGCGCGTGCTGGGTGGTGTGGATCCTTGCTGATTGCTGCTGCTCTCTGGTGGCAGCATTCCCTGTAGATGTTCTCGATGGTGGGGAGGGTTTTTCCTGTGATGTCCTGGGCTGTGTCCACTACCTTTTGCAGGGTTTTATGCTCAGGGGTATTGTTGTCCCCATATTAGACCATGATACAGATGGTCAGCACACTTTCCACCACACATCTGTAGAAATTTGCCAGAGTTTCTAATGTCATACCAAACCTCAGAAAATTCCTGAGGAAGTAGAGGAACTGATGAGCTTTTTTCATGATGCCGTTTGTGTGTTGGGTCCAGGAAAGATTCTCTGAGATAGTGACTCCCAAGAACTTAAATTTGCTCACCCTTTCCACCTCTGATCCCCCAGTGATCACTAGATCTTTCACCACTGGTCAACAATGAGCTCCTTGGCTTTGGTGAAATTGTGTGCAAGGTTGTTCTTGGTGTATCATTCAACCAAGTTTTCAATCTCACTCCTGTATGTTGATTCATCGCCTTTTTTTTTATACAACCCACTCTGTGATATCGTCGTCAAATTTGTAGATGATGCTATTGTCATAATGAGCCACACAGTCGCTGGTGTAAAGTGAGTAGAGCAGGGGGCTAAGAACACAGCCCTGTGGTGCTCCAGTACTGATGGAGATTTGGTCATCTGCATTCTCTTGCTCTTCCACCATATCAGTCATCTCTTTGATCTGCCATCCTTTTTGAAACAGCCTCTTTTATTCACTTTCCCAGTTCTAATGAAAAAATCATTGACGTGAAAGGTAAATTCTGTCTCTGCCGCCTGATCATTTGAGTACATTCAGCATTTCAACAGCCCTCTATTGTCTCCTTCTAGTTACTTATAGTGTCATAGCTGTGGTTTGTAATTGTTTGCAATGAGCCAGTGAAACAAGAAGATAAAATCTGGACTTGCAATGGGAATCACTATAGCTGTTGGGAGTGACTTTGTCCCGCCTCGAGGAGGTTGCACATTGGTCTCACTGCCTTGTCAAAACCTTTGAAGATGATTGCCTTTGCATCTACAGATCTGAATTTTCAGTAAGATCAGTCCACCTTGGGGTTAATCGCACACTCACCCTTTGCTCCTATTCTTCCAGTGCTTCCAAAACAAACAGTACAATTATTTTTGTTATTTTAAAAACATAATAAAAGCAATAATTATAAACATTACATCTAAATGCAGAGATTAAATTAAACTTAAGAGATATTAGGTGTCTACATGGACACTAAAGTCTCCTCTTTTCTTCAAGAAAACGATGCCATATCCTTCAAGAATACCTTCGGAGAAGTGAATTGACATTATAATCTGAATCAGAATTTCACAGTTATTGTAATTAAAAATCTCAGTCCTTTAAATTTTGATTTTAATATCAGCACAGAACAGTTTCTCTCCAACCGTCCCTTATCAAGAATTGAAAATAAATCCAAAAATGGCTATTTACATGCAATCATAATTTATTTTAATGCTGTGATAAAACCTTCTTCTTCACCCTGTGTACCCAAAATTCAGCCCAATAATTTCAGATAAGCTTAAGTGAGTCCCATAATATGCACCTTCCTCTGCATGGCATGTGATTGTACAGGTATTTATATTTGCTACTTTATTCCATAACAATTTCAGAGCTATATATTCTGCATGCACTGTAATGCTTCATGGTAATATCTGAAGACCTTAGTACAGGGAGTCCCCAAGTTACGAACGTTCGACTTACGGATAGCTCATACTTACAAACCAATTGTGCCCCCAATTTGCACATGTGCCTAATGTTAACTCACAAATGCCCTTTTAGGTATGCAAGACATTGATGTAAGTGCTAAGTTTTAATCATGATCTTCTTTTGGTTTTGTTCTATCTATATTGTTTTAAGAAATGTTTCTTTAATGTTTTTTATTCAGCGTACAAAACAAACATTTTACGAACTGATGCTAAATAAGGTGAAAAGAAGGGATCTCGTTTGTAACCCAGGGACCCCTGTATGCTTTATATTTTTGTTCAGATTTGACAGTATAAATTGGAGATCAATGAAGAGCAACCTGAATCACCAGAAACATCCTATCACAAAAATCAGCCAAGACCAATATCTCTGTACATAGATGAAAAAGAAATTTAATTTTGTAATATGTGTCATCAAATTTGCAGATGACACAACAGTAGTTGGCTTCATCTGCAACAATGATAAGTCATACTACAGAGAAGAGGAGGAAAATCTCATGATTTAGTACAAGAGTAACAACTTGAGTCTCAATATGGACAAGATGAAGGAGATGATCATGGACAAGGAACGACCACCCTCCACTGCACATCAGTAACACTGTAGTGGAGTGAGTAGAGAGCATCAAGTTCCTTTGAATCCATTTAACAAATGACTTATCGTGGACACACATCACCTCACCTGTCAGGAAGGTGTAACAGCAATTGCACTTCCTGAAAAGACTGAGGTGAGCACAGATACCAGCATCAAGTTGCTATAGAGCAGACGTCACCAAACTTTTTAGACCTTCAACCTTCATGGAATTCTTGATGCCTCATAGACATGTACTAAAATAAATAAATAAATAGATTGACTCACTACACGTGCAGTTTCCATATGCATTAGTAAGGGAAATTGGATACCATATGAATGGTGCCCGGGACTCCCAGCAACAACCCAAACTTTATTAAAACAACCCAATTGCCAAATAACAAATCTGTATATTAAGCAAGCAATTATAACAACAGTGAAGAAAAACCTTTGTTTCTGACCAAGAAGATGTCAAACAGAACTAGGTCCAAGACTTCAGCATCGGCGATTCCATTCTCAACATCGGGTGCGGCGCCATTCATGGCGACGAAGTCGCTCTCAAGCTCCCGGGCAGGAGCAGGGACCTCGGACTCCCGGGCAGGAGCAGGGACCTCGGACTCCCGGGCAGGAGCAGGGAACTTGGGCTCGGCAATTCTTTTGAGCCCAAAAGTTCAATCGACCCTCCAGCGTTTATCAACCACCTTTCAACTTTTTGGACAGTCCCATTGACCCCCTCCAGCGGTCAATATCAACCACTTTGGAGACCCCTCTGTATTGCATCGAATTGGAGGTCAATCCACAGGACTATAAGAGTGGCAGAGAGGATTACTGAATAGAGCGTGCAAAATCATTGTTGCCCGCTTCCACCATCTACACAGCATCTTACAGCTATTCCCATCAGGAAAGAGATCCAGGAGAATCAGTCTGTGAAACAGCTTCTTCCCAAGGGCAGTGAGAATGCTGAACAACCAAAGGAACTGCTCACACTAACAAACCAAGATTCTCATATTTATGAAATAATATCTATTTATTTATTTGTATGAATATATGAATACTTGTCCTGCATATGTGTTATGTCTGGTTGTGCGTCTGCATCTGCATCTACACGTTTTGCACTGAAGACACAACACTGCTGCGTCAGGTTGCACTTGTGCGATGAGATGTTTATAAACTTGACTTGCTTTTTTGAAAACCAAACTTAAAATTATATTAATGATCCTCACAGCATTGCATATGCTTGAAATGTGATAATATGATGAGGGCATGAGCTGTTTACACTACAGCTGAATTTTACTCTTTAGGAGTGGTTTGAGCCCCAGTTCCCTGTCTTAAGTGAGAAGAGGCATTAAAGAGGTATCTTATATGCGGACAGCACAAGGCGGAGTTAGGATCAAAGTGGTTTTGATTCCTGTGATAGCTATTTTTCAATTTGACCCAAATCCACATATTTAAATTCAGGAAATAAAATTCAGACTATAATTTCTGTGAAAAACCTGATCAAGTTGAGAATTTTATTATTCTGCCACAAAATTCTATGATGGCTCATTCATGTGATATAATTGAAACAATTAGTTGCAATTATCACAGAGTTTAAGAAAAGGCATTTCAAATCAGATGCTGGCACATTCCAAGTTACTAGGATATCTGCCAGAATAATTGTGCTCTGTAACAAATCATTGCCCATGCCTCACTGACACACAATGAGCTGGAAAATATTGGCACTGCTGTATCCCAGGAATTTAGGACATTCTTTAAACAGCTCCTTTAGCTATACTGACTGCAGTTTGTTTAATGCAAATCTAACATTCACTGTTGAGTCAGTCACACCATCTTGAAAATTAATAGAAAGGGGTTTGCTCGGTTGCCTTTATACTACGGTAATCTTGCTTTCATTTCACAAGTAAAAACGCCACACAACTCACAGTAAAGTGTCATTTAAGCAGATGTTCCTCATCAGTGAAATAAAAGGCAAACCATTCTGAGCTGTACCATGTTGTGTGAAATTGGGTGAATATAATCTCATGCTGTCAATGCAGTCATTTGAAAAAATATAATTCTTTTTCTTTTCTCATCCAATTGAATGAATATTCTGCTAAGAACCAGTAAATAATGCATCTACTAATGAAAAAATGCATCACACTAATGGAAGTTGTTTGACCAAGAAAATAGAACCAAATATGATTTTTTTAATGAGCAATCTGTCTGACCAGTTTTATTCAGTAAAAGTAATTTATTAACAGGTATGCAATTGGATTTTAATGCTAATTCTCTGACATACATCGAAGCAATGTTTAGTAATGGGAAGACAACGTGTTTGAAATTAGGTTACATGACATCGCAGAACAACAGTTTGTAACAAGTGCTTTGAATTTGATCCTACCTCTGTCCCTGCACTTGACACTAGGCATCTTAAATTATACTTGAAATCACCTGAAAAGCATGGACCACCACTTCTATGTTATTTTACATCATTCTGGAAATTCAACTGGGTGCTTTCCAGATTGTTTGTCCTGTTTGTTCCTCTGATCCAATTTGTATGTCAGACATGCATCAAGTTAAATTATGTCACACCCTTTTGTGTGATCTGATGCATTCAAACAAGTTGTACCATCATTGGGCACTCCCAAGGTATGCAAGTCCTCCTAACTTTTTGCTCGATTGGGACCCCATTAAGATAACACCTGCCCTAATATTTTATTCTTTGAACTCACCTCCCCATTCCATTGATCTCTTGTCCAATCCTGCCCCACCAGCCTCCTGAACCTCAGGACTCCTTCAGACAAAATGATAAGGTCCTGATCCTTGTAATGGTTTTGACTTTCCAACCTGCCCAATCTCTAAAACCAGTTCCTAACCCACAACCCTGTGTACCTCATCAATCCCATCTGCTGTCTTGTACTACATCTAAATATATTTATACTTCTCTTGATTCTCCGACTTCATCACCTCAAATGATATCTACCAGTATTCTTTGATGTAATCTTGTTACATGCTGATTGCACATCAGGTGGCATGGTTAGCGAGGCGACGAGCACAATGTTATTACAGTGTCAGGGACCTGGGTTTGAATCCGATGCTGTCTTAAGGAGTTTCTACGTTCTCCCCGTATCTACATTTTTCCCGACTGCTTCAGTTTCCTCCCAACTTCTAAAAAGATATGTGGTTTGTAGGTTAATTGGTGTATTTTGATGGCATGGGCTTGTGTTGTATCTCTAAATTAAAATTTAAAAATTACAATTATAGAATGTTAGTTTCTATAATGAACAACTGATGGTTTACTTCAGGAAGGCATAACATACTGCTCCAGAATCTGGCTGAACACAACATTGAAATGCAACAGCTTTGGGTGTTTTTTTAAATGTTCTAATGTGTACCAACTCTACTAAATTACACAGCTCACAATCATTCATGTGTATCTCAACTGAGGCTGGATACGCCTGGCTTTCGGTATTCCAATTCAGGTAAGATATCCAAGATTCACAATTTCTTTCAGCTATAGTGCTAACAGCAGACATCAGTATCTTTCTTATACATTTGCTAAGATACAGCAAACCATCAGTGATTGAGTTGAGCATAGAGATACTTTATTCATGGAACAGCAGATGGAGCCTAATACTTTATTTATAGTTACCATATTTTATGGCATATAAGACCACCCTCCTCCATTTCAGCAGGGAATATTAAGGTTTATTTTAGTGTATTTAATGATGAGTAATGCTGACTGATCATCGTCAGAGCGTGGTTCATTAGCATTGGGGGCTGATGATGGGCTGTTGGGGGAAAGCGAGGTGGTGGGATCAGTGTGGGGGCTGGTGGGAGACTCACCCGGTAGTCCGCTGTCAGTCCCCGCACTAGTCACGCTGCCCTGCTCTCTCCTGGTAGCCCGCTGACTGTCTCCACACTGGTCCCACTATCCCACTCTCTCCCAGGGGCCCTCTGTCCGTCCCAACACTGGTCCCACTGCCCCACTTTCTCCCAGGGTGGGGGAGCAGGATAGCGTGATCAATGGGGGGACTGGTGGTGGGCTGTTGGGGTAGAGGGGTGGTGGGAGGCTGTTGGGGTAAAGGGGTGGTGGGATCAGTGTGGGAACTGGTGGTGGGCTGATGGGGGGAAAGGGGTAGCAGGACCCCTTTTGGGGTCCAACAGTGGGCCACTAGGAGAATCTCCTATCAGCCCACCACCAGCCCCCACACTGATCCCAGCGCCCTGCTCACCCCCCCACCCCAGAGAGAGCGGTACAGTGGGATCAGCGTGAGGTCTGACAGCCTGGCACCTGTCGTCAGTGATAGATGGGGGTCATGCTAGTGAGCCACGCAGTGACGATGATTTTCTGTCAGTGTGGCTCACCATTATCACCCTAATTTCAACCTCACATATAAGAAACGGGGCAATATTTTTGAGCCTTTTTTCATGGGGAAAAAGTGGGTCTTATATGCTATCAAATACGGTACTTTCCTTTCTTTCTGTATCTTCCTTTCCCAACAAACTGGCAACCAGAGCCACAGAAATCAAGACTACTTCAAATTTGTAAAATTGAAATTTTCTGCCAAAGGAGTCTACCTACTTCTGGATGCATTTTAAAAATTGGTAACAGTCTAGTAACTCATTTCTAGGCCACTTGTAATTTACTTGCAATACACCTCATGCATTCTCTTGAGACCTTTATGGATGATACAATTCTCTCCCACTGCATTGAATTACAAATGTATAACTTTACTTTTGTCCACTCTGGTTATCTGCTATAGGTAAAGGTAAAGATTCCATTATTGTGAACATAGAACACAACAGCAGTTCTGTCCACAAGTCTGCTGACCATGATACATTAAAATAAAACTTTCTGAAACAAAGCAAAGGGTTAAAAGAACTATTATTGTCCTTAGCTTAATTTTCAACCTGTCACACATGTTGATAAAAAGGGCACAGAATTTAAACATTCAAGTCGTCATGAAGAGAGCCTCTGCTTCCTCAGGAGTTTGCGGAGGAGCTAGTGGAGTTGTTCAAGTGAACCGGTACGGACTTGAAGGGCCGACATGGCCTGTTTCCGTGCTGTAAACGGTTATATGGTTAAGTCTAGCAAAGAGCTTCTCCCAAATGCGCACTCATGAATATACAAACTGCTTTTCCAATGGAAGAGTTGCTACACAATCATAAACAGTAAATACACATTACTTTTAAATAGCTTTTTTTGCAGATATTTTTAGGTTACTATTATAATACAATTCTCTGTGTAAGTTCATCAGTGTTATCAATGCTGATACAGTATACAATTTTTTTATACAGCACAAGAAATATGAGTAAAACATGAAATCTGCAGATGTTGTGATTGTAGTAAAAACAAAGAAGCTAGAGGAACTCAGGAGGTCTCGCAGATTCCTGCCACTCTTGGGGGAGGAAAGGTGAGAATTGATTTTGGCTCTGAAAGGAGGGAGAGGGAAAATGGAAACAAAGTTAGGGGAAAGGCAACAGAAGGAAGAAGGAGGAAAGGTATGAGTGGTTTAACGGAAACCAGAGAAACTGATGCCATTTGATTGAAGATGAGGTGTTGTTCCTCCATTTTGCATGTGGCTTCAGTCTGGTAGTGCATGACACTATGGACAGTCATGTCAGCAAGGGAATGGGGTAGGGAACTGAAATGGGTGGCCACTGGATGATCCCCGCTTTAGCAGTGGACAGACCCGAGGTGCTCAATGAAATGATGTGTTAGTCTGCATCCAGTCTCTTTGAAGAAGAGGACACCACAATGGGAGCACCAGATGCAGTAAATAACCCTACAGATTCACATGTAATGAGGGTGAGGGAGAAGGTGTGGGCACAAATGGAGCACCTCCTGAGGACAGGGGTAAGTGCCAAGGGGATGACTGGTGAGGAGTGGACAAGGGAGTCATGGAAGGAGAAATCCCTGCAGAAGTCAAAGGGAGGAGAAGGTGGTGGAATCACATAATAAGTGACGGAAATGGTGAAGTATGATAGGTTGGATGTGAAGGCTGGTGGGGTGGTAGGTGAGGTCAAGAAGAATCCTGGCCTTGTTGCTCGTGGAGGTGGAGGGGCCAGGACAGATGTGCGGGTAATGGAGCATATGCAGGTGAGGGGCGATGAGTTGGTAGATTGGAAGCCATGCTTTTTGAAGGAGGAGGACATCTCTGAGGATTTAGCAGGAAAGACCTTGACCTGGGAGCAGATTCAACAGAGATGGAGGAATTAAGAGAAAGGAATGGAAGCTTTACATGGGACAGGGTGTGAAGAGGTATAGTTGAGGTAGCTGTGGGAGTTGGGCAAAAGATGTCTGTCAAAAGCTTGTATCCCAAGATGGAGACAGAGAGATCAAGAAAAGGGACATGTTGCTTGCGATGAACAAAGTGAATTTGAGGTTGGGATGGAAGTTGGCAGTAAAATGGATAAAGTCGATGAGTTCATCATGGATGCATGAGGCAACACCAAAGTAGTGGGCGATGTAGCAGAGGATGAGTTGAGGGGCCTTGCCTGTGTAAGCTTGTAACATCCACTGCTCCATGTAGTAAACAAAAAGACAGGCATTGCTGGGACTCATGTGCATCCATGGTTACTCCTTTGATGGAGTAGGATGAGTCAAAGGAAATATTACTGAGGGTTTGGACAAGTTCTGTGGCTGGAGGAGGATGGTGGTGGAGGGGTACTGGTTGGGTCTCTTGTCGAAAAAGAAATAAAGGGCTTTGAAGCCTTTGGTATGGGGGATAGAGGTGCATTCCCAGGGTAAAGGTGAAACGGTCAGGTTCAGAGAGCTGGAAGTTATTGAAGTGATGGAGGGCATATGAAGTTCAAACATCCTCTCAGGGCTATAAAGCAGCAGGCTCTTCAGCCCATTGTGCATATATACCAACCGTCATACATATTCATATTAATCTTACCTGCTTACATTAAATCCATATTCTTTTATTCCTTGCTCATTCAAGTATCTATCCAGATGCTTCATAAATGTTGTTTTTGTCCTTGTTCCATCACCTTCTCTCATAGCTCATTCTAGATACAAACTACTCTGCATGAAAATTGTACCCCTCACATCCTGTTTAAACTTCCTCCCTCTCAATTTAATTGATGCCCTCTAGTTTTAGAAAGGGGAACAGACACTGGCTATTTACCTGATCTTAGCTTATCAATTTCATATAGCTCTATCATGTTCCCCCTCAGATTCCTTTGGTCCAAGGCCAATAGACCCATCCTATTCAATCTTCCTTTATGGCCCAAGCCCCCCAATCTAGGTGACATCCTTGTAAATTTTTTCTGTATCTTCTCTCACTTAATTACATCTTTCCTGCAATGTGCACCACAACTGACACAAAATTGCAAGTGAAGCCACAACATATTTTACAACTGTAACATGACATCCCAACTCAATGTCTCAAATGGAGAAGCCAAGCACACCTTACACCTTCTTCACCACTCTGTGTTCCCACTTTCAGGGAAATCTGTTCAACAGCACTCGTGAGAGCCATGACATTCACTGTGTACATTCTGCTCTGGTTTAGCTTCTCAAAATACATTACTTTTAGTTGCTCAAATTAAAATCTACCTGCTAATCCCTTGTTCACTTTCCCAGTTGCTTTATATCCTGTTGTAAATTTAACTTTGATGCTCTTTGTAAACTTACTAATCATGCCTCCCTATGTCCTTATCCAAACGTTTAATATATGAGCCCAGCACACTCACACCATTCATCAGATGTCTCTAATCTGAAAAAAAAACCAGCTCTCCACCACCAACCTCTGACTCCTACCACCAAGTCAATTCTGTTTCCATTCGCTAAATCACCTTGGATCCCATAAGTTTCAACCTTCGGACCAAGCTAACATGTGGGACCTTGGTAAATGCATTGCTCATGCTCAATGTCTACCTGCCCGTCCTTGTCCATCTTCTCAGTCACCTCTTCAAAAAGTCAAACAAGTTTGTGAGACATGATTTCCTGCACACAAAGCAGTGTTGAGTATCGCTAATCAGTCCTGTCTTTACAAATGTAAACAAACCCTATCTGCACCAGCCCTTTGATATACTTAACTTTTTTTAACCAAAACTAGCTTTTACTCACAATAAATTATTTATAAAAAGAAAACCATTCAAAGTTTATTTAAAGCCTTAGTGTTGTATTTATACATTTCCATCTGTACATTGTTACATTCATATTCTATTTGCCAGCTTTACCACCAGAGTGGGACCTTCACGTTACTCCCATATCCCCCCCCCCCAACGCTGCCCGTCCCCCACCCCCCCCCCCCCCCACAGCTGTTAGTCTTTCACCAAATTTATGCTCTTTCAGCTGTTCTGGATGTCTGCCTGAAAATCAAAGAGTCTTTGTCGCACTGCTGCTGGGGATGAACCATGACAAGGACCTCTTTCTCAACGCACCAGAGGTAGGCAACCGTCTTAACTCCACTGCCATCATCTCAAGGACAACATGCTCCTATTGTACAGGAAGCAATTGGCTGGGAGGGCTCCTCTCACTGCCAGCCAGACCAAGTCTTGGTGCTTGGTCAAGAGCACTGGCAATGGTCGGTCTGTTCCAGGAACAATCCACCGTGTCCATCAAGCTCTCGTCTCTTAGCGTCTGCAGGATGTTCCATGCTGACCATTGCTTGATGGACTTGAGGTCAAAGGTGTTTGTCTGGAAAAACATTCCCACGAAGGATATGCTTAATAATCCAATGGTCTTTGAGGCTTTTTGCTCTTTACAACTTTCAGAGATGGGTGATACTCTTAGTTAGTACTTTGAGCAATGCTATTACAGTACCAGCAACCTTGGTTGGAATCTGCTCCTGTCTTTAAGGAGTTTGCATATTCTCCCCTGACCATGTGGGTTTTCTCCCATGTTCTACAGACATGGGTGTGGTGATACAACCACTACACTGGCCACACGCCTACCGGCCTACTGCAGGGGGAAACCACTGTACCTGCAGGTAGGCAACCTGGGAGGCTGGCCCCACCTGCCAGCTGTCAATCACCGGCTTGTTTATAGACTTGAGCCAGCCCCTCCCGGGGTCAGTCGGACACATGGGGCCAGCAA
Organism: Narcine bancroftii; assembly: GCF_036971445.1. NCBI lineage: Eukaryota > Metazoa > Chordata > Chondrichthyes > Torpediniformes > Narcinidae > Narcine > Narcine bancroftii. Next base: position 412,101,400 of record NC_091469.1, read on the forward strand.
AGATACTAAGACTGGTGTACGTTTAAGGTAATTAAAGTCTGTTGTACAGTCTGTGGTCTTTGCGTCAGAATCATTCGCACAGCAGCGCTCACAATTTAATTAGATTAAAATTAAAAGGAACATGGAGAAGTTCAACACCATCAATAGGATGGATATCAACTCTGTTGGAGGAGAATAATGCCTCCCTTATCAGCATCATGGAGGTGGTCCATTCCCTTGAAACTGCAGCTCACCATGTAGCGGCCTTTGATGCTCGCCTCCCCCAACCTCTGGCCTGGCTGATGCCGACAACAACAGTTGCTGAGGAGCCCCACATGGAAGAGACAATCGTTGCCGCTGATGCAATCCGTCGCTGTATGTATTGAGGGCCCCAGTGTGGGGCAGACAGGCACTCCCAAAAGAACTGCCCTGTGAGGAACTTACATTGCTCCTGATGTAGCAAGAAAGGCCACTTCACTAAAGTGTACCTCTCCAAACGCACCAGGAGCACTGTGATCCTCTGCGATCAACCGGGAGCTCCTTCCAACTCTCTGGACACCCCCATGAGTGGATGCCGGGCAGCACCATTACTCTGCCTGCCACTTTCGCCCTCACCGACGGTGTCATTTCCAGCCAGGACGTCCAAACACGCTGCCACCATGTTATCACCACAGGTGCCATCATCTTTCATCAACCAGATTCCGCCCACACCGGTGACATCATGTCCACTTGCACTGACGATGACACTTCTGATGTCACTCCTGGTCGTCACCATCATGGGTCAGCTGACGCCTGACCACGCTGACTGGGTGATGTGGTCAAGTCGCACGTGTGCAAAACTGTGCACTCGCTGCACCCCACGCTCCGAAAGGCACCCACTAGCCACTAATCACCAAAGCCGTCGGGGTAACGAAGGACATTCCCCACATTTTCAGGCGCTTAGTGATGGACATTGCTATCAGTGGGAAGATAATAAAATGCCTGCTTGATAGTGGTAGTACCAAGAGCTTTGTGCACCCGAATATGGTCCGTACGCTAAAACTTAAAGTATACCCAGCGAACTTTGCTATTGTTTTGTGCCCCACGACCACTCCAATACAGCAATAGGTGATGCTCAGTGAACTTGACATGGGGGGAGCGGTGGGGGGTGGAACATATCAAGGGTTCAGGCTCCGGGTCCTGCCCAAGCTCTGTGCCCTGGTTATCCTGGGACTAGACTTCCAGTTTCACCTGCACAGCCTCACCTTTACCTTTGGTGGCCCACTCCCCCTCACTCACCATCCACAGCACAAAGTCCAGTAACTGTCCCCAGTCCACCTGCAGGCTCTCCTCCCTATTGGTGCCACCTCCATCCCTCTTCAATTACCTGATACCAGACTGTAAACCTATAGCTGCCAAGAGCAGGCACTACTGTGCGGCTGACAGGACCTTTATCAAGGCCAAGGTGAGATGGCTTCTGGCGGATGGAGTTATAGAGCCCAGCACCAGCCCCTGGAGAGCCTGGGTCCTTGTCGTAAAAGGGGGCAGCAAACCGAGGACGGTCATCAACTATAGCCAGATCATCAACTGGTACACCCAGCTGGATTCCTACCCTCTTCCCTGCATTGCTGACATGGTCATCGAGATAGCCCAGTCACACCCGGGATAAACCTTATACTGCCTTTGAGGCAGACCTGCGCCTTTACCAGTTGCATCGAGTTCCTTTTGGGTTCACAAATGGAGTCTCCATGTTTCAGCGTGAGATGGACCACATGGTAGACTGGCACAATCTAAGAGCAATCTTTCCATACCTGCATGATGTCACCATCGGTAGCCACAACCAGGACCACGATGGCAACCTGGAGAGATTTCTCCGGATGGCTGAGGTGCTGAACCTCACTTACAACAGGGAGAAGTGCATGTTCAGCAGCACCCACCTTGCCATCCTGGGGTGTATCATGGAACATGATGTCATCGGTCCAGACCCCGAGCACATGTGCCCCCTAATGGAACTTCCTCTCCCCCACATGCTCAAGGCCATCCGCAGGTGCCTAGAGCTCTTCTCTTGCTACTCCCAATGGACCCCCTACTTCTCAGACAAGGTACGTCCACTGGCCCAAGCCACCACTTTTTCCCTCCCTGCTGAGGCGCAAGAGGCCTTCGCCCACATCAGACAGGACATCACCAATGCCATGATGCATGCTGTGGATGAGAACGCCCCATTCCAGGTGGAATGCGATGCCTCTGATGTTGCCATCGCTGCCACCCTCAATCATGGTGTCCAGAGTGTCCAAGCCCTGACCCATGGCCTTTTTCTCCAGGACCCTCCATGGGTTAGAGCTTGGACACTTTGTCATCAAAAAGGGGGCCCAGGTGATTGTGGAAGCAGTCCACCACTGGCGCCACTACCTGGCTGGCAGAAGGTTCACCCTTCTCATTGACCAGCGCGCAGTGGCATTCATGTTCAGCACCACCCACAGAGGAAAGATCAAAAACGACAAGATCCTGCGCTGGAGAGTCGAGCTGGCCACGTTCAACTATGATATACAGTATAGGCCGGGGAAACTCAATGACTCCCCGGATGCCCTGTCCTGAAGCTATGCCAGTGCACAGTCTGAACAGCTTCAGGTGCTGCATGACACCCTTTGCCACCCGGATGTTCCACGCCTGTACCATTTAATTAAGTCCTGGAACCTCCCCTTCACCGTCCAAGAAGTCCAGTCCATGGCTGAATCCTGCAGGGTCCGTGAAGAGTTCAAATTGCGCTTCTTCTGCCCACCACATGTAGTGAAGGCCACTCAGCCTTTTGAGAAACTCAGTGTCGACTTCAAGCGACCACTGCCTTCCATGAACATCTATTTCCTCTCAGTCACAGATGAATACTCCCATTTTCCCTTGCCCTGACATCTCCACCGCCTCCATTATCAAGGAACTGGAGCAGATCTTCACCATGTTCAAATACCCAGCATTTATCCATAGCAACCAGGGTGCAGCTACATGAGCGAGGAGCTACACCAGTACCATGGTGCAAGACATCGCGGCCAGTCACACGACTAGCTACAACCCCAGGGCAGGTGAAGCGTGAAATTGGGGTAATCTGGAAGGCAGTCCTCCTGGCCCTGAGGTTGAAAGGATGGTCCATCAACTATTCACAAGATGCCCTCCCCAAGGCATTCCACGCTATATGGTCACCCTTGAGCACGACTACCAATCAGACCCCTCATGAACTCCTTTTCTCCTTTCCTAGGAAATCGGCGAGTGGTGTCTCCCTGCCAGCGTGGTTGACATCTCCGGGACCAGTACTCCTCCACAAACACGAGGACCCACAAATCCAACCCACTGGTCAAGTAGGTATACCTCTTCCATTCAAACCCAAATTACACCTGCGTCAGGTATTCCAATGGACTCGAGGACACCATCTCGACCAGGGACCTGGCACCAGCAGGGGCCCAGCCCAGGAGCCAAAACCCTATCTCCACCTCTCCAGAGGACCCCACTCCCCATGGACCTGCCCCACACCTAGACCCTCTCTCTGCCGGCCCATATAAAGACTTGAGCCAGCCCCTTTTGGGGACAGACAGACACGTTGAGCCCGCAAAGATACTAAGACTGGTGTACAAGTTTAATCTAATTAAAGCCTTTGTACAGTCTGTGGACTTTGCATTAGAATTGTTCATGCATCAGCACTCACAAAGGGTTTTGTAGATTCATGGGAGTAATTGGATAGTGTGGTCTCATAGCCCAGACAGGCCTGTTACCATGCCATATCTTTAAATAGTTAAAATTATTATTAGAGAAATTCTACCATAGGACATCCTTTCCTCATGAGACACATTTCATAGTATTAATCTATTAAATCGTTCATGCATCTCTTCTAAGGCCTCCATCACAGTTATTTAAAGAAATACTCCAGCCACAGACTGCAATTTTAAATCAGTTGCTGTTCATGCATACAGTTTAATATTCACATGCATTAAAGCCAATAAACTGAATAATGGCTGAATTTGAAAAAAAAATATTTTTGATCACTGCTACACCTTATACATGACAGTTCAAAAAATTCCTATCGTTCTGCTTGTTAACTTACTAACAAGTTTTCTCTCATACACATGTCACAGCTTAATTATACAACAAACATCCTTTGAAAAGCTATTCGTGTTAGTTTCCATTTTTACCCAATAACACAGTTTTTATAGAAAAAAAATTAGAAGAAAATATATCTTCCCTGATGCAATCCCAATACTAAACAACTTGAATTTAGAAGCACTGGCTCCTAAGATTCTCAGTAAAGGGATTTTATTCCCTCTGGGCCTCAAAACTCAATTTACAGCCATTTATTTCAAACACCATTTCATCCAGTCAGTTTAAAATGTATAGTGGCCAGGACTTAATTATATAGAAGCACGTCAATCAACAGAAACTAGAACACAAAAGAAAAGCGTGCAGATTTTATTTTGGAATTTGATTTGTCAGTCCTGTGTACTTCTTTGTTGCATTAGTTCAAATGCACAGAAGAAGTGCAGGATTGACATAGATGTATAGAAATCAGAAATGTTTTATCATTCTCAATATCTCAAGTCACTACGATAGCTTTGTTGCAACTGAACCTGGCACATGAAAGTGTGCTGCCTTATCCTCCTCTTCTAACTGAGCCTGTTAGTTGAGATTATGGTTAACAACACTCTGGCTGTGTTAGAACCATAGAGAACCATAAAACATTACACCAGAGAAACAGGCCCCTTCAGCCCTTCTAGTCTATGCCAAACCATTTTTTTTGCCTGGTCCCAGTTCATAGCCCTCCTGGTTGGTAGAAGCAAAGGGAAGGAAAGAGGTTGGGCAGCCATCTGCAAGGAAGATTGGGACTTTCTCAGCATTTGTCTGGTAGAGAGTAGAGGACTTCAGCCAGGTCTTATTGATGTATTTTGCTCAGAGCATCAGAATAAAGAAGCACTGAGGTGAAGGACAGATGGCAATAAAGATCAGAGTGATGACCAGGAATCAGATTTTGTGGGGACAGGGGAGGAGGCTGGTGGAAGCAGCAAAACTGGAGGTGTGGGAAGCAGACAGGGCACCGATCAAGGCTTCAGGATGCAGGCTGTAGACTGGGCGGGATGTCCAGGAGTTTCTGTTTAAAGCTGGAGGTGCAGAGGAAGCATATAAACCCAAGTAGGAATTTCACAATTTGCAGGTCTCACGGGTCAGTGCTGCAGGGATGTCAAGGTAATTAATGACAGGAAATGGTGGTCACTTACCCCACTGGTATGATTTGATTAGGAAATAGTTCCAAATACAATTTTGTCAGGGTTAAATGGATTTTCAGTTACAAGGGATGGAAAATAAAACAAAAGAACACAATTCAATTTCCTGGCTCTTGGGTGAGTCAGTTGACTATTACTCAATTAGTTCATTCTTTTAAAATAGTATGATCACATGCCTTATTCTTTAAGAGTATTATTGTAAGTACATTCATTATTACATAGATCCATAGAAAACTACTATACAGAAAACAGGCTATTCAGCCTTTCTAGTCTGGGCTAAAACATTACACCACTAGTCTCACTGACCTGCACCCATTCCATAACCTTCCAGACCACTCCCATCCATGTATGTATCTAATTTATTCTTAATACTTAAGAGTGAATCTGGATCTACCATGTCAGATGGCAGCTCGGTCCAAACACCCACCACTCTCTGAGTGAAGAAGTTCCGCCTAATGTTCCCCCTAAACCATTCCCCTTTCACCCTAAAGCCATGCCCTCTTGTATTTATCTCTCCCAATCTAAGTGTAAAGAGCCTACTTGCATTTAATCTGTCTATTCACCTCATAACAGTTTGATATGTTTTCTATTTCCTGCAATGAGAATGCCATATGCTTCAATGTCTATTATTTCTATTTCCCAATTAAGTCTGGAAGCTATTTTGAACTTTTATCATTCATCTAATAAATAGTTCATGATGCAATCCACATGCCATTCAAGCAAGTCACCATAAATACAGATGACTCATCAGTCACATCCATTGTTCATGTGATTCAGATCCCAAGAGGCTGCCTCACATTACAAAATCATTGATGGGATGTGGGAAGTGAGCTTCATTGACAAATCCAGAATTCATATCTCAGAGAAGACAGGCCTTCACTGCATTCACTCAGTACTCCCTCTTGTTTCCATGCCTCCATCTCTGCTTCCCCCTTTTCTACCAGCCCTCACTCTTTTATTTGTTCCTCTTTTTACTCAGTCTATCTTCCCCTTCTTCATCTACACTGCTCCCCTCTATACCCAAGGATCTCTTGCTGTCAAAGTGATCCATTGGCTGCCAATGTCAGAACGAAGTGGCAGCTACTTGAAACCCTGGACATTGGCAGGCCAGGTAGAAACCAGGTTTACAAGGCAGCTACTGAGATGATAGAATAGCAGAGGTAGGTAGGTAGCAGAGGTTAGAGAATCTAATAGAGTGCAAGATTTGGTTGGGGAATGGAGAATGATAACCAAGGAAACAATAAGATAAGATTTTATGGAGTGATTTTTTTTAAAAGAAAAAAAATTGTAACCACATAACGCTTGCAGCAACTTTCGTGACAAGAAACTTCAGCTCAAAGAAGCTGAATCAGAAGGAACAAAGAACAAGTAAGCAACCTGGATGAAAAGAAACAAGGATAAACAGAGGATAAACAAAATGTCTGCATATGCTGAGGAATTAGCACCATCGACTGCCTATTGCTTTGCATTGGATGCTGTGTAATCTGCCCAGTTACTTCAGCTCTTTTGTGTACAGCAAAGGGGAACCACTTCATTCTGAGGAGAGTATTGGGCATCAAATAAAACAAGGTATTTTCTTTGTAATTTTCCCATTATTAATTATTTACATTGAAATATCTAAATTAGTTAGGAAGTACTGTGTTATATCCTACACTTTGCAGCTCATGATGCATGTTAAGATGTAATACATAGATTAAACAGAAAGTTTTCAATGCCACTGTAAATGCTATAAATGTCTAATTCCATTCTTTTGATTCTATCTTTTTGAGGGGCAGAGGGCAAAAAAATGTGTTGGGATATATCTGCAGAGATAATAGGTGATTCAGAACATAATCTTGAGAGGAAATAGAACTAAAAGGACAAATCAAAACATCTCTGTGGGCATGTCCTCATTTAAGTTATTATGTCTTTTGAAACCTTGTTTTTTTCTTAATGTTCAAGGTTTGTCTCTTGCCTGATTCATTGAGCTATGTACCAGTGATAAAATCATAAGGAATAGAAGTAGGAATAAACCATCTGGTTCTTTAACAGGTTCCAGTGCTCATTACATAACAGATAATCTTCTATCTCAATCCATTATCTTTGGACCATCCACATATAGCCTTCAAGTTCCATGAGACAAGGAAATAGCAAAGATTCACTATTCTCTGAGTAAAGATTCTTTCCCTTTTTTTCAGTAGTAAACAGCCCAAACTTTAGTCTGAGATTGCTTTGATATCTCAACCAGTGAAAGCCTCTTCCATATTATCAATCAATCATATCTAACTTTGCAAGTCAAAAAGCAGATTCATCATTTGGAACACTCTCCAAACTGATCACTAGAAGTTACATGAGAGTGAACAGGAATAAAAAGCTTGTCTGGTTCTCTGCATTCAGTCAAAAACATTCCTTGGATATTTAGTTTGGAAACAACATTTGACAGAGACCCCTGCGCATGAAACATGAAATAGAATTTAACTCAGACAAGTGCAAGATGTTGCACTTTGGTCAGTTGAACCAGGGCAGGGATCCATTTTTAGTTTGTTTTTTTATGAGGACCCCAAAACCCAGAAGCAATAGAAATTCATCAAGACAAATGGTTATTTAAACAAAAGTTGCTTTTAATTATCTTTAAACATGAAAATAGGATCAAACATTAACTTATTACTATTAACTTAACTAACCTAACTTAATCCCCTTCTAACTCTAAGCGCACGTGTATAAATTCAGAAAAGTTCTTTGATTCACAGTCTAATCTCACTTCTCACTCCTCCAAGTTTACTGGAATCAGGCAATTCTTATACTGTGCACAGAATTTAACATTTATGAATTTCACCAGGCTTTGGTGCTTGAAAGGTAAATAGTTACCACTCAGGAAGGTTCTTGTCAGTTTTCAGAGAGAGATTTGTTGCTCGTTGGACACCCACAATTGATTCCTTCTGAACAGACACTTCAGTGTCTTGCCGAAGAAACTTGCCCCTTCAGGGTTTTCCAGATGATAACCTCTTTCTTTCAGGTCACCTCAGAGTTCTTTCTGTTTCCCTTATTTCAAGTGAAACATTAGAAAGCCAGTCCTTTCCTCTTGTATACACCACAAGGGCTTTGACCAGGCTGAGCTAAGAACTCCCAACTTGTCTTCAAAGTAGGGTTTGTTCACAAGCTTGCCAGCTTGTCCTGTTCCAGTTCCAGCTGCTGCTGCTGAACTGTAGAACTGAATTCTCTCTCACACACATTCATAGAAAACCACATAACCCTCTTAGGACAGCCAACTGCACTCAGACAGACTGCAGCTCTGGACCTAATCTTCTGAGTTTGTTCATCTGTTACTTTCCAAAGTAATAATCCATAACTCCAAAGCATGTCCAATTAACATCTACTTGTGAAGTCCTATAGACATTCTTCAAAGTTTGTGCAAAGGTATTCGGAACCTGGACTGTTTGGCTTGAGCAGAACTCTGGCATTTTAAATGAGATCTGTTTTGAAGTGTTTGTTTGTGACCTACACTAAAAAACCTGCCACAATTTATTTCCTTTAAAACATATCTATATACAATATAAAATATAACAATCTCTCAGTTTTTTTTAGTGTTTCTTTTATTCCTTACTTGGGTTATTTAGTTAATTAGGTTGTTCCTTTTAGGTTTTTGGTGGGGGCTCTGAACCCCACTTGTATTTGCATAATGTATAATTGGTATGGCTATGTGTTTGGGGTGGGGAGGAGGGTTAAAACACAGACTCTGCATGTTCTATGAATGTTGAAAAAGATTGCATTGATTGTTGGAATTACTTCATGAGTTTGTAAAAAAAAAATCAAAATAAAATATTCAAAAAAAACCCAGGGCAGAGCTTGTGCAGTGAATGGCTGAGTCCTGAATATTGTAGTGGATCAGAGACCCTTGGGGGTATGTATGGACACATGGATAAATGAAAGGGGTGAAATCTGAAAAGGCGAGGTCACACAACTGCAGGAAAGATATCAGTCAGCTGGAACACACTAACCCTAATGGCATAGAGAAGAAAGCATGCTAGATCTCTACTTCGTTAGGAGTTTGTTGAGGTTGGGTATGATACCAGAAACCCTGGCAAATTTCTACAGATTGGTGGTGGAAAGTGTGCAGACTGGCTGCATCATGGTCTGGTATGAGGTTACGAATACCTTTGAGCATAAAGCCCTCCAAAAGGTGGTGGACACGGCCCAGGACATCACAGGCAAAACCCTCCCCACCATCGAGAATGTCTACAGGGAACACTACCATCACTGAGCAGCAGAAATTATTAAGGATCCACACCACCCAGTGTTCAGGGGAGGAGCATGTCCATGTGACCGTCATGTAATAAGTTACCTTTGATATGTGTGTTTAGTTAAACGCCATCTTGAACAGAATAAAGAGTGATCACAGTTCCCATCATGTGAGTCTACTCTTTAGGGTAAATACACAAAAGAACTGGTGAGGAGGATCAAAACAAAAAAGTCTACACCCGGATGATGGAATCTATGGGATTTCACGTAAGCAGGATGTCAGAGGTGAGAATTTTTGTGTTGAAATGGCGACTTGGACAACAACGAGCAGCAATGGGAAGAAAATAAGGGTTCGCCAGCAGTGGAAAAATTTGCGACAAAGACAATGGAAGGGAAAGAATAAACTGCATGTGGGTCACCAATTTATTCTGATACTGAATATTAGTGAAAATGGCAGAAGGACGTTTTGGGGAATATGGAGAGACTGGGATGATATGTACGGCATTGTTAATGATGTGAAGGATACTGAGACTTGCATTGATTTTGAGTGAGGTGGGAGCAGAACATACGGTCTGATCAAGACTATTGGCACCAATAAAACCACATACCAAGCCTTATAAAGAGTTATGAAATTTTGTCGGAGACCATCTGTCTCCAAAGCCAATAGTGATCACAGAGAGATACAAATCCTACACCAGAAAGCAAAAGGCTGGTGAAACAGTGAGCCAATATTTGGCCGAATTGCATAATTTGGAAATATTTTGGAAGAGGCCTTGAGAGACATGTTGGTAATCGGTTTGACTAACCACCAAGCCCAAGAGCAAATGTTGATCACAAAAAAATTAGACATTAAGTCCACCTATGAGATAGTATTGAGCTTCAAAATGGCCAAGCATCACATCGATGTTATACGTGGTGAGCATGCAGTGAAGAGAATAAACCGACAAGAATGTATCTGCTGTGAGAGAAATAATTTCATCCCTGATAACTGTTGTGTTATATGTGTGACAATGTGGGACACATCAAGTCAGTGTCCAAGACAGAAAGAGAGAGAAACAGGATCACAGGAGGAAGAAAAAGCAGAAATTTAAGCATAAAAATATCTTCCAAAGTTAAAAACATCATGGAAAATGACAGAAGTCCTAGCAGTAAGCCAGAGTACAAAAGTGGCTCTAAGGATGACGGGGCCTTTGCATCAATGAACAATGCATCAAGACAAGTGTGTATTTATGGTACCCTCAGTAACATATTTGGGGTTTATGATTGATTGTGAAGGAGTCAGGATGAATGCAGCTGGCACTGAAGCTGTTTGCAGTGCACCCTACCCATCAAACTGAGCTGAGTTGCAATCATTCTTAGGTTTGGTTCTTCTTTTCTTTGGCTTGGCTTCGCGGACGAAGATTTATGGAGGGGGTAAAAAGTCCACGTCAGCTGCAGGCTCGTTTGTGGCTGACCAGTCCGATGCGGGACAGGCAGACACGATTGCAGCGTTTGGTTAACCATTAGAGAAAGCACATCCCCAACATTTCATCGCTGTGCAATCTGCTCAACCAATGGTGTTGGAATGCTGAAACCAACAAAACTTACAATCGCTTGAAGAAACTACTGACCTCAAGGGACAATGTTCTCGTTCACTCTGAACTAGATAAGGAGGTTACCCTTGCTGTTGATGCTCCACATGTTGCTTTATGTTCAATATTGTCCCAAGTCACAGAAAAGGGAGAACAAACAACCAGTGGCATATGTTTCCTGCTCTTTGACAGCCTGTGAACGAAACTCTACACAACTGGAGAAGGAAGGACTGGCCATAATCTTTGGTCTCAAGTGATTTCACCAATACCTACATGATAGGAAGTCCACCTTAGTGAAGGACGATAAACCACTGAGCTTTATCTTAGGCCCAAAGATGTGCTAGCAGGGGCAAGAATTCAACAATGGGTGATGAAGTTCATGGAGTATGATTATGCTAATGTATAAAGCATCGCTCTGCAGACAAGAACAGTCAAAGCTGATGCATTATCATGCTTCCCTCTTCTTGCAACACAAACGGACAAAAGGATGCATCAGGTGGACTGTAGAAGCCACAGCTATCAACTAGGAACAACTTCACCACTTGCGCATTACACCAAAGGCTATCAGCAAAGAGGCCATACTAGCAAAGATTTTGTACTTCACCTTGAAGCCAACAATATTACCCGACTTGAAAACTTTTTATGCTCAGCGAAACAAAATCTTGATAGAAAATGGTTGCCTATTGTGGGGAACAAGAATGATCATCCCCAAGAAATGACAAATAGCCATTCTAAAAGAGCTGTGCGTTCCCACAACACTCTTCCCCCACATTGCTGCTGCCATCAGGAAAGAGGTATAGATGCCACAGACTCATACTATCAGGTTCAGGAACAGCTGCTACCCCTCCATCATCAGACTCTTCAAAACCTAGTTACTAACTCAATTAGGGAATCATTTAAGGACATTTACTTTTACATTTTATTAATTTAAAAAAAAATATTATTCTCTCTGTATTACACTGTTTGTTTACATTTGTTATCTGTTTACAGTTCTTTATTTGTTTACATGTGTACATTGTGTAGTTTTTTTTGCACTACCAATAAGTGGTAACTCTGCCTCACCTGCAGAAAAAAGAATCTCAGGGCTGTATGTGATGTCATGTATTACTTTGACAATAAATCTGAAATTTGAAAAGATTCACAAGGATGTTAATGGAACTTGTGGACTTGAATTAGGAGAGGTTGAATAGACAGGGACATTTCTTCCTGGGGGAAGGGGGATTTTATAGTTTTATGAAATATGAGGGGCATCGATAAGGTAAATAGTCTTTTTCCCAGAGTAGGGGAATCTAAAACCTAAAGGTATGGTTTAAGATGAGAGGAGAACGACCTAAGAGGGATGTGGTGGTCACCTTTATCCACACAAATTTACACAGAGGTTGGTGAGTATGTGGAGGAGCTACTAGAAGAAGTGGTAGAGGTAGACACAATTATAACACTGAAAATCTATTTATTAAATTTTAATAAATTTATACATACTGTACAGATATGGGGCCTTCCGGCCCATGAGACTGTAACTGCCCAAATGCCCCAATTAGTTGATGACACCATGTATGCTTTTACAAACTGGGAGGAAACTGGAGCACCTGGACATAATCAACACAGCCCTGGAAAGAAGGTACAAACTCCTTACAAACAGTGCCAGATTCAAAGCTAACCGCAATTTTAGAAAGATGTTTTATTGAACTTTGTTTTATAAATTATAACACATCAATGTTACTTAAATCAGTTTCTTGTCAGGAATTAGCCTGAAATTAAGATCAAACAAGTGTATTTTAAAATATTAAATAACTATCCAGTGCAAGGATAATCTCAACATTTGAATGATAATGGGCCATTTCAACATCTAAAGGTTCTGGGGTTAAACCATAGTATTAAACTGAGGGTGACTCATGCCATCTCTGGGTCAGATGACTAGATTGTAATATTCTACTGCAAATTATCCCAAGGTGTCATACCTATCAGATTAGGCTTCCTTGTGCAAGCCAGGAAATGTGTTGGAAAGCAGACAAAATTTAGAAGAAGGGTTGTTTTATGGGGAAGACCAGAGGATGAGAAAAAGAGGTGGGATTGGGATGATGCATTGTGTCAAGTTCCTGTGAGGTGAAAAACAATCAGTCACGTTGCTGGAATGTTCATTTGGAGTTGGGGAGAGCATTAGAGTTGAGGGGTAGGGGAGGGGACTCATTGGATAATCAGGATGACAGGGAAATAATCAGGAAAATTAAAAGCCTATTTCAGAGTTTACAAGTCCCGTGCTGTTCATAAGCCTTGATTGAATGATAGAATCATTACTGGAACAACGTCATGCAAAGATATATTATCAATTGGGTACGAACAGTGATGATACGATGCATGCCCAGGAATTCTTGCCTCATAAACAAGGCAGACTCAAAGTAAATATCCCAAAGGCCTCTAGATATGCTTGAATTATATAATCCTATTGCATCGGGCATAAAAATGGTGAACTACAATAAAACCTCTGGGCCTAAGTGTTCCTTTACAGTCACCTTCCTAGACACCTAGCTATTGAGATGTTCAGGAGCTTTACTCAGGTAATAATAATGATTAATAGAGCTCCCTCTCATCTTGCAACCTCACAAATGTCAGCAGATTCTTCTTCGTTCACTCTCTCAAGCACTGATTTTAGAGTCCTCAGTGTATTTTAAAAGTTTGAATGGATTTAAGCTCTGTAGTCCAGAACTGTCAAGATTAATGAAATTGGTACATTTGTTTTTATTTTTTATAACTATGTGGAAAGAGTTGATTGTTCACACTGAAAGTTGCACTGTTTTGTCACGAATTAAACTGAAAATGAAACTGACCAATAGTTGACTTGTCAGTCCATCACAAAGGAGAATTCATGTGGGAGCACACCTTATTTCAATCACCATTGCATGAATTCAGGCTGCCAAATCTTGTTATTAAATCTAGATAAAGCAGTGAAAAGGAACACCCCAGACCATAGAGGACGTTACCCATAGTATTGAATTCCTAATATTTAAAACCTGGCGGATTAACTACCACCTGGGCCCTAGGCTGAGCTTTAGCAAGGCCCCCTCCCCCCACCACAGGCCCAGGCTACCCCCCCAGTGCCCCTTGCTCCCTGCCGTGGCTCAGGCAACTCTTGCTAATCCTTGGTCCCCAGTGAGAGCCTGGCCACCTGGGCCCCACTTACTAGTGGCCTCTCATTTAGCAGTACTGGCCACTGGTCAGACACTGCCGGTCACAGACCCATTGGGTTGTTCATTTACTAATCACAGGTGACAGGCGGACATCGTTATTTCAGAACCCCCTCCTCACACACCACAAATCTTCATGCCACCGCCGCCAGTTCGCAGAAACCACTGCATATGTCACCCTGGCAAAAGTGCGGCGCTGACTCTGGCCCAGTTACCGACTTTACCCGTGCAGTAAGTGTGAAATGATAAATCGACACCAGGCTACCCTTTACTTCATATAGATGCTGCGTGACCTGCTTCAGCATATTTGTGTATTACACTACAATCACAGTGTCTGCAGTCATGGACTATTTACTTTTTTATTTATAAATGTTTATATATTTGGAGCCTAATTTAGATAACAAATTATTATTTGTAACATTCCAGATATAAAATAATATATGCAAAAGTACTGAAATATCTCGGGCGGCTTGGGCTGCCTTACCCTCCAGGCCCCTTGGCTTCAGCCTACTCATCCTTATGATTAATCCATCACTGCTGGTGGAAGGTTATTTGGCTAAAAAGTAAAACCTTATCGAATCCTAATCTCTGGCATTTGCTCATTAGTCACGAAAGGAATGCTTTCAGTATATACTGTATGCAAGTGTTCTGGGTTTCTGACCCTCTTGCACTCTCAGATGAGTTCCAGACCCTGTTTACCTGGATTAAAACAGTTTTTCAAGAGCCTTCCAATTCTTCACTCATTAACTTTTAATTTATCTCTTCACCAATCCTTCTTCCCTACTGGGTTACTAACCTATCCACATCAGTAAGGACCGATAGTTTTAAACATGAACTGCATCTCCCACTTCCACCTCCTCACTTCTATACTTCTCCTGTTCTGGCAACAAGCTCATGAATTGTCTCTGTATACCCTTCAGTGCAGTCATTTAATTTTTGTAATGTGTAACCCAAACAATATGTATTACTCCAGTTGTGACCCACCTAATACTCCATACATAGCTAGCATATCCTCCCTTCTCTTATGCTTCGATTATAAAATGTTTTATGTGTCTTTATATGCACTTTTGGAGATTTGTGAGTATATATACTAAGGCACTCTTCGTCCTCCTAACATTGAAATCCCATTATCCCTTTCCCCTTTTTTGCCTTCCCCAAATATCTCACACTTCTGCAAATTGAATTTCATTCATTACACTTTTGCCAATCTAACAAGTCGATTGATATTTCCCTCTGGTCTACAGCATTCTTCCTTAATACCAAATGCACAATTAACTTAATTACAATTATAAATTTTTTAATCATGGGATGAATTCAAGTCTAAGTCATTTACTGAGCAGTCAACCATATGGTATCGAGGAGTCACGTGATGGAGTAGTGGCCGGACGGTGAACTCCAGCCCTCTCCAGAAAAGTCGGAAAAAACAAAGGAAAACACAAAGGCACAAAAATAAAAATTAAAGAAAAGTGAGTATAAAGGTGGAAAGAAGATGGCAACGAAAAAAGAAAAATCGAAATCAACGGTAAGAAGAGAGGAAGAGAAGACAACGGAAGAAGGAGAAGGCCTTACCTGTTCGAAGAGGCCCGCGGTGGAGAGATAAACCCGCTCCCTCAGGTCGGTAGAAAGTGGACTACAAAAATGGCTCGCTGAGCCGAGTAAAAGTGCGCAACCGCGCATGCAAAAAAACACACCGACGGGAGGGGTGACCAGCTGGGGAGTCGATCTCCACAGCCGGCAATGACAGCTGCAGAACACCTGCAGCAAGAGGAGAACATAGAAGACAACGAAAACAAGAAAGAAGAGAAGAAAAGGGCAACAAAGAAACAACAGATGGCCAACCCAGAGGAAGAAGAAGAGGAAGAGGAAGAGTACAGTGAAATAGAAGAAGAAGGGAAAGGCAAGATAAAGGATATACTTTCTCTTATTAAAGAATACATGGAGTCATTTAAAGAATGGCAAGCGCAAGAATTTAATGATTTAAGAAGAAGAATAAACAATACAGAAGAGAAAATGAATAAAATAGATATGACCTTAACAGAAATGGGAAAGAGAATGGACAAGATGGAAGAGCGGGAAGCAGCAGTAGAAATGGAGGTAGAGGACTTAAAAAAGAAATTAGAGGAATCTAATAAATAAGTTATAGAGACACAAGAACTGTTAGCTCAGAAAATAGATATAATGGAAAATTATAACAGAAGAAATAACATAAAGATAGTGGGCCTTAAGGAAGATGAAGAAGGCAAGAATATGAGAGAGTTTATAAAAGATTGGATCCCCAGGATCCTAGGATGTCCAGAACTACAGCAAGAAATGGAAATAGAAAGGGCACATAGAGCAGTGGCCTTTAAACCACAACCACAACAAAAGCCAAGATCTATTTTGGTAAAATTCCTAAGATATACTACAAGAGAAAAGGTACTGGAGAAGACAATGGAAAAAGTAAGAGAGGGCAACAAGCCACTGGAGTACAAAGGGCAAAAAATTTTCATTTATCCAGATATAAGTTTTGAACTCCTGAAGAAGAGAAAGGAGTTCAATACAGCAAAGGCGATTTTATGGAAGAAAGGGTATAAATTTATACTAAAGCATCCAGCGGTATTGAAAATATTTATTCCAGGACAACAAAACAGACAATTCTCGGATCCAGAGGAAGCACGAAAATTTGCAGAACAATTACAAAATAGACTGAGGGATGAAGACGTGTAACGAGAGTACAAAAGACTGCGAACTAAAAAGACACATAAGTTTTGAACTCCTGAAGAAGAGAAAGGAGTTCAATACATCGAAAACGATCTTATGGAAAAAAAACTATTCTCGGATCCAGAGGAAGCAAGGAAATTTGCAGAACAACTACCAAACAACCAGAGAGATGAAGATATGTAATAAGAGTAAAAATGACCACGATTTATATGTATGTGGGTAAAGAGGTATATGTGTGTATATGTATAATGTGCATACATGAATGTATCCGTATTTAGAGGAAAATATAGATAGTATAGACAAGAATTAATAAGGGAAGGAAATGGAATAGAAGGAATAAGGAGGGAACTAAAAGAGTGACCTTTGTTACATATGAAAAGTGAAATCTTTTCTGGGGGGGGCTGGGTGGGGAGGAGTTGCGGTCACTGCAAATTCAGCTGACGCTTGCAAGTGAATTCGCAAATCTAAATGGAGAGGGGAGATGTGGTTGTCCAACAAGGGATAAAGGACAACTCAGGAGGGGAAGGGGAGATTGGGGCTAAAGAAGTTTTAAATAGGAGAATAAGGAAAATGTTTGATGTTTTAGGAATGTTGTCTTATAAAGGGTTCAAAACAAGAAAACAGAAATGGATAAGAAGGAAAGGTAATGATGGAGAAACGGAAAGGGAAGATAAACAAAGTATAAAATGGCTACGTTGAACTATATGACTTTAAATATTAATGGAATACATAACCAAATTTAAAAGGAAGAAACTGGTAAATTTACTGAAAAAAGGAAAAATTGATATAGCATTTGTGCAAGAAACACATTTAACTGAATTGGAGCACAAGAAATTAAAGAGAGATTGGGTAGGACACGTAACAGCAGCATCGTATAATTCAAAAGCAAGAGGAGTAGCTATATTAATTAGTAAAAATGTGCCATTTAAAATAGAAGAGGAAATAATAGATCCAGCAGGGAGGTATGTAATGATAAAATGTCAGATATATTCGGAGTTTTGGAATCTACTCAATGTATATTCACCTAACGAATAAGATCCAAAGTTTATGCAAGATATCTTTTTGAAGGTAGCAGATACGCAAGGGAACATATTAATAGGAGGGGATTTCAACCTGAATTTGGATTCAAATATGGACAAAACTGGGAAAAAAATTAACAGAAAGAACAAAGTAACCAAATTTATAATTAAATCGATGGAAGAAATGCAACTTTTGGATATATGGAGGAAACAACACCCAAAGGAAAAGGAATATTCATATTACTCGGCTAGACATAAAACATACTCAAGAATAGACCTATTTTTGTTATCAGCTCGTATGCAAGATAGAGTAAGAAAAACAGAATATAAAGCTAGAATACTATCGGACCATTCACCCTTAATATTGACAGTAAAGTTGGAGGACATCCCTCCAAGAATGTATAGATGGAGATTAAACCCCATGTTACTTAAAAGGCAGGATTTTAGAGAATTTATTGAAAAACAAATAAAAATGTATTTTGAAATAAATACGGAATCAGTGGAAGATAAGTTTATACTATGGGATGCAATGAAAGCATTCATTAGAGGGCAAATAATAAGTTATGTAGCCAAGATGAAGAAGGACTATAATCAGGAAACAGAGCAGTTGGAAAGGGAAATAGTAAATATAGAAAAAGAATTAGCAATGAAGGAAGATACAACTAAAAGAAGAGAATTGGCGGATAAAAAAATAAAATATGAAACACTACAAACATATAAGGTGGAGAAGAATATAATGAAGACAAAACAGAAATATTATGAATTAGGTGAAAAAACGCACAAAATCCTAGCATGGCAGCTTAAGACAGAACAAGCTAAGAAAATGGTATTGGCATCAGGGAAAAAAGACAAACAAATTACATATAATCCAAAAGAAATTAAGGAAAACTTTAGAGAATTCTATGAACAATTATACCGAACTGAAAACAAAGGGAAAGAAGGGAAAATAGATGAATTTCTGACTAAAATTGAACTACCAAAACTACAAATAGAGGAACAAAATAAATTAACAGAGCCATTTGGAATAGTAGAAATACAAGAGATAATAAAAAAATTACCAAATAATAAGACACCAGGAGAGGATGGATTCCCAATAGAATTCTACAAAACATTTAAAGACTTATTAATTCCGCCCCTCCTGGAAGTAATCAACCAGATTGATAAAACACAAAGCTTACCAGATTCATGTAAAACAGCAATAATTACAGTAATACTAAAGCAAGGGAAAGATCCACTCACACCAGCGTCATATAGACCAATATCTTTACTTAACACAGATTATAAGATAATAGCTAAACTATTAGCAAACAGATTAGCAGAGTATGTACCGAAAATGGTAAATTTAGACCAAACTAGATTTATCAAAAAAAGATGCACAACAGACAATATTTGTAAATTTATTAACTTAATTCATGCAGTAGAAGGGAATAAAGCACCTACAGTAGCAGTTGCTTTAGACGCAGAGAAGGCCTTTGACAGAGTAGAATGGAATTATTTGTTCAAAATACTGCAAAAATTCAGTTTACCGGAGAAGTATATTAATTGGATTAAAGCATTATATAAGGGACCGTTAGCGAAAGTGACACTAAATGGACATGTATCAAAGCAATTTAACTTAAGCAGGTCAACACGGCAGGGTTGCCCACTATCAGCTTTATTGTTTGCGTTAGCTATAGAACCACTAGCAGAATTGATAAGAACAGAAAATAATATAAAAGGAATAAAAATAAAAGACAAGGAATATAAAATCAGTTTATTTGCGGATGATGTTATAGTGTACTTAACAGAACCAGAACTATCAATAAAAGAATTATATAAGAAATTGAAGGAATATGGAGAAGTGTCGGGTTACAAGATAAACGTAAATAAAAGTGAAGCAATGCCTATGAATAATGCGGATTTCTCAAAATTTAAGAAGGAATCACCAGTTAGATGGCAAATGCAAGCAATAAGATACCTAGGTGTACAAATAAACAAAAATCTCGGCCAACTATATAAACTCAATTATTATCCACTAATGAAAAAATTACAGGACGATTTAGAGCATTGGAAAGATTTACCACTAACACTAATAGGAAGGATAAACTGTATTAAAATGAACATTTTTCCAAGGATATTATACTTATTTCAGGCATTGCCAATACAACTGACAGAGAAATTCTTTAAGGAGTTAAAGAAAATAATAAGGAAATTTTTATGGACTGGGGGGAAACCGAGGATAGCACTAGATAAATTAACAGAATGGTATAAACAAGGAGGCTTACAACTGCCAAACTTTAAAAATTATTATAGAGCCGCACAATTAAGATACCTATCAGATTTTTATCAAACAAGGGAAAAGCCAGATTGGACGAGATTAGAATTAGATAAAATAGGGGAAAAGATACCTGAACACATATTATATAAATGGTATGAAAAATTGGTACAACATAGAAGTTCTCCAGTATTACATCATCTCCTCAATATTTGGAAGAAGATTCATGTAGAAAGAAATAAAACAAATTATCAATTACCAAAACTAATATTGACGCAAAACAAGTTACTCCCTTTTACAATAGATAACCTTTCCTTTAGAGAATGGGAAAAAAAAGGATTAAAAGAATAGAAAATTGTTTTTCAGGAAATAGATTCTTATCCTTTGAACAAATGAAAGATAAGTACAATATAACTCAAGATACAGCGCTGGCATATTACCAATTGAGATCCTACTTGAAGGATAAATTAGGAAGCAGTTTGAGTTTGCCAGAGGGAAGTAATCTTGAATATGTGATTACAGATACAATGATAATCAAAAGATTTATAACAAATATGTATATTAAACTGCAAGAAAAGGAGAATGAGGAAACAAATGGTAAAACTAAACAAAAATGGGAACAAGATTTAAATATAAAGATAAAAAAGGAAACATGGGAGAAGTTATGCTCCGGAACAATGAGAAATACAATAAATACAAGGTTACGTATGATACAATATAACTGGATACACAGGCTATACATTACACCTCAAAAGTTAAATAAATGGGACCCAACAGTATCTGACAGATGTTTTCGATGTAAAAAAGAAATGGGAACAACAATTCATGCAATCTGGACATGTGAGAAAGTAGAAAAATTTTGGGAAGATCTAAATCAGATATTAAATAAAATAACAGAAAACAATATACCAAAGAATCCAGAGATCTTCCTCCTAAGTAACATAAAAAACAAAGAATTTGGAATTGATTTGGAGGATGCGCAAAAAAGATTTGTTAAGATAGCTCTAGCCGTAGCAAAAAAATGTATTATGTCAACCTGGAAATTGGAAGATAATTTGAAAATACAACAATGGTATATAGAAATGAAAAAATAACATATAGTTTAAGAAATAATATTGAAATATTCAAACAAATATGGGAGCCTTACATTAAATACAATAGCGAAAACCTACCGGGGACAATCATTACCTAAGTTAACGGAAGGAAAAGGAAATGAAAAGAATGTACTCAGTAAAATTTCTGGTGTATTTTTATTGAATGACAACATTGTCTGACTGGTTTAATGTATCCTAGATTTTATACCTTAAATGGACGGGAGGGGGGAGGTAGGGAGGGTGGGATGGGAGGAGGGAGGGTGGGGGGAGAAAAATGGCACTGTACATGTGTGAAAAGGAAAAAGTGTGTACCATGATTAATGTGATTTATGGTGTGAAAAATAAAAAATTAATAACCATATGGTATCTTAAATACCATTTCTTTTTGAGAATATGGAGCCCATATTTACAAGTTGGTTTGAAAATTTAAGCTCTCAATAACTCATCCTGATTGTGGTTCTCGGTTCCATGGCGGTTGATTTGAATTTATATATTCATTAATAATCTCCTTTCTTCTTTCTTTCTTAGGGGTATTTGAGAGGGAAGGGGTAGTTATATACTACATGCATTGTTTTATATGCAGAATTCATTATTAATTAAATGTATTGTGGTTTTAAAGTTTTAAATAAAATATACAAAAAAACCTATGTGGTATCTTATCAAAATCTCTGGTAAAATCCAAATAATCTCCATTAAAACCTTCCTCAAGTCAGTCAAACAGAAACACCTGCAAGCAGTATACAGGTGCTCCTCTACTGATGATGGCTTGACTTACAATTTTTCCAAGTTACGTTGGAGGTGTTGGTGTGACTGTCATTACTGGTCGTCGTGCAACAGCTGATGGATGTTTTGGCTGGTGCTATACAGTATTTTATGATTAAAAATTATTTTTTTCAATGTGAAATAAAACGTATTCAACATTTAATTATAAAATAGGTTTGCCCAGCTGAAGGCTACGGGAAGTGGTCTGAGCAAATATAAGGTAGGCTAGGCTATGATGTTCAGTGGGTGCAGTATTTTTTTCGACTTACAATTCAGAATGAAACCCCCGCCGTAAGTTGAGAAGCGCTTGTATCCAGATTGTTCTTCATTAATTCATGGTATTCCGAATGACAATAATGTCCCTGAAAATATCTTGCAAAAAATTAACCACCACTGAAGATGATCAAACAGCTAGTCATGTCCAGGTCTACCCAACTGAAGGAGTGAAATACATGAGATTTCCATACCCAATGGAGAGCAAAATGTCTGCACAGCTGCAACAATAACCTCTGCTAAATCCTGCCTCTCCGCTTGCTCACATTTATTCCATTTATATGCAGAGATCTTTAAAATTTCTTCTTTCATTCTGTTCTGTCCATTTTAGGGTGAAAAATGAACAATGTTCACCAAATGAACGTCGGGTGTAAAATCTGTCAAAGTGTGATCATTATTCCACTTACTATTGAATAAAAATAGATAAATATTGCCACTTGTTTTTGGTTTTGAGTAAAAAGTCCAAGATTCCAACTGTCAGTGAAGGGCTTCTTAACTGCTGGTTGTTAGTCCAGATTCACTGCTAACACAGTATTGCTCATTTCATTCCAGAAAGGACAACAGATGGCTAGTGATAATTTCAAGCAAGGGTATAATTCAGCAGAGGAAACCCACTGCAACAGAAAAATGGTAAACTTTATGACTAATAAAGAATCACTGAGAGTGAATCACTGCTTTATGCCTTCCACCAGTCACTTCAATATACAGATACTTTTAATAAAAGTAACACATTTTGTTTTATTCACACTGAAGCTGACAGAAAGGATTTCATGCAAGTAATTGGTAATAAAAAAGTCGTGTGTAAATTGGTTTTACATTGATCACATTTGCCTTTATGACACTAGTTCCAGTCGAAATATTTTTATACAATATTAGGGAAATCAAAATATTTTAAGGTGTCACATAACTTCTACAGATATTTTTATCCAGAAACAAAAGACTACTAAAATAAGATTTAAAGATTTTGAAGACAAGCAGAGCATCCCTGTGGTCTTTCTCCTCAAAAAAAAGTAGTCGATTTTGCATACTGTTGGTGGGGGAAACAATCTACCAGGAATACATTGTAGTGGTCATGTCTCTGGTGCAGAGACTGGCCCCTTGGCTCAAAGGGAAGGGGGAGAAGAGGAGATCTAGGGTGATTGGGGACTTGTTGGTTAGGCAGACAGATAGAATGAATGAATCTATGAAGGCATCTGGATGGAATGTTGCATCCTAGGTGTCAGGGTCAGGGATGTCTCTGATAGATTTCACAGCCATCTGGAAGGGGAGGGTGAGCAGCCAAATGCTGTGGTCATATGGGGACCAATGACATGGACAGGAGTGGTGATGAGGTCCAGAAGAGAGAATATAGGGAGTTAGGAAAGAAGTAAAAAAGCAGTGTGGTTCTGGAGGTAGTTAAAAGCTGTTTGGGCTTCAGCCGAGAGGGGTAAATTAGTGGCTTTTAAGAGAGGCCAAACTTTATCAGCGTATTGACAGATCCATTGGGTGTAATATGAGAAAAACCCCAGGCATTTCTTCAAAGCTTTTGTAGTCCTGGGAATGGGGAGCTCTAACAGGGCATGCATTGTATTGGGATCAGGGCCAATTATGCCATTCTCAACCATGTAGCCAAGGATAGCCAGACATTTAGTCCTGACCATGTACTTGTCAGAGTTATAAGTTAGGTTCAGGGTTTTCGCCATGTGGAGAAAACTCTGGAGGATGTCATCATGGTCTTCCAAGTTGTGGCCACAGATGGCAATGTTATCGAGGTAGGGGAAGGTAGCCTTCAACCCATAATCGTCCACCCTTCTGTCCATCTGCCTCTGACTTTAGTAATACTGAAAGGGACCTTCTGGAATTGATAGAGATGAAAGTTAGCCTCAAATGCCATATATTGTGGGTCCTTGGAATGGATTGGCAGCTGGTGATAGGCAGCTTTCAGGTTAATGGTTGAATAGACCCAATACTGCACAATATCATTCACCATGTCCGAAATACGAGGGAGGGTGTACGCATCTAGGTGTGTGTACCAATTAATAGTTTGGTATAGTCAATTACTAGCCTGGACTTGTTTTCCCCCTTTACCACTACCATTTGTGCTCTCCACGGGCTGGTGCTAGGTTTGATGATACCTACACCAAGCAAATGTTGTGTCTCAGACTTTATAAAATCTCAGTCTGCTGTATTCTGCCTCCTGCTCTTGGTTGCAATGGGAACAGATTTGGGAAGAGAGAAGGCGGGTCAATATTCAGTGTGGAGAGACTGCAAGTGGATTCTGATTTTAGGGTCCCTCCATTCCAAACCGTCACAGGGGGAAGGGGACCACAATATTCCAAGGACATGCTTTCAAGGTGACACAGGAAGTCCAGACGCAACAACATAATTCATCAAGTATATACAAGCAAAATTTAAAGAAATCCCCCCCCCTTCAAATGACAGGTTATAATACAATGTTGTTGAACATGCAGAGAATGCAAATGAAACACGAGAAATATGCGATAATTGGAAGGATAAATCTTCAGGTTGTATTTTTGCACAGTTCGTGAGTCTAGGAAGCTTTCAGTAGAGCCTGTGTCAATTAAGCATTTAGTGGAATGTCCGTTTACCTTCATAAACACCATGGAGTTGCTGAGCTGGTGAGGTCTGTCCTCATCTAGGATTATTGAGGCTAGCTCCTCACTCGAGTGGCCCCCACCATCCTGGGTTGCCCTGCATGGGTAAGATGGCGTCAATGTTGTGGTGCAGCAAAATGGCCACCCTCCTTCTTCCTCCGACGAAGGCGCCAAGTTTGAATTTGTGTTACGGCAAGAAGGCCCACCAAGTCTTTTTGCATCACTTCCTCACTGCCACCCTCCATCGGCGTGCCACGCAGCAAGTGGGTTCAGGTGAATTCGGGGCAGATGGCTTGTGGCTGGAATCGGATCCGGGAACAATGCAGGCCATGGATTTTCCCAGGTTTCCCCTTGTGCGACAAACCCTCACCCAATGCCCTTTCTTGCCATTGATCGAATACATCGATATCAGGGATGCTGGCTCTTGCCGCAGAAAAGGCAGTCCCTTGCATGGGAAGCAGCAGCTGTTACGGCAGGGATAGTGGGAGCAGCCGGTTCTTGGAAGGGGTCACCTGGGTGAGTGAGCTTGTTGGCTTCGAGGTCATCATTCTCAAGCTTGATCTGTTTGCAGCGATTTGGCCAGCTTGATATGGCGAGCCAGGTCCTTCTTTCCCGACTCCAGCAGTCACTGCCTCATGTACCTTGAGTAGACCCCCACGACTAGAGTGTCCCAGATCTGTTCTTCCTCATGAATGTGGGCTGTAGCCGCTTCATACCTGCACTTCTTGGCAAGCATCCACAGTTCAAGCAGGCAGTTATCAATGGTCTCTACTGGCCACTGGTGATGTAGAGAGAGTAGATGCCTCGCTAGGACCTCATTCTGCAACTTCAGGTACCTAGCCTTCAACACCTTGACAGCAGCGTCATATGTAGAGCAGTCCCTGATGACTGCAAACCCTTTCGTTCCTACCCTCAAAATGAGTGCGGACCTCCTTAGTTCATCAATGTGGAAGACATCTCTGGTCACATTCAGGAAGGCCTGGAAGTAGTTCTACCAGTATGTGAACTCCTCAGAGTGTCCATCAGCAGCATACCTGGCTTGAGTAGCACTTCCATCGTTAGGAAATAAGCTAATAAAATTGATGCGAGAATAAAAGCTCTCACTACTGGAGGGAGGACAAATGCTTTTATTCGCTTATAACTAAGGGTAGGGTCTCACAGTAGTCTTCAGAAGAGTTCTGGGTTTAACCAGGAAACCATGATTATATGTGAGCAGATGGGGGCAGAGCCGGGAGGCGGGGCCAGCCATCAGCACACACATGACCAGTGAATCCCAGTTCACTGCAATGCTGCCACAAAACACCAAATTTCATTACTTGTTTATGACAATAAATCCTGATTATGATTCTGCATGCATGGTTGAAGGGTTGGTGCAGGGGATAGAGGTTAAGATTTGTGGATCATTGGGATCTCTTCTGGAGTAGGTCCGTCCTGAACAAAAAGGACAGGCTGCACCTAAATTGGAAAGGGACCAATATCCTAGTAGGTAAATTTGCTAGAGCTGTTGGGGAGGGTTTAAACTAGTTTTGCAGGGGGTTGGGAACCAGGAGAGTGCAGAGAATAGGGCAGAAGGTCAAAAGCATGATGTTATGTGTTCTGAATTTGTTGAGGAAGGTCAGGCAGGGGACAAAACATAAATGTAGCCAGTTAGAAGGTTGGAAAGGTTTCTATTTCAATGCTAAGAGCATTAGGAAACGAGGGGATGAACTTTGTGGAACTACAATGTTGTGGCCATTACAGAGACTTGACTGGAGGAAGGGAAGGATTGGCTGATGCAGGTACCAGGGTTTAGGTGATTTAAAAGGAATAGGATGGGAGTTAAGGGGAATTGGGGGGGGGGAGGGTGGGTGAAGAGATAGCATTACTGGTCAGGGATAATATCATAGCTATAGAAAGGGGGGAGGCTGCAGAAGAAGTGTCTACTGGAAGTGTGGATGGAAGTCAGAAATAAGAAGGGAGCTATCACTGTGCTGGGAGTGGTCTATCGGCCCCCAAATAGCCCTCAAGACACTGAGGAGCAGATAAGTAGGCAGATTTTGGAATGGTGCAGGAAAAACAGGTTGCACTTATGGGTAATTTCAACTTCCCTAATATTATCTGATCCTGAGTGCAATAGGGATAGTTGGGGCTGAATTTGTCAGGTGTGTTCAAGAAGGATTCCTGACACAGTATGTGGACCAGCTGATGAAAGGAGTGGCCATACTAAATCTAATTCTGGGTAATGGACGTGGTCTGAAGGCTGACCTCTCAGTGACTGAGTATTTTTGTGAGAGTGACCACAGCTCCCTGAACTTTACCATAGGTATGGATAAGGAAAAAAGGAGACAAAATGGGAAAGTGTTTAATTAGGGAGAGGTTAATTATGATAGTATGAGGCAGGAACTAGCAACAGTAAATTGGAAACAGATGTTCAAAAGTAAAAGTACAGAACTAACATGGAGGTAGTTTAGGGACTATTTATGCTGGGTTCAGAATAGGTTTGATCCATTGGAACCAGGAAAAGATGGTAGAAAAAGGGAACCATGGCTGACAAAACAGCTCATCAAGAGAAAGGAGGAAGCATGCATTAGATATAGCAAGCACAAAACAGGAAGGGTCATGAGAAAAATATGGTAGCCAAGAAAGAGTTTACTAAAGGACTTAGGAGAGCTCGAAGGGGGCATGAGAAGGCCTTGGCATGTAGGGATAAAGGGAACTCTAAGGTGTTCTATGCATATGTGAAGAACAGAAGGAAGATGAGAATGAAGGTGGGGCTGCTAAAGGATAAAGGAGGCAACATGTGCCTGGAGGCAGAAGAGGTTGGGGAGGTCCAAAATGAATACTTTGCTTCAGTACTCATGAGAGAAAAAGAATTTGATCCGGGTGAGGTCAAAGTAGAACAGGCTTGTGTGTTGGACAATGTTGAGATTAAGGAAGAGGAAGTGTTGGATCTTCTAAAAAACATTAAGATTGATAAGTCTCCAGGGCCAGATGTGATATACCCAAGGTGAGAAGTGATGGAAGAGATAGCTGGGGAAGTGGCTATGATCCTTGAGTTATCTTTGGCTAAAGGGGAGGTGACGGAGGATTAGAGAATGGCAAAGGTGATCCCTTTGTTTAAAAAAGTTAATAGGGAGAATCCTGGGAATTATAGACCAGCAAGTTTTCCATCAGTGATGTGAACATTATTGGTGAGGATTCTTAATTACAGGATTCATAAGCATTTGTTGAAGTATAGTCTACTCAAGGATAGTCAGAATGGCATTGTGAAGGGAAGGTCATGCCTCAAGCCCAATAGTGTTTTTTGAACAGGTAACAAAGGAAATTGTTGAAGGTAGGGTGGTTAATGTGGTCCATATGGACTTTAGTAAGGAATTTGACAAGGTCCCCATGAAAGACAGGATGCAGAGTTGGGCAGAAAAATTCCAGATGGAGTTCAATCTGGACAATTTTCATATTTCAGATTTATTGTCAGAGTACACACCACCCTGAGATTCCTTTTTCCTATGGATGTGGCAGAATTACCACTAATTGGTAGTGCAAAAAATAAGCTAAAACATGTAAACAAACTGACTGTGCAATACAGAGAGAACAAAAGAAAATCAATAAAGTGCACAAGTAAGAGTCCTTAAGTAAGTCTCTGATTGAGTTTGTTGTTGAGGAGTCTGATGGTGGAGGGGTAGCAGCCTAATGGTGTGAGTCTTGTAGCACCTCTACCTCTTTCCTGAGGCAGCAGCAAGAACAGAGCATGTGCTGGCTGGTGAGAGTCTCTGATGATTGCTGGTGCCCTCTGATGGTAGCGCTCCCTGTAGATGTGCTCAATAGTGGGGAGGGTTTTGCGTATGATGTCCTGAGCTGTGTCCACAACTTTTGGAGAGCTTTAATGCTCATGGACATATAGGGACTCTTTGGGTAAGGGGAGTGGGGGCAGAGGCATCGATTTGCCCAAAATACTACACAGATAAGCACATGTACTCAATTTCTAATAAAGTCTTTTTATCAATCTGTGGATCCATGGTTGTGTTTATTAGGATATATGAATCCATTAACAAAACGCGTTTGGATAAATCTTGGATTGCATTTATTCAGTTGAGTTTAGCAGTAGCTAGGAAGTGTATAGTGGTAACTTGGAAAAATGATGCAGAGGGTATATAGAGGTGGCATAATGAAATTCAATCATGTTTATGCTTAGAGAAAATTACATATAATTTGAGAAATTATTATTCTATTTTTGAAAAATTGTGGACTCCATATTTGAAATGTATGAATTTAGATGTAATTTTTTTTTAACACTTTGGTTTGAATTGTTGAAAGATGTATTGTTACCTAACCCACTTTATTTGTTTGTTTTAATACTTTTCTTTGTGTTAAGCTCCGGGGGAGGGGGAGGGATAGTAAGGGGTGGGATAGTGGGTTGGAGGGTGAGGGGTAGGGGGTATAGGAGGGTAATTTAAAAGGGCTTTTTTTATTTGTGTATTTTATGCTTATATTCTGTAAAATTTTAAATGAACTTTTTAAAAAAAAAGTATTTTTATCAATCAACGATACAGTCAGCAGAAATCACACAATAGGCAATTTTAACAATATTGTTTCCCCTGCACCACCACCCCACCCCCCACAACTTCCACTAAAGCACAAGGAGATTTCTATTATCAAAATTTGTAGGCAACTAACTGTTGTCACATCCTGAGAATGCACTTCCTAATGTAAATATTTGATGTAAAAATAACTACACATGCAATTAGTAACAGTACCAACAGCTCACCCTTCTCAGTGTGTGAATATCAAACACTATGAAGGAGAATAAAGGATTAGTTATTACCTAGAATGTAATTAGAACAATTTGCCTGCAGCTGACGTGGACATTACCCCTCCATATATCTTCGTCCGCGAAGCCAAGCCAAAGAAGAATTAGAACAATTAATAAATAAAATTTTATCTCACTTCAACAAGATGCCCTTTGAACACATGAGAAGGTTTTATTTTAGAACACAAAATATCCTTTGCCCATACTCTCATTACTGATAACCTCTCAATGCAAACTATCCATTTTTCAGCTATTTATATCATCAGTCTAAATGAGCTCCAATTTTAATTCTCATGAAACACAAAAGTCTGAACATGCTATAATTGTAGTAAAAACAAAAAATCCTGGAGGAACTAAGCAGATCTTGCTGTGTTTGGTAAAAATTTGTAACCAACATTTCAGGCCTGAGCCTTTCTTCAAGGTATGAGCAAAAAGCAGACAGGCACCTGGACCAAAAGGATGGAGGAGCAGGGAAGAAAAGGCAGGGGAATGTGCACAGGCTAACAGACAAAAATTGGTAATTGGACATGAATAGGAGAACAAGAGAGGGATGTTGAGAATTGATCAGGGGAACGGTGGCTCTGGGAACACAGAGCTGGAGGAAAGGAGGCAGAGGAAAAGGGGAAGAGAGGGAGATGGAGAAATAAGGATAGGGGAACGGAAGAGACACCAGGTGAAGGGGGATTTTAGGGGAAAGGGGTTTGTCAGGAAATGGAAACCAAAGGTTGATATGAATGCCATCTTGTTGGAGGGTGCCCAGATAGAATATGAGGTGCTGCTCCCCCAACTTGTGGGTGGTCTCACACTGACAGTGTATGAGACCATGGGTAGACAAGTCAGCATGGGAATAGGGTGGGGAATTAAAATGGATTTCAGTCTTTTATGTTAAATTATTAAATGGTGTCCCTTAATATCCCAATTGCAATTTAAACTTGAGTTGATCAGATTACATACATGTCTGAATTAGTCTTTTTTGCAGCTCCTTTCATAATTTTGAAATCTTCAATTAAATTGTTTGCCAAATAAACAATCCAATTACCTTAACTTTCCTTTCTGTTGATATATTATTATATTCCCAAGGAAATTGCTAATATGCCATCATTTTTATATGTTCAAGCAAACCTGTGTTCTTAAATATTTTTATTTTTAACACAAAACAATCATCAATTGTAAAACAATTGGCTGGTAAATTATTGCATGTGTACCTTAGTCTATGTAAAGAAAATTAAATAAATTCCAAACCTTGTCTCACCCATTTGTGCTCTACTCACCTACATGTTCATTATCCTGCATTTGCTCCTGCTTCACTAATATATTCATTTCAAAATTCACATATTGAAATTAAATAGTTTCATTACATCGTTCTTCTCAATTTCTGGTTCCCCAAGATTTTCATGTGCAACCAAGATGGCAGCACAGCTGTAGCCCACAGTGGCCTTTCCAGATCAGGTGGTACAGGAACCCCCCTGCCAAGTAGGCACTCTGATCAATCCTTGAGCTGATGAGGATGGAGCCTGGAACACAGGAAGTTGAACATTGAAATTTGGGGAACGCTAAGAGCAGACTTACCAAAGAGGCCACAAAGTGTACAGACCCTACTACTGGGGGATGGGGCTTATGTCGCGGACTCGAAAGGCTGAGGGGATTGAAGCCTTTATTGGGGCAATATGGCCTCAGTCTTCTACGCCAGAGTTGACATTGCCTGTTGCTGGGGGTCATGGATGCAGCATGGCACAGTTGGAGGAGGTCTCCTGAAGAGTTTGGAGTGGTGGAGCCGGAGGAGGTGTCCAGAGTAGCTGAGTCATGGGCCCAGTTCGGAGTTCCTGAAGATGCATGTCCAAGATCGCTGGGGCCTCATAGGGGAGATGCCATGGCTTCGACCTTAAGAGACAGCGAACTGTGAGAGTGGTTTTCTCTTTAAAAAATACAATTTAACATCCAGAGTGCAGCAGATGCCAGGAAACCTGGCCTTGATGGTGGCATGATGGTAACCTACGGTGGCCTTTTCAGATCAGATGAATGGTCTCTAGTGGACATTTTAACATCTAAAAGACATATTTCAATCTGTCTCTTCCATAACCATGGGCCCAGACTCTGAAAATCAATGTATTGTGTCACTGTTTCTTTTAATATACATTTTAAGTAGTTGTGTGTAATTGAAGAAGATTCCAATTTTCCACACAGACCCAAGATGGCGGCACAGCAGTCATTCGCAGCGGCCTCCTGGAACCATGTTCTTCTGTTCCTATACTGTTTGTAGTTTTGTTGTCTTTATGTAGAGGCAGTAAAGTCAATGTTCTTGCCATGTGGTTGGAGGATGTCCAGCTGGAAAACAAGGTGCTGTTCCTCCAATATTCAGTTGGTCAGGGTGGGATAGTACATAATGCATGTGAGGCCACCAATCTGTGGGTCATCAGGGTGACCACTCACAGATTGGAGGCCTCATGCACTCATCCCTCCCCACCCATCATAACTCTGGCACCTTCCCCTGTGGCTGCAGGAGGTGCAACATTTGTACCCATACTTCCTCCCTCACCACGGTCCATGGCCTCAAACAGGCCTTTCACGTGAAGCAACAGTTCACCTGTACATCCAGAGGACTGCATCCAGTGCACCCTTTGTGGCATTCTCTACTTTGGAGAGACCTGTCACAGATTGGGAGATAGCTTCACTCAGCACCTCTGCTCTATTTGCGACCACAGCGATCTCCCAATGGCCAATCATTTCAATTCCGTGTCACACTCCCACATTTATATATCTGTCCATGGCCTTATGTACTGTTCCACCTTGACCACCCATAGATTGGAGGAACAACACATTATTTTCTGGCTGGGCTCCCTCCAGGCAGACGGCATGAAGACTTTCTACTAAACCTGCTTGCCTTTTCTTTCCCCTCCCACTTTCCTGTCCTTTAAGTTCTTTCACCCACACAGCCCCACCATTCCCCCTCCCCCTCATTGCTGCTGTCCCCTCCCACCTTTCGTCTCTTGCCTTGCCCCCCCCCCTTTATCAGATGCTTGCTAGCATTTTTTCATGTGTTGATGAAGGGCTCAAGCCCGAAACATCGGTTCTGTATCTTTACCTTTGCTACATAAAGGACACTGACCTGCTGAGCTTCTCCAGCATTATGTGTTTTTACAATTAAGCCTGCTACAACTATTACAATCCTCCTATTGAAGATTCTCATGCCTCTCCCATTCTCTGTAACACAAGCTGCAAAACTCTGGAATTTACTTGAAATTACTCTTTCCCACTTCCTTCTCCTTGAAAACCCTCTTTTATTTAATTTATTCTTATTTACGAGGTTGCTTTTTGTGCTGTGTAGCTACAGCAAGTATTTAATTGTATTTGTGCATTGTACTTGTGTTGAGGAGAATAAACTCTCATCATTAAAGCAACCTCTTGAACCATGCCATCAGTCACTAGCAATTCTTTGGTTTGGTGTCAATTGAAGACTGACTATTTCTTAAGTGCCTTGGGATGGTTTCCTCTTTTAAAGCTGTTTCATTAAAACCAGTTATGGGCTTCTTCCAGAACAGTGTGGAATACCCTTACAAAAAATGGTGACAATCTGGAGGTTAGAGGGTGGGAGAAATTCATCATCAGTTGCCATGGCTAAGCGTGTGTATAACTATCAACCATTTGCAATATTCATCTCTCCACTTCAATTTCCCTGAAATCGTGTGAGGGTTGAGTATAACTGGTAACTAAAATGCTCACAAGAATTTAGAATAGGGGATGAAAGGTGAATTTATCCTCTGTGACTACATCAGCCAGGAGACCTTCTTGTGTACCTATTTTCTCCCATTATAAATAAGTTTCTTT
Organism: Narcine bancroftii; assembly: GCF_036971445.1. Taxonomy (NCBI): domain Eukaryota; kingdom Metazoa; phylum Chordata; class Chondrichthyes; order Torpediniformes; family Narcinidae; genus Narcine; species Narcine bancroftii. The sequence goes on from NC_091469.1 coordinate 412,134,894, forward strand.
TTATATTTATAATCCATACTGGTTCTGTAAGCATGTAATCTTGCCAGGAATGCTATTGCAACACTTCACTCTTCACCTCCTCTTTGGTACAACAATGAATGCTTTAAACAACTCTGGTTCTCTGCCTCTCAGATCATGGTTGGTCTATATCTCTTTCACATTAACCAACATTTTTAAATGGGGACTGAATTATAAATGTGCACCCTAATCATGCCAGCTTCACTCTTTTATTCAACATCATCTGAAGACTGTTTTTACTCTTGTCTCTGAGTAAAAGCAGTCATGAGATGATGTGGAATAATCAAGCAATAAATCATCGCTAAGTGCTTTCCACTGACACTTATTTCTAATTTCCCATTTCCCAATAAGGAGACGAGTGTTTCTCTTCTCAAGTTGGACCCTCCACAAGTTGCTTAAGAAAAATGTCCTGGACTCTCTTAACAAAATCCACCACATCCATTGCACTATCACAGTCCCTATCAATATGATGGAAATTGAAATTTCCTACTATTAGAGCCAGATTTCACCGGCAACAAATTTTTTTCTAGAGGTTTGCTTCCTAAAAATAAAGTTGGGGATTATGATCGAAAACTTCACGCTGAACACAAAGATAATTTCAGATTTGCTGCATCACATAGGAGGTTAGAAAAACATTAAATTAATTTTATTGAACGTAGCATTGTGTACATTTGCCACAAATGTAACAGAATGTATCACAGCTGTTGTGACATTGACATTTCTGCTGCATTGAACCTTTCTGAAGACAATAAATGTTATACTCACTATATAATTGCTTAAAGATTATGTGCATCAACATGCATTCAACGAATATCAATGTAATACACAGCATGTGTATATGTGAGCTGCTATTATAGCATGTCTGCATGCCAAGGTCTAAGACAATATTAGAATAACACCTGTACTGAATGCCTTCCCAGGCATGCTTGGACAGACCAAAACAGCTTGCTTTATGGGCAACATACTAGTAGACCAAATATGGCAGGAAATCACAAAATAGGTTATATCTAATCAATGGTATGTGATATAAAAATTTTAAAGTTATTTTCATGATCAGCAGCTCAGTGTCCATAATAGACATCCAAAGGTGTTCACGAAGAAAAAAATCTTCATTCTCCAGTGTTATTCTTATAGCTACTTGCAAAAACTCTCTTCATACTTGCTCCTAATTCCCATTGACTATTGGGGGACTTTAGATGAAAATATAATCCAATCAATGTGATCCCTTATGTCTATAAATTTAATTTTTAATTAAAAAAAATATTAGACATACAGCCTGGTATGTTTGGTCCAACATACATTTTGGTCCAAGTCCTCGTGATGCCCAATTACACCCTATTGACCTGCACCCCCGGTACAATTTTAAATGGTGGGAGGAAATCATAGCCCCCAGAGAAAACCCACCCAGACACAGGGAGAATGTACCAACTCCTTTCAAATGGGGGAGGATTCAAACCCTGGCGCTATAAAAGTGTTGCACTAACTACTTTGCCAAACGCGCTGCCTTAAGGGCATCAATGGTGTACAAAGATAAACATAAGAATATCGGAGATAGGAGTGGGAGAAAGCCATTGAGCCTGATCCAGCCGTGAACTTAGCTCCATTGACCTGCCTTTTCCCCATAACTCTTAATTCCACTATGCAAATATTGATTAAACTGTGTCTTAAATACATTTAGTAAGACAGCCTCCATTGCTTCCTTGGGTAGAGAATTCCTACTATCTGGGAAATGCAGTTCCTGTTCATCTCCATACTAAAATTTACTCCCCAAATCTTGAGGCTGCATCCCTTAGTTCTAGGCTCACTCAGAATCAGAATCAGGATTTATTGTCATGAACAAGTCATGTAATTCGGTGTATTGAAGTAGCTTCATAGTGCAAACATTCATATTATAACCATCTCATGACATTACTGTAAAAAATAAAATGTCTCTGTCTCTCACCAGTAAAAACTTTTATGTCTTTAATTTATCTATCCCTTTCATTTGTTTCTTTAAGATCCCTCCCTCGTTCTTCTGAATTTCAGTGAATATAGTCCCGAGTGGCACAATTTCTCCTCATCAGCTAACCTTATGTTCTCAGGAATCAACGTGGTGAACCTCCTTTGAACTACTTTGAAAGCAAGGGGATATCTTTTCTCAAATAACAAGACTAGAACTAGACACAGTACTCCAGGTGTGGCCTCATCAGCACCTTGTACAAATGCAGCAGCATCTCCCTCTGCTTAAAGTCAATCCCTTTAGGAATGAAGTCCAATATTTGACTTGTTTTCTTGATGACCTGTCACACCTGCAAACCAACATTTTGTGATTTATGCACAAGCACTCCCTAGTCCCTCTGCACCACAGCACTCTGCAATCTTTCACCTCAAATAATAATCAAATCTTTTACTTTTTTCCTTCCTCAGTGAACAACCTTGCATTTACCAACATTGTATTCAATCTGCCAACCCCTTGCCCACTCATCTAAACTAAGTACATCCTCCTGCAGACTCACTACATCGTCTGTATTATTTTCTTTTCCACTCAATTTAGTGTCACCAGGAAACTTATATGCCCTACACTCAGACCCAAATAGATTGTGAACCATGTGGGCCCAACATCAACCCCCTATGGCACTTTATTCACCACTGATTGCCAATCTGAAAAATTCCCATTTATCCCAACTTTCTGCCTTCTGTTAAATAACCAGTCCTTTATCCACGCATATATATTACTCCCAACTCCGTGTATTATTTTCATATCTTTTGAGCGACAACATTTCAAATGTCTCCTGGAAAGCCACGTATAAATCCACCCGTTCTTCTCTATCCACTGTGTTCATTATATTTTCAAAGAACTCCAGTAAATTAGTCAAATATGACTTTCCCTTCCTAATCTGTCACATCTAATGACACAACTCCTATTCAAATATCCTTCTATTTCTTCCTCAATGATAGCTTCAAGCATTTTTCCGACAACAGATGTTAAGCTAAGTGGCTTGTAGTTACCTGGCTTTTGCATATTTCAATTTTTTTTTAAATGGTGGCATGACATTTGCTACCTTCCAATCCACTGAAAACCTGCCTCGAATCCAAGAGAATGTTGGTGAATTATCCTAAATGCCTCTATTGTAACTTATTTCATTACCCTGGGAGGCCTTCCATCAGGACCAGGGAACATATTTAACTTCCAATCCACTAGTTTGTTCAGTACTTCCTCTTTAGTGATTGCAATTGCATTGAGGTTCTCATCTCCTTTTGCATCATAGCATCTCTCTTTGGCATATTAGTGTGTCTTCTACTGTGAAGACCAATGCAAATAGGCATTCGAAGCCTTGGCCATTTCTGCTTTACCATGTAGCAGCACTATAGATAGACTACAACTCCCAGAAGTCAAGCGAACTGGCACGAGACGTCATAGAGTGGGCTGTGTAGTTCAGTGTTTTAAAAGAATGCGCACGACTCAAGTAAATGAGTTCTAATTTACCTGCAACAATGTGTGTTGTAATTTCGTGTTCATCAGCACCACTGTGTTTTCAGTGGCTACAATTGGTGACTCCGATGTGTCCAAAACAACTCTTTGGACTATATGGATACAACAGCTGTTGCAATTAAGCTACCACCCTTCTGGATAGTGGAACCAAAGCTGTGGTTTCGACAGGCTGAGGCACAATTTCGCCTCAGGAAGATCGAGGTGGAGATGACTCATTATTATCATCTCGCCAGTGCCTTGGGTCAAGCCACTGCCAAGTCGGTGACGTCCTGTGTGATCCACCAGAGCCTGGAGAGCACAAGTATGACACTCTAACAACTCTCCTGCTACAAATTTATGGCATGTCCCGCAGAGAGAGGGCCACCAGACTGTAACACATGGAGGAGTTAGGTGACCGCGCCCTGTCTGAACTAATGGATGACATGCTGTGCCTGGCATCAGGCCAACAGCCAGATATGTTATTCGGACAGCTCTTCCTGGAGAAGATGCCAGAAGACATTAGACTCTTATTATCTCAGAGTTCTTTCAATGACCTCAGTGCAGTTACTGCAAAGGCAGACATACTGTGGCTGGCAAAAAAAACACACACATCAAAAGGTCTTCGAGCAACGTTACTACATCACAGCTGTCCGCATGCACCCAGCACCTCCGTTGTTGACACTACTTCCCAAACCAACGCTCTCAACACACCAGCTCCTATAACGAGGCAATGTGTAAAGTCAGACAGACAGCCTGTCAACAATTCCATCTGGTGTTTTTACCACAGGGTGCCTATCACCTTATATGTTCTCAGGAAACACCCTGGCTGACTGTCATTAATGGCTGCAATGGCCGAAAATCTACAAGCTTTCTATATGTTTCTATCCCAACATAAATTTTTGTGTTTTTCCACCATCCAGTTTTGATACACGTTATCCTACTCCTAACATCCAACTCACAGCAGTGAATAGTTCCAATGTACCCAGGTATGGTACCAAATAAAGATGAATGTTCAGTTCGAGGGGAACATTTACACATGACCTTTTATTATAGAGGCAGTGTCATGACTGCTACTCTGGGCCGATTTCCTTTGAGCTCATTAGTTCATGGTCGATTTAAAAGGGCGTCGGATTGTGAATAGTACGACCTTTCAAACTATTCACCTGGCAGAATCGCATGTTCCTGCGCTATGCCTTCAAGCCCTGCGTAAGACTGTTGATATGTTCTCCAGACTTGTAGAAATTTCAACTCTGCAGTTTTCGACCCCCACCGCGAAACATGGAATAACTCACCATATTTCTACCAAGGGTTTTCCCATTCATGCTCAGGCACATTGCTTGCTTCTGGAGAAACTGCAATTAGCTAAATAAGAGTTTCACAAAATGGAAGAGCTGGGGATAATTTGACAGAGCATGGGCATCTCTATTACATTTAGTCCAAAATCGCACCAGAGGGTGGAGACCTGAGGTGATTATAGATGGCTCAACGACGCCACTATACCAGATCACTACCCTTTTCCACATATTCAAGATTTTTCAGTGAATCTGCATGGGCCGAAAATCTTTTTGAAAGTGGACGTGGTGTGCGGATATCACCAGGTGCCAGTGAAACCAGATGACACCCTGAAAATGGCAATAATTACCCATTTTGGATTGTTCGAATTTTTACGTATGCCTTTTGGGTTTAAAAACAAAGCAGCTCAGATCTTTCAGTGAGTTATGGACGCCGTAGGGCATGGAATGACCAAAATCTTCATTTATCTAGATGACCAATTAGATGCCAGCAAAACTAAAGAAGAGCATATGGAACATCTGCGTACACTCTTTAGATGTTTGCAATAATTTGGACTGACCATCAATCCAGATAAATGTGTTTTGGACAATAGTCCTTAGAATTCCTGGGGCATGCAATCACTGACAAGGGCATGGCTCTACTGCCTTCCAAGATAAACGCCGTTACTGAATATTCCAGACCAACCACTGTCAAATGTCTGCAAGAATCTTTGGGCATGGCTAATTTTTATCATCAATTCCTTCCAAAAGCAACTGATGTTATGAAACCTCTGTTCAATCTGCTGTGTGGTAATGCCAAATCTATTCAGTGGACAGGTAAAAGTCAAAAATCTTTCATAAAGACAAAGGAACTATTAGCTCAAGCCACTATGCTCAGTTATCCAGTCCTAAATGCAGCCACAGATGCGTCTGATGTGGCCAAAGGGGGCGCTCTGCAGCAGTATATCGATGGACAATGGAAGCTGAGAAAAACTACAGCACCTTTGATAAAGAGCTCCTTGTCATACATTTGTCCATTTGTTACTTTTTGGAATGCAGACACTTCACCATGTTCACAGACCATAACATTTGATTTTCGCGTTTTCAAAGGTATCAGAGCCCTGGTCAGCTCAACAACAGCAGCAGTTATCCTTCATTTTGGAATTCTCTACCAGAATAATGCACATTTCTGGGAAAGACAATGTAGTGGCTGATGCACTTTCTCGCTCAGTTGTGCTCAAGGTATCAGCTACAGACCACAGTATTGACTACATGGCTCTCGCCGTTGCCCAAGCACAAAACAGTGAGATGGAGTTGTATCGCACCTTGAGAACAAACCTACAATGGAAGGATGAGCAAATCGATGCCGACAGCAAGCTGTTCTTTTGTGATATGTCAACAGGACATCCGCATGGTTCCAGCTTCGTGGAGATGTCGCATTTTTGATTTTGTCCATTGTCTTTCTCATCCATTCATTAGATCGACCGTTTGTCAGACAGATTTGTTTGGCACGGTCTAAAGAAAGACGCCACGCAAATGGCCAGATCTTGTGTAGCTTGTCAAAAAGTCAAAATTCATCAGCATACAAAAGCACCATATTAACCTTTCCCAACGATAACCCGCCGCTTCGACCGTGTCCATGTGGATGTTGTTGGATCAATTCCAGATTCACAAAGCTACAGCTATCTCTTCACAGTGATCAACAGGTTTACGAGATGGCCTGAGGCAGTCCCCATGCCAGATGCTTCCATGGACTCTTGTACATGAACATTCCTTAATTCCTGGGTGGCTCGCTTCATCCTACTGGCTCACATCACTTCTGACAGAGGACCTCAATTTACATCTTCATTGTGGATGGCCTTATCTCGGCTGCAATCCAATGGGATGCTTGAATGATTCCATCACCACCTTAAATCAGCCTTAATGGCCTGTTTGGACAGTCCCAACTGGGCAAACGAATGACTACGGGTGTGGTTCGGCATTAGGACAACTCCAAAAGAGGATCTTCGTACTTTGTTTGTCGAGCTTGTATATGGCACACCTTTCGTTCCACGTGGATACAGTAAAGATGAAGATCCCAAAGAGCTCCTGAGCAGACTAAGGGACTCCATAGGCAAATTATCCCCTGTACCACCATCATCATGTGGTAAACATGTTTCTTTTGTACCACACAAATTGAAGGACTGTGAATATATGCTTGTAAGTAGAGCAACACATGGACAGCCCTTGCAGGAGTCACAGGAGGGAACATACGAGGTGATAAGATGAACGAGGTCAACCTGCATCTTGGACATTGCCAGGCAGACTCTCTCATTCACAATTGACAGACTCAAACCTGCCCATGTTGACAAAAGTATCCCTATTCCACAGCCAAAATGGTCGACTTCCCAAAAAACTACCAGTTGATAGTGCTGGCACTTTGGGGGGGGGTGGGTGGTGCAGCAATCTAGACAGACTACAACTCCCAGAATTCTAGCAAACAAGCATAGGACATCATAACATCATGACGTGGAGTGCATGGGTTCAGTGTTCTAAAAGAACATGCATGTGACTCGAGTTAACGAGTTCTGATTTACCTGCAACTGTGTGTGCTGTTATTTCACGTTCATCAAGGCGTATTCAGTGGCTACAACCTAATATTGATTTGCCTTCTCATCTTCCAAGGAGCCTAAATTCACTTTAGCTACCCTCTTTTGCTTTTTATAATCATAAAAAACTTTTACTAATGTTTTATTTTTTGTGCTAATTTACTTTCATAATTTATCACTCCTTGTTTGCTTAATGGTTACTTGTTGCTTTTTAATGTTTTCCCAGTCTTCCAATTTCCTTTCATAGGATTGAATGCCCAATACATTCAATCCGGCCTCCAAAATTCATTACATTGAAGTCAACAGAATGAGTCTGAGATAGAATACATTTCCAAATGCAACAAAAGTTCAGGCACTTACACGGATTATTAAGGGATCAAAGGGAAGAGTTTTCGCCCAGTAGAACACAAAGATCGAGATGCAGGTAGTCTTGCCATATAAAAGATAGTCTTGATAAGCACAAATGACGAAGGTACAGAGGTTATGGATTAGTATACTGGTAATATTGGTGAATGGATGTTAGATGGTCAGTGTGCAAGAGGTGGGACAAAGGGCCTGTTTCACCCTCTGAATCTAATGATTATTTTGAACACAGCTCCAGAATTATCAATAGGTTTTTAAACTGTTCAATTGATAAAATACACTTAAATGCTAATGCACTGTTGGATCTTTCATCTAATTAGAATAATTGTAACTATCTAAAACTCAAAAACATTGGAAACTGCATTTTTGAAACAGTGGTGATTTTAAACTTCAGATCAATAAAACCTTCTAAAGATAAATTTGCTTTTATAACAAAGTCAGTTGTATGAATTCTTGGATACATTGTATGACAGTATTTACATAAATCTGAATACCTTCTGTGGTGGTTTATAAAGATATGTGCATAAATGGCATGTATATTTTTGCAGGATCTCATGTCGTAATCTGACAAAAGACGAGTAACCTCAAGGGAAATAGCTTGTACATCTAAGCTTCCCTGGGTGTTCTGCAAATCTCTCATTGAGGTCTTGGTAGGAGGTTTTTAGAATACTCAAGCAATGTATCATTCTGTTGAAGTGTTTAATCTCTCCCCAGTAAGAAACAGGACGAGTTGCTCACGTTAATTATAGACTGATTAGTATTGGCAAATTCTCGTGCCTGTTGTAAATCTGATTTGGTTTTCTTGCAGTCAAATGGAAATGTTTTCAGTGCACTGGAAATGTTATGCTTGATTTATGCATATTTTTTTAAAGTATGGCATACACGTTTGCTCTGGGCAGTATGTCACATGATGTATCCCAGAGACATTAAAGAGACACAAGAGGCAACAGATGCTGGAAAATTAAGCAAAAAAAAACATTCTGGAACTCAGCAGGTCAAGCTATATCTGTGGACTCAAAGGGAAGCATTCATGTTTCAGGTTGAGACCCTGCATCAGGACTGGTACAAGGTCTCCTCCCAAAACATCAACACATCCATTGACCCATTGGGTCCTTCTAGCAAGTTATTTTGTTTTTGCTCCACACATATTAAACATGTTTCAAGTCTGGATATTCCTTGGCATTATGCTAAGACAGGGAACACAGCGTATATAACAACAGGGACTTTATACCATGGGGGTTTTCACTTTAATCAGCTATATGCCAATCTTCTCCCTCTTTCAGTGTGCAAAAGACTGACTGAGGTTTCCAGCTGATTTACTGTAACAGCTGCTGGTTCAATCAGCCATTCCCATTTACTGGCAATTTAATCCAAATTCTAATTTTAAACAATGTTGGTGAGCTAGGCACTTGCTGAGTATATAGCCAGCATCTCCTGTAGCCAGCTGGAAACTTCCTTTTTATAATTTTCTTGTGAATGTGTAAGCATTTAATGACATTATATCCTTTAGTACGACCTCAAGTTAGTGGGAAAAAATGAGAAAAATGGCCATTATGTTTTTCAAAAAGAGAGAAATTGCATATTTTGCTATTCAAATATGATTTTTGTGTTGAAACTAAATTAGTGCTTCCAATGTTAGTGTTTTGCTATATTCTCCATTTCTAATTTTACTTTCTTTTCTGTTGCCATTTGTTGTTCTTCAGTTCAAAGAATGCTGAATGGAGTAAATTTTCACCTTTTCTGTCTGTTCAATGCAAAGAAAATAAGTTGGGAGTTCAAATCACTCATATATACAAGGAGATTCAAAATTTTCTTTTTGCCAATTTTCATCAGTAGATCTAACACGCAATAGAGAGAATTAAAGCTGGAAAAAGCTCCTACTGAAAAATGAGGTCCCATTATTTTAAGGTTTCCTTTTTCCAATAGTTTCTATCTCTAGTCTTTCCAAACAAGTTAGCTTCTTGTATCTTGTGATTTGATGGAAAATGATACAATTAGAAAGAATTACAACCCCCTTTTCCAAGAAACCACCTACTATCACATCTAATAATCTTGAGGAAATTTCTAAACATGCCTGTCACTAAAATGTCAAGCAGTAGCTCAATAGCTACCATCCCACGCCCTTTCTCATAGAAACATAGAAACATAGAAGATAGGAGCAGGAGCAGGTCATTCGACCCTTCGAGCCTGCTCCGCCATTTAACGAGATCATGGCTGATCTTAAAGTTCAGTACCCCGTCCCTGCCTTCTCTCCGTAACCTTTAATACCCTTATACTGAAAAAATATATCTAATTTCCTCTTAAATATATTTAATGAACCTGCCTCCACTGCCCTCTGTGGCAATGAATTCCACAGATTCACCACCCTCTGGGTATAGAAATTCCTCCTCATCTCGGTCCTAAATGGTTTGCCTATTATCCTCAAACCATGGCCCCGGGTTCTGGATTTTCCCATCATTGGAAACATCCCATCTGCATCCACTCTGTCCAGTCCTGCCAGAATTTTATATGTCTCTATGAGATCCCCTCTCAATCTTCTAAACTCCAGGGAGTACAATTCCAATTTGCGCAATCTTTCCTCATAAGTCATTCCTGCCATTCCAGGTATCAGCCTGGTGAATCGCCTCTGCACTCCCTCCATTGCAAGAACATCCTTCCTTAGATAAGGTGACCAAAACTGCACACAATACTCCAGGTGTGGTCTCACCAAGGCCCTGTACAGCTGCAGTAAGGTATCCTTGTTCCACCAAGCCAAACATTCCTTCAGGAATCTGTGTCCATCTTTAATTTCATTCCTTTCTTTCCTCAAGATTATCATAATTGATCTTGTCCCCTAACATTGCCTCCAAGGTACAAACAAGGTAACCCCCCACCCCCCACCCACAGCATCAGACAACCCGATGCCTTCTCATCGTGTACTGAGCTTTTTATTCAAAATCACTTAACCAGTTCTTCAAAATAACTCCCCACACCCCTGGTTTTGCAAGTTACCAGCTTTAAGCTTCAGTCTTCTCACTCACCCAATCCACATTTGTCTTTTTTACAATGTCATGTTGAATCTTTGCCATCCGATATCAGCCACAATACCGAAGCAACCACTTTCAGTCATATAAAACATCCACTGTGACTGTGACCTTGGTGCACTATTTGTTCTCTCAATCTAATTGTGGTCAACAAAATGGCTAGCCAAAATGTTCCTTTCGGATATCTCTGCACTGTTATTCAGTTCCCTGGAATTATACTCACTTGATTCCACACAGACCAATCCAACCACAGCCACAATACTTCCACCAATGGTTTCTTCTCTTTGCACACACCAAGTAAATAATGCACATGTGAAATAACCGATCCTTGTGGCACACCATTAGTTACAAGCTTCTAATCTGAAAAAATGGCCTCCATTACCACCTCTGTCTCCTTTGAGAAAGCAAGATTTGCATCTAATTGGAAAGTTCACCGTAGATCCAGACAAGCCAGCCATGAGGTCAAGGATCTTCCTAAAGTTCATGCACTTAATATCTTGTAATGGATAAATGTTTGGGAGAATTTGGTAAGATTAGTGGGTTACATACATATACACATTTTAAAACAGATCTTTTTTGAAAGACTGAAGAATTCATATTCAATAACATTGCAGGATCTCTGGAGAATGTGATGCACATTTCACAAGTAGATGCTAATTGAAATGATGTCATGAAATGGGAAAAAAAAACATTGTTTTGGAGGATACAAACTGGCTACAAGTACTTTTCTGCAAAGCACTCACAGAAAGGTCATTCCTGGGTTTTGTTTATTTAAGACAACATCTTGACCAAGGAGAAGAATTCCTGTTGTTTGCTGAAGAAGGTGGGGGTTTTGCAAGTGAGAGAATCACATGGGCTTCCTGGCAGTCTCAGTTGGAGAGAGAGAGAGACAGAGAGAGATAGAGAGAGAGAGAGAGAGAGAGAGAGAGAGAGCAATCTCAATAAGCTCTCTCAGCTAGTGTGTGTGAGACACTAAATGAGCTAAACAGTGCAAGCCAGGAAGAGCTGGTTGGAAATAGAAAGTTCCAGAGCAATGGATGGCTCGAAGTGTTATCTGTCTCATGTTTCTCTTGGAATAAGGGGAACAGAAAGGAACTCTGTGATAGCCTGAAGGAAGAGATTACCATCTAGAAAACCCTGATGGGGAAAGTTTCATCAACGAGACATTGAGGTGACTAATGGTGGTACCGTAGTTGTGGAAATCCTGGAACAACAAATCTCTCTCTCCAAACCATCAAGAACCTTCCTGAGTGGTAAACATTTACCTTTCGAGCACCAAAGTCTGGTGAACTTTATACATGTTAAATTCTGTGCACAGTATAAGAATTGCCTGCATCCAGAGAACTTGGAAGAAGGAGAAGTGAGATTGAACTGTGAACCAAAGAACTTTTCTTAAATTTATACACACATTACATATACGTGCGCTTAGAATTAGAAGGGGGTTAACTTGGGTTAGTTAAGTATAGAGTTAAGTTAAAGTTTGATTCTGTTTTCATGTTTAAAGTTGATTAAAAACAACTTTTGTTTTAAAAACTACTTGTCTTGGTGAATGTCTATTGCTGCTGGGTTTTGGGGTCCTTTGGGCTTGTAACAATCTACTGATCATAATCCCCCCCCCCACCCCCCACCCCCACTGACTCATCAATCCTCTTGGTCACTTTGAATAAAACTCAGTAGCCCCTTTTCCACTGGAACCCTGTCCCAGGAATTAACTGGAAATTTACTGGGACAGGATCCCAGTGGAAAAGGAACATTGTCTGAACACCGGTGTCAAATTATGTCATTTCAGACTGGGATTTAACCACTTCTACTCCTACTCATAGCCCCGATGTTTGCTGACATCAGTGTACTAATAAAACCAGTTGAAAAGAGACAACAGAAAGTCACCCATTTCCATTTGAAGGTAGAACACTCCGATGAGAGTGTTCCATGGAAAAGCAATTAGTGTTCCAGTTAAGGGTGGCCCAGTGGAAACGGCACAAAGGGCATCCTATCCTGGGACACAGCACAGCCAATTAACTGTCATGCCAGTGGAAAAGGAGCTACTGCTTTAAAGTTGTGGTTTCAGTTCTCCAGATCCATTGCTCTGAAATTTCCTCCCTAAAACTCTCCAGACAACCCATTTCCTTGATCAAGATTTTGTTTACACCTCTTGGTATTTCCTTTTTTGGTGCAGCAATAATCTTTGCTTGTTGATGCTTCAAGAAAACACCTTCAGAATGTTTGATATGTTAAAGGCATGATATGCATACCTGTGATGATACACCACTAGCCTACTGCAGAAGAGCACTGGAGGTCAAAGCAACACCTGGCTGGCTGTCAATCAGCTGACTTGAATGGACCAAGCCCAACCCGGTCGGCTGCCAATCACCCTCCAGGATATAAGCTAGATCTGGCCCCTCGAGGTCAGTCTCAGAGCTTGCACAACATTCTCACAGCCAGCTCTGTGGAATTTTATGTTGAATAAAGCCTGTTGAACAAACTTTACATATTGTGTCTGCTTTCTGCTCGATAGCGCATCACAATACCTTTACAATCAGACACATTCTTGCATGTACTTGAATATAGAAGTAGGCTTCTTGAACTAAATGTGCAAATTGCATGCATTTTAGTTGTCAAGACAGGTTTATTATCATCTGATTGTACAAGTACAACCTGATGAAACAGTATTCTCTGGTCAGTGCAAAACAGGCAGGCACTCAACCAGACATCACACACATATAGACAAACAATACATATGCAGGACAAGTGTTGCATCTTTACAAATAAATAAATATTGTTTTATATATATATGACAGTCTCGGATAGTTAGTGTGAGTGGTTCCTTTGGTCATTCAGCATTCTCACTGCCTGTGGGAAGAAGCTGTTCCTCAGCCTGGTGGTGCTGGCTCCAATACTCCTGCACTTTTTTTTTATATATATAGACATAAAACACTGCATCTCTTCCCATTCCTGCATAACCACATTTAATGACTTTGAAAAAAATAATAGGATTGAGCAGCATCAGAATGGATTTATGATGGTTCCAAAGTTACTTTTGTTGTCATCTAATAAATGTAACATACACAATAACCTATATCATTCCCATGATGCCAACCAAGTTTACAAGTAAAATTATTGAAGCAAATGGGTGGCTTTCCAATGAGAGTAAGTTTGGTTATGTATCTATAATTTCATAGCTGTGGTCGATTTTTGATAAAAGAGGGATGACATTAAGAGACAGTTCACAACATTCACCTTATAAGGTCTGGTCTTCTTTAGAGATTATTCGTTAAAAGTTGTATATAATTTTCAGAATGTTAACATGTAGATGAACCAAGTAATTAGCAAAGCAATTATTTCAAGAAGTGGGGAGTAAGTGTGACTAAGTCACAGTACACAAGGCAAAACTTCACCTGGTGCCGTTTGGTCTCTTCATCTAAGGTAAAGAATAGTTAACTTGTCAGCATTTATAAGAGTTATAAGATTTATAAGTTTTTTTTCTTATGGGAGTACTGTCAGATGAAGCTGAGTAAAAAGGGTCCGTATGTATTTTTGAGTCTGAGAAGATTGTGGTGACCGCATGGAGAGCTTGACGCAAGAAATGGAGAATGGCTTTGGAAGAGTCCTCAGCCAAAGTCAATCTCAAATTGAAGAGTTAGTCACTTTATACAGAAACAATGAGAATATCCTCCTGATCTATCAAACCAGTGATTTATTGATAGAATTCATCTGTAACAATTGTATCCTTTCTTAAGAAAGAAGACCAAAACAACTTGAACACAATAATTTATATCTGGGGTGACACAAGGCCCTTTATGATTGAAGGAAGATGTCATACTTCTAAATTTAAATCTTCTCATAATAAAGACCAGAATACATTTGCCTTCTTAATTGCTTGCTGTAACAAAATTTGAGCTTTCAGTAATAATTACAGTGGGTCCCTTAGGCTCCTTAGAGCAGACAATTTCTCATCAATTAAAAAATACTCTGCATTTTTGTTAGTGTACTGAAGTAAATTACCTTGCAATTTTCCACATTACATTCTTTTTGCCATGTTGTTGCCCAGCCATTGTCCATATCCCTTGAAGGCTTTTTACATCTTCCTCCATACTCAAAATCCTAATTTTTTCAGTATTATCAACAAACTTGGGGCATGTGACATTTGGTTTCATTTATCAAATCAGTGACGTGATCATAACTTGTTGAAACCAATGCACCAACACCAGCACCTCTCTGGTCACAGCCTGCCAACCATGGAAGAATCCCTTTATCCCCATCCTTTGCTTCCTGTCTGAAAAGCAATTCTCAATCCATAATCAGTATACCTCACTCAATTTGAAGTCTTCTGTTGATCAACTTTCTGCATGGAAATTTATCAAAAAATCTTCTGAAAATCCATTCATTGGTTCCCCCCAATCTATTCTGCTGTTCACATCCTCAAATAACTCCAGCAGATTAGCCAAACATCGTTTCACATTCAGTGACTCTGAGGGGACTCTCTTTTGCTTTTCTTTCTCTCTTATAGACAATGTTAATGATGACTCTTTGTCTTATGGCAGGAAAAAAATGGTTATCGTGTATGTTACATTTATTAGATGACAACAAAATAACTTTGGAACCATCATAAATCCATTCTGATGCTGCTCAATCCTATTATTTTTTTCAAAGTCATCCCTCATTTTAGATCCCAGAGTATTCCTGACTTTCAATGTAGCAACTACTTTTCTTTATGGTCCTTTAGAGGATAGGAGAATGTTGTTGCTGTTTATGACTCGTTCAAATAAATTTGTACTAAAGTTGAGTTTTCAAAAGTTTATTAAATAATATTAAACATTGTTAATGTTATTATCAGTTGCTAAACATTGTTACTAGCCAATAAACATTATTAGACAGTCAATAGAAATTGTCATAAATTTTCTGATCCCTCTATTTCGCATAACAAATTGTTATCTCCCTAACAAGCCGAGAAACCAGCTGTAACCTTAGTTCAAAGATGTTGCTGGGAGACAACGTAAAAATGTTAAACAGCAGCCAGAATCAGACTGCTTGTGAGCATGAAATTCATTTTAACTCCTAAAATACCGGCCCCTAATTATTATGTTTAAAAAATAATTACCATCACAAAGAAAAAAAAATAAACATAGTAATATAATCTGTTAAATTTCACGAGAATAAAAGTCAATTATCAAAGCTTTCTTCCTCTTGTAAAAGACAGAGTTTGGTAATTGGTCTGTTCAGAAAGCCAGTTATAGTCTTTGATCGGAACTCGATGTACAAGTCCTCCTTTGTCCTAGATGGTTCCAACAATCTTCCACATCAACCAGGAATTTCAAGGCGTTCAATTGTCTATGATGATCACGCCACCCCCAGCCGTGAAATTGTGCCTGATTTTAGACCATTTTTGTTGCTCCCATTTTTCCCAAAACAAATCTGATATAAATTGCATCTGCTTCCACCTGCAGCATGCATATATGTTTTCCTTCTGAAACTGCCCCTGGTGACAATGAAGGCTGAGTCTTAAGAAGCTAAAGGTGGATCAGGGTAAGTGCTTTAAGATCATTTGAATCTGCAGAAGTCTTCATGACTGGACGACTGTTGAGGATAGCTTCTACTTTACATAGAACTGTCCGAAGACCCTCTTCATTAAGATTTTGTCCATCTACTATGCAATTGAGAACCTTTTGAGAATCAATCTTTCCCATATACCTTCATGGTGTGAGCCAGCAAGGGGGGGGGGGGGTGGAAGATCCAATTTATTTCTCTCTGGACTAGCTCATCTGAATCTGACCTTGATTCCAGTCCATAAGTGCTTTCTTCAATTTGTGTTGAGCCGCCACAAAGTTAGTAGCGTTGTCAGATTGTAGTTCTTTTGCCTGACCAGGCCTGGCAATAAAATGCTGAAGGGAATTAATGAAGGAGTCTGTGTCAAGTGATGATGCCACTTCAGTATGAATTGCTCTCATGGCTAAACACGTGAAAATAACACCATAGCATTTCACGACATTCCTTCCATGCTTTACACCAAAGGGTCCAAAAATAATCAACTCCAACATATGCAAATGTTGATACATCAGGAGCATATCTGCTGTATGCTGTTGTTTAGGAGCATTTACATGATGACAAAACACATTTTGACATAATTTTTCTGACTTACCCAGGTGCACCAGGAATCCAATATTTTTAGTGTAGATTGGATAATATACAGTAATGACCACCATGGCCTATATCTTTATGGATATGCCGAAGAATCATATCAGAGATGTAAAGATCCTTGGCCAGTAATGACAGGATGTTTCATCTCTTCTGGCATTGCTGCTTTGCTAAGTCGCCCCCCCGCCCCCACCCCTCCAAAAAAAACTCTTAATACACCATTCTCCAGAATGGAGTTGAGTTTATAATTATGTCTTGTCCTTTTAATATTCATTCCCTTTCTTAGACCTGAAATTTTGTCTGCAAATATCTTCCTCTGGTAAAAACAGATTATTTCCTTCTCAATTCTTCCACTGTGAGTCATCTGTTTTCTTGAGCTTCAAGATTTTCTGTTTCTTTTTGAATTTTTGAATTTAATGAAAATCCCCGAAAGGTTGAGCCACAATCAAACACCACTCAAAGTTTTTCTCTTTTGTGAATGCAAAACCCATGGTGTGGTAAGGACCATTTTTTTCCATCACTATGTTCCACGATATCATCTGGTATTTTCTCTGCATAACCTTCAAATATCATGTCAGACACGTAGTCTGAATGAAAGGAAGAATCTTCTCTTTAAATTCAGTGTATGTTGTTCAACATCGTTTCTACTACAGGCATGCATATTTCCCTTTTCTTTAATGCTAATCCAATGCAATAATGATCAGTAACCAGCTTGACACCGATTCTAAGAACTGCTGCTCTTTCTTTGAAGGTTCTTGGTCATCTATGAAACACTCAGGTAAGTCATTCTTGAACTGCTGCTCCCACAGCTCACTAAGTTTAACAATCGATAAATTGTTGACACTTATAGTTGATTGGTCCTGAACCTCATTTCTTCCTCTTAATGGTCTATTAATCATCCAATCAAGCATACTTTCGACAGTGTAAGGTCCGTCTCCCACACTCCTTATCATATCTCGTGGTTTCAGAACTTTTGGTACATATGAACCAACCAGCAACAATCTTAGAGTTGTTCTCACCTAAACAAACATTGGCAAATGCGTTCATGGTTCAATGTTGTTTTGATGTGTGATACTTCCTTTATGCACAGGCATAGTTTTCTTAGAGCATACACCTGGGAGTTCACAAAAATATCATTACTATCCAATCGAGCGAACTTTAGATCAAAAATGTTGGTTTCAATGTTTTTAACTTGATCTATAGTTCTCAATAGAATTTTTGACCTTCTTTCTTCAAGATTAAGCTTATTCATTAGCCCCTCAGTGCAAAATGACGCAGTGCTTCCTAGGTCAAGAAATGCATAAGTGAACACTATTGTACTTCCTTTCTTGGCCTATTAGAAGTTTGAAGTTGTTTTCTCTCCAGTCCCAGTAAGACCATTTGTCTGTACCAAGTCTTCAACAGTGTTTTCATTTGCTTTTTTCTTGCTGTTTGTTCTTTTTCCTTATTCTTCTTTTCTTGTAAGATAGGAACCATTTTTGGGATGCTTTTGACTACATATGCTGCAGCTGAGTCATTTTTCTGCAATTTTTGCTGATGTGTCCTTTACATAGGTGGCCAAAACATACTCCATTTTCCTTCAAAGAAGTGATTTTCTCACCATCTTTTCCAAATATGCACACTTTTCTAAATCATTCTTATTCTTAAACAGGCAAACTTTCCTTTATCGTAATTTCTTTATCTGGAACTGCAAGGGAGGTGGCCAATGCCCTTTTTTTTCTATTTTGGTTCTATTTCTATTTCTATTATGTGGTTAATATCTTCCATGGCATTACAACATCCTCTTAAAAAGAGAGTGTATGCTTTTTGAGCTTTTGTGGTCATCTAATTTTATTGATGATCATGAAAGAGTCTTCTCCAAATAAGTCATCGCAATTCTCTGCTCATTGCCAAAATGCTCTTGTAGTAAAGCTCTTGCCTTCATGAATCCCTTTTCTGGATCCATTTGTAGGCAACTCCTTACAAGTTTCTTTGCCTATCCCTGTTCTAGAGAATAACGATGATTTCTGGCATTTTTATTCATGATTTTAATATTGTGTTCAAAGGATTTAATGAACGCTTGATGTGAAGTGGGTCTTCATAAAAAAAATTGAATCTCCTTCTTGGGCAGGGAATAGAGACCTTGTTGCTGAATTAATGAAACAGTAATTTCATATAGTTTTTCTGTAATTGACATTGACTATAAACGTGTTCATCGTTGCTTTGTCCACCCAGATTTGTGTTACCTGATGGAAGCAGCAAGTATTCTGCATTGTAAGATGGCATTTGGCTCACATTTCTGTCCACTGGGGTCATTATTGGGGTTTGAGATTTGGCACCACCATGCCTTAACCCGATTTGTTCGGGTCCATACACATCTCATAACCGTGGCACTGGCTCTATTTTGGTATTAAATATTTTCTTTTTCTGTTGTTCCACCTCAAACATGACTCCAAAACATTAGACATTTTGGATCATTTACTTTGATCACCATATACGTGTAAGCCCTGGCCTGATTAACAGCTATTTTTGTTTCCATTTTGTTTCCTTTTGCCTTTTTAGTTGCACCTCATCCCTCCTACACTGCTCCTCTGACAGTTCTTTTTGATCCATAGATACACCCATTTCTGCTCCTCCTCCTCTCCCCCAGCTCCTCCCCTCCTCCTCTCTCCCCAGCTCCACCTCGTCTCTCCCCAGCTGCTCCTCCTCTCTCCCCAGCTGCTCCTTCTCTCTCCCCAGCTGCTCCTCCTCTCCCTGCAGCTGCTCCTCTTCTCTCCACAGCTGCTCCTGTTTCAGCTCCTTTTCTCTCAGTAGATGCTCCTCCTGCAGCTCCCTTTCCAACTGATCCCCTCTTCTCATCTGCTCCTCCCACTCTTCTAAGGCATTTATTTTGAGCATTTCTTTTTCCGCTTCTTGAGCTGCTGTGTCAGCCTGAACCTTTAAATGTGTAGATGCAGTACTTGAAACTCTGGAGCCTACACTAGAGGTCCTCTTGCTTCTCCAGTATTTGATGCACTATCACTTGGGGGTATATCATCCTCTGTTTCAGATATCACTTAAAATCTGACCTTGTCTCTATTTTGGATTGTCCATCCTCCACACCACCACCTTGTGACACATTTTCAAAGAATTCCAAGTGGCTGCTTTTAATTCTATTGATGTTTTTTTGCAGTAATTCTGTTGGATTTGTATTGCTAGCAGCCATAACCTTCTCTCTTTCTATTGCCTCTTTCAATCTTACTTGAAGAGCAGCTTTGACTCCACTTGAATCCAATCCCTGATGTTGTAATTCTTCTTCAAGTTTCTTGACCTTCATCTCCTTGATATGTCGTTCCTCAGAAGCCGCAGTTTCAGAAGCAGCTACCATATTATCTTTATCCATCCAGCCAACCATTGTACTGGGGCATCAAACTTCCACAACAATAGCTCCAAAACCAAAACAATCCTTAAAGGACAAGCAGCAGTTTCTCCAAACTGCGTTCAAACTTGCAATAAATACAGAAGGAACCCTGAAGTAAGGCTTACGACTTCTAATGGCCTTGATGCTACTGTTGACAATCATGCCTCCTTGAGTTTGAAATGCTCTAAACAGAGCCCATTCAATCTATTCCAAATTCCAAATCCAATTTCCAAATTTCTATTGACTTAATTATAGTGACTAATCTATAGTCACTAGGATGATAAGAAATTGCTGTTGTTATCTATGACTCGTTCAAACAAGTTCATACTAAAGTTGAGTTTTCCAAAGTTTATTAAATGATATTAAACATTGTTATCATTATCAGTTGCTATATGTTGTTTACAAGTCATTAAACATTGTTAGTCAATAGAAATTGTTGGAACTTTTCTGATCCGTCCATTTTGCAGAATAAAAGAACTAACAAGCCGAGAAACTAGGATCAAAGAAGTTGTTTGGAGACAGTGTAGCGCCGTGTAGCGGGCCGAGTGGGCATATAGCGCGGAATTGTGAACCATCACCTGCGCGGTTCTTCGGCAGGCGTGCGGAGCCATAGCACAGACAGCGGGAAACTCACCCATTTAATGGACCACACACACACGGTGCTGCATGCCAAGTAATGGCACATTGGTTTGCGGAATCTCCTGGTGGAAGGCGTGGGACTCTCACTGTGCTTAATTTAAACCTGCTGGTCCCATGGATCAGCTGCAAACTCATAATTATGTTCCACCCAATTCTGTGTGGCCCAGGATGTGAGGTATATAAAAGAAGCCTGAAAAGTCTAAATAAAACAGTCTTGTGTTGACAAGCCTGATGTATGTGTATTGCTTTAGTAGTCGCTACAACAGCAAAATAATATGTTAAACAACAGCCAGAATCATACTGCTCGCGAGCATGAAATACATTTTAACTCCTACATTTAACATTAATGGGTTGGTTGTTCTGGATTTCTATGGACATCAATAATTTTTCAAGTGAAATTATTTAAGGAATTTTGGCAGAGGACAGGAAAGTGAAGATTATGTCAGTGATCAGTTATGACATTGAATGACTAAGGAGATGTAATGGACTGACTTGCATTATCCTGCCTCTAGTTCTCATGTTCAAAAGAGCAGGCCAGGCATTTACTATGAACAGACAAAACATGAAGATATAGTCATGACAAAAGCATCTGAAGAACAAATAAATTCAAAGCTTCAAAAATAAGCTAAATATAACAAAAACAATAAAGATATTTATTCTAACTGCTAGCAATGTTAGGAATAAATTGCAAAAATTTATTAAGAAAAAATGTAGCAAAGGTTAATGATATCACAGAATGATGCCCAGACTAAATACAGGAACAAGGTTTAAGTCCATTTTTTCTGCAAGACCAAGGCTGAAATAATGCCTTGATTCAAAGTAACACATAGACAGACATGTAAGAGTCGATACTGTAGGAAAGTTGACCTCTCCCCTAATTTTGTCCTCAAAATCTTGTATTTTCCATATATTGCATGTCAAAGTCAACCCCCCCCCCCACCAAATTTTGGCGCCGGTCATCCGCCCATCAGAGTTCTGGATGCTCCAATCACGGGCTCTCATCGAGCTCCCGACACCTTGACCCCCCCCCCCCCTAAATTTTACCATAAAAATTGGTCCATAAAATATGACTATTACATGTGTATATATGGTTTTGTTGAGCACCACAGCTCTATCTGCTGCAATTACGTGGATCTCCCAGTGGCCACCTGTAACGTGACTGAATGCACTAATAGCTTACAATCAATGGCCAGTAGACACAATAGTCCTCAGGTGAGGTAAGGCGGGAAAACCAGGGTTTATATTGGGGTAGGTGAGGGTGGAGCCAGAGGAGGAGCCAGCCATCAGAACAATTCCAGTTCACTGCATTCACCCCTTCCTTCAGAATAGAGCCTGTGGGTGAAAAACAGAGACCATTCATTCAAAAAAAACTAATATTTTACAAATATTTACACGTCTGTCAGGGGGTCTGGTAATTCTGGTTGAACACCACAGTACTGGAGAACGTTGTGCTTCTTGAACTTCCTGGACCCCCTGTGGTACAGAGTCAGTGAGTGTGGAGGACTCCAGCTCAGATCATGGGGTGGACACTTCTCGAGTAGTGTCCTCCAGAACCCTGAATGAGGTACTCAGTAGTTCCTGGCTCACTTGAGGCATTGGATCCTCAGCTCCAGCAGGTGCCAGATCTCTGATTAAGACAGTGTCCTCTCTGACATCTGGGTATGCCACATAGGCATACATTGGGTTGGTGTACAGCAGGTGCATCCTCTCTATCAGGAGGTCTGTCTTGCTCCTCCTCATGTACATTCTCAGCAGGACTGGCCCTGGTGCCATTAGCCAAGCCTGGAGAGTAATCCCAGATGTAGATTTCCTCTAGAACGTAAACATAAGCTCCTGAGGAGTTGCGTTGGTTGCTGTGCAGAGGAGCGACCTTATGGAGTGGAGTGCCATAGGTAGGACTTCTTGCCAGCATGAGTCTGAAAGGCCTTTGGACTGTAGAGCCAATTTCACAGCCTTCCATACAGTCACGTTCTCTTTTTCAACTTCTCCGTTACCCTAGGAATTATAGCTAGTCGTCCTGCTTGAGGCAATGCCTCTTACGAGCATGTACTGGCATAGATCTTCACTCATAAATGATAAGCTATGGTCACTATGGATATAGCTGGGATATCCAAAAATGGTGAAAAAAGAGTGGAAGGCCCTGATGACCATGGTGGTGGTCATGTCTGGGCAGGGGATGGTGAACAGAAAACGTAAATACTCATCGACAACATTGAGAAAGTACACGTTTCCATTAGTGGAAGAGAGGGGACCCTTGAATTCAACACTGAGTCATTTGAAGGGCTGGGATGCCTTTATCAGGTATGCTTTGTCAGGGCGGTAGAAGTGCAGCTTGCACTCTGTGCAGACCTGGTAGAACCTGGTCATTTCCCCGATGTCCTCAATGGAGTAGGGCAGGTTGCGTGCCTTGATGAAATGAGCCATGTGGGTGATGCCTGGGTGGCAAAGCTCATCATGCAGTGACTTTAATTGGCCGGTGTGTGCAGAGGCACAACTTCTTCATGACGGGGCGTCTGGAGGTTCATTGAGAGGACCTAGCCTGTATGCTATGTCGTAATTATAGGTGGAGAGTTCGATCCTCCGCCTTGCGATCTTATCATTCTTTAATTTCCCCTTTTTTGCATTATTAAACATAAATGCCACCAATTGCTTGTCGGTGAACAGTGCTGGCCAGGTAATGCCTCCTGTGCCTAATGGCCTCTACAATGACTTGAGCCTCTTTCTCCACAGATGGGTTCTGAAGCTCTTGGCCTCGTAGGGTGTGTGAGAAAAAGGCAACCAGCCTTCCTGACTGGTTAAGGATAGTGGCCAGAGCTATGTCAGAGGCATCGCTGTCCACCTAGAAAGGTGCATCCTTGTCCACCACATGCATGGTGGCCTTTGCCACCTAGCTCCGAATGTAGTCGAAAGCCATCTGGGCTTCGGCCGACAAGGGGAAAGAGGTGGACTTTAAGAGGGGGGTGGACCTTATCCGTGTAGTGAGGGACCCATTTGGCATAGTAGAAGTAGTCCAGGCACCTCCTTAAGGCTTTCATGTTCTTCGGGATCAGGAGGTCTAACAGGGGGCGCATTCAATCAGGGTCAGGGCCAATGATGCCATTCTCACCACATAGCCCAGGATCGCCAGATGTTTCGTCCAGAACATGCACTTACTGGAGTTATACATGAGGTTCAGGCCCTTGGCCATGTGGAAAAACCTCTGGAGGTTGGCATCGTGGTCTTCCTGAGTGTCCACAAATGGTAATGTTGTCAAGATAAGGCAAGATGACCTTCAACCCATACTTGTTGACCATTTTGCCCATCTATCTCTGGAAGACCAAGACCCCATTAGTGATGCCAAAAGGGACCCTCTGGAACTGATAGAGCTGTCCGTCTGCATCAAATGCGGTGTAGAACCAGTCCTTGGAACAGATTGGTAACTGATGGTATGCAGCTTTTATGTCAATAGTCGAATAGACCCGATACTGTTCAATTTTGTTTACCATCTCCGAAATTTGAGGGAGGGGGTACATGTCCAGGAGTGTGAAGCAATTATTGTTTGGCTATAATCAATCACAAATCTGGACTTTTCTTCCCCTTTCACGACTACCACCTGGATTCTCCATATACTGTTGCTAGGCTCAATTATATTTTCTTTGAGCAGCTGCTATATCTCAGCTCTAATAAATTTCTGATCCCCTGCACTGTTTTGCCTGCTCTTTGTGACTATTGGTTTGCAATTGGGAGATATAACCATATAACCATATAACCACTTACAGCACAGAACAGGCCAGTTCGGCCCTACTAGTCCAAGCCGTAACAAATCCCCACCCTCCTAGTCCCACTGACCAGCACCCGGTCCATACCCCTCCAGTCCTCTCCTCTCCATGTAACTATCCAGTCTATCCTTAAATGTAACCAATGATCCCGCCTCGACCACGTCTGCTGGAAGCTCATTCCACATCCCTACCACCCTTTGCGTAAAGAAATTTCTCCTCGTTCCCCTTATAATTTTCCCCCTTCAATCTTAAACCATGCCCTCTAGTTTGAATCTCCCCCACTCTTAATTGAAAAAAGCCTAACCACATTTACTCTGTCTGTCCCTTTTAAAATCTTAAACACCTCTATCAAGTCTCCCCTCAATCTTCTACGCTCCAGAGAAAAAAGCCCTAGTCTGCACAACCTTTCCCTGTAACTCAAACCTTGAAATCCTGTCAACATTCTTGTGAACCTTCTCTGTACTCTCTCTATTTTGACACAGTAAGTCTAGGCCCAGCAACACAGGAGCTGAAAAATCCTTCAATCTATACAATCAGAACTTACAAAATCCCACCCCTCCTTTACAGTTAGATGTACTATCCAATACCCTTGGATCATCAAATAATGCGAGTGTGAAGCTAGGAAAATACAATAGTCCATCGAGTACACTCTTAAGTTGCACCACAGAGCCATCACAGAGTTTATAAAGCTCTCCGTGGAGCCAGTGGCCCATAGCTCAAGAACATAACCATCCAGCGACTCATCCAGACACTGCTGACGTTGAAAGAGTTGGTGTCTCGCCAGCACATCGTCCTGGGGCCTCATGTAGCAGGCCTTCAAGCCTTCTATGGTCGACTCGTTTGTAGCACAGTCTCTGATAACAGTGATCCCCTTGGGATCAACTCGAAGGAGACTATTAGAGTTGAAGACGTCTTGTGTGACTGTCAGGTAGGACTCGAAGTACTCCAGCCCATAGGCAAATTCCTCTGGGGTCTATGGGGACAGAGGGTCAACCTGGAGCATGTCTGGCTTCAATAGGGCTGCCATCCTGCTTCAAAGTTAAGATTTTAAAATTGTAATGAACTCATTGCACTCAGAGACTTACATCCATCCACACATACAACTGAATTAATTTTTAAATATTTAAAGAAAAAATATAAAATTTATACAGATTCTGTTGTATTTGACAAACTATGACAAGGTTACAGGGCACGCAATAGCCAAAATGCGCATGCTTACCTTGTTAGTCACCGCCCAGATGTCCGTAGGTTGAACACGGCCATATTGATTCCTGTGCACATGTGGAATCAAGATGGCTACACCCAGCCTGTGGACCCTGGGATCACGGGAAGCCAACTAACAAGTATGGACCAGAATGTGGAAAGATTCACAAGGTGGATTGACAAATTCAGGAAGCTTTAAGTTATCATCAAATCTACAACGAAAAAAAGATTTGATAAAAAAATTTGCTTTCAGACTTCAGTACTCCACGTTCATGGGCAAAATTCTGACTTGTGTCAATTTTGTGATACAACTGATCCTTCAGCCCCCTTGTATTTCAAGCATCTGGTAAGTTCTGCCTTGAGATATTCAATGGCTGCCTCCTGCTCCATGGAGCACAGAATTCAAAGTTCAAAAAGTTGACATTTATTGTGAAGAGTACTGTATATACATGACATCACATACCACCTAGAGATTCTTTTTCTAGTCACGTGTCTCTGAGAGAAGACATTCCTTCTTTATGTCCACTTGAAGATGGATACTGGTTGTTCTGAAATTATGCCCCTTCGTTACTGGTTTCCTCCAGAAGAAATATTATTTTAGCAAACACCCATCAAATATTTTACATTTCAATAAGTCTACTTTGTTCTGAAGTTCAACATGCATAAAGCCAATCTGATCAAATTTCCTTTGTAATGGGGTTGTGCCACATGATGATGTGGGGTTAGTAATGAAATCCCCACTCTCCCCACAAAAGTTTTAAAAAGTATTTTAAAAAGTTCAAAAGGGCAGTGAAAGAAACCGTCAGCAGGGTTGAAGAAAAGAACAGAATGCTACCAAAGAGGGAAAAAATTATTACTGCAGCGTCGGAACTGGAGAAAGAAATAAGGCCTACCTCACGGAAGGACCCTGAAGCTGTCTGGAAGCCGGTTCTCCGCAGTGGACGCCAGGGAGCTGGGAAGACCTTGAGCACCTTTACCCAAGGTCTCCCCCGACAATGGCCGCTGTTAACTGAAGACGAACACTTACCAACTGAAAAACCTCACAAAGATAAGCGTATACAGAGCCGTTGTCATACCCACACTCCTGTTCGGCTCCGAATCATGGGTCCTCTACCGGCATCACCTACGGCTCCTAGAACGCTTCCACCAGCGTTGTCTCCGCTCCATCCTCAACATCCATTGGAGCGCTTTCATCCCTAACGTCGAAGTACTCGAGATGGCAGAGGTCGACAGCATCGAGTCCACGCTGCTGAAGATCCAGCTGCGCTGGGTGGGTCACGTCTCCAGAATGGAGGACCATCGCCTTCCCAAGATCGTGTTATATGGCGAGCTCTCCACTGGCCACCGTGACAGAGGTGCACCAAAGAAAAGGTACAAGGACTGCCTAAAGAAATCTCTTGGTGCCTGCCACATTGACCACCGCCAGTGGGCTGATATCGCCTCAAACCGTGCATCTTGGCGCCTCACAGTTTGGCGGGCAGCAACCTCCTTTGAAGAAGACCGCAGAGCCCACCTCACTGACAAAAGGCAAAGGAGGAAAAACCCAACACCCAACCCCAACCAACCAATTTTCCCCTGCAGCCGCTGCAACCGTGTCTGCCTGTCCCGCATCGGACTTGTCAGCCACAAACGAGCCTGCAGCTGACGTGGACTTTTACCCCCTCCATAAATCTTCGTCCGCGAAGCCAAGCCAAAGAAAGAAGGAGTCGCTCATGTGCAGATAAGAAAAAAAGAGGCGCTTTAAAAAAAATATCCAGAAGCTGACAGCTCTGGGGGAGAACCTAGTGAAGAATTAATAGAGGTAGAAGCTGAATCGGACTCAGAACAAGGATTCAGAGAAGTTGGCAAGGAAACTATACTACTGGCTTCGGAGGTTAAAATGTACATAGGCAATTTGCAATAGTCTTTGGAATAATCTCTGCAAAAGACTCCTAAAATTATATCTTATAAAGTGACAGAAACCAGAGATGTGACTGTCCAGATGCAGAGTACTTGAAGCAAGTGGATAAAGGACTAGAAGTTATGGAAAGAAGAATAAAAGGAAATGAATTTGAAATACAGCAATTAATGGATCAAGTAAAAGATCTGCAAGCAGAATCAAAAGTAATGAAGGAACAATTTAGTCAGAACTTGGATACTTTGGAAAACTATAGTAGAAGACATAACATTAAAATCGTGGGGCTGAGAGAAGGTAATTGAATGTCATCATATGAAGAAATTTTTACAAAGTTGGATACCACAAGTATTGGGAATGGAAGAATTTAAAAGAGACAATGAAATCGAGAGAGCACACAGAGCTTTAAGACCAAAACCACAAGAAGGTCAAAACCCTTGTCCAATATTGGTCAATTTTCTTCGCTACGAGGTGAGCGAGAAAGTGTTGGAACTAGCAGCGTGCTGTGTATCCACTCACACAATTAAGACTCGGGGACTTGATACTTTCTCATCCTTTACTTCTATTAGACTAACATGGCTACTGACACACAGGGTTATATGTATGGAAGGGTGACATCATGATGTGGGCATCATAATGTCCAGCAGAGGGCAACACTCTTCCCCCCCGCCCGTCCGCCCACCGTGCCGTAAATGCTGACTAGGCCCCTTCGAACTAATATGATTACATCAGGCCCAGGACTACAAATGAGAATTAAAAACTTCTCATGAGTAATTATAATTATAAAATGGAAAATATTAAATAATAATCAGGGCACATAGTCCTTAAAGCATTCCAGGTAGTTTTCTTTCTCTTTTGGACCGCCTCGGTGTGGTTTACTGTGCTGGTCTTGTAGATGGGTGGGTGGTTGAGACGGTGGTGACCTGCCTACCTTTACTGACATTTGGCGGCGACTGCCCATCTTCGCTGCCCTCCTGGCTGCGTGTCTCAGTTACTGGACTCCTCACTGGACTGCTCAGCTCCGCGACCATCTCTGCCCCCCCCATTCACTCTGCCTGAGGGGTGGGACAGTCGGGGCAGGCCACGGCAGGACTGGTTCCACCTCCGCCAGTTCATGAGGCAGTTCATGGACCTTAGTCAGTCAATGCTCGTAATTGGTCAATGTATCGCTTCCACAATCTGACCCCCACTAGAACAGAGTATGAACAGGGGCTCAATTTTTGTAAGATTACTCCTACTCCCCTGAGTCTTTATATTGTCTATAATCTTGTACCAGAACTCTCTCGCTCACTTCCAATGTTCTAGGTGAGGTATGTGGCAATGCTGTTTTTTGCAATCGGATACCCAGATCTGGATAAACTATGGACAGCCTGGTCTGCAGGTTGCAGCCAAACATTAGTTCTACCGGGGTGCATTTTGTGGTAGAATGCGGCGTGTTTCTGTTTCCCAAAAGGAAATCTGCGATTTTCTGTGTCCAGGAGGCATTTAGAAGTTTAATGGTTTTCATTGCTTTTTTGAATGTTTGTACAAAATGTTCTGCCTCCCCATTAGTTCTTGGGTGAAAGGGTGCGGACAAAATATGTCTGATATTGTGGTCGCGCATAAATTTAAAAAAATGTTCTGATGTAAATTGAGGCTCATTGTCCGTAACTTATTCGAGGCAATTCATAAATGGCAAAAATAGCTTACACAGTCCATTGTGGGATCTGCTTTGATATTTTTCAGCTGTGAAACTACTTGCCATTTGGTGTGTGCGTCCACAGCTATTAGGCAAGTCTTGCCCATGAATGGTCCAGTGAAGTCTACATGAATCCGATGCCAGGGTTTGGATGGCCATTTCCATGGGCTAGCTTTGGCTTGTGGGATTTTTGGCTGCATTGACTGACATATTTTGCATTCTCTTATGTTGTTTTGATGTCTCTGTCTATGGAGGGCCACCAGACCTGCATCCAGACCTGTGCCTTCATTTGTACCATTCCCAGATGGTTGTGGTGTAGTTCTGATAGCATGGTAGTTTGCCATTTGGCTGGAATAATTGTACGGGTACCCAATAGTAAACATCTTTCTTCATGTGTGGTAAGGTTTTAGATCTTCTGGAATGACTTCAGATTTGGACCACCCATTAAGGATGAAGTCTAGGATCTTGCTTAATGTTGCCACTTTTTGGGTCTCCTTTGCGATCATCTGGCTCATGATGATGACATCATCTAGGTAAAACCCAACTGAGAGTCCATGTAGTAATTTGTCCATTGTTGCTTGAAAAAAAATTGCAGGTGCTACTGAAATTCCGTAAGGCATATGTGTATAGGTGAATAGTCCAAGATGGATATTGATTGTCACAGATTCCCTTGATTTTTTTGTTTGTCCATTCGATCTGTTGATATGCTTGTGACAAATCTAGTTTTGTGAATTTTTGCCCTCCATTTAGTGCTTGGAACAATTCTTCTGCCTTGGGCATGGGGTGTTTGGGTATTTTGAGTGATGGATTG
Organism: Narcine bancroftii; assembly: GCF_036971445.1. Classification (NCBI taxonomy): domain Eukaryota; kingdom Metazoa; phylum Chordata; class Chondrichthyes; order Torpediniformes; family Narcinidae; genus Narcine; species Narcine bancroftii. The sequence continues at coordinate 412,165,102 of NC_091469.1, forward strand.
ATGGTGATTTTGTAATTGCCGCAAATGAGAATCTCATCATTTGCTTCTTGTACGGGTACGATGGGCGCTGCCCAATCGCTGAATTGTATTGGTTCTAATATGCTTTCATATTTTAGTCTGTTTAATTCAGCCTCAATTTTTCCTTTCATAGCAAATGGGACTATTCTGGCTTTGAAGAATTTTTGTTCTGCGATATCTTTTTATTGCAGTTTGGCTCAAACACCTTTGATTTTCCCCAATTCTTGTTGGAAAACCACTGCATGGTTGTTGAGGATTTGGTTGAGTTCTGGCTGGGAGGTGTCCATGTAGCTTACATTTAGTATTGAACTGATTTCCAGCCAGTCTAGGGGAATGTGTTGAAGTGAGTTTCTTCCGAAGAGTGCTGGTCCCTGGGTATCTACTTGGTAGACAGAGTGTTTTTGGTTGCTGATTTTTCTATTGTACTTGGACCGTACTTTTTTGAAACACTTTGATTCTGTCTCCTGTAATAGATCTTAGGGTTATTTCTTATTTTTCAAACTGGTAGGCATGGTAGCAAGCATTCCTTTACATTTAACGGCATTAGGGACACCTCTGCCACTGTGTCTAACTCTATCTTCAGGGGGGGTGTTCATTTAATTTTAGCTGTACAAAGATTGCTGAGTTTCCTCCATTTATTCCTCGATGTGTAATGTCTCAGGAGCTGAAATTTCAGGAGCTTGAAGGTCAGCCGTTGGGCTGTAATCATCATTGTTGCTAGGTTGCCTCTCTCTCTCTCTCTGCAATTGCTTTGACTTTAGCTGCCGTTTTATTTGTAGGCCACCTGCGCTTTAGAAGCAGACATTTAGCTTTCATATGTCTTTCTGACTTGCAATGATTCCATTTAGAATTTTTGAAGGAACATTTTTCTGGTCGGTGGTTGTATTTCCCTCAACAGAAGCACTGTTGGTGGGAAGACCTTCCGACCAGTAGGTCTAGTTGACCCATATCTGCCATTTCAGAGCTGCAGGCAGTTCTGTATATCATCTGTAATGTTACGCCTTCATCCATTGCCAATAATTTTTGCCTTGCTTAGTGATTTGCCAGCCCATCACTAATCTATCTCGCGGTGCCTGATTTAGAAACTGCTCGAAATATCAGTGCTCCGCCAGTTTGCACAAAAATGCCAGGTATTCACTTACTGTTTCTCCTGGTCCTTGTCTCATTTCATAGAATTGTTGCCTTTCTGCCATAACTGGTGGTTTTGGGCTTAAATAGTTCCTTAGAGCTGTGCATAATTCGTTGAATGTATTCATCCCTGGATCCTCTGGGGACAGCAAGATCTTAAGGAGGTCGAATGTTTTGCTACCCATTATACTGAGGTTTACTGGACCTTCCATAATATTGTGGGCTATGCAGTAGTGGTTAAACCATTCTACGTAGTTATCCCAACTTTCTTCTACTTTGTTGAATTCCCTGAACTTTCCATCTGTCATCTTGGCGCGCTTTCATCTTGATCTTTTGGTGGAAACTTGTTGGGGTTGTTAGATAGTGTAACAATAGGCTTTTTCAGGTGCATTCTCTGCTAAGAATCCGCCTAAAGAAGCAGAAGCGTCCCTTTAAATTTCAGTTCAGGTGGCAGCATTGAAAGTGCCGCGCTGGCCATCTGAAAGGATAGCTGTGCCAGGATGCGCATCTGAGCGCATTCCGGCTCTTGTCTCTTGGGCTGTCAATTCAGGATGGCTGGCTGTCAGCTGGGACAGCCAGCGTGGGGACATCCCCACACTGATCCCACTGTTCCACTCTCTCCCCACTCACGGGGCTGGAGCGGCTGGCAAGGGAGGAGGCTGGAGTAACGGCGGGGGAAAACAAGGGCCAGCAGATGAGTACGGTGCTGGAGTCGGGCACTGGCATTGTTTCGGCCAGCCCCTGCTGGCCACTCCAACCTCCTTCTCTCCCGCCGGCCACTCTAGCCCTGCAGTCCCCACGCTGACAGCCCAGCCAGCTGCCCCTGCCCAAAAGTCCTGCGCCGGGGGCAGGGGCAGCTGGGAGAGGAGCTGTCAGACGCTCGCCAGCTGACTGTCATCCCTAATGCAGCCGCTTTTAGGCAGCTGCATTCAAATGGCTGGGGAGGCCACTGTGCTGCGGTGATTACCCCTCTTGGAGGAGGGTTACAATGTTCACCTTGCAAGCACCTCCTGCACATTCACGTGACCTCCCAACAGCCGCATATTGCCAAAATATGCGGCTTTACAAGCGGGGCAATTGGCCACCTGAAAGTGCCGATGATTATTATTATTTGTGGAGAATTTATAAGATTTAGAGTAGGTCACATACATTCACACATTTTGAAACAGATCTTATTTGAAGAATTCACATTGCAAGATCTCTGGAGAATGTAAGCACCTTTCACAAGTAGGTGTTAATTGAACTGATGGCATAAAATGCTTGACCATTATTGTCTTGCTGGAGTCATGCTGTCTATCAGTACCCTTTCTGCAAGTGCTCACAGAAAAGTCAATTCTGTTTACCTAAGATAACAACTTGAGAAGAAGAAAGATCTCCTGTTGTTTCTGCTGCTGGCAGACTGGAAGACAGCAAATGTCATGCCACTTTTTAAGAAGGGATGTAGGCAGAAGACTGGAAATTATCAGCCAATTAGCTTGACATCTGTAGTTGGAAAAATGCTTGAAGCCATCATTAAAGATGAAATAGTGAAACTTTTGGAATGTAAGGGTTCAATCAGGCAGACACAGTATGGTTTTAGAAAGGGAAGATCTTGTTTGACAAACTTGTTAGGATTCTTTGAGGATATAATGGGTACGGTGGATAGAGGGGAACAGGTTGATGTTTTATATTTGGATTTCCAGAATGCGTTTGATAAGGTACTGCACAAGAGACTTATCAGTAAGTTACAGGAAAGTGGAGTCTGGAGAAGTATATTGGCATGGATCCAAAATTGGTTGTCTGACAGGAGGCAGAGAGTTGGAATAAGTGGGAGTTTTTCAGGTTGGCAGAGAGTGGTAAGTCGGGTGCCGCAGGGGTCGGTGCTAGGCCCACAACTGTTCATCATTTACGTTGATGACTTGGAGGAGGGGGCAAAATGTGGTGTAGCCAAGTTTGCGGATGACACCAAATTGAGTGGAAGAGCAAATTGTCATGAGGATGTGGAGAGTCTACAGAGGGATATAGTTAAACTGGATGAGTGGGCAAAGGTCTGGCAGATGGAGTACAATGTTAGTAAATGTGAGGTTATCCACTTTGGCAAGAAAAATAAAAGAGCTGAATATTATTTAAAGGGTGAAGATCTACAGCATGCTGTTGTGCAGAGGGACTTGGGAGTGCTTGTGCATGAATTGCAAAAAGTTAGGTTGCAGGTGCAGCAGGTTATTAAGAAGGCAAATGGAATGTTGGCCTTCATCGCTAGAGGAATTGAATTCAGGAGTAGGGAGGTAATGTTGCAACTGTATAAGGTACTGGTGAGACCGCACCTGGAATACTGTATCCAGTTCTGGTCTCCTTATTTGAAGAAGGATATACTGGCTTTGGAGACGGTCCAGAGGAGGTTTACTAGGTTGATCCCTGGGATGAAGGGGTTGACTTATGATGAAAGATTAAATCGTCTAGGATTGTATTCGCTCGATTTCAGAAGAATGAGAGGAGATCTTATAGAAACACATAGGATTATGAAGGATATGGATAGGATAGATGTAGGAAGGTTTTTTGAGCTGGCCGGGGAAACTAAAATGAGAGGACACAGTCTCAAGATTCGGGGGAGTAGATTTAGGACAGAGATGAGGAAAAATATTTTTTCCCAGAGAGTAGTGAATGTTGGGAATTATCTATCCAGGGAAGTGGTTGAGGCTGCTTCATTAAACGTATTTAAAATTCGGTTAGATAAATTTTTACATGATAGAGGAATTAGGGGATATGGGGAGAAGGCAGGTAGGTGGAGTTAGGTCATAAATTAGATCAGCCATGAACTCATTGAATGGCAGAGCAGGTTCGATGGGCCATTTTTGGCCTATTCCTGTTCCTACTTCTTATGTTCCTAAGGTGGGGGTTTTGCAAGACATGAGTCACTTGCTCTCTTTGGAGTGGCAGTAGGAAAAGAGAGAGAGTTGCGTAAACAGCTCAGTCAGTCAGTCAATGTGTGGGACACTGACAAGTAACTGAAAAGTGAAATCCAGGGAGAACTGTTTGGAACTGATGAAAGCAAGTTCCAGAGCAGTAGATGGCTGGAAGTGCTATCTGTCTGATGTTTCTCTTGAAAAAGAGAACCTCTTTTCAATCTTCTTCAGCATGATGCTGAACCAAGCCATGAAAGACCTCAACAATGAAGACGCTGTTTACATCCGGTACCGCACGGATGGCAGTCTCTTCAATCTGAGGCGCCTGCAAGCTCACACCAAGACACAAGAAAAACTTGTCCGTGAACTACTCTTTGCAGACGATGCCGCTTTAGTTGCCCATTCAGAGCCAGCTCTTCAGTGCTTGACGTCCTGTTTTGCGGAAACTGCCAAAATGTTTGGCCTGGAAGTCAGCCTGAAGAAAACTGAGGTCCTCCATCAGCCAGCTCCCCACCATGACTACCAGCCCCCCCACATCTCCATCGGGCACACAAAACTCAAAACGGTCAACCAGTTTACCTATCTCGGCTGCACCATTTCATCAGATGCAAGGATCGACAACGAGATAGACAACAGACTCGCCAAGGCAAATAGCGCCTTTGGAAGACTACACAAAAGAGTCTGGAAAAACAACCAACTGAAAAACCTCACAAAGATAAGCGTAGAGAGCCGTTGTCATACCCACACTCCTGTTCAGCTCCGAATCATGGGTCCTCTACCGGCATCACCTACGGCTCCTAGAATGCTTCCACCAGCGTTGTCTCCGCTCCATCCTCAACATTCATTGGAGCGCTTTCATCCCTAACATCGAAGTACTCGAGATGGCAGAGGTCGACAGCATCGAGTCCACGCTGCTGAAGATCCAGCTGCGCTGGGTGGGTCACGTCTCCAGAATGGAGGACCATCGCCTTCCCAAGATCATGTTATATGGCGAGCTCTCCACTGGCCACCGTGACAGAGGTGCACCAAAGAAAAGGTACAAGGACTGCCTAAAGAAATCTCTTGGTGCCTGCCACATTGACCACTGCCAGTGGGCTGATATCGCCTCAAACCATGCATCTTGGCGCCTCACAGTTTGGTGGGCAGCAACCTCCTTTGAAGAAGACCACAGAGCCCACCACACTGACAAAAGGCAAAGGAGGAAAAGTTAAGTATAGATTTGTTAATGTTTGATTCTATTTTCATGTTTGAAGTTGATAAAAAATAACTTGCTTTGAAAGTCACTTGTCTTGGTGATTGTCTATTGCTGCTGGGTGTTGGGGTCCTTTGGGCTCGTATCAGTAGTCGTTTTCTACCTTTCTGCTGTTTTCTTTCTCATGGTTGGTGCATGAAGTATGTGGAAGGTTCATTTCGTTCCTCGTCGCCACTGTTGTGTATGCACTCACATAATTAAGACTCGAAGACGTGATGCTTTCTCTTCTTTTACTTCTTATAGACTAACACAGCTACTGACAACAAAGAGTTATATATATATATATGGAAGGGTGACATCATGATCAGCAATGAAAACAAGATTTTTTTCTATCTGGATATGTTTTGAATTGCTGAAAAAGAGAAAGAAAATTAACATGGTTAAAATGTACTGTGGAACAAAGGTTATGCATTTGTTTTGAGGTATCCTGCTGTATTAAAAATTTTCTTTGATGATGAGCTTAAATTTTTTTCAGATCCCAATGAAGCCAAAGTTTTTGCTGAATCTTTGTCTGCTAAGGTGTGAAGTAAGAGGTAGAGAGGTTTATTGATTGGCCTGATGTTAAAGCTGGAAGATTATAATGTTTATTTGACTTTTCCTAAAATTATAAAGGCAAGGAGTTAAGACAAGGTTTATAGGTAGTTAAGTAAATGACAAGACATGTGTAGATGTTAGCTAGCATAAGATTCAGGGAGGCAAGGGGAATGTTTTCTGGCTGCCATCGAATCATGCCGTAGGTTTGGTTACCACTCCAATAAATAAGGGAGATAAAAAGGGTACTTAGAAAACCCAAAAAAAGGCACACATTTTCAATCTTGTCTTGTTTCCTAACTTTTCTATTTTCTAAACATTTATTTGTATAATAGACCCAATTAATTATAATGCCTATGTTAGAGGGTGATTTGGAAGATGAAGGTTGGATGAATAGGCAATTAATTTGATTAAAAATGATTAGAAAGATTAACTTTGAGTTTTAATGTAATGGGATAAGAAAATTCAAATAGAACATAAAAAATATTGGTATTTATGAAAAAGAGTATCAATATAGCTATTAACGAGAAACATGTAGTGGAGAAAGAAATAGATAAACTACAAAGAAATTGGGTAGGTAAAGTAGTGGCAGCTTCATTCAATTCAAAAGCTCAGGGAGTTGCACTATTGATAAATAAAAATCCATACCAATAAAAATTTTAAATGTAGAAAAAGACCCAGCAGGAAGATACGTTTTGAAAGAATGTCAAATATACTCAGAAAATTGGACCTTGTTGAACCTAGGTGCTCCAAATGTAGAAGATAATAAATTTTTGCAAGATGTTTTCATAGAACTGTCAAATACCATTGATAAGATTTTGATGGGAGGAAATTTTAATTTGACATTAAATTTTAAAATGGACAGATCGAGAAAATGTACAGGAGAGTAAAGTGTCTAAAGAAGTAAAAGAATTAATGGCAGACATGGGATTGATAAATATTTGGAGAAAAATGCATATGAATGATAGAGATTATTCATTTTATTCCTTTTGCCAGAAGACATATTCACGAATTGACATGTTTTTACTGGAAGGTCAAGTTCAATCCAGAGTTCAACAGGTGGAATATCTGGCACATACTATCTCGGACCATTCTCCTTTATTATTGTCAATAGTATGTGAAGACAAAAAATTTAGTGGCTACAGGTAAAGATTAAATAAGGTATTGTTGAAAAGGAAAGATTTTTGTGATTTTGTAAGAAAACAAATCAAGTTTTTTTAATGGAAAATAATAGATTCAGTAAAGAATAAATTTGTTAAATAGGATACTTTAAAGACATATTTCAGAGGAGTATTTAAATGTGGATCAATTAGAAAAAGAAATAACTGATTTAGAAAAAACAATACAAATATGTCCAAATAAGGAAAAGAGGAAACTAATGGAAACTAAAAAGTTCAAGCTGAATATGATACAACCATACAGAGTTGAAAGAGCTATTACACAAACTAAACAAAGGTATTATGAACTGGGAGAAAGAGCTCACAAAGTGTTAGCATGTCAGTTAAAGAAAGTACAGGTATCTTGGACTATAATAGCAATGAAAGACAAAAATGGTCAGATGGTTTACGTCGAAGGAAATAAATGAACATTTTAGAGACTTTAATGATAAATTACACGTCGGAGTTCAAACAAGATGAAATTAAAATTGAGCAATATTTGTAACAAATTCAATTACCAAATATGTGCGAAGAGGAGAAGAAAGAATTATCTAATTCCTTTGTTGAAGATGAAGTGTATGATGTTTTGAAAACATTGCAAAATAATAAAGCACCAGGAGAAAGAGGTTTCCCAGTGGAATTTTATAAAAGGTTTAAGGAATCGTTGCTGCCAACTTTTAAAGGGATATTAGATCAAATGAGAGAAGTAACCGATGTACTAGAATCTTTTAAGATGGCATTGATAAAAGTAATACCAAAAAATGGGAAAAACCCACTACAAGCAGCTTCACATAGACCAATATCTTTGTTAAACATAGATGATAAAACTGTATCCAAATTGTGGGCCAATCATTTGGTTAAGATACTTCCAAAATTAATCAATATGAACCAGACGGAGTTTATTACAAAAAGAAAGACGACTGATAATATAGTGAGATATCTAAGTTTGATAAACATAACTCAAAAAAGGAAAGTTCCAGCGGTAGCAGTTACTTTAGATGCAGAAAAATATTTGATAGATTAGAATGGAACTTTTTACTTAAGGTGTTATATAAGTTTGGATTTTCTGAGATATTTATGAAAGGAAATAAAAGCATTGTATAATGAACCATAGATGAAAGTAGTAGTTAATGGTCAAATGTTGAGCTTAATTAGATTAGAAAGGTCTTCTAGGCACGGTTGCCAATTTCACCATTTTTATTTGCATTGGAAATAGAATCGTTAGCTGAAATGATTCGAGGAGAGGAGGAAATTACTGGTTTTGAGATAGGAGATAAAGTTCATAAAATTAGTCTTTTTATGTTATAGTATATTTGACTAAACCATAAATTTCATTCAATAGATTAAATGAAAGATTAACAGAATATGGATTTGTATTAGGATACAGGGTTAATGTGAATAAAAGTGAAATGATGCTGTTAGTTAATGCAAACTATACACAATGTAAAAATTCAGCAAAATTGAAATGGCAAAATGACATGGTTAAATATTTGGGGATAATGGTAAGTAAACAACTGACCAATTTGTATAAATTAAATTATTTACCACTTTTAAAAAGATTAGAGGAGGACTTAAAAAGATTGGAAGGAATTACCAATAACATTAATAGGGTGTGTGAAACGTGCTGAAATGAATATTTTTCATAGAATTCAATAGTAATTTCAAACATTACCAATTCAGGTGCTGAAATGTTTTTTAGATGATTAAATAAGAGTATTAGAGAGTTTTTTTATGGAGAGGAAAATTAGCAAGGAATAGTATGGAAAAGTTAACATGGAAAAATGATCAAGGAGGTTTGAGATACCCAAATTTTAAAAATTATTATAAAGGCCACTCAATTGGGATTTTTTTTGTCTTCTTGGTATCAAAGAAGGGGAAAAGTACCTTGGGTAGATATTGAGTTGAAAAATATAGGTGAAGAAAGTCTGACCAAATACTGTATAAATGGAACAATGAAATTCTTAAAAGTAGAAAAGAAATACCAATTTTAAAACATTTGTTTTGATTATGGCATGGGATACATGTAGAAAGAGGTACAAGAAATTATCAGTTGGCTCATTTGACTAAGACAAAATCAATTTCTTCTATTGACAATGAATAATTTTTTATTTGACATTTGGAATGAAAAAGGTATACAGAAAATTCAAGATTGTTTCAGAGATTCAGTTTTGTGACATTTGATCTATTAAAGGATAAATATGGGATATTGCAAAATACAATATTTGTACCTTATCAATTAAGATCAATTTGAAGAGGAAAATAGGAACAGATTTGAGACTCCCAGAGCAGAGTCAATTTGAATATGTTATAACAGATACTTTTATCATTTGAAGGTTTATAACTACTATGTATAATAAATTACAAGAAAAAAAGGAGAAAAAAGATTTGTATAAAAACTAAAATGAAATGGGAGCAGGACTTAAATATACAAATTCAAGAAGAAATATGGATGAAATTATGTAGAGACAGTGTAACTACTAATACAATTAAGGTTAGATATCAAAGGGTTCAAATATTTTTTTTAGATCAAATATACAAGTTGAATAAAATTAATCCAAATTTTTCTACTCAGTGTTTTAGATTTTAAAAAAGAGGTTGGTATTTTTTTTTTAACATTCAGTATGATTGTGTGAAAAGGTAAAAAGAGTTTTGGAAAGAATTGTGTTGTGTCAGTAAAGATATTAAAAGTAAAGGTTAAATTAGATCCAAGAATCTTTTTGTTGGGTAAAAAAATAAAGATATTAAATTGGGGTTAAACAGTTATAAAAAGAGATTTTTGAGTTTAGCAATAGCAGTAGCGAAAAAGTGGAAAGTAATATAAAAATAGAAGAATGGTTTAATGAAATAAAATATTGTCTCCCATTAGATAAACATTACATGAGAGATGATTATGACATATTTTATTGGAGCCTTATATGAGATTTATGGATATAGATTAATCCAGACCTTCTAATCCAACTCCCCCCTTGAAAATATGGTATTGACATCAAAATATTTGGGGTATTATAAATTTAATTATAAGCCTTACTACAAATGAGCTCTTTCTTCATTTTACTATCTTTTTCTTTTTCTTATTTGTGGGGGTTATGGAAGGTAGAGGGGAAATTGAAAATTATTTAGTACCTATTGTTTAATGATATTGCAAACTAATTTGAAATGTATATAAGATATTAATAAATAAAATTTTCAAATAATTTCCTTTGTAATAATAACTCCTTCATCCCAGGAATCAACCTTATGAGTCTTCTCTGCATTGTCTTCAATGAAAACAGACCATTTATTAAATATTGGGACCATAACTACGGCCAGCACTCCTTGTATAGTTTCAACAGCACCCTGCAAAGTTGCATCAAAACTTGCCTAATATTATACTTCATACACCTAGCAATAAACGACTATAGTAACTACCCTTGATTACTTGCTGTACCTGCTTGCCAACTCTTTACGTCTCATGCACTAAGACCCCCTAAATTCCTAACATTTTGTAGTCACACTCTATCTAAATGCAGGAAACTGCCACGTTGCTATTGCTGTTTGGTTAAAGGAAACCTGTAATTACAAAATTCGCAAATGGATAGAAATAAAATTTCCCATTTGAATTTATATGAAAAAGATGTAAATACATTAATGCATGTAGAAATGATGATACAACTTTGTGATCCGCCTACTTTCTGGGACGCCACCCAACCTGTAACATGTTGATCACTTGTAATAATTTACATTTTTGTTCTTTTTTCCCTACGTGGAGAACACATTTTCCCACGTTATCTTCTGACTGCCAATTTCTTTCTCTCTTTCTTTGGCTTGGCTTCGCGGACGAAGATTTATGGAGGGGGTAAAAAGTCCACGTCAGCTGCAGGCTCGTTTGTGGCTGACAAGTCCGATGCGGGACAGGCAGACACGATTGCAGCGGTTGCAGGGGAAAATTGGTTGGTTGGGGTTGGGTTTTTCCTCCTTTGCCTTTTGTCAGTGAGGTGGGCTCTGCGGTCTTCTTCAAAGGAGGTTGCTGCCCGCCAAACTGTGAGGCGCCAAGATGCACGGTTTGAGGCGTTATCAGCCCACTGGCGGTGGTCAATGTGGCAGGCACCAAGAGATTTCTTTAGGCAGTCCTTGTACCTTTTCTTTGGTGCACCTCTGTCACGGTGGCCAGTGGAGAGCTCGCCATATAACACGATCTTGGGAAGGCGATGGTCCTCCATTCTGGAGACGTGACCCATCCAGCGCAGCTGGATCTTCAGCAGCGTGGACTCGATGCTGTCGACCTCTGCCATCTCGAGTACTTCGACGTTAGGGGTGTAAGCGCTCCAATGGATGTTGAGGATGGAGCGGAGACAACGCTGGTGGAAGCGTTCTAGGAGCCGTAGGTGGTGCCGGTAGAGGACCCATGATTCGGAGCTGAACAGGAGTGTGGGTATGACAACGGCTCTGTATACGCTTATCTTTGTGAGGTTTTTCAGTTGGTTGTTTTTCCAGACTCTTTTGTGTAGTCTTCCAAAGGCGCTATTTGCCTTGGCGAGTCTGTTGTCTATCTCATTGTCGATCCTTGCCCACGTTATCTTCTGACTGCCAATTTCTTTCTAAATCATTAAAAAATACTCTACATAATCTAACTTTTGTTTTTATCCTCCTGACCATTTGCTTCTCTAGTACACTACACAAAACATTGATGAAGCGTGTTTTGGAATGATTACACAAGATTAATAAGTTTGAACCACAAATAATTAAAGGAGTTACACTACACAAAACATATTGATGAAACGTGTTTTCAAATGATTACACAGATTAATAAGTTTGAACAACAAATAATTAAAGGAGTAGACTATTTTAAAATGAAAACTAAATATAAAATTCTAATTTATATTTACAGTAACCCCTTCTATCACCCCAAGGTATTGATCGATGAGTCAATAATACTGTAAAAACACAAAACTGAAAAAACTCAGCAGGTCCAATAGTGTCCTTTACATAGCAAAGGTAAAAATACATAACTGATGTTTCAGGCTAGAGCCTTTCATCATGGTATTAAAAAATGTCATCAGTATCTGAACAAAAGAGTAGGTGGGAAGAGGTACGGTTGTAAAGGCTGGAGGTGATAGGTGGAGAAGGGAGGGAGGGAACAGCAGTTATCAAAGGGATGGGGTGGGCTAGATGGACAGAGGGAGAAGGGAGGGAAGAGAACTGGAAAGAGGAAGGAAAGGATGGAGGGGAAAGAGGGTAGCAGGTTAGCAGAAACTGAAAAAGTCGATGTTAACGTCATCTGGTTGGAGAATGCTCAGACAGAAAATCATGTGTTGTTCCTCCAATTTGCGGGTGGAATAGTACTCAAGGCAATGGACAGACGTGAGAATGGGAGTGTGACACAGAACTGAAATGGTTGGCAACTGTGAGGTCTCTGTCACTGGTGCAGACAGAGACCTCCCAGTACCTTTGCTCTATCTGCCAATGCTTGAAGTGCTCAGCAATCAGGCTGCATCACTGAGGGAAAAAAGAGACAGATAACATTTCAGGTCAAAGGCTCTTCATTAGAACTGGATATGAAAAAAGTGGCATATTTTCAACTGCAGAGAGGGGAGATGCAGAGAGAGAAGTATTCAAGATTAAATTTTTATTATAGTAATAAAACAGTGTCGTATTACATGAAATTTCTTCTTGCATGTTGCAAGGCCAACAGATTCGCCACTGGCAGGAATTGCCTAAGCGCATCTTACAGTCAGACTTACAATCAGAGAGGGAGAAGCAAGAAAGTCTCCCAGTGGCCATAGATTCTCCTCCAGTACTTCCTCAGCCCCCTGTAGCCACAGAGTCCAGACCAAACCATTGGGGAACCTGAGCTCCGATCTGAACATCTGACACAGTCAGGGGCCCTTCAGTGGCCTCGACACCTCCTCGCATCCCGGTTCCGATACCTGATACCCCTCCAGCCAATTTGAGCCAGTCTCCAGCAGTCCACAGCCCAGCACGAGTCTCTCAATAGCAGTCTCCAGCAGCCCACAGCTTCCACGGGTTTCTCACCTCAAGTTACCAGCAGCCTGCCGGATGCACTGGTCCCTCTGCTGCAGAGTCTCCTCACTGGTCCGCCGCTGTGGTCATCATCCCCGTGGGTTGTCCTCTCTACTTCTCCTCCTCAGATGGTGCACAATCGTCCCGCCCTCTGGTGCCCTGCTCCAATCCTCTGCTTCCCTGGAGTTTGCAGTCCCTCGTGGCTGTTGCTGATTAATAGGTTCCGCCATCTTGGGCGCAGACTGCAGGATTTCAACTAAAACCACCGTTGTCTCAAACAATGGGCTGTTCAAAGCCCATGCTGAGCTGATGGCAGTCAATCAGGTGGTTGGACCTGTAGGAGCACTACATTTCCACTCCCTATGGGTCCACACAAGTGGCAGTGCTGCTGCTACAGCGGCTCCGGCAGTCCCACCATAGCGCGCAGCCGAAGTTGTGAAGGTGACAATTACTATAAAAATGTTCAGGAATAAAGAAATATAGAGAGAGATACAGCCATTAGACAGGAACTTGCTGTTTGTAAGTAAAGAGATGGCTGGTGTGTGAAGCTCAGGACCAATGTGTTCCTATTGGTGTGAAGAACAAGATGACACGATTATGGAAAGATGGCGGTGGGGGGGGGGGGGGGGGGAGAAGAGCATGGCTGTGAATGAGAGTGACAGGTGACTGGAAGCTCAGAGATGACCTTGCAAACTGAACAGAGATGTTTTGCTACATGGTCACTCAAACTACTGTTACGAGCCCAAAGGACCCCAAAACCCAGCAGCAATAGACATTCACCAAGACAAGTGACTTTCAAAACAAGTTATTTTTTATCAACTTCAAACATGAAAATAGAATCAAACATTAACTTAACTCTATACTTAACTGACCCAAATTATCCCCTTCTAATTCTAAGCACATATGTATGCAATGTGTGTGTAAATTCAAGAAAAGTTCTTTGGTTCATAGTTCAATCTCACTTCTCCTTCCAAGTTCTCTGGTTGCAGACAATCACCATACTGAGCATAGAATTTAACATGTATAAAGTTCACCAGGCTTGGTGCTTGAAAGGTAAATGTTTACCGCTCAGGAAGGTTCTTGTAGGGTTTGCAGAGAGAGATATTCGTTGCTCCAGGATTTCCACAACTGAGGTACCACCACTAGTCACCTCAGGGTCTTGCTGATGAAACTTACACCATCAGGGGCTTCTAGATGGTAACCTCTTTCTTCAAGCTACCACAGAGTTTCATTCCTTCCTCTATTTCAAGAGAAACATCAGACAGATAGCACTTCCAGCCATCTACTGCTCTGGAACTTGCTTTTATCAGTTCCAAACAGTTCTCCCTAGATTGCACTTTTCAGTTACTTGTCAGTGTCCCACACATTGACTGCCTCTCTGAGCTGTTAACTCAACTCTCTCTCTTTTCCCACTACCACTCCAAAGAGAGCATGTGACTCATGTTTTGCAAAACCCCCACCTTCCTGCGCAAAACAACAGGAGTTATTTCTTCTGCTCCCATCTGTTGTTAGATAAACAAAATCCAGGTATGACCTTTCTGTGAGCACTTTGCAAGACACATGACTCCAGCAAGACAATGGTCAAGCATTTTATGACATCAGTTCAATTAACACCTACTTGTGAAAGGTGCTTACATTCTCCAGAGATCTCCTGCAATATGAATTCTTCAGTCTTTCAAATAAGAGGTTTTAAAATGTGTGTATGTATGTGACCTATTCTAAATCTTATAAATTCTCCCTAAATATTAATATGTTACACTACATTTGGTGTCTCCATTACAATGCACCAATTGAAGGTGCAAGTGAATCACTACTTGACCTGGAAGGACTGTTTGGGTTTGTGAATGATGGGAATGAAAGAGATAAAAAAAAAGGGCAGGTATTATATTTCCATATTCCAAGAGGAAGTGCTATCAGAATTGTTGTGGATGGTAAAGATCGAGGATTAGACAAATAAGTCACAATAGGAGTAGCATCTTCGAATGCTGAAAGGGGAGAGGATTAAATCCAGTGTTTGCTGATGTAATTCCATTAGAGTTTGAAACTTTGGAGGGTCCACCATTTCACAAAATGATTGATAAATTGGAAGATATGGACTCAAAGAATCCTATCCAAGTTCTGACTGGCTCGCTGAGAGGAGTGGAGATGAGAGCCAAAGTGGGGAAAATGTCTCTCTTTATCATGTATTATTCAGTGTATAAGTTAAAATCACCAAGGACCATGTACAAGTGCTCTCACACCTAACTATTTGAAAAAGTTCACTGAAAATCTCTACTGGGGTCAGGCAGCTCCATAATTCTCTCTTCCTGTTGGTATGATGAGCCGAGTATTCCTCAGGAAATGATTGGTTCAATGATACAAATATATGCATACCTGGAAATATAGCAGAGTTCAACAAACATTCCCTGCTGTGGTCATAGGAACATCTGAGTTAATATACTTTGATTGAATTTAAAGGGATAAATCAATTTTAAGACATGCATTGGGTGAAATGTACTGAGATTAGCATGCAGAAGACAACAGGTATCCTGGGAGCTGCAGAAGATTTGGCAGGAAATTTAGGAGATATGGTTTTGGTATGAGGAATCAATTCTCATAAATGCTGTGAACTTGCAAAAAAAACATCCAAGATTTTATAAATGAGAAATACATCTAGTCTGTGCAATAAGAGGCCCACTGGACTAAAAATCACAGGAGATACATGAATAGAAACCACTGTAAGGTGTAGACTGAACTGACCAACAAAAAGTAGCCAATTTTCCAAAATTGTCTCAGCATCTCAGGAATTAGCCATTAGTCTTTAGGACGTTGCTGTCAATATTATGATTAGACTTTTCAACCCTAAACTAATATGAATGGATGGGGAAGCTCCATTCTTCTTTCACATTGGAAAAATTGATTCTCTTTCAGAGTTTTGGTGAAGGCTTAGGTGATGGTTACTGTTAAAAGTGGAAGGCATGGAATCCAGTAGAGAATGTACATAAGCCTACCTGAAGGGAAAATGAATAAGCAGCATCATAAAAGATCTAGGAAGATTAAAAAATTTAAATTTAGACATATAGCATGGTAACAAGCCCTTCCGGCTCATGAGCCTGTGCCCTCCAAATAGCCCAATTAACCTGCGACCCCCATACATTTTGAAGGATGGGAGGAATCCCATACAGACTTGGTGAGAAGGTACAAACTCTTTGCAGACAGTGCCAGATTTGAAACCGGGTCACAGGCACTGTAATAGCTTTGCGCTAATGGCTATGCTAACTGTACCACTCTTGGATTTTTGTTACTTCTTGTTCAGGGATAATATGGAATCAAAAATAATTGAACCTTTTACATTTCTGGACTTTAATAGAAGAAGGAATAAATCATTCATTGCCAGTAATATTAAGAATAAAACTCTGTTGCCTCAGACTCTTCTTCATCTGTCCAAAATAAAGCATTTTCTCCCCCTTCTATAAAAAAGTTCCATAAACTACTTCTGCATCACTAAAAGATGATTGAAAGGTTACTTTTCTCTTGCTCTAACTGCAAATGTTAATAGTTATTTATCTATAATAAATATCTTAGTTATTTAAATAACTATAAAATTATTTGAAGAAATTTATCATCTCTTTTTCTGTTTTTGCATATTGTGACAATTCAAGTTAAAAAAATGTGTTCATTGATGTATCTCACATATCTGTATAGCAATAAGAAATTTGGTGCATCTGTACCTTATATTATGCACAGGAAAATTACCTCTCACCTCAAACCATTTCACCCCAAATTTTCCAGCTTTAATTCTACTAAGTGCCCAATATTTTTCCATCATCTGTACCACTCTTGGATTTCTGTTACTTCTTGTTCAGGGATAATATGGAATCAAAAATAGGCAAAGTGTTACTCCTTCGCTGGAGGTGAGGTGCTTGAGGAAGTCGAATGTGGACAAACTGAACCGGCACTTGGACGGTTGATGGTTAGCCCGAAAGTCTACAGCCGGGTAAACAGGTGCTTTAAATGTTCTTTGTGGGACCTGGCGTCTGGGTTGGCAATGAGGATGTTGTCAAGGTACACGAAAATCCCCTCCAGGCCTCTTGCCACTATGCCCATGAGGTGCTGGATTGTTTGGGCTGTGTTTTCAGCCTGAATGGCATTCTCAGGAAATCAAAGAGGCCAAATGGGATGATTATGGCCGACTTCTGGACATCGTCCTAGTGCACTGGGATCTGGTGGTAGCCCTTCACTAGATCGACTTTAGAAAAAAATCTGGGCACCTTGGAGTTGTGCGGCAAAGTCCTGTATGTGTGGGATGGGTTATCTGTCTGGTACTGTTGCGTCATTGAGGCTACAGTAGTCTCCGCAGGGGCATCAACGTTCTTTGGGACCATGTGTAGAGGTGAAGCCCATGGGCCGTTGGAACGGCGGACAATCCCCAATTCCTCCATCATGGCAAACTCGGCCTTTGCTTGGAGGAGCTTATCTTGGGGCAGTCACTGTGCCCGTGCATACACAGGTAGTCTCAATGTGGTGTTGCACGCCATGTGCTGGTTCTGCATTGTGGAAGCTGGGGGCCAGTAGAGTGGGGAAGTTGCCGAGCAGTGTGGTGTACTCGCTTTGTTTGAGAATGTGGACTCCCAAAGGCTGGAAATTGTGTTGGCACAGTGTGAGGGAAAACCTGGAAGATGATGGCATCAACCAGCTAGCATCAGTTGAGGTCGACCAGGAGTTCGTTCGCCTGGAGGAAATCCACTCCTAGGAGAGCATGGCCTACTGAGGCGATAGTACAGTCCCACCTGAAAACTGCGTTCCCAGTGTGAATGGTCATGTAATGTGTCCCATAGAACGGGATTGTCGAACCATTGGCAACCTGTAGGGGTAGGCCTCTGGCATTGTTCTTCTGCTCAACTAAAGTGGGCAGATCTAGGCTGATTTCTGCATCAATGTCTGTCAGGAATTTCCGCAGGGCCTTCCGGTCACAAAATTAAAGCAGGCCTTTTCTGGTGCCAACCGCCAAAGGCACTAACA
This sequence comes from Narcine bancroftii, assembly GCF_036971445.1. Classification (NCBI taxonomy): domain Eukaryota; kingdom Metazoa; phylum Chordata; class Chondrichthyes; order Torpediniformes; family Narcinidae; genus Narcine; species Narcine bancroftii. The sequence goes on from NC_091469.1 coordinate 412,183,071, forward strand.
ACGGCTGGCTTGCTTGTTTCCCTGCATCGGACTGGATTTGCTGCCTGAAAAGCAGCAGCGCAGTGCGCACCGCCAGGCACTGCGGACCCAACAATGGTGATAGTAGCAGTAGCCTGCTGTTTTGTCACTACGGTCGCCGCATTGTGGCTGTACTCCTGCGATGGCCACCATGGGGGTGCATGAGGTGGCCGAGGTTTGTGCTGTTGCTCCCACTGCGCAAATGGGCTACACGTGATGGAGTCAGGTTGCGGAATGCAGAAGACCCGGTCTGCTTCTCTTGCCACGCGGTTCAGCAAAGTCCATGTTGGAGATGGGACAGGCCACTTGGAAAGGAGCAGGGCCTCAAACAGGAAGCACTTTGTGTGTCTGTCTGCAAGGGCCACTAGCTCCTGCATCAGTTCTGAGGGGTAGCGATGACCTAGTCCCTGTATATTAAGCATGCGAATGGCCCATTTGTGCCAGCTAAGTTCAAATTACTCGAGCAAAATCTGTTTAAACATTGTGTACTTGCCATCCACGCATGGGTTGTTGACAAATGGGGCGACTTTCGCTGCTGTGGTGGGGTCCAGGGTGTTGACCAGGTGCCAGAACTTTATGCTTTTTGGCTGTTTTATTTCTCGCAGAGTGAACTATGATTCTACAAATTGCAGCCAGCTACGTGGTTGGTTTGCCCAGAATAGCAGGAAGTGGACGCTTACGGTGTAAACTGCCGTGGGAGATCCACTGGCGACAGCCGCTTGGGCTGTGGACGAGTCGGCAGGATTCAACTTGATGCATGTTGTGGGTTCTAAAATGTTAGAACCTGTTCGGAATCACCACAAGGCAGAGCCGCTGAAATAAACGCTGTCCACACCAAGCAAGTAAACCGGTAACTGCTTTTTATTCAAACCAGACACATTCCTTTTTAGAGGAAGTGACAGGCTCACGGGAGTGATCTCATAATGCTGCTGTGAGGCCTGGCCGTTCCCCTGGCAATGCCCTCCTGCAGCCTGGAACTTCTGCATGGTGGGGGGAAAGCCCCTGTGCCCTGCTGCGCTGGCTGTTTGCTATGGCGATTCGGCCCATCGTGGGTGGGATTGATCCGGCCTGCTACAATATCACAAGAGCTGCAAGACAGCAATTCAACTAAATAGAGTATTGTGTTCTCTTTCTATCCCTTTGCTCAGCTGCATGGAATTATCCAGTGAAATCTAAGCCAACAGCATCCACTATCTCATCTTTACTACCTGATCTATGGGTGGGGTGACTTAAAAAAAATGTTTATCCAAGTTTGTGAGGCTAAGGTGTAAGGAACTTAGGTTCTCATTTGACCTCCAGTTGCATCTATTTCTAGCTACTATACTTAAGAATGTGAAGACCTTGAAGAGGATCAGAAAAAAAAATGACTAGTACAGTTCAATGGACGCAGGACCTCGATTATGTGCAAAATCCAGAGAATCTGGGATTGTTCTCCTTAGGAGAGGGAAGGTTGCAAAGCAATGTGATATGGTTTCAAAATAATGAGGGTAATTGTTTCTATTGGTGGAAGGGTTAAGAACCAGATACAGAGAATTAAGGCAAAAGGCCAAAGTATCAAAGGCGACATAGTTTTATTTTTTTTAAACCCACAACAACTAGTTAGATCTGGAATGCATTGTATGGCAGAATTTTGGGAGCAGATTCCAAACATGAAAGAAATCCGATCAGCAGCAAACTTTACTGGGCTCTGGGGAAGAGGGAGTAGTTGTAGACATCTTCGTGAGCTGGCACATACACAGTGGGTGTTCAGATCTTTTACCATTCTAGGTCCTGACAATGAGTGTGATACAGCTCAAATCCATGTGGTTAATGAAGTAGTGATCGGAATCATGAATTAAAACTTTACCCAAAGAATAGTGCACACTGGCACTTCCTGGTGTGAATGCATCAAACAAAAATCTTTGGAGAAAGGTAAAATCTTTGGCCCAGATTCAACAAACCTTCAGATTAGAGGGGTGCAGGAGTGTCCCCATATCTGTGCAGCAAATGTACCTGAATGAAATAGGCTTTCTATCAAACCTTTGCAGGCATAAATTGATCTCATATGTTTGGTGTAAGTTGAACTGAGAGATATAAACAAATATTGCAACAGCCTTGGTAGAACTTTCTCCCACATGAGAAATCAGAACCATTAGACTTACAATATGTAGCAAACTTCTGAAGAAATCTATAAAAACAAGAAATACTTCAGGTAGTCAATCAGAACGAGTAAGGTGAGTGGATTAATGTTCTTGTAACTACTTTTACTGTAACTAATTACTGTTCATCGAAAAATTAAGTTTCTTCCCTCCCCTTGCCCCACCCCCCAACAATATAAATGATTTCTCCCAAATGCAATGATGAACTCTAATATTCTTGGCCTGATTTGATGTTTTTGTTGCAACATAAAATTCATTTGTACCTTGGGATATTTTATTTAGTGAAGAACAAAGAAAATTTAATTCTGCAGACTCATGCATGCAATCTGGCCCCAGTGCAACAAACTACTAATTCCGATATTTAAAGTACATGGCAAGACCAAGATTTAGTAGCTACCTGAAGTGCCCTATTTTAAGAACAAATCACTTTACCGACAATTGTAGCAGGAACATTTCTTGCAAGCCAGTGACTTTGATTTTAATCACTCACTCAAAAAAGCATTTTTGTGCTCATGCATTTATAAGTTCAAATGAGCCAATCAAAGCAGATAATTAAATTTTGGACATTAGCCTTCTCAATAGATTTATGTTACCAAAGCTGATCAAATAGTTTAAATATTTGTGACTAACATATATTAGGTAATGACAATTTTATACCTGTGGTTAATGGGATGAAATCTACTGTCTGCAGATGTTCCAAAACTCAAATAATTATGTGTGTTAAACATCCAGTCAAATAAAGGAATTGTGATGGCGCACATACTCGTGGCGAACCAGCCTCGCTTGTACCAGCAGGGCAGCCACGAGAAGATGGCGCCGTCGGGGGACCTCCATGCCACTTGCTTGAATGGAGCGCACGCCTCAAGCGAGCGTGATGATGTCACCGTCTATGCGGGAGTGGAGCCCATGCTTCTCTTAAAGGGGTGTGCGCGAAGTTTGAAAAAAAATAATTGAAACCCCTAATGTGGTGGTTGGGAGTTTCATTTCGTGTAGCTGCCGCGACAGAATGCTGATTTTGAACTTGGGTTCATCCCATATCCTGGCCTATCAAGAAGAATTTGCATCCTAGCTGCTAATCCCAATCACTGCCATTTCCTTTCTGAACTCATCTTGTGTATGTGACATATGCTAAGGTCCGATTCATTCATGTGCCAGCTGGTCTACATTGGTCTTGAAATCCTTTAATTTTAAAATTCTCACAGCTGTTTTCAAATCCTTTCTTAGCCTCAATCTTAACCATCTCTGTAACTCCTCTAGTCTTGTAATTGTACATCTCTAATTTTAGCCTCTTGGACACTCCTTATTTTCATTGATCCAGTGTTGTCAGCTCAACCTTTAGCTGCCTAGATCTTGTGTTTAGGAATTCCCAAATGAGACATTTCAGATTCTCTTCCTTGAAGCCCAACTTACACCATATCTTCCAGCATCTTCTTAAAAATCTTGTTCTGTAAATTGGAGTTCATCCGCATTTGGTGAGTAAACTTGCACTATGTATAGTGCAATTACCTACTCTTTTTTTTCTTGGAAAAACAGTGGAGAACACAATATTATACACTGTGCTATTTTGTGCACAGATTCCTGCAAATGGGATCTTGACAACTCCAGTTGGGAACTCAAGCTGTTCCATCACTGTGGTGTTGAACAGTGGGATGAGATTCTGCACATTAAGAACTCTCCCAATGACAGTCACAATATAGAGACAAAGGCAGCTGCTCTGGTAAATGAAAACAAACTGAAGGGTGAGAAAGCCAAATTTTCCTGTCTTTTTAACTCTTCTTCAATGTAATGAATTGGCCCTCAACTCCTGTGCAACAACTAGTTCCAATAGCAGACAATTACAGTGATCTCTACATTCAGCCATGGATGAATGAGACAAAACAAAAACGACTGATAAGTAACCAAAGCTCCAGTAAATTCTTTACATTGTAGTGGCACTATGGCGGCACTACAACTCCCAGTAGGCATCAAACCAGCTATGTTATATCAGCACGTGTCAGGCGCATGATTCAGGCTTTTAAAAGGTTGTGTGGGTTCTGAACAGTAAATCCATTTGATTCACTCAAAATATGCCCTGCGTGGTTATTTACATCTTGTCACTGCCCTGGACCAGGCCATCGCCAAGAGCATCAGCAACTTCCTATGGGATCCACCATATACCAGCAAGTATGACACTTTAAAAGCACTTTTTTTGTCCTGTAGGGAAAGGGCAGCTAAACTACTACATCTTGATGGGTTGGGACACTGTACCCCTTCAGAACAAATGGATGAAATTATGTTCCTGGCAGCTGGCAAAAGACCCAATATGTTGTTCGATCAGCTCTTTTTAGAGTGAATGCCAGATGATATTAGGAAGTCCCAAGGAAGTCATTGGAAGTCCCAAGGGCTGTAGCAGCAGAGGCAGACATTCTTTGGTTGGCTAAAAAGGACAGTAACGAAAAACAAGTCTGCACAACCAACCACTCCACTCTTGATCCTGTGTCACACTCTTGTGCTCTTAGCACATCACTTCCTACAAACAGACAATACCCCAAAACGGGCAAGCATCTTGGTGTTATTATCACAGGCATTAGGGAGTAAATGCCAGCAAGTGTCTTCCAGCCTGCTCGTTGCGGGAAATGCCCAGACCAACCGCCAGTAAGGGCTGCAGCGGTTAGAAACCTGCAAACCTACTGTATGTATACAGTTGTCCCAGCGAAAATGTCTGGTGGACACAGGTTCAGAAGTTAGTGTATTTCCACACACCAGTTTTGGCACATGCCATCCTACCCCGGACCTGCAACTACGAGCAGTTAACAGTTCCAACATTCTGACTTTTGGCACCAGAAAGATGAATGTTAAGTTTGAGAATCATCTCTACACTTGGCCATTCATTACAGTAGCAGTATCGCCTCCAAGTCCTTGCCCTGGCACACGGTGCCTAAAGCTGAAAAGCTACAAGGCATCGTGTTCATCTTCGCTTGCCATGGATGGACCATGGATGGATTCCGACCTTTGCTTGGTGCAGATTTTCCTTGGGTTCATTCATTCCTCATTGACAGAAGGGCGCTGGCTAATAGATGGAACTAATTTTCAGACTATTCCTCTGACAGATGCCTATACCCCTGCTCTGTGCTTCCAAACATTAAGTAAACCAGTGGATGAATTCTCCAAGCTGTTGGAAGATTTCCCTGAGATTACTACTCTACAATTTTATGCCTCCACTACAAAGCACGGTGTTACCGCATTTGTACTAAGGGCCCACCTATCTATACTAAAGCGCATCACTTGCCGCCAGAGAAACTGTGTTTAGCTAAGGAGGTTTTGCCAAGATGGAGGAACTAGGCATAATTCGTAGGTCTGACAGCCCCTGTTCATCCCCATTACACATGGTCCCAAAACACAATGGAGATTGGTGACGGCTTAATGACACCACCATGCTGGATCGTTATCCGATACCTCATATTCAGGATTTCTCGGCAAATTTACATGGAGCGAAGATCTTCTCCAAAATAGACTGTGTGTGGCCATCACCAAGAACTGGTAGAGCCAGAAGACATTCCAAAAACAGCAACCCTGTTTGGGTTGTTCAAATTTTTAAGAATGCTATTTGGATTAAAGAATGCTGCTCAATCATTTCAACGGGTGATGGATGCTTTAGGATGTGGTATGACCAATGCCTTCATTTATCTTGATGCCATTATAGTGGCCAGTGGGACCAAGGAGGAACATATGGAACATCTTCGTGCACTTTTTAATCAGTATTCAAGAATTTGGACTGACAATCAATCCAGATAAATGTGTTTTTGGACAAGAAAAAATTGATTTTTTGGGGCATAGAATTACTCCGTAGGGCATGACCCGCTACCATCCAAAATAGAGGTCATTACCAAATACTCAAAACCTGCTACGGTTAAAAGCCTACAACAATTCTTAGGAATGGTGAATTTTTACTGTCGATTTTGTCCGGGAGCAGCTCAGATCATGAAGCCCCTTTTTGATTTACTGTCCAGTAACGCAAAAACTATTCATTGGACTGAAGATGGAAACAATGCCTTCTTGAAGATAAAAGATTTGCTGCCTCATACCACTATGCTCAGTTACCCAGTTTTAAATGCAGCCACTGCCTTTTCTACAGATACTTCCAATGTGGCCGTAGGAGATGCACTTCATCGATATGTCAACAGACAATGGGAAGTCTTAGCATTCTTCAATCGCCATGTTCTTGAAGCAGAGAAGAAATACAGTGCTTTTGATAAGGAGCCTTTGGTCCTTTATTTGCCTATTCGACACTTCCGTTATTTTTTTTGGAGGGCAGAGAATTTACTATGTACACCGACCACAAGCCCTTAACATTTGCATTTTCCAAGGTCGCAGAGCCCTGGTCACCATAACAATGACAATTATCATTCATTTCAGAATTTTCCACAAAAATACTACACATTTCTAGAAAAGACAATGTTGTAGCTGATGCACTGTTCCGTTCATCTCCACTTGAGCTTTTGTCCGTAGATCAAGGTATTGACTACACAGCTTTGGACACGGCCCAAGAACATGACCATGAGATGAATACTTGTTGGACTGCAATCACAAACCCGCAATTGAAGGATATCCAGTTTGGACTTCATAGCAAACTACTCCTCTGTGATATATTAATGGGATGCTCGGGCTCAGTAGTTCCGGCATCATGGAAACGTTGAGTATTCATCTCTGTGCATGGTCTCTCACATCAATTAAATCGACCGTTTGTATGGTTTCTGACAGGTTCGTGTGACATGGTCTTAAAAAAGACCCCATATGGCAAGGTCATGCATTGACTGCCCGAAAGCAAAAGTTCAGCAACATACTCAGGCACCAGTGTAGTCCTTCCCAGCAGATACTCGGCATTTTGGTCATGTCCACGTGGACATTGTAGTCCACTTCCTGTTTCAAGAGGATACCGTTACTATTTTACAGTATTAGACAGGTTTACTCGATGGCCCAAGGCCGTGCCTATGGTAAATGGTACTACAGACACTTGTGCCAGGGCGTTCTTCAGTTCCTGGGTGTCTTGTTTTGGTTTACTGGTGCATGTTACTTGGGATAGAGGACCACAATTTACTACCTCACTGTGAATGGGTCGCTTATTCAGTGCAATAATCCATCATAGAAATACCCATCATCCCCAGGCCAATGGAATGTTGGAAAGTTTTCATCGACATCTCAATTGAGCCTTGATGGCTCGGTCAGAGGGCCTGAACTGGGCTGATGAGCTGCCCTGTGTATTACTGGGCTTTAGAACAACTCCAAAGGGGGACCTCCAAGTTTCATCTGCGGAGCTCGTGTATAGCACATCATTAGTTGTCCCAGGTGAGTACATCCCCTACCATTTCAACTCCAACACTGATGCTAAGGAACTGTTGACCAGGCTGAGGGAGATCATAGGAAAATTGACCCCTATACCACCATTTTCACATGGAGAACATTCTTCCTTTGTGCCCAAAGACCTCAAAAACTGTGAATAGGTCTTCGTCTGTAGGGGAACACCTGGTCCACCTTTGCAGATGCCTTATGAAGGTCCTTATAGGATACTCAAACTAGGTCAACCTGTATTTTGGCCATTGGAGTAAAGCCAGTGTTTCACTATTGACAGTCTTCCCCCACTGCAGCAGCCAACAGTCCATCACATAGGTCAACTACCTAAAAAGACAGACAAATCTTTCTGCTGGTTCAGCGGGGTTGGCCATGTAGTGGCACTAAGGCAGCACTACAACTCCCAGAAGGCATCAAACCGGCTATGTCAGGCATGTGATTCGGGCTTTTAAAAGGTTGCTACGGGTTATGAAGAGTAAATTTGTTTGATTTACTGAAAAAAATGCCTTGCATGGTTATTTCATCGTGTCTACTCTGATTCCAGTGACCACAACATGATGATAGCCATAAGATGCATTGTGCAGATCATGAATGTTTAGCAAACCTTCACTCCCAGATGAACTCCAGGCTTTCTATGCCCCATTTGACCAAAAGAACAAGAAACACAGTGCCTAAGAAGAGTATGGTAACCTGTCTAAATTACTCCTGACCAGAGGCATTCAAATCAACAGTGATGAAGTATTTGGATGTTGAAGCATACAAGCTCCTGTTTGAGGAGGCGACGTGGATCTATTCCAATTCACCTATTGCAGCAGATGCCACCTCAATGGCTCTGCACAAAGCCTGAAATCACCTGAACAAATGCATCAGCCAGCTATTTATTGACTATAGTTTGGCAGTCAACACCATTATCCCCTCAAAACGAATCAGCAAACTCCAAGACCCAGGCTTCCAAACCCTATTGTGCAATTGAATCCTGATTTCCTCATCTCCAGACTCCACTCAGTGAGGATTGGTAAGACCATATCGTCCACAATCTCCATTAGTATTGAAGCACTGCAGGGCTGCATTCTTACGCCCCTGCTCTTTTTGCTTTACACCTATGACTGCATGGCTTGGTGCGACAATAATGTCATCTACGTGTTTGCTGACAATACCATAGTGCTGGGCTGTATAAAAAAGGACGATGAATCAGCAAACACGAAGGAGAATGAGAACTTGGTTGAATGGTGAACTAACAACAACCTCTCACTCAATATCATCAAAACCAAGGAGCTGATTGTAGAAAACCAGAGGTGCACTATCCAGTAATCATTGGTGGATTAGAGGTGGAGAGGGTGAACAAATTTAAATTCCTGGGTGTCACCATCTCAGGGGACTTTTCCTTGATCCAACACACATCTCATTGTGAAGAAATCATGTATGTACCTCTACTTCCTCTAGAGTTTGAAGAGGTTTTGTACGAAATCAAAAACCTTAGCAGACCATTACAGATGTGCAATGGAAAGTGTGATGACTGACTGCATCACAGTTTGGTATGGGGACAGCAATACCAATGAGCAGAAAGCCCTGCAAAAGGTAGTGGACACATCCCAGTACATCATAGGCAAAACTCTCCCCACCATCAAGAAAATCTATGTGGAACACTGCCATTGGAGAGCAGCAGCCTTTATCAAGGAAACTGATGACCCAAGACATGTTCGGTTCTCACTGATGCCATGAAAAAAAAACAGGATTTCAAGAGTCATACAGCTAGGTTCAGGAACAGTTACTACCCCTCTGCCATCAGACTCCTAAATAAATAAAAAAATTAGAGTTTAATTTAAGGACTCTTACTTTGCGCATGATTTATTACTGAATATTTATTTTCTCTATTGCACAGTTAGTTTGTTTACATTTCTTACTTTTATCTACACATCTTTTCTTGAGTACAGACTTTTTCACTACCAATATGCAGAAGTTCTGCCTTGCCCGCAAGAAAAAGAATCTCAGGGATGTATGTGATGTCATGGATATATTCTCACAATAAATCTGAACTTTGATATTGGCAATTCCTTATTCCCAAATGCTATGCAATAGTGTGTAGTTTTTGATTTAAAATGGAATAATAAATGAAAGCTGTAAGTTTCCAGCAAAAGATCCAATTTAAATTTAGACATACAAGAAGACCCTTTCGGCCCTCGAGCTCATGCTGCCCAATTGCATTCAATTGGGTTGTAAACCCAGTAAGTTTTGAATTTCTGCCAACAATTGATGAAAATATGAAATGTATGACCTATGCTTCCACTTGCAACACGATTGACAATAAGAAAATTTCAGCCACATTAAGGTAAACAATGCCAAGAAATGCCGATTTCCTGCTGCTGGCTAATCAAGCTGGAATTGATGTCTGACATAATCTAATGTGAGCAGAATAACGTTTTTTGCATTATTTCCATATAAAAATGTATGCAAATGTATCTAGGCTCTAGATATTGATGTCAAAACTCGATAAGACTTCATATTAAGCATCACTAGGTTTTTTTTAACTCTTTTCCTATATCGCTGTAAGTTGCTGTTTTGTTTGCTTGTGATACTCAAACTTCAGTTAAAATAGCACATTTTTCAAATTCTCATGAATCCTTACCAATATTTGAAAAAAAATAAACTTGGTAAATTGGTCTTAAATTAAGTCAAAGTCTCCTAAAGCCTCATAATAGTCATGAATTCCTTCACTGTTCACTCTGTTTCAGGTAAAGGACATTACCTCTAGCAGTAAGCCGCAACAGTAACAACGCTGAAACAATAAGGTACTGTGCTTAGTAGTTGGTGTCTGGTAAATGAAATGCTGCTAATAAATGGCTTCCTTGTGAAAGGGGAAGATTGTACTGATTTTTGCTGTAAAATACCAGCACAGGCATACATGCACGCATAATTGATCATTCTCATGCACGTGAACTCTGCCACACAAAGGTGAGAAAATGAGGATTCGTCCAGTGAAAGCAATCAAATTTTAAGCAGTTACAGAGCCAAATTAAAAATCGATTTAACTGTCCTCTATGCAAGAAGGTAGCAGCATGCTGGTTGCCTTTTGCGCAATGGGTTCTGAATGAAAATAAACCCAACAAAGCATGAAGTACTGCACCACTTAAAATAAACCACAGGCAGCACGAGGTCAATTGCAGAAATTTATACTCCTGTAAAGGTGCCAAAGTTTCCAGGAAACTTTCTCATTGAACACAATCTTTACCCCTATTCCAGCCATGGAGCACCCTAATAAGTCCCACCAAGAAGCTCGAGATCGGGTTGCTTGCCAGATTTCGATTGCTACATCCACCTCAGCCTTACACATGGATGTAGTGCAATGAACCTAGGGTACAGAGCAAGAATCCAGTTTATGATCTTGAGATCTTTGACCTGTGACTGACTCACTGTGCGTTTCTTTGTCTTTTCATCTTTCAAAACAGTAAACCGCATTTACTACAAACATCATTTGCACAGCAGAACAGGATGATCTGTTCCAGTCTTCCATAAACTCCTGCCGTCTATTTAACACTATTACAAACAGATCCCATACTTGATGCTGGGTGATAAAATTTTAAGTCCTATTTAAATACTTCCAATTATTACCTTTTACTTCAATATGAAAACCTGATCGATTATTTAATACCCTTTACCACACTTTATGAGCAAAGTTACAATATTTCAGGTGAATAAACATTTCGATAGAGGACTAAAGAAGGATTATTGCCCTGTAAGTACTGGGCACATGTGAATAGTGACATGACGACATTTAGTATCACTGACTGAATCATCTATTAAGTCATATTACTTTTCATAATAGTATTAAAAATGTGTACTGCACAAGTTCACCATAAACAGTTAATGGTCTCTCGTGTAGTTCACATTTTCCAAGCTGCAAAATGGCAGTAGGATAAGTAGAAAAAAACAGAAGGGCAGAATGAAAAAAATGTGTAAATTTGTAGCCCCATGAAGTCAGAACCTGCACCAAATATTATTTTGACAGATACAGGCAGACTTAAAATTTAAATTTCTTAGAGGCATGGAGTGGGCAACAATTAAACCTGGCTTGTACGTGGCCAGTATACATTTGTTAAACAAGAAAAATCTGCTGATACTGGGGTCAAATGCAATACACAAATGTGCTGGTGTTTGATGCTGTGTGACCTGCTGAGTTTCTCCAGCACATTTCTATATTTGATAGCCAATATACATTGTGGCCCTTTGAAAATTAAAATTAACATCTGTGCCTCAAGTAAAGCCCATCCACTGAATCTTTACAGCAAATATTTCCAAGTCATCAATCTGAGCATAACGTACCCCAGCATCCCACCCCTAATTATTAAATATGATATCCCCCTTCAACAATATCTACTCTCCTTTTAAGAAATGAGGAATTTTGCATGAATTCTTTAGTATAGACCAAGACTTGGATGGTAATGGCAAGTGAAGTTGAACTTTGGGGGGGTGGTGGGGGGGGGGGGGGGAAAGAAGTGGGCCAGATCAAAACCACAACCTCAAGTGATAAGAAATGACAAACACAAGAAGGGTAAATTCTTTGCTGCATACTAATTTACCCTCCAAAACAATCTTTATGACTTCATAAGTGTTAAATTCAATAAATGATTTCATGATGTAAAGCAAAAAGAAAATGTCAAATATTGTCATGGTGGGAGAAAGCATTATGTGAATCGTTTCAGTTATTTTGAAATTCTGCAAAAAGATTTTATAAGATTCAGGAAGCTTGATTCAGTGAGAATTATTAACTTGCTAAAATGCATTTATAATTGTGGTTGAGATTGAGCATATTATTTGTCCTTGTTCATGATCTTTGTTGGCCTTCAATTGGAATATTGAATTTATTTTAATCTTTTTAAATAGAGTGCATCAAGTTTATTGCCATCTGATTGTACAAGTACAACCTGCCGAAACAGCTTTCTCTGGTCCTCAGTGCAAAGCATGCAGACACACAGCCAGACATAAACACACATACAGACAAATAATACATATGCACCACAAGAATTATAGATATAATAAATGAGTATTGTTTTGTACAAATTAGAGTCTTGCATGTTTAGTGTGAGCAGTTCTTTTGGTGATATTGAGGCTTTGGAAATGTAAGACCAGTGGTTCTCAACCTTCCCTTCCCACTCACATACCACTAAGCAATCGCTAACTAATCACAGAGCACTTACGGCATTGGGATTATTTAAAGTGGCATGCGAGTGGAAAGAAAATGGTTGAGACCTCTGTGTTAGACCAAGGACCATTATTTTTTTCACTTTTGCTACCAGAGAAGTCTAAAGGCTAGATTATAATAGTTTAAAGAAGTGTAGATAGATCAAGGTTTATACAATGAAGATGTGAACAGCCCATGTTATTTGTTTGTATAAACACAAATGATGGAGGAACTTAGCAGGTTTTGCAGAGTCATAGGGAGGTAAAGATGGTGCCTTTGTCAAGGCATGAACAAAAAGCAGGCAGATGCCAGAATAAAAAGGCTGGGGGAGAGAGGGTGGTTGGGGGGTGGGGGGGATTGCCTTTTTAAACAGTTGCCTGCCTGCTTTTTGCTCATACCTACAAAGGGCTCAGGCCAGAAATGCCAGTTATGTATCTTTACCTCCTTTACACTGCGAGACCCGCTGAGCTCCACCACCATTTCTGTATTTTTACTCCAATCAGAGCATTTGCAGATTGTTGTGTTATTTGGCAGTTTACTCCCATTAACTGTTGGGGGTCTGTGGGTGGTTGGGTGCAGATGTTAATCAAGGCCACATCTAGAGTTGATTTCAGGAGATTGCTTTCCTTCAAGATAGTGACATTGAGGAGAGATGTTAGTTTGTTCAATAGATACCAATTCACTGAATAGCTTCAAGTGGGAGTGGGACTGTTTCAGACAAGTGCGGAGGAAGGCAGTCAGAAGCTTACACTGACTGAAAGCATCTCTTGGACTCTTGATTGCTTGCGGGATGTTTTCAGATGTTATTTAGAAATTGATCGGATCTATAACTTAAAAAAAATCTTTTACAAAAGGTCATGGAGAAACAACCAACCTTGGGTTGAAATCAATGGATTCAGCTTTCAGAAATGGTGAACAGTGCACTATTGCAACTCTAAATGCATATTTATTTCTAGTGACCAAGGACTGGTTTCCACCCCATATCTTCCAAGGATTGAATGGAGATCTTATACAGTACATGGAAACATACATTGTATTGCAATTACAGAGGCAACGTTTTACGTAATTTTTTTTCATCCATGTAGGTGCTGCACTTCAGAATCAGAATTTATTGTCACGAACAAGTCATGAAATTCGGTGTTTGCGGCAGCTTCATAGTATAAACGTACATATTATAACCATCTTACAACATTGCTGTAAAATAAAAAAAATAATAACAATAATCGTGCACGAAAAGTAAGGCAGTGTCCTTGGTTCATTGATAATTCAGGAATCTGATGACAGCGGGGAAGAAGCTGTCCTTATGCCACTGAGTGCTTGTCTATAGGCTCCTGTACCTTTTCCCCAATGATAGCAGAGTGAAGAGGGCTTGGCCTGGGTAGTTGGAATCTTTAAGGATAGAGGCTGCTTCATTAAGACACTGCCTCATGTAGATGTCCTCAATGGAGTGAAGTCTGGTGCCTGTGATGTTGCAGGCTGAGTTAACAACCTTCTGGAGTTAATTCTTGTCCTGAGAGTTGGCGTCTCCATACCAGGCAGTGATGCAAGCAACCTGAATGCTCTCCACTGTACACCTGTAGAAGTTTACGAGAGTCTTCAGTGACATACCAAATCTCCTCAAGCACCTCACAAAATATAGTCACTGGTGAGCCTTTTTTGTGATTGCATCAATGTAGAGGTTTCATGTAGAGATGTTGACACCCAGGAATTTGAAGTTCTTGACCCTCGTCACTACTGAGCCCTTGATGAAGACGGGGTTGTTTCCCTAACTTCCTCTAGTGCAATGTCCCATTGTTTTGTAGTACGAGAAGTTGTTATCAATGGTTTTAGAAGATTGAAACATGAAAGATACACATCCAACAACTATCTGAAACAGATTTCAATGCTGCGATTTGCCATCTCGACCCTGAATGTCACATAGCTCCTCCTTAGGTGGGAAAGGAAGGTTGAGAATCACTGCACTAGACCCAATCGTTACTGAAATATTTTGCTTGAGAAAAATAGTCATTGCCCCATTTCCTTTGGAGTTATGAAACTGTGCACATAACAAGTCAATTAGGTACAATTAAAACAGTGGCTTTCAAACTTTTTCTTTCCACTCACATATCACCTTAAGCAATCTCTTAATCACAGAGGAGCTATGGCATAAGGAATACTTAAAGTGGTATGTAAGTGGAAAGGAAAAGGTGGAGAACCACTGATGTATATAGTAGATAAATGGATAGGTAAATAGCTTTACAAAGGCCCCAAACTCCATTTCACTTGTATTTATTCTAGTTACTTCTGCCTATTTCTCACATCTCTAAGTATCATGAAGTTTTCAAAACATTGACACCTCAAAAATCACTTTCAACGACTCGATACCTGCAGCTTAATCTCATTTGTTTCTTTATCTAAGGAAGATTTTGGACAGGTCTATGATCTGCCTGAATGTGGATATGTGGGGCTATTCATCCCTGAGTCTTCACTGTTACACCTCCCCAACATAGCAAAGTGGGGTCCATGAGTGGCAACAAGGTCAGACAACCTGGAAGACTTTTTGGGATTTGACCTCCAGATATATTCTGTCTTCCACACTGGTGTGGGAGCTGCCAATAAACTGACCTATTTATGGCAGATGGCTGGCAGTTCTCTATGGAGTTACATGGTCTGGCCTAAACTTATCAATAGGTTGTCATCACTGGTGAATGAAAGGCCAAGGTTATTCTACAAGTACCAATGTTCAATATAATAACATGAAGTCCCAGTTTCTGGAAACCAACCCATATGCTTGCAGTTAGCTCAATAAATGTGCAGAGAATCTTTCTAATCAAGAATATTTACACTTTGTGTCCCCTAAATAAATGTAAATAATTTCCAAACAACAAAATGAATTTTAAAAATACACAAATATTATAAAAAGTCTTGTTATTGACAAATTAGGAATCTGATCCTATTAGAAATCAAAGATTTGTTCGCTTATATACCTAGCGACCTAGCAGTGGAATCAATACTGAACAGTTCTTACAGTAAATTTATACTCAACCTCTACAGCGAATCATTTGGACAATGGTGCAAAATGACTAATCAGTGGTCAGTCATTATGAGCTTGGACTTATTTATTTTAATTGAGAGGAAAATTGAATGTAATTATAAATTCATTTAATTCAAAATTGAAATGACCTCTATAGTGTTTATTTTAAGTTATTAATTTTTAAAGTGGCACTATCTTCATAAAAATATGCTTAGTGTGTGTACTTTCATTTGAGCAGGCAGATTGAGAAGAAGGAACCTGTCATTTTTATCGTTGATAATCATTTGCATTCAACACATTGGTGTGTGTCAATATGATTCATGCCTTCCGTTGCAAGGTTACTAGGAATGGAAACAATTTTTTAAAAAAAAAGCTTTTATGTGTACAATTCCTTTTAAAATATGCTTCATTAAAAAAAAAATGCATTAAAAAATCTTGAAATGTAAGTTGTCTGTTAAGAAATCAAAGTTTAAATCAGTTTCATTTAATTCTGACCTAAACGCTCAATATTTACAGGGCAATTAGGAGTTAAATTGCTGAAATTAATGTTGCTTTAAAGGCACGTAATGCACACATTTGTGTAATGCCGTAGACCTAAAGTTGTGAAGCATACAAGTTATTCACTTCCATTTCAAATACAATAAAACTATCACATAAAAGTAAGAAAAAAATATTTTAGCATTACAACTTTCCAAAAATATATCAAATGAGTTCAGCATGGAACCGATTACTATCAATCTCAGATGGTTAATGATATTTGCAATACTGCAAACATAGCATGATCAATCATTTCGTAAGATATCATGCAGTAAATGTTTCTCAGTTGCTTTTTGAAAGCATGAATGATTCTGATGTGAGCACTGACAACTGGTTTAACAAGTCTGATCATTTCTTATTTTCCATTACTTTCTCCTCTCTAAAAATGATTAAGAATCCCAATTCTATTAAGAACCCATGTACAAGTACTGAAATTTATTCATCAACATTTTATACTGCATTTTAAATGACCAATACAAACTCAAACTCACAATGCTTCTATCTAAAAATCCAGACATCATAAATATCCTGACAAGATATACTGTCAGCATCCTCCACCAGCCATGCATGTTATCATAAATAATTGCATGATTTACACATACAGTACTCACATTCTCAAAGATTACAATGCTTTGAAATCCAAAAGGCAAGTTAATACTTACCAATATACATGATGGCCTTCATTAATCATACTTTTCAAATCCCAGTTTTAGATCTTTCCACTATCTCAAACAGAACCTGCCATATGAAGCCCCAGAGTTTAATTTTATATCATCGTCTTGACAGTTCAGACTCAGCATATTGCTTACATCCCATGCAGAATCCTTGTGTGATTAGTGCCTACGCTGTTAGCATACAGCACTGCTCATACAGTACTTTGTGAAATCTGACTCCTCCTTATGATGTTCTTGCTGTGCCTGTGACATCAGTGCTGAGAGCGCCTCACAGGTTCCTTCTCACAGATTAGCTGTCCTATGAAGCTTGAAGCTTCCTTCCTGATCAGATTGGAAGTAAAAGCAGTTATTTTCTTCCATGCCAGACATTTTCAATTCAGATTAGAAAAGACTATACATTTTTCTTCAGTTTCTATTCACATAAAACCATGTTAGGAAATTGTTCATTTGGCTTCAAATGTTAAGATATTACACGGGGGCCCATAAAAACCCCCATTTCGAGCAGACACACTGGATTCTGTGCTGAAATCACCATTCACACACAATCGTATTTGTGAATTGCAGCTTCCTGCCTCTGATCAAACCAGTGTTGCCACAGCATACATTGGTGCCCCATTGTTCTCTGACATGCAACAGCAGGAGATAGATTTCACTGCTGTAGTTTAATGTGGCAGTTTCAGAGACTAACTAGCTTGGACATCAGGACACAAGGACGAGCTTTGAGAGAGCAGTAAGAGACTGTCGATGACTGAGGTTCTGGAGTGAGTCAACTAGTGCTGTTCGTATGCACCTTCTAGTGGTCAGTTAGAGAATAACCAAAGAGCAAAAAAAGGGATTAAATTAGATAAAATTACAATGCTGGTGAAACCCAGCAGGTCAAAGAGTGTCATTTATAGAGCAAAGGCATAACCAACATTTCGAGCTTGAGCCCTTCATCAAGGTATGAGAAAAATGTAGGAAGGTGTCTGAATAAAATGAAGGGGGGGGGAAGTGTGAGTGGCAGGGGGACAACACAGTCACACAGGCAAGATGTAATAGTCAGATAAGGTAGGGAGGGCACACCAGTACACAGGGGGAAGGGGGTATCTCTGTGAATAGGGAGGGAACAGGATGGAGAGCTGGAGGAAAGGAGAGAGAGGGGGATAGGGAAGAGAGGGAGAACAGGGAGTTGGCTAGCAGAAACCAGAAATGATGTTAATGCCATTGAGTTGAAGAGTGCCTGGACGGAACAGTGTTGCTTAAAGTCTGCCGACACTGTGTACAATAAGAGGGATCTCTGTGGCCAACCATTTCAAATCTGCACCCCACTCCCGTGCTGACATGTCTGCCCATGGTCTCATGTACTGTCAAACCAAAGCCATCTGTAAATTGGAGGATTAACAACATTATTCACCATCTCCCTGTCTCCTTTCCTTCAGCTCTCCACTCCCTTCCCTTTCCATTCATAGAGGTATCACAACCTCACTCAGTTTTCTCTTATGCCCTCCCTCACTTAAGAACCTACCTCCAGCCTGTGGGCCTGTGCTCTGCCCCATACCCCCCACCCCACTACTTTATTCAGGCACCTGCTTACATTTTGCTCATACCTTGATGGAGGCCTCAAGCCCAAAATGTTGGTCATGTATCTTTATCTTTGCTATATGAAGTACACTGTCTGACTGAGTTGATCCAGCTTTGTGTTTTTATTTCAACCACAGTGTCTGTAGACTTTCGTGTTTTACTCTTTCAATTAGATAGTCCCTGAAACAGGCATGGTAATCTCATTTCATTTTCTCCAAAAGTACAGCCACCCTCAGACATTGATCATTGTACTAGGTCCCCATCACTTACCAACCAACATCGATTTATCAGACGTTAGTGAACAGTCATATTTTTCACATCACTCACTTAGCTCTAGCTTCCATATCCAACCAACTATTCAGCTATATTGTCCAAACTGACATACTTCGGTCTCCCTTGCAAAATAAGGTGTGCACAACTGAAGATGCCACATACCTGACCTCTGGCCAGGAGATGATCAGGCCATTATTTAGTGCAACAATATTTCAGTCAATGGCCTGATTTGGGTAAACCTGCAGAGTAAGTGGGTGTCTGCCTAACTCACACTCATCCTGAAATATCACTACCTCATCATCACATTAACTCTCCTCATTTAATAAATGAGAATGGTGAAAGCATATTTTCCAATGACCCCTCACTGAGGCATTACTCCTTTCAGACACAATTGGGGGGTGGGGGGGGGTAGATCTTTCAGACCCAGGAGAGGTGGGTCCAGCACACAAGGGAGGGGAGGTGTAATCTGTCATCAGTGGATAGAAATAATACACTGATGATAGCTTTTGCCATAGGTGGCCTTGAAACCCATTCACAATGACATCCTCACATTGGAGTAACTGGCTGATTTCAGGAAGATATTGACTTGGGAAATGAACATTTCACATCGTTTGCCACTGAGGTCTGATCAAGAGCATTTCTAAAGTTCCTGGGTCAGATCTGGTGTCCTTCTGAAAGCCCTCCTTGGCTCAGTCAGAATCAGAATTTATTATTGCTAATGTGTCACAAAATTGGTTGTTTTGCTGCAGTATCATAGTGCAAACATTTATATAAAACCAGCTCACAACTAAATAAAAATATTGCAAGGTCAAAGTAAGGCAGTGTCTGTAGTTCATTGTTCATTCACTAATCTGAAGGCAGAGGGAAAGATACTATTCTTGTGTGGCTGAGTCCTTGTCTTCAGACTGCTGAACCTTTATCCTAATGGTAGCAGAGTGAAGAGGGGATGACCTGGGTGGTGGGGGCATTTGAGGATAGAAGCTGCTTTTTTAAGACACAGTAGTTGTCCTCAATAGACTGAAGACTGAAGATCAGTGCCAGTGATGTTGCAGGCAGAGTTAACCTTCTGGAGTCTTTTCTTGTCCTGAGTATTGGCAGAAGTGATGCAACCAGCCAGAATGCTCTCCACGGTACACCTGTAGAAGGTTTTTTTAAAATATAGAGTCTTCGGTAACATACCGAATATCCTCAAAATATCGCCACCAGCAAGCCTTCTGCGTGATGGCATCAACATGGAGACTTCAGGATCAATCCCCGGAGATGACGACACCCTGGAATTCAAAGATCTTGACCCTCTCCACTGCTGAGATGTCGACGAGGACTGGGTCATGTCTCTTGATTCTTTGAGGAGTCTGCCTCGCTTCAGGTATTCTGTGCCAATCTCTTCATCATTTTGAATTTGATGAGAAATACCTATGAAAGTAACTGTATCTAGCAGCTACACAGAGCAACAAGGTTTTACCATCAGGTAAAGTCTTTTTAACATATTGCACAATATTCCCTCTTGATTTTAGCATCTTAAATTTAATGCAATTCAGGATTCATTAAGATATCCAACCTGTAACTCATCAACACCACTGATTCGGGGGTCTTTCACTGCTGCAAGATGAACATTCAGCTCCATTTTATTGGAAAACTGTTCGGTGAGCTCTGAAATGACAGCTCCATTATAAAATCAGCACTGCATGATGGTTTACATCATGGTCTTCCTGTTTGTCGCATAGAGATCATGAGACTACTGCAGGATTCTGAAAGGTTGTAAGGAAGGCAAATGCAATGTCAGCATTCATTCTGAGAGGACTCAAATATAAAAGCAAATATGTAATGTTGAGGCTTTACAAGGCATTTGTCGGACCACTTTTGGAGTATTGCAAGCAGTTATGGGCTCCATACCCAAGGAAGGACAAATGTAAATTTAGACATACAGTACAGTAAACGGCCATTTCAGCCCACGAGACCATGCCGCCCAATTTACACCCCATTAACCTAGACCCCCAGTACATCTTTGAACTGTGGGAGGAAACTGGAGCCCCCAGAGAAAACTCACACAGACACGGAGAGAAAGTACAAACTCCTTACATACAGCGTGGAATATGAACCTTGGTCCATTCCCAATCGCTGGTGCTGTAAAGGCATTGTGCTAATCACTGCGCTAATCATGCCACCTGTGCAAGAGTTGGAGAATATCTAGAGGAGGTTTACGAGAATGATCCCAGGGTTGGAAGGTTAACACATGAGGAGCATTTGATGGCTCTGTCATTTTAGAAGGATGAGAGGGAATCTCATTGAAACCAAATGAATATTGAAAGGGCTGAGATAGAATGGGCATGGAGAAACAATTTTCACTAATGGAAAAGTTGAGGGTCAGAGTGGACAGCCTCAGAAGGATGTCCTTTTACAGCAGAAATGAGGAGAAATTTCTTCCACCACAGGGTGGTGAATCTGTGGAATTCATTGCCGCTGATGGGTTTTTGATTAGTAAGGGTGTCAAAGGATATATAAAGCGTGAAAAGTGGGATTGGAAAGAAGAATACATCAGCCATGATTTGAATATCGAAGCAGATCTAATGGGTGAAATGGTTTAATTCTGCTCCTCTCTCTCTGGTCTTATGGTCTTCCACAGTGAAGACTGATTCAAAATACCTACAGTAAAACTCCTGGTATCCAGCACCTATGGGAATTGGTAGATGTCAGACATGCATTTTTCAGTTGCTTGAGCCTTATTCTTACAACGCCTAACTAATATACTTGCATTAAGAATAAACTGTTTAATGTCAAGGGACAAAAATACTGTACTGCTTAAACTGAACAAGCTACACTTGCATGAATATATCAAACTCAAAGCATTTGACTTTATTTTCAGTGAATTTTTTGAAAATATTTAACCATCGCTGCATCTGCAGGTTCCTCCTGCTAGCAGAGCCTCCTGAAAGATGAACGATAACATTATAGATAATTAATATGCCCTTCCTTCTCCCCCCCTCCCCCAACCAAGTTTACAGATAAAGTCTCTGACTGGATGACCCTTATTAAGGAGGGATAAGGAGACACTAAGAGTCACCCCCATGATGACCAGCTCTTCATTCTGGGCGATGCCATTTTATTCAAACACAAATTTATTTAAACTTTATTCTAACATCTGCTACAAGCAAAGCACGGCCGAGGCACTCTGCTGGCTGAATATTTGCTCCCATCTTCACCAAAGGTTTATGTGTTACTTCAGAGAACATTTATTTTTAGAATTTTAAACTTGCATATTTTGAACCTGTCATTTTTATTCTTAATTATTTTTATTTAATTTCCTAAATTTTTTCACCAGTTGCTTGATTTCTGAAACCAGGGGCTTTACTGTATTTAGTTCAACCACTATATCTTTGTTCTCATTACAAGTTCTCTATAATCATTTCCTGGCCATCCAATGTTCACTCTTTATATACCGCAAAGGATCAGCTACAGGGGCCTGACCCACCCTTTGGAATGAAATTTTCTTGTGCTTTTCAAACTATTCCCAGAAACCCTTTGCTCTATTGTCTTCCCTGCAAATGTACCCTACCAATCAATTTTGACCAGCTCCTCATGCCTCCATGATTACCTTTACTCAACTGTATGCCTGCAAAAACCCTCATGATCCAACAAGTCTACACTACAATAGTAGTGCATTATGGACATTTGTAGCACCATAATACAGGGGATAATAATCTAGATTTCTCACCATCTATTGACCATCTGCCATTGATTATAATTGTTCAATTGGACTGTGATGTCATGGTTGCCATTCAACTTTTTTAAAATTCAAATTTTATTGTCAGAGTACACACATAACATCACATACAACTCAGAATATTATTTCTATGGGCCAGGCATAATTTCTAATTATGGGTAATTACAAACTGTACTCAAGGAACTGCAAAAAAATCTGATTGTGTCAATGCAGATGTATAAACATACAGAAATAAATAAGGGGCAAAATCTGAGTCCTTAACTCAGTCTCTAAATGAGTCTATTGTTCAGGAGTCTGATATGGTACGAGTCCTATTACTCATTGCTGATGGCAGCAGCAAGAACAGACCATGATCTGGGTTGTGTGGATCCTTGATGAGTGCTGCTGCTCTTCAACGGCAACTTTCCATGTAGATATTCTCGATGATGGGGAGAGCTTTGCCTAAGATGTACTGCCCTTAGTCCTCTACCTTTTGCAGGATTTTTCATTCAAAGATATTGATGCCCCCATACCAGGCCATGATGCAGATGTCAGCACGCTTTTTTCCCCCAAACATCAGTAGAAATTTTCCAAGGTCTCTGATAACAAACCAAACCTCCACAAACTACTTAAGTTTAGGTGCTGACATACCTTCTTCACAATGGCATTAATAGGATTAGTCCAGGTTAGGTCCTCAGTAATTTAAATTTTCTCACCCTCTTCACCTCTGAATTCCTAATGATCACTGGATTGTACACCTCTGGTTTTCCCTTCCTTAAGTCAACAATCAGTTCCTTGGATTTGGTGACATTGTGCGAGGTTGTTGCTGGTGTACCATTCGGCCAAGTTTTCAATCTCCCTCCTGTGTGCTAACTCATCTGTCCTTTTTATACAACCCACTACAGTCGCATCATCAGCAAATTTGTATGTGGTGATGTTGTACCTCGCCACACGGTCATAGATGTAAAGCAAGTCGAGCAGGGGGCTACATACACATCCCTGTGGTGCTCCTGAGCTGATGGCGATTATTTTGCCAATCTGCATTGATTGTGGTCTGGAGGTGAAGTAATCAAGGGTCCAATTACACAGTGGTGTGATGACTCCTAGGTTTTGGAGTTTGCTGATCAATTTTAGTGGGATGATGGTGTTAAATACCAAACTGTAGTCAATAAACAGCATCCTGATTGTTCATCTTTGTTGTCCAGGTGTTCCAGGGCTTTGTATAGAGCCAGTGAGATGGCATCTGCTATAAACCAGTGGCTGCAGTAGGCAAATTGGAATGGAACCAGGTCATCACTCAGAAAGGAACTGATATGCTTCAATACCAGCCTCTCAAAACACTTAATCACTGTAGATGTGAGTGCCACTGGTCAATAGACATTTAGGCAGATTACTACACACTTCCTTGAAACGAGTACATTTTAAGCACATTTGAAACAGTACCTCATCCTGTTGAAGTGAGAGGTTGAAGATATCCATGAACACATGGATACGTTGGTAGCACCAGTTTTCAGTTCTCAGCTGGGTACTCTATCCAGACCTGATGCTTTCCTTCAATGCACTCTCTTGAAGGCAGATGCTGAAAGTAGAGGATTATCTGAGAGCATAGGGATGGAACATGGTTCCTCCTTGTTCTGGTGATCAAATTGGGCATGGAAAACCAGGAGTTCATCTGGCAGTGAAGCTTTGCTGCCTCATATTGCACTGGATTTGGGTTTGTAGCAGGTTATGTTATTTAGGCCCTGCCACAGGTGTCGGGTATCCTTTGTTGTTTCAATTCTCGTGCATCTGAAAATCAATCTATTTAGTTTACAAATGGAAGGCACAGTGGCATCACTAGGGTTGATATCACCCCCCCCCCCTCATATCAAATCATACAGAATTCTTAGTACTTTTTTTTGCACTAATATTACTCGAAAATCGTAATACCCATACATCACTGAATGTAATGGCAACAGTTGTTAGATAAACAAAATTATACCTTTAAATTATTATACACACAGCCTAAATGTATTTACATAGTTTAATGTAGCTAAAGTGAAAATTTGATAAGAAAACAATAGAATTCAAAATAAAAATATTTAAAATGTTATTGATACAAGTTCACAAATACTAATTACCACAATATTGTAGCTAAAACACCAGAAAATGTGACAAAAGTAGCGACTATAAAAACACTAGCAACAACGAAAACAACAGCATGTGCTTGTAGTGGGTGCAAACCACGTGATTTGAAGCATCCTTGTAATTTGGTAATAAGGACAGCTCTGATTGGAGCATATTGGAAGATTTAAAAAGTAAATTAGCATAGGGTTTTAGTGCTGGGCTTTGTTGTTATAACTACAGGGATATTCTTATAAAAAATAAATTTCTGCTGATGGTATTACCTGGTGCGGTCCACACCTCCTGTGCCCTCCTAGCGAGGCCAGTGAGCAGGTAGACTACAATCAAATTTTAATTGTGTGAATGGATCAAGTTTAATTTATCTTTGAACTTTGCACAAGAATTTGGGGAGAATCTGTATCAAATGAAGGCGGCGGGGGGGAGGGGGGGGAATCTTAAACAGTATAATTGATTTAACTTTTCTGAAGAAATTCCCATTTGCTTTGTTGAAAAATAATGATACAAGGATACACAAAAGTGCTGTAAAATTTTAGCAAGCTCCAGTGTCCAGAGGAGGCAAAGAATATTGTATAACCAACATTACGGGCCTGACCCCTTTGTCAAGTTACATCCAGCGTTGTTGTGAATTTACTGCAATCAAAGCATTTGCAGACTTTCTTATTTCACATATTAGGATACATTTGGCCCAATATCATGACTCCTCCAATATGTTATGAGGTTTTATGCAAGCAGCACAGAACTGACTATGCCAAGAATCATTCTGGCACAGTTAAAGTCAAAAATCATTAAGCCAGAGGTTTGTAAAACTTTTAGTCTACACAAATCATTGAAGCTCATCTTGCAATTAAATATAATTTTCTTGGAATCCAAAGCACATAACTCTTTTCTACAGTGCTTAAAGAACATAAATTTTCTGGAATGAAATGCAAGTACCACATTTTCTGGGTTGAATCATGCCATTTGAAAAATGTTACCCAACAACTTTATTCAAAAAACACATTTACTTCAGTGACATATATTCCATAGAACTGTGTAGAACAGCAATGTGCAAGTTATGATACATTAGTTGTGTTGGGCTTCCCCTGCAATCTCTTACAGGGTAGCAAAGGCTGGGAAATAGATGAACACACAAGTCCAAATGCAGGTTGTATATTAGAACAGCAGAAAACTAATTTACTTGATTTTAGTTCATGAAATGCCAATGGGAGCCTATGGATGCTCAATGGCCTTATCAATCTATATGCAATTTTTATTTCAGATTTCCAACATCAGGAGCATTTTGCTTTTGAAGGTAAATTGAGATGCTCAAGGCTTGATGGGAGATTTTGTGTTCAGCATATCAGGTAAACAGAAATACTGCAAGTTCAGACCTTTTTGACAGCTAGATTTAGAAAGCCTAAAGGTGACTTTGGGTCTCCTGATGGTCAGACACTCAAATGGTCAAAAGGTAAGACTGAAAAAATTAATGTAAAAGCACAATATTGGAAAAATTCAGCATACTTTACATAGCAAAGGTTAAGATGCATAACCAACATTTTGGACTTGCATCTTTTATCAAAGTATAAACAGAACAACTACATCTTTGCTAATATAAAGTATGCTGCTCAAACTGCTGAGTTTTTCTAGTATTGTGTTTTTAATTCTATTCACAATGTCTGCAGACTTTTTAGGTTTTACTCCTACTGAACAAATTAATTCTCAGAACAAAGAAATGGTGAGATTAGGAGTTAAGTACTTTTCTTTCTTTCAGAACCTTAGTGCACACTCATCTTCATGGACCCTGCAACACATTCTGAAGAATAGTTCACATCAATTTCAAATCTTTCTTTTTCTGGAGGTCCGTGCTTGTAAATACAAATTAATAACAGACTCCAGTGGTGAGAAAAATAATAAAATTAACATTGGAACTGGAAGACATTAGAATTACCAGCATTTCCCCCATATAAAATAATAAAAGGAAGCTAATATTCTCCCAAATGAAAATTTGACAAATAGTAAATATGAATACAGGTGGCAATTTGGAGAGGAAAGGAAAACACTGAAGGTAGTTTTATAAAAATAAAAGGAAGTGATGTTATGAAGCAGATGGTTTTCAATCCAATTGCCACCTGTACTCAGTCTCCATTCTAGCCTTACAGTCACACAAACCTTTTGTCAGAGGGTAATAACCCTGAAATCTTCATTCTGTGGTTGTCCCCGAGTGAACTGTGCCAAGAATGGTGACCAGATTTCTAGATGGCCCATAGTAATACCACAGCAATTGATGCCTTTTGACTGCTTGTGGTTAACTATTAAGAACAATAAAACTAATAATTAATTCTAACTATTTTAAGAACATTACATTTATTTTAAAACACATTGAACAATTGATCACTTCATTGAATATTTATATATTTAATTAAAAGAAAAGAAATGAAAAGCTTATGCAATCTAACTTTTCGAATTAACCACTGCAATCAAATAAATGGGGCCACACCTGGCATCACTTAAGGGCTAGGTATGAAATGTATCCTTAGCTCAGTAAGTAATGAAATTCTCCTGGACTCAATGGTGAGTCCAGAAATGGAGTGAAATGTCAAATGATCCTATATCTCATCTCTAGGGTATTCTGTACCTCCACACTGCAGTGCATAGGTGCCAAAATCTGAAATGTGTTGGCATACAGACCAGCAGCTACTCCAACTGTGCCCCAACTGTAGTCAAGTACAGAGTGCAAAGGAACTTTTAATTTGTATGTCAGTGGATATTCTAAATTCAAGAAGAGTTTTAGGATTGAAAACCTAAAATGATATTGAGTCTCGAGACTTTTAAGATTATTTCAAGCAAATTATGGTGTTAAACATGTAAAAATGCTAGTTAAAATAAAGAAACTTTAGGTTGATGGTTGGTGGTAATTTATTTATATTGTATCATAGCATTGAGGTGGTGACTGACGGTCTTCATTCAATGAGAAAGATTTTCATTACTTTTCCTTTTCCTGGAGAAGAGGCTGGTTGTGGTAAACCATTGTTTGTATATTTAACTGTCTGGGCATGCGCAGTGGCCAACTGTACCTGTGGCCCCTCACAAAAACTCCTGAATAAACTACCACAGCCCCCTCCTCAGTTAGGACAGTCAACCAGCATGGACGTAACTCCATTCTATTGTGAATAAAAGCCTCTCAGTTTTACATAACTTCTAGTTTTTTGGATTTATTGATGGTAAATCAATTTTATTAGCAATAGCTTGATAATGGATCAGACCCTGAAGCCGAAGAAGTTGGAACTTGACCTAGAATCGCCTGAAGCCTCCAACAACTTTGAACTCAGGCTGCATTACTTCAAAGCGTTCCTGCAGGCATCATCTGCCATCTTTCGATCAGAGAACGACAAACTGCAAGTACTACTCTCCCGGGTCGGGCCGCTGGTATATTCAATGATCAGGGACCAAGAAGCGATGAACATCCTAAAAGGTCAGTACCAGAAGAAGGTAAACAAGGTCTACGTGAGACACCTCCTGGCTAAACGAAAACAGCAACCCAGGAAATCAAGTACTCAGTACCTCCAGGCCCTGTGAGCTCTCAGACAGGCCTGCAACTGCAAAGCCGTGATGGCCACGGTGAACACGGAGGACCTGATCAGAGATGCTTATGTCGTGGGCATCGGGTCCAACTATATCCAGCAGAGACTTTTGGAGCAAGGTGAGCTCAACTTGCAGAGAGCAGTCGAACTGGCAGGCACACTAGAGGTGGCCCGCCAGAATATGGAAGCCTACTCAGCTGACAACGAGGCCACCTCATGCTTTCCCCAGGTGCCACCATCTTGGTAAGTGGGAGGGGCACAACCCTGCAGAACACTGCCACCACCATTTCCCACCAGCAACCTAACCATGGCCACTGTACTCCATGAATACCCGAAGTGCTACTTCAGCGGCCTGAACAAGTACTCAAGGAAATGCTGCCCAGCAAAGGACACGGTTTGCTCTAACTGTGAGAAGAAAGGACATTACGTGAAAATGTGCAAGTCCAAGTCACCCCAACCCAGCAGTGCCGCGTGTGGGCCATGGGGCCACCACATTGGACACCGCCATCTTTGAAATCCAGCTGTGCTGCATGCAAGCCATGGGGTGATCTTGAGAGTTAAGAGCCTGCAGGTCGTGTGCAGTGGGCAATCTTCAAGTTGCTAGCCAGAAGCGGTAGGGGAAGAGGCCATGGTGCCACCATCTTGGACACCGCCATCTTGGGACTGAACACCCGAATACTCCACTGCATCTACAGACAGCAATCAAATACTGGCCTCCATCATGCTGGATCAAGGTAGCCTGTATCAACTCATCAGATCGATGATGGACATCCAGATGAGCTGCCTGTTCGATATTGGGAGCATGGAGAGCTTCATCCACCCCGACATGATGCAGTGTTACTCCTTTGTGATAAGGCCAGTAAGCTGCAAAGTCTGTTTGGTCTTGAAGTCCAATACTGCTGATGTCTGCAGCTTCTGTGTAGTGACTCTGACCGTGCGATGCACAGACTACAAAGACTTTAAACTGCTGGTGATACCACAGCTCTGTGCTGCAGTGCTACTGGGGCTGGATGCTCAAGGCCACCTTAAAAGCGTGATGATGGAGTACGATGGGCCGTAGCCCCCCTCACTATCTGTAACCAACAGTCCAATCCACTCCACCCGCTAAATCCCCTACCTCCGGCCTCTTTCCCTACTATTTCCAACTAGCAGCTTGAAGATTGCTCACTGCACATGACCTGCGGGCTCTGACCTCTCAAGATCAGCCCTCCATTGTTGTTTGCTAACTTCACCCCTGACTGAAAACCCATTGCCACCAAAGGTAGACGGTACGGTGCTGGGGACAGGGCCTTTATAAAGTCGGAGGTGCAGTGGCTACTCATTGAGGGGATCATTGAAGCCACCACCTGCCCTGAGGAGAGCCCAAGTGGTGGTGGTGAACAATGGGGAGAAAAACAGAATGGTTATTCACTACAGTCAGACCATTAACAGATATATACAGCTGGACTCATTCCCTCTTCCCCGCATATCCGATATGGTAAACCACTGATCTAAAGTCAGCATACCATCAGCTCCCCATCTGCCTTGAGGACCGCCAATATTCTGGTTCTGAGACAGATGGCTGCCTCTACCATTTCCTGAAGGTTTCCTTCAGCGTTACCAATGTGGTCTTGGTCATCCGATGGGAGATTGTCCAAATGGTAGACCAGCATGAGCTGCAAACCACATTCCTGTTTCTGGACAATATCACCATTTACGACCATGTCCAACAAGATCATGAATGACACCAACCTCCAAAAATTCCTCCAGACTACCAAACTCCTTAACCTCACATACAACAAGGCTAAATATGTATTTTGCACAACCCGCCTTGCTATCCTTGGCTGCATTGTGGGGAATGGAGTCATTGGTCCCCAATCCGATCACATGCGTCTGCTTTTGGAACTCCCCCTCCCCCAACTCCTCAAATCCCTAAAAATGGGCCTGGGTTTCTTCTCCTACTATGCCCAGTGGGCCCACCCCCTCGTTAAATACACCTACTTTCCCCTGATGTCAGAGGCCTATGCAGCCTTCAGCCGTATTGAGGCAGACATTGCCAAGGTCATGAATCCACCTTGTTCCAGATGGAGAGTGATATATCCAACTTTGCAGTGGCTGTCACCCTTAACCAGGTGGGCAGATCCATAACCTTCTTTTCGCTCCAATGCCTCAAAATTCGACACTCCTCTGTCAAGAAGGAGGCCAAAGCCATTGTCAATACGGTTCAGCATTGGAGATACTACCTCGTAGCAAACGATTTGCCTTGCTGGCCGACCAACATGCAGTTGTTTTCATGTTCAACAATCAGCAGCGAGATAAAATCAAAACAACAAGATATGGAGGTGGAGAATTGAACTTTCCACCTACAATTATGATATCTTGTATTGGCCCGAAAAACCCAATGAGCCCCCGGATGATCTATCCTGTGAAACATGTGCCAGCTCACAAATAGACCAATTTCAAGCCCTCCACAATGACCTGTGCCGCCCAGAGTCATTAGGCTCTTCTACTTTATCAAAACCCACAATCTTCCTTACTCCATTGAGGAGATCAGGACTATGACCAGAAACTGCCAATTCTATGCAGAGTGCAAACCACATTTCTATTGACCAGACAGAGTGCACACGATAAATGGCACTCGCCCCTTTGAATACCTGAGCATTGATCTCAAAGGACCCCTCCCTCCTCTGACCGTAACGTGTACTTCCTCAAAATCATTGATGAGTACTCACATTTTTTTGGTCGCTATCCCTGCTCGGACATGACAACACTCATAGTCATCAAGGCCCTACGCAATCTCTTCACCCTGTTTGGGTATCTCTGCTATATCCATAGCAACCGGGGGTCCTCTTTTTATGAGTGATAAATTGCACCAGTACCTGCTGACCAGAGACATTGCCACAAGCAGGACCACTAGTTACAACCCCCAAGGGAATAGGCTGGTGGAAAGATGGTCTGAGCCTCTGGTCGAAAGGGTCCATCTCCTCCACACCATCCCCAATATGACTATGTCTCCAATATGACTATGTGGCATACTCTAATGGGCATGAGGACACAGTCTGAGTTAGGGACCTGGTGCCATCAGGGGTTCCTGAGACCATTACTGATCATCCCGCACCCCCTTCACCTAACATTACCCACGATGCACCAGGGCCGTGGCGTGTTACTCCAGCCTAGCAGATCACATGCCAGTCTTGTCACCACATATCCAACAAGCTGATGCCGATGACATACAGGCTTTTCATACTGTCCAGTACTCAACAGCTGCACTGCAGCTGATACTACGACAATAGCAGTGATAGGCCAGACCACCTGAAAGACTTAATCTGTGATAACACCTAATGCACTTCACCCCACCAGATTCTTTCTAAATCAAGGGGTGAATGTGCTAAACCACTGTTTGTATATTTAACTGTGGGCATGCCCATTGGCTGATTGTACCTGTGGTTCTTCCCACAGACTCCTGAATAAAGTTGACTGTCCCACAGCCCTCTACCCGTTCAGGACAGTTGACTAGCATGGACGTGCCTTCATTCTATTGCCAATAAAAGCTTATCAGTTTTACATAACTTCTAGTCTTTTGGAGTTATTGATGGTGCGTCACTGGTGCTGCTAGACCTGGAACAGGAGTCAGTCATTTGACCCACCTTCCAGTTCATGTGGATATCCAATATGGAATGGGATTGATGGGTCACAATATAAAAGTCCCCAGAGAAGAGGGGCAAAAATGTATGCTGTGTTTGGAACAAAATACATGGGCACCAACTGCCACTATGTGCTGAGATTCAACATTTGCCAAGTGTTGTATAGGAGAGGTCTGGCCCTATTGCCATGCCATGACCCACCAAGCTGAATATTGCTGTACTACCTATCCTATGTGGAAATTATTCTCCAGACCTGAGATGATGATGTTCATCAGGCAGTAGTCTACACAGAATATGCTGTAGATGTTGTGGGACAATGACTTAATGAATATTGTAAGGTAGTTCCCTGAGCAGACTGTCTAAATCTTTAGGCAAAATACTTCACTCCCAGAACTCGCCAACAAGCATCAAGACTTGAATGGTAGTAAGAGGAGCTCACCTGGTCAGATCTGTCCTCTACGATCAGAATATAACTTCCAAAGCAGCATGGCATGGCTACGATGAGGAGGTGATGACTGCCAACCTCTTTGCAGACTGTGCATTTGCTAGGAAGGTCTGGAGAAGGATGCAAGGCTTCTTCTCATAGTTCATCCTGAGCAGATCAGTAACATACAATTCTCTTATAGATGGGCAATTCACATGAATATACATACTAAGACAGATATCAAGAACTGCTAGAAGATCATCAACTCAGTGAAAGATGCTCTTGGGTCAGGCTGAGACATGTTTGCCTAACAGTTGACTGGCACGTACCAGCTTCCAAGATTATGGACTGAAGCTTGTTAGAGCCAATACAAAGGCTCCATGAAAAAAACGGCAATCTAAGGGCTTTCTGCTACAGGAAAGTGAGGGCAGAAGTCAAATAGAAGGATATATCGTCACGGTGGGGGTGGGGGGGTGGTTATAGGAATGCAATAGTTCTACCTGTGTCTGTTCTAAACACACTGGGGTTTTAGGTTAATTGAGTGTAAATGGGTGGCACGGCCTCATGGGCCAGAAGAGAGCTGTTACCGTGCTGAACGTCTAAATTTAAATAATACACACACACACACACACACACACACACACACACACACACACACACACACACACACACACACACACACACACACACACACACACACACACATATATATGTATAAATACACATTTGAAATTTTAAAAAGATTAAACATTCAACAGCACTGCTGACTGCCAAAGGGATTAGGAGAGGGTAGACTGAAAATCATATTTTGGCTTCCTTTCATAAAGCAGAACTCTTCATAATTGCAAGGGTTTCCATTCTCTCACTGTCAAGCTGTGATTTACTTTTCTTCTTTATTTTTAGGGAGTCCACTTTTCCTAACTGCTTTCAGAACCAGCATGTCTGGATCTTGGACAATAAGTGCTATCCCCTCATTCCTTGGCTTCTGATTCATTCTCATTTAGGGCAAAATAGCAATCTTTGCTTTTGTTATAGAATGCTGTTCAGATGCAAAAAGAACAATCAAGTATTAGGATGTGTCCTATTGATTTGCTTACTGAAACTCATCACCCAGTGGTATTCATAACCTAGTGCGTTAATGGAGAGCTGCTTTAGCCTAGGAGAGAGATCATCAAAATATGTTTCTTTACTTTTTACAAAGGTCTGGAAAGAAAATAAAAAATAAAATGAATAAGGAAAACTGAAAATCAATTTTCTGCTATTTTTCCCTAAATGAGAATGATTGCATTTCCATCAGCACATTTATTTCCACAATTCCTTCCTAAAGCATTAATGATCATGACTCTAACTTGACATCTTCTCGTGACACAGTAACGCACCACAAGAAGCAGTTGCCTGCTAAATCATCCTGACTTTGTGAGGGTACTTTAACCTTTGACAGCAATAAAAAACTGCTGCCTGATGACTGTGGAATTCAAGGGCCTGAGGAATTCCTTTCTGTGAACAACACCAAGTTAATAAAATAAAATTACACACAGGTGCATACTTTCCTCAGGAAGTAGTTGGCACATTGGGCTGCTGTGGCACATTTTCATTTTGAAACAAATTGAATATAGTGGTGCAGTGGTTGCAAGAGTCACCTAAACATAAAAGCTGAGATAAATAAAATGTCATTTGGTTGATCAATCCAAAAGAAAGGCTGAATAATATATCTCTTCATTGGGCTCCATGCCACTTTTTTAATCTCCAGAGGAAAGATTTGTAGTTATGCTCTGTGATTCCAGAAGGTAATTAGACAACATTCTAAAGTGCTCACTCCACTGCAACACTGGGCAAGTACTCTACTCATAGGAGGCTGGTTTCCTAAATGCAGAAGCACAAGTAACCATTGTGCACCATGGGATACTATATCTTCCAATCCCCATGTAACCTTATAACCTTCAATCTGGAATCCAACCAGATATTTATCGAGTTCTCTTGTGAAGTAGAAAATCAATGGAGGATTCAATGATTTTACGGAGAATCTAATACATGCAACTGCTAATGTCAGAATTATTTTCCTGCAAATCTTCAATTTCACATGAAACTTGTTAATTTTTAATTGGCGCCCTGTGTCATCTGAATTCCAGGTATTATGATCATTATGCACGTTTACAAAATTGCTTCTAATTTGACAATTATGGATCCAGTCAGACATGGATTATTTAAAAACTAGAGTAGGAGGAAGAAAACTACACCTGGAATATCAGGAGTCTATTTTTGAGCAGGCAATTAAGTTAAAAGATAATGTGAGCAATGGTTTCATCTCCCAACACCAAGACTGAGCAAAAGGTTAGTAATGTGATATGCATAGAAATGTTTTTTTAAAAAACTTTTGCCCAAACAGACTTAAATTTAATTCAATAATCATTTCCCACCAATGCCATATCTTTCTACTTGCCACATCATCCTGCAACATCTTTCAAAGAGTTTGCCAATCAACTCAATCTCCAATGAGAAATATACCACAGTGCACCCAACCCCAAGATGCAAATACCCATTCAACTGTATTATTTTGTCCTGTTACTTCAGAATGGATATAAAGGTTCAAGAAATGAGCTTCCAGTACCTAGCCCTCTCCACTATCTCGTTACAATTTAATAAATCATATTCCCTGAGGAAATAATTCGGCACCTTTTGCTTAACGTGCATCTGTTCTCAGATTGTGTATGGTGCATATGTTCTTACATTTTGAGTGAGTCATATTGGACACAGCATCACTGAAAAATTGTGGGTGTGCATGCGGCAATCATTTGCCTGGGAAAGGCAGAGAAGATTGACTGTAATGCTACTCAACTGTTTTGTTAATAGTTCTCCCATTTTGTATCTCAATGCAGCAGTAAACCCCTCTCTTAATTTCAGGCAGCAAGAAGTACCCCTAATTAATTACAATAGTTTCCCCCTTATCCATGGGGGAAATGTTCCAAGACCCCCAGCGGATGTCTGAAACTGTGGAGAGTACCAATCCTTATACAGAGTATGCACCGCTTAATGTCCACGATACGTTCTGTGAAATTCGACATTATACAACGTGGATGTTTTGTGAACACCATATTATATACTTAGCAAAGCTATATGGGAAACTATAGTGTACCTGTAAACTTTTTATTTGTAAGTAGGGATCAATATGGGTACCGACACAGACAGAAACCAAGGAAAGCAAAACCATAGATGGGGGAACCACTAAATATTTAAAACGATTGATTACTTGCAGGTTGGTGTTGATCGATTTCAATAGGTTATTGAGGTTGAATTGATGAAGTAGTTGTTTTCTGGAGCTAAGTGAAGTTGATAAAGTCTCCAGGTGCTGAATTCAAGGTTTCTACAACAATCAATAGATTCCTGTCATCGGCAGGCATTCCCCTTGAACAGGATGTGGCTGAGAGAGTGGAATGAGGGCATATAGAGTAGGGCAAGTTGTTGGAAAAGAAAGATCAAGGGGATCTCAGCAGAAATCCACGTCTACCCAGGATGTTCTGGCAATAATCATTCTTCCTGAAAGGCAGTGAAAAATGTGCCAGATGTTAGTATGGATGTCATCACTGAAATAGTAAAAACACACAATGCTGGAGAGACTCAGCAGGTCAAACAGTGTCCTTTATGTAGTAAAGGCAGAGGCACACAACTGATGTTTCAGCCTTGAGCCCTTCATCAAAGTATGAGAAAATGCTGGTGAGCGTCAAAATAAAAGAGGGGGAGGGAGGGGTGGCAGGGCAGGAGATCACTAAAATATGTTAGCTGTATTTCCAGTAGATATCCAGGTGGAAATGACTGAAAATTTGTGAATCTTGGAATCGTTCTTGAGCTGTACCTTTTTTCATCAATTAGCAATTCCCATCCATCACTCTCCAAAGGAGGTCAATGATGGATTCTAATTACAGAGAATTAATTAGATATAATTCTTTCTTGTCAAAGAGCAATATGGGAAGTAAGCACACTTTTATTTGCAAAGATTACCAGGTTCTGTGTAATGCAGGGTCCATAGACAGGATGCACATCATTTTGTTAGTTCAAATTAGAAAATAAAACAATAGAAAAGGATTCAACTCAGTTGGCATGTGATTGTAAGAGTGGGCCTTGCAGATTCGTGTGCAGAGACCCTTGCTAGAAATATTGGTCTCTTCGGATCATAGACAGTAATGTCAAATGTATTTGAGCCACTGTGACAAAGGATAGCTACAGAAAACACTAAGACAGCAGACCATAAAACAGGTAGCTGCAATCTGAGCTCCTCCATCACCCACAAATCCATATCATTTTTTCACTCAGTTGTTGACATAGGTTCTATGGCCATAACTCACACATTAACACCCAGCATAAAATAACATCAACCTTACAACAAAACGTACCAAATGACACAAATTCATCAAATAATCACCTTCTGAATTTCTTTACTGTGTGGTCGGTGTGCTGTGCGGAGAATCAAAGAGAAAACACATGGAAGCTGTGAGTTAACTGAACCAACCAACTGATTTTACTGGAAATCTCTAAAAGTTTATCAGCACGACCCCCATGATCCTTTGTGCCCCTCCCAACACCAGGAACATAGTGACATCAG
Organism: Narcine bancroftii; assembly: GCF_036971445.1. Lineage (NCBI taxonomy): Eukaryota > Metazoa > Chordata > Chondrichthyes > Torpediniformes > Narcinidae > Narcine > Narcine bancroftii. The sequence continues at coordinate 412,219,819 of NC_091469.1, forward strand.
CATGTGCGAGTCTGCACCTTTGTGACCCGGTTTGCTTGCGGATCAGTGCAGCCCACTACACCCGTCTTGTATGTATTTACTAAACACAAAAGATAAATGTAAACACTAGATATCAGAAGTAAAAACAAAGAATGTTGGAAACACCAGTAGGACAAAAATAGAATTAAGGTTTTTCATGGGGACCAGAAAAGGTTTTTAACTTTTCTGATAAAAGAGTATCAAACTGGCATATTAACTTTGTTCCTCTCTCCACAATAAGATCTAGCCTGCTGTCTATTTCTCGTGTTTTCTTGTCATTGCAGATTTCTGGCACTTCCATGATTTTTGCATACCGATTCGGAATTCTTGTATGACCTTGCTTTTTGAAAAGCTGGCACCCTTCCCTCTGAAGCAAAACACAAAGGTCTGTGGACACAGTGGTTGAAGTTAAAAAAAATGCTGGAGAAAGTCAGCAGGTCAAACAGTGTCCTTTATATAGCAAAGATAAAAATACATAACCAACGTTTCGGGCTTGAGCCCTTCATCAAGGTGAGGTTACTCTGATGAAGGGCTCAAGCCCGAAACATCAGTTTTTATGCATTTTTATCTTTGCTATATAAAGGACACTGTTTGACCTGCTGACTTTCTCCAGCATTATGTTTGCACTACCCTTCTCTCTGACTCTGAATGCAGGGCACAAAGAATAAAATCAGAAGGGCCGACCAGCATCAACTTGACTTCAAATCAAGACAAGGAAAAGTCACTCACAACACAAATGACCTTGCAAAATCTCCTCATAAATACCCAAGGTTGGGAACTGTCCTGTGGATTAGTAAAGCCACAATTGCATAACTTCATACCCACAGAATCATACCTAACAGATAGTGCTCCAGTCTCCTTCATCTCTGGTTCAAGGTTTCTTTCATTGTCATATCATAACACATTAAAAATGTAATATACATGATATACGCCAACTTCAAAGAGTCACCATGAGTACTGGTGTCTGGCACCCCTAACAATTGGAGAAAGAGAAGCAAAAGAGATACTGAGTGTCTGTGAATTCACCGCCTCTAAAACCACACAGACCCTAGTTCAAACCATCAGAAACCCAAGCTTCAGATCCAAACCTCCAATATGATTATGAAACCTTCAGCGCCTGATGCCTTTCATGAGCTCCTTCTTGCCCATGGTACCCTCTCGAAACCCGGTTCTGAATCCTGCTTTCCATGAGCTAGTCTCCATCAGTCTGCAACCTGTGCAGGTCCATGCGGGTCCTTTGACCATAAGTCGCCAGAGGTCTGCAGCCTGTGAAAGTCCATTGACTGCAAGTCATCAATGTCCTTCAGCCACTGAGCCCCTTGCTGGACAGCTACAAAGCTAAAGGATGGAGTTGGTTTTGGACAATGGTGGTGGTATAGTAACTATGTTCAAGGGTGCTGTTGGAAAGAACAGAGTGACAGCAACTTAGCAAGTCTTTTATTAAGTTCAGAGCAATGATTTGATCTTTTCACATCTAAATATTTTTGCTCTCTCATTGGCTCTAGTGTCCAGTGAAATTGAACCAAATAAACACCCAGCACAAGCCAGATGAGGCTTGAACAAACCATGGATTTCTTAATGTCATAGCTCCTCAATTTAAACAAGTGTGGAGCGTCACCTTCAAATGATGGAGATGCCCAGTAGGGATGGACAATCAATCCTTCCTCACCATTTGCAGGCCATTGCTGCTTTATTTTCAGTAGATGACGTTCCTCAGTATTTAGCTCATCTTCTAATTCTGTACAATGCTACTGTTTAGCTCTGACATTTTTGAAATGCTTTAACAACAGTATTATTTACTCTATGTTGGGTTTATGTGTTATCCTAAATCAAACAAAACAGGAAATGTTCTAGTCAAAGCAAATTATGTTTCTCCTCTTTTCACGATCTATTTCTTCTCTCCTTTCACTTTACTTCTCTCCACCCTACACTATTTGCTTCATAAATTATTTATTTTCTGAGTAACCTACAATCCAGCTTAAAGCCCTTTATTACCCTTGTCCACTTCATCACTAGATCCATCAATAATCTTTCTCACTTTTTTTCTATTCTAGCAATATTGCTTTTAATAATCAACAAGAATTTTCTTGTTAACTTCAAACCACTGTCCTGAAGATAAAGAATTTATTTAATCATTCTCAGCCTCATGCAAGATTTCCAGACTCTACACATCTTTATGGGCCTCCTCATGGACTAATTTTATTCTCTTGACTCACTTTGCATTCTAACATTAAGGGTCAGATTGCAAGCAGGACTTTCTGTGGACAGGGCCACAACAAACTCACTGGGAAAAAAAGATGTTGAGAGCAGTAAAGGATGCCACCATGGGAATTATATTAAATTATGTCAAATTTGCAAAAGAAGGGGAATAAAGTACAAGATCTTCTTTTACCCACACAGCAAATCCGACAGGAAAATAATACTCATGGGCTAATATTTCAGGTTGTTGACCTTTCATCGGTTTTGATGAAAAACTATTGATGTGAAATGCCCACGCTGTTAGCTGTGCTTCTATTCAATTTATACTGTATTATCTGTGAGCACTTCCACTTCCTAATTTTTATTTCGGGTTTCCAGCATCTTCTGATTTTTATATCACCATATAACAATTACAATATGGAAGCAGGCCAACTCGGCCCCTCTAGTCTGCACTGATTTGTGATCTCCTCCAGTCCCAACTACCTGCCCCTCACATCCATGCACTTATCCAACCTTCTCTTAAATGACAAAATTGACCCTCTTCTGGAAGGTCATTCCATTCAGCCACCACTCTCTGAGTTTCCCCTCACGTTACTTCTAAACTTTTGCCCTCTAAACCTTAACTTATGACCCCTTGTTCCAATGTCATTTACCCTCAAGTGGAAGAGCCTATTCACATTTACTCCATCTATCCCCCTCATAATTTTATATACCTCTATCAAATCCCCCCCCTCAACCTTCTACGTTCCAATAAATGCAGGAAAAATAGATAATAATTCTTTACTCTAAATTGCATCTTTATTCAAGATGGTGCAACTTATCTCACAATGGAGTTGCTGGCTCAAGGCACCAGGCACGGTGCCCAAATTAATGGCAGCGCTTCTGCTGGTACGGACCCCGGAGAGCAGGGAGCAGAGATACAATGCTGCTGCACAGGGTCCTACTGCCTGGTCATGATGCCAAAAGCTCAGTATGGGCTTTAAAATGGTTTAGCTCAGTGTGGAGTTGTGGAGCAGACTCAGTGGGCTGAATGATGTACTTCAGTTCCTTTATCTTATGATCTTGTGAATTCATTAGCCTCTACAATATCTAAAAGATGAAATCGCATAGAAAGTTGTTTAATTGTATAATATAGAGTCCAAAGGAAACAAAGTTCATGACAGAAATCCACAGACATTTGTAAATGCAAAGAGAAAATTTTTTGTTTTTTTCTGGTACTGGGTTCTAATAAAGTTTTAAGTTTTAGCGCATTCAAAATTTTATCCTTTCACCTCCTTCCCCACTCACAACAATTTCCTGAAGACATCTGCTCTATTCAGTGCACAATGCCAAGAATTAAATCATTGGTACCCATGTAGCCATTAATTAAGGGTGAAGTTTGAAAGTGACTATCAGTCGATACTTCATTATGGGACCTGTCACATCCAATTGCATCCCAATCCCCCTGTCGATCCCCAGCTGTGCACTTCCATCAAGTGACATCACAATTAGTAGTCACCTTGTCTAGATTTCTCTACCCCAATTTTAAAGTATTGAGAAGAACTGAAGAGATTAGATTTCTCAGCACAGACTATGGATTTGAGATGTCCCTAATTCACTGAAGAAGGCTTTCAAAACAGTAACAAAATAAAATTTATTTTCTCATGTGAGCTATTTCAAATATCTGTTCTTTTTTGGTGAACCTCAATGTGGTGGATACTGTGTGGTGCAGGAAAAATAGATAATAATTCTTTACTCTAAATTGCATCTTTATTCAAGATGGTGCAACTTATCTCACAATGGAGTTGCTGGCTCAAGGCACCAGGCACGGTGCCCAAATTAATGGCAGCGCTTCTGCTGGTACGGACCCCGGAGAGCAGGGAGCAGAGATACAATGCTGCTGCACAGGGTCCTACTGCCTGGTCATGATGCCAAAAGCTCAGTATGGGCTTTAAAAAGCAGGTGGTGGGAAGCAGCAGAGAGGCTTCGGGCATGAGAAATGGGAGAATACTGCTCATTGGGTAGGAAAAGGACAGGAGACAATAGTGGATCAGTGAGGCTGTGGGCTGCTGGTGACTGGCTCATGGGAACCAGGAATTGGAATGGGATTTAAGAGGGTGTTGAGGGTAAGAAGGGTTCCTGAGGAGCCTTGGGTGCTGAAGGCTCCCTGATCATATCGGAGGTTTGGATGTGGAGCTGGGGTTACCAGTGGTTTGAAATGGAGTCTGTGCGGCTGCAGAGGCTGCGGGAGCAATGGAGGTGAATCAATGCATGCTCAGTGCATTTGAAGGGTCTCTCTTTTACTCCTCTTTCTCCTATTGTTAGGGGCACATGGTCACTCTTCGCCTTACAGCAGGCAAAAGTTGAAATATATCCTATATATTCAATTTTTAATGTATTATGATATTAAATTGAACCTTTGGAACATGAAACTCAGCAGGTGGAGCAACATATATCTCCAGTTATCTCACAACATATATGTTTTTAAAAAGGTGAAGAAAAGTATACATTTTTTTTTAATACACAAAAGTGCAGGGGAAACTCAGCAGGTTCTGCAGCATCCTTAGGCGGCAAAGATCTTTCGGGCCTGAGCCTATTGTCAAGATATGAGCAAAAAGCATGCAGGTGGTTGAATAAAAAAACAGGAGAAGGGAAGAAGGAGTGGGGGAGGAGCACAGGCCAACAGTCAAGATGCCATGGGTGGACATAGATAGGAGGGCAGGAGTGAAAAGCTGAGAATTGATTGTGGGAAGGAGGTAACTCTATGAATGCAGAAGTGAAAGAAAGGAGACAGAAGAATAGAGAAAGAGATGGGGGAAAGGAGCAGAGGAAAGGAGGGAGGGATAGTGAATGAGAGAGATGGGGGAAGGGCGAATGGAAACCTCAGAAGTCAATTTTAATGCCATCTGGTTGCACGGTGCCCAGATGGAATATAAGGTGTTGTTCCTCCACTTTGTGAGTGATTTCAGTTTGGAATGTAGTCAGACTTGCTGGCATGGGAATGGGGTGGGGAATTGAACTGGATTGCCCCGCTATTACAGAAAACAGAATGAAGGAACTCAATAAAACAATCTCGCAGTTCTGTGTCTAGTCTTTCTGATGTAGAGGAGCCAAAACAGGAGAACTGGATGCAGTAGATGACCCCTGCAGATTCACAAGTGAAATTTGCTTCACCTGGAAGGACTGTTTGGGGGCTCAAATGGTTCTGAGGAAGAAGGTGTGGTCACAGGGGTAGGTACCAATGGGACAATTGGTGGAAAGGGATGAGTGGACAAGGTAGGAGGGAGTGGTCCATGAGGAAGGTGGAGACTGGAAAAGAAGGGAAGATATGTCTGGTGGTGACGGAAATTGCGGAGGATGATGTTTTGGATGCAGAGGATGGTGATATGGTAGGTAAGGACAAGGCAAATGTTGTCCTTCCCTTTATTTTTATTATCTTTTTTCTCCATGGCACCTTTTGTGTTAATTATACTTAAATTGTCATTAAGATGTTTAATGTGCCTGGAAATCTGTAGCAATTAAGACAGTTGTTAACTCTGCATTATAAGTATGCATTTGACAATAAACTCTTCACAATATTCACAGCTTTGCACATGTTATCTGTACCATTTGGTATTTTTTTAACTGTTTAACTGCGTGGCTCTTCATCCTTCCGCAAACAAGAAATGTCAGCTAATTATCTATTTGAATGTTTGTGGGACTCAAAGGTACTGTAAGGCTATCTCATCTCTCCATCATTTAGAAGGGATTCTGCAGATTAATTATTTTATGTATGAACCATTGTTTTTGTCAAATAAAATAAGTTATCTTTATATAAAATGTATGCCTCTGAATTATATAGTTTATAAGTTCAACTAGATCATGAAGTAATTGTGAAAAATAAAATGATACAATTTCACACCAGTGATAAATGTTAACAAATCATCAATAACTTGAATACATAGTTCTTGGAAAAACAACAATAAGCATATTGTTGGCATTACAATGCACTGTAATAAATGAAAAAATAATCTATGTAAATTTATTTCTCTATTCTATAAAACTGCAGTTTCTTAATTGCAAAAATCAATCTGCATATTTATAATAGTTGGAAATAAAATTTTTTATGAGTTAATAACTCATAAAAAAGATAATTAGTGTATATTTGTGGAGACTGATATATGAGAAACATAAAAACATAACATTAAAAGTTCAATAATGATAAACAGCCATTCCCCGATATGCATCCAGGTTCTGTTCTGACCGACTGGTCGTATCTCGAAATGAATGTGTCGGAAGTATGTTAGCATTGCATGTAGAAGTCGTAAATCAAGTCATTTTCAATTCCAAATCGAGCATCTTCCTCGGCTTCTTGCCAGATCCATCAGCAGGTGATGGGTTTTTCAGCTGTTTGCCATCTTCTTTGGTGATCTTACCGCGCTTTACAGAATGGCCACTGAGAGATGGTCACTATCATATGCATGCAGTCATTTTTTTTTGGTCGTAAATCTGGGAGAGGCTGTATCTATATTTCTATTCTTATTGAGATTAAACCAAAGTGTAAAAAACAGATGAAAAATTGTGTAATCCAGTTACACTCTCTGTATTCATTTGTGGGAGTGTGGACCATGTGGATAGTTTTTGACTGCTTTCTTGATAATAAAACCACAGGGTGGTTTATACATTTCCAGAAAGCTGTTTCATTATTCAATTAGCTCATAGGTAACTCAACTTCATTTGCCTATTTGGCTTCAAATCCCTCCATAGCTCTAACAAAACAAATTTATCAGTCTTAATTTTGAAAGATTCAAATGACCATGGTTCATTGGTTTTTTTCAGAAAGCAAGTTCTAGATTTTCACCACCATTTGTGTATCTTGGATGTATTCATTTGTGGGAATGTGGACCATGTGGATAGTTTTTGACTGCTTTCTTGAATGTGAAAAATAAATGTGGACATTTGGGGATGAACAATGAAACTCAGGAGGCAGTTATTACTCAGCCATACTTAGTCAAGTCACCTGCAAATCCAGACAAGCTAAGAAAGCAAGTCTCCTGTAGTCTTGTGCTTTCCATTACTAATCTAAACTTAAAAAAAAATTAATCACTGATTATTTAATTGCATAATCATTCATGATGAGATTCAGGTCCAGTCTTTAGGTCAACAGTCCAGATGCCCGGCTGTCAGTCCAGTGATTTAACTACTTTGCTATTGCATTCCACGCTACAGAAGAAGTATTATTGATATCACTTCTGTCTGAATGGCTTTGTTCGTATCTCCAATTATAATCACTCATCCTGAACTCTCCATCATAAGTACAGGTATCAATAAGTCAAGGTTATTCTGCCACCTAAGACAAATGGAGACACAAAAGGAGTCTTGCACTGCATAAATTTAACAAAGGCTAATTAAATTGGTAAAAATAATATTTCCCTCTTTGCTGGAATTATTGAACTTGCCATTCGAATTTACCTCCATTCTTCTATAGATCAAAGTGGTACTACCGAAAATACTGAAACACCTTGTATTTGTCTACATCTCTTACAGTTATTAAATGTCTCCCTGTCTGTCAGTGAACAGTGAACAGAACTGGAAAGAAATCACCCACAATGCTACCAGCCTCATTATTGTATTGGTACGTCATTAATTCCTCCAATATATTCTAGTTGATTGTTGTTAAACATTGATTCAATGAATGAGTTTCAATTCCACTTGGTTTCCTGAGTATGTTTTAATTTTCTAATTTAATTTCACAAATATTTAAGGATACACATGCAATTTACTTGACATTTCCCTGCATTAATTTCAGCTGTCATTGTTTTGTCCATAAACATATATTATTCAATCCTATGTTGTGTGGAAATCACAAAGCACCATTACAGACAATGGAAAATAAAAATTTAAGTTTCCTGACAATACAATGTAATTTTATAAAAATATATTTGGATTTATGTAGCACTCCTTATAATTTCAGGATGTCCCAAAACCTTAATACTTAATTAAGTACTAATAAAATATAATCATTACAGAACTATGGAAACAACATACAAGTGCTTCACATAGCCTTGCTAAGATTCAACTTGGAGCACTCTGAAATTTTACACTCATTGCATTTGTTGGGTAGAAGATACATACATCCGAGAACACAAAACTCCAGTTCAAAGATAGTTTCTTTCCTACTGGTATCAGATTCTTGAATGGATGTTATATGGCAATAGATTATGCTCTTTCCCTGCCTTTTATTATTGGCCCAAATCCCTCAATTCCCTTGCAAAAACACATCAATTTACTTTTTTGAATAAATTCAGCGACTAAGCTTCGACAATTCTTCTGTCTAGAGAACTCTAAAGACTAAAATCTGGTGCAAACACAAACAATTCAGCTTCCATTAGGAACCACTGTCCAATTTGCATTTATATAGTACACATTTCAAATGCACTATTAGTTTGTAAGATTATTAATGCTGAGGAAATTCAGAGAATGTTTGCTTAACTAATAATTGGCTTGTGTGAGTTTTCTCATGGGAAAAGGTTTGGAAAGCTTGTATCTGCTGGATTTTAGATGAGTGAAAAAGAAGTGGATGGAAGTGTTTCAGATCTCAAGTTGTCTTTACAAGCTGAAGATGGAGAGGATATTTTCTACTATGAGAGAATCTAGAACTGTGGTCATTGTTTAAAACAAAATAATCAACCATTAAAGATCGAGATGAGGCAAAAATATTTGTCTTTGAAGATTGCAGGTCTTCCGAATATTCCTTTCTCAAAGAGCAGTGGAAGCAGAGATTTTAGATGTTTTTATGGAAAAGTATATAAATTCTATATAAGCAAGGAAACAAAAGATGACAGCAGGTAGATGCAGAGTTGAGGTGATAATTTAATCAATTTGACCTTATGAAATGGCAGAGCAGACGTGAGCAGGTGAGCAGCCCACCCCTGCTTTTAATTTATGTCTTTGTAAGTGTGGTTCCTTCAAGGAACTATAAATGCAGAAAAAGACTCCCTATGCCTGACTCTGGCAAGTGTGTGATAGATATTCTGCTTGTGACTAAGGTATATGCTGTCAGGAACCAGCTACTGATCAAACAACTGACAGCATCAGTGACTAACTCTTAAGTTCCTTTCCCATTACATTTATTTTATTGGTGTTCTGGGATCATTATGTCAGAAAACCTATTTGCAGTATGAACTGAGGATGTCAAGCTGAAGACAGTAATGTTTAACGATGGCTGAAACCACTAAAACAAATCCTGGACATGCTCATGAAAATGATGTATAATAGATTGAATGTGGTATGCATTAAGAAAATGACAATAGTCCTGTTCATAAGATATTAATAATAAAAAGCCAAGAGTAAAGACATTCAAAAGATTCCAATGATTTTGTAACTCTATGATTTACACAGTTGAAACTATAATTGTCAATCAAAATAACTCAAATGAAGATTTGCAAATGCGTTATTCCTTTCATGACCCTGGAAAGTCCCAAAGTGCTTTACAACCAATGAATAGAAGAAAAATTATGGTTGTAATGTACAAAACACAGCAGAAATACTAGAATCCCTGCAATGGCTGAGGACCTTGTGATATCTGTCTCTGAGGACAACGTTACAAAATCATTCAAGAGGGTGAACCCCTCGCAAGGCCCTGATGGTAATGAGTCAGAGTCAGGCACCTGGGAGGGTACTGAAAATCTGTGCTAACCAGCTAGCCGGAGTGTTCACGGACATTTTCAACCTCTTATTGCTGCAGTCAGAGGTTCCCAACTACTTCAAGATGGCATAAATTATCCCAGTACCCAAGAATAATGTGAGCTGCCTCAACAACTACTGCCCAGTAGCACTAGCTTCTACTGTTCATAAACCACCATTTTTCTTAAATCCATGTCCCTTTCTAAGACTCTTTTAAATATCCCTATGGTACCCACCTCCACTACCACCCTTACTAATGAATTCCAGGCATTTACCACTCTCCTGGTTAAAAAAAAACTACATCTGACCTCCCCTGAACATTCCTTCACTCACCTTAAACAGGTGTCATCCGATATTGGCCATTTTTCACCCTGGGAAAAGGAGCTGGCTGTCCATTCTACTAGGGCGCTCGCAGACCTCTATTAAGTCGCCTCTCACACTCAATTGCACCAACCATTCTTTTTAAGACATTTTTTCTAATTTAGACAGCATCCTGATAAATCTCCTTGACATTTTCTCTGAAGTTTTCACATCTTTCCTATAATGAAGCAACTAGAACTGAATACAATGCTCTGAGCAGTTCAAACTCAGATTTATAGAGCTGCAAAATTACCTCATGGTGCTTGAACTCAATTCCTTGACTAATGAAAGCCAGCATACCATATGCCTTGCTAACCATCCAATCAACTTGCAACAATGAAGGATCTATGACTTTGACTGCAACATCCCTCTGTTTCCTCCACACTATTTATCTTGCATTCTACTTTCAGGTTCAGTCTTCCAAGATTTATCACTTGACACTATTCTGGATTGAATGCCTTTTGACACTTCTCCCCCCAACTCTGCCTCATGCCTCTCTCCCATTGTAACCCACGATAATTTTCTACACTATCCACAACACCTCCGACCTTTGCGCCATCTGCAAACTTATTGACATATCTGTCTACTTCTTTGTCCAGGTCATTTATAAAAATCACGAAGATCAGGAGTACCAGAAACTCCACTAATCACTGACCTCTAGGCAGAATACATTCCTGTTGTGAACTGCTATTTAATCTGGCTCCACCCCAGCCTGTGGCTGGACCAATGGCTCCTCCCTCTTGATCCTGTATAAAGACTCCAACACCACAACCCCTCCTCAGAAAGCCTGGGTCACGGCACAGGATGACCTTCAAGTTTATTGTAAATAAAAGCCTATAGTTCTGTAACTCTAGTCATTTGAGTTATTGATAGTATATCAATTTTATTTACAATAATTTTTTTCCAACAATGGAACAACTTTTGAAGCCTGATAAGATAGAGATTGACCCACAATTGCCAGAAGCCTCAGACTGCTTTGAACTCTGGCTACACTGTTTTGATGTCTTTCTACAGAACTTCACTGGAGTTGTGGCCATGGAGGCAAACAAGCTGCATCTCCTCTTCTCCCAGGTTGGACATCGAGTGTTCCCGATGATCAGGGACACCTCAATGTACACGGAAGTAATGAACATATCAAGGACCAGAACAGGGAGAAAGTTAATGGTGGGTACACCTGGCACATGCTGGCTACTGGGTCAATTGAGTGACGAATTCCTCTGGGCCCTGCGTGGCCTCGCACGAGCACGCAACTTCCAGTCGGTGTCGGCAACGAAAACACAGAGGACATGATCCGGAATGCCTATGTGGAAGGAGTCAGGTCGGCTACGTGTGCCAGAGGCTACACAAGCAGAGTAATTAGACAAGAGGTGCTGGAGATTGCCCTCTGTAATATGGGGGCATATTCGGCGAATGGCACGGGGTCTGCATGGTGGCCACTATTTTTGGACTCAGGTCCACAGGCCAACAGCCCACTACCGTGTTCGATGAGTGAACCCACCACAGCTGCAGTCTCCCACAAGCACCCGGTGCTAATTTTGCGATCAACCAAAGCATCTCTGAAAACGCTGCCCGGTGAAAGATGCTACGTGCTCAAAGTGCAGAAAGAAGGGGAACTAGGCAAAGGTATGCCTATTGCAGCCATCTTCCAGTTCCAGCACCGCTGCATTCGCAGCATAGAAGCCGCCATCTTGGCCACCATCAGCTGCTGGGAATGACCATGCCACGACACAGGGGATGCCATCTTGGATGCTGCCAACTTCTGGGGGTGACCATGCCGCCACTTGGGTGCTGCCATTATTCTCCCAGACCTCAAGTCAACATGGCCCAGTCTATGAACCGACACTAACCTCTGTGGTGCTGGACCAGAACAGGCCAGATCAACTCTCTCAGTCTATGATGGACATCCCAATAAATCAATAAATGAGCAGGTAACAAGATGCCATTTTGAGAGCGGGAGCACTGAGAGTATCATTCACCCTGATACCATGCAGCGTTACTCACTTAAAGAAATGCCAGTAAGCTATAAGGTTGCTCTGGCCTCAAAGTCCCACTCAGCCGAGATCCACAACTGCACCACTGTGACACTGACCATGCAGAGCATACTTACAGGAACTTTAAACTCTTTATCATGCCACAGCTCTGTGCAACAGTGCTGCTGTCATTGAACTTTTAGTGCCACATCAAGAATATTACAATGCAATACGACGGTCCCATCACCCCCTCACAGTTATCAACCTGCAGTTTATCAGCATGCCGCCACCACCCCCCCCCACCACACCCCCACTGGCCCAACTGACATGCGGTCTCTCTGCTCTCCATATTGATCTCCCACTGTTCACCAACCTCATCCCCCAACTGTAAACCAGTCACTACAAAAAGCAGATGAAACAGTGAAGAGGATGGGGTGTTTATTAAAGCAGAAGTCCAGAGACTCCTTAATGAGGGGATCATCTAGGCCAGTACCAGCCTGTGGAGAGTGGTGGTGGTGGTGAAGGGTGGGGTAAACACAGGATGGTGATTGATTATAGCCAGATGATTAGCCATTATACACAGCTGGATGTGTAACCCCTCCCTCACATGGCAGACATGGTCAATCAAATTGCCCAATATCATGTGTTCTCCTCAATTGACCTGAAATCCGCTTACCACCAGGTCCCCACCCATCCAGAGCACCACCAGTACACCACCTTTGAGGCAGACAGCCATCTCTATCATTTCCTCAGGGGCCACCTCGGGGTTACCAACAATGTCCCAATTTTCCAGTGGAGATATTCCCCTTCCCCTTCCTGGATAATGTCACGATCTGTGGTCATGACCTGCAAGATCATGACACCAACCTCCAGAAATTCCTTACAATAGCCAAATGCCTAAACCTCACCTGCAACAGGGATGAATGTTTTCCGTACTATCCACCTGGTGATCCTTGGCTTTGTTGTGGAAAATGGGTTCATGGCCCCAACCCCAACCGCATGCACCCACTGCTAGAGTTCCCCCTTCCCCACAGCCTCAAGGTCCTGAAAAGGTGCCTAGGGTTCTTTTTCTACTACGTCCAGTAGGTGCCCAATTATGCGGACAAAGCCCGCCCCCTTATCAAGTCTACATCTTTCCCCCTGACATGAGATGCCCGTGCACCTTCAGTTGGATAAAAGAGGACATCGTTAAAACTGCAACGTATGCAGTGGATGAATCTGCCCCGTTTCAGGTCGAGAGCGATGCATTCGATTTTTCCTTGACTGCCACCCTGAACCAGACAGGTTGGCCAGTGGCCTTTTTTTCCCGTACCCTCCAGGGCCCTGAAATCCAACATTCCTCCATGGAGAAGGAGGCTCAGGCAATATTTGAGGCAGTATGGCACTGGAGGGTCTACCTGGTCGGCAGACATTTTATCCTGCTCATGGACCAAAGGGCCGTGGCATTCATGTTCAACAATAAGACAAAGAATAATAAAATTTTGAGGTGGAAGACTGAACTCTTCACCTATAACTATGTTATTCTATATTGGCCGGGGAAGCTCAACAAGCCCTCAGACGCCCTGTCTTGAGGGACATATGCCAATGCCCAGATAGACTGCTTCAAAAACTTCCACAATGACCTCTTCCACCCCAGCATCACAAGATTTTTCCACTTTATCAAATCTTGTAATCTGTCATTCTCGGGGAGGTCAGAAACATGACCAGGGACTGCCAACTCAGGGAAATCAGAAACATGACCAGGGACTGCCAGGTGAGAAACATGACCAGGGACTGCCAGGACTGCACAGAGTGCAAACTTCACTTCTACCAACCAGAAAGAGCACATCTGGTGAAAGCCACATGGTTGATTGAATGATTGAGTATGGATTTCAAGGGCCCCCTCCCCTCCACCAACCACAACGTTCATTTCTTCAAGGTCATCCATGAGTATTCACATTTCCCCTTTGCCATGACCACCACCAGTCATCAGGGCACTGCACAACTTGTTCACTCTATTTGGGTAGCCCTGGGACATCCACCCAGGGGACCTCATTCATGAGCGACGAGCTGCATCAATACCTGCTGGCCAGAGGTATCGCCACCAGCAGGACCACTAGTTATAACCCCCGGGGGTACGGCCAGACGGAGAGGGAGAACGCCACCATGTGGAAGGCCATCCTCCTTGCCCTTAAGTCTAAGGGGCTGCCTGTCTCTCACTGACAGGAGGTTGTTCCCAAGGCAATCCACACAATTTGGTCGCTGCTATGTACTGGCACCAATGCTATCCCTCATGAACGAATTTTCTCCTTCCCAAGGAAGTCCATGTTGGGGACCACCCTGCCATCCTGGTTGATATCTCCAGGGCCAGTCCTGCTATGGAAGCATGCGGGGAACCATAAAACCAGCACACTGGTTAAAAGGGTCTAACTCCTCCATGCAAACCCCCAATACACATACGTGGCCTACCCGGATGGCCACAGGAAACTTTCCATCCTGGACCTTGCACGTGCAGAGCATACCCACCAAACAACACCCTCTCATCTCATCGACACACATTAAATACCATGGCACCCTAGCCCCATCCCCTGCTCATCACTGTAGTCTTGTCGCCATGCCCCCAGCAGGACGACACGGTGCTGGAGGTCCAGGAAGAATCAACAGCCCCAGCTACACCAGAGCAACTGACTCTCCGCCAGTCTCAACGGAAGACCAAGCTGCTGGACAGACTTAACCTCAAAGACTTTTGTAAGATTTTTGTAAGACTTTGTTCCCCCACATCATCCTGCTGGTCAAAATGACAAAACAACAGGTGAATGTGGTGAACTGTTGTACACTCATTTATCTGGCTCTGCCCCATCCTGTGGCTGGACCCGGCTCCTCCCTCTTGACCCTGTAGGACAGGGTGTTGCTCCAACACCACAACCCCTCCCTAAAAAGCCTGGGTCACAGCACACTAACCTTCAAGTTGATTGTTAATAAAATCCTATAATTCCATAACTCTAGTCTTTTGAGTTATTGGTAATGCATCAGTTCTATCTACTGACACCCTCTGCCTTCTGCAGGCAAGACAATTCTGAATCCACACAGCCAAGCTTCCATGGATCCCATGTCTCATGAATTTCTGGATGAGTCTATCAAAGGGAACCTTGTCAAATGCCTTTCTAAAATCCATGTACAGGCAGTCCCCAGGTTACAAATGAGTTCTGTTACCTGGGTCTGTCCATAAACCGATTTTGTACATAAGCTGAAACAGTTCTTATTTTTCATTCATGAGGTAACATTATGCACATTGCGAATTGGGGAACACCCGTTCATACGTATGAGTTGTTCGTAACCCAGATGTTCGTAACCCGGGGACTGTATGTACACTATATTCACTGCTCTACTTTCATCAATTTCTTTTATCTCCTCCTCAAAAAATTCAATTAAATTCATGAGGCACAACCTGCCCCTCACGAAGCCATGTTAACTATCCCTAATAAAACTATATTTCTCCAAACGCTTAGACATCTTGTCCCTAAGAACATTTCCAATAGTTTGTTAACCATTGATGCATGATTCACTGGTCTATAATGCCCAGGATTCTCCCTGTTTCTTTTCTCAAATAGGGGAACCATGCTCCGATACCATTCCTGCAGCCAGGGAGCATGCAAAGATCATTGTCAATGCCTCAGCAATCTCCTCCCTCTCTTCCTGTAATCATTTGGGTTACAGTATATCCTATCTGGCCCTGAAGACTTATCCATCCGAATGTTTTTCAGAATCTTTAACATTAGTGCTTTCTCACCTTGACAAGCTCCAGCACAGTTTTATGCTGACCTCACATTCATCAAAGTAAGTCCTCGTGGTTAACACCAAAGGAAGTATTCTTTAAGGACCTCCCTATCTCCTCCACCTCCAGGCACACGAGTGGTTCGACTCTCACTCTAATCATCCTCCTGTTCTTCACATACATGGACAAGATCCTTGTGATTCTTTATGTACTATTTGCCAAGGCTTTTTCATGTCTCCTTCTTGCTCTCCCAAGTCCTTTCCTAAGCTCCTTCCTGGCTACCTTATAATGCTCAAGAGCCCTGCCTGATTTATGCTTTTTAAACCTTTATGTATTTCTTTCTTACTCGATGAAATATTCCACCTCTCTTGTCACCCTACCACCCTTCCCTTGATTCAGTGGCACCATCCTATCCAGAACACCATGCAAGTGGTCCCAAACATTTCTGTTATTTATTATTAAAGAACATCTGTTCTCAATGAACATTCCCAATTTCCTGACTACCACTGTAATTAGTCCTTCCCCAATTAAATACATTCCCATATCGTTTTCTCATCTCTGTCCATGGCTCAATATCAAGGAGTTGTGATCAGTGTCTTCAAAATGCTCATCCATCAAGAGATCTGTCACCCAACCAGCTGGTTTACATTGGATGGATTTCTCTCGGACAAATTAAAATATGATTGAATGACTGAAGAAAAACATTCTATATGTGCAAAATATGTACAATGCAGACTGAAAAATCATGATATGTAATGTCAGGTTAAGTACTTTTCAGTGGGATTGCCCTTGCTGGGTTCCAAGTAGATCAGGTTCAGTTGATATTCTGAATCCATTGCTCATCAATTTTGCAGTCCAACTGGTACACATTTTCCCATATGCAATGTATTTCTTTTTCAGCCAATCACATTAACACCCAGCGTGCATGAAACATCTTAGTTGCTGAAATATACTGTCTGTTTTTGGTTCTTTATTTCACACATTACCCCATGTACATCTTATTGATGGCCACTCAACAATGTTAGACTTCATTTGGATATCTCTGGAACTTTGAATGTCTATATGCACTTTGCCAGATTTAATTCTGTTTCACGTTACCATAACATAAGCAGCTTACAATGTGCCTGCAATGCATTTAATCTATTCTCAAGTCATATTTAATGGCTTTACGGTAAGGTACAATTCTCTCCCTTGTGTTCAATGAGATGCAACAATATCTTCACTTTGGCCTGTTCAGGTTCATTCACCATGATCAGCTCAACATTTGGTGGAATGTTTACTCTCCACTGTCTCCTTTATTTTGGCAGTTAAGTTGCCTGAAGATACGGCAGCTCAAATACCCTTAGTTATTATAAGGAAGCGATTCTCATTTGAATCATATAGCCACCTGCTGCTCGATACACATCTGTGTGTTATCGTAACTGGGAGGAATCCCACCTGGCTTGTCAGTATTTGTATTCAAACATGGCATTTAAATTTCAGAGAATTATCAACCAGCACTTCTGATGTGCATGAGTATCACTCTCTAGAACATTGGAGGAGATCCAGTATAATAAACTTACCTTTATAAATAACTTTTAAAATAACTTCTCCTTCAAAAACAGAAAGAACATATCTTAGCTGTGTGTCTACTACCAGACAAGATAAAAGGTTCTCTCACATTCAGCACAAACAATGCACCAATCGAAATACAAAGATAAGTTGGTCACGGCACGATTTGTATAGCGGTTAGTGCAATGCTGTCAGCGCCAGCCGTCAGAATTGGGGTTCGAATCTTGAGGTGTCTGTAAGAAGTTGGTACATTCTCCCTGTGTCTATGTGGGTTTTCCAGTTTCCTTCCACTGTTCAAAATGTGTTGTGTTATTAAACCACAATATCAATGACATTACATAAAATTCAAAAATTATTCAAAAAGCTTATGCATGTGGTATATATAAAAGAAGAAAAAATACCTACTCCCCCTCCCTCCTCCCTCCCCTCCTCCCAAAGCCCTAAAAAGACATGGAAAAACAAGAGATTGAAGAAAGAAGGGCCAGAGAATGCCAAGGGAATAAAGCATTTATAATATAAATTCTAATATTGGAGGTGACCAAGAAGTGAGGTTTTCAGAGAGTTTACCAAACATACAAATCCACACTTTGTAAATATGGGCACCATATTTTCCAAAACAAGTGATATTTATTTCGTGAGCTATAAGTAATCTTCTCTAATGGTATACAGCTACGTATAACCATATAACCATATAACCACTTACAGCACAGAACAGGCCAGTTCGGCCCTACTAGTCCATGCCGTAGCAAATCCCCACCCTCCTAGTCCCACTGACCAGCACCCGGTCCATACCCCTCTAGTCCCCTCCTATCCATGTAACGATCCAGTCTTTCCTTAAATGTAACGTGCCATCTTTCCATGCCTAAAACTATATCAGATATTGCTATACATTTCCTAGAAACTGCTGAAGCAATTTGCACAAATTCAATTTGATACATAGTTAATTTTGATTGAGGTTTTATACCCTTAATATTACCCAACAAAAATAGCATCGAATCCTATGGGAACTTGATCCCCATAATCCATTCCAAAAAATTACCTACTTCCAACCAAAAATACCTAACTTGAGGACATTGCCAAGTAGAATGCAAAAAAGTTCCAATATCACATCCACACCTAAAACATAAATCTGATATAGCAGGATTTAATCTATTGAATTTTTGTAAATGATGCAAAAAATTATATTGAACTAATCCATATCTTACATTTATAATTTTTGTCATATCATTCTCACATAATTCCATCCAATCTTTCTCATTTATTTGTCTATTTAAATCTACTTTCCCTCATAGTCTCGATTTATGCATCCCTATTTTGGAGGCTTTCCTTTGAAGTAAATTATACATTTCAGAAATAAATTTGTTTAGATTTCTATTAAAAATCAGTAATTCCAATTCACTTTGACTAGGTAATGTCAAACTCAGATCTATTTTATGAGACAATAAGCTTTAACTTAAGAATAACAAAATAAAGTATTGTTCGGCTCATTAAATTTATTCTTCACTTGTTCAAATGTTATACATTTCCCATTCTCAAAATAATTTCAATCTTCTAAAACAATCTCAATCCTCTTAATACCCATCTGCATCCAAGTCTTCAAAAATTGATTATCCATTGAAAATGGAATGAATGTCTATTTTGACAGAGGGAGATTTTTCGAGATATTAAACCTTTCATAACTATTTCATTGTCAATATTAATCCATATTTCAATCAGATATTACAAAATAGTTGTTTTCCTATTTCCTACCAATAATTTAGAATTCCATTTACAGATAAAATCCTGTAAATTTATTTCCCCTATCTTACAATAGAATATTATATATTTCTAATTAGGGTGGTATGCAACTTCAAGAGGAGTTCCAATGTGCTAGTTGTCCAAGACCGTCTAAATTTGTGATGTGCTGTCAAAGATGTCCTTGTGGTTGCGGCAGTGAAACTTGGGTTGAAAGTTAAGATGGTGATTAGGGCTGGCAATCAGGTAAACCTCTTTATCATTCATGATACTCAGCTAAATGTGGATCAAATTTTGCTTTTTTTAAATTACATATGATATTACTCCCAATATTTCTAATGGTGTGAAAAATACAATACAGTTTTGCAGGTGAAATATATACCCAGTCCAATGTAGGAGCCATATTAGATTTTTTTAATATAATATCCTGTGCAGATGCTGGATTGCCAATTCAAATAGTTTGCTTAAACACATAAATAACAGGAATAGCTTGCATGAGCTGCACAGTGAAAACAAAACATCAAAGGGTTAAAATCCAGTGTTTGAATCATACAGCTCTGTCCAGTGCACACACCTGAGAAATTACAGCACTGTTGTAAATTAAAGCAACAACTGGAGCCAGAGAGCAAAAAATAAATATGGAGCAATGACAGTGCAAACAAGATCATTTGAGACATTTCCCAAGGCAGTAAGTATTTGGTAGCACAGGTTGTACCTCTTTAATCCAGTGACATCAGGACTTGGCCATTGCCAGACCATAGAAAATGCATGAAAACAGAAATTGACCCCTAAGGGACCCCCTATGTAAACATATCAAAGGTAGGACAAAGCTTAAAACAGGAAATAATACCATGGGGCAGCACAGTTAATGCAACGCCTTTACAATGTTAGTACAAACTCCATACAGACAGCCCAGGACTCGAACCCTGGTCCCGATCACTGGAGCTATAAAGGTTGATTCTTCCTCCATTAGTACAAACTCCTTACAGACAGAGTGGGATTCGAACCCAAGTCCCGATTGCAGCAGATTCAACCTTTACAGCTGGGTTTTGAGTCCCGTGCTGTCTGTATGGAGTTTATACTAACGGTGGTAGATTAAAAAATGTGCCGAGGTTCAGCCTGTACTTCACATTTTATCTGTGACTGGAGACTGCTCAACTTGAACTTCTTTTAGATGCTCATATTCCCTTGCTTTTACCTTTACAATTGAGAAAGTATACTCCCCTTTCCTTTATTAGTTTTGGTCCATTAATTAACTTGCTTACAGGGGCACTTCTGAAATATTTACTTTGAGAGAATAGTGTTATTTATTAAAATAGTACTTCAAACTAATATCAAGGGTGCTTTACAGCACAAGTGCCATTTAAATAGGTAACTCATCCCAAATGATAAATTGGACATTGAGCAAGTACCCTAATATCCAAGCAGGCACATTTTAATATAATAGAATACACAATGAAGGGGAAATTCACTTTCAGCAAGTTTCAAAACAAGAAATTGTTTCATTTCTGTAAACTGAAGGAAGTAAGTGAGGAGCTGCACATTATTTGAAGATGTAACTTAACAGTTTTGATTAAGGTAAATGTAGTGTATTGGATTTTCAGTCAAGGTACAACATAAAAGATGATGGTACAAAATAACCATGAGACCAACAGTAATATATTAACCTGGATAGGATAATTGCTAATTAACAGAAATAGAGAGTTGGGAATGGATGGGTAAATATTGAATTAAGAATCAGTAATAGTGGGATGTAAAAGTGATCTGTGTTGGCCCTTCAACTATTTGCAATCTACAGGTGGAGGACATAAATAGGCTGCAAAAAATAGAGATAGATTATGTGACTAGGCAAGAAGTTGGTAGATGGAGTGTAATATGAGAAAACAGAAAGTTAGCTACTCTGGAAGATAAAAAGACAAAGCAAATTGTTACTTAAGTGGAGTGAGATTTAAAAAAATAAATGAAATGCATGCAATCTGAGGGTCCAGTGAACATGAACATACAGGTGCAACAAGTATGAGGAAGGCCAATGCAAGGGGGGGGAATGTTGATCATTATTCTAATGAGTATGTAAAATAAAGGTAATAAAATGTCCTGACATAACTGCACAGGATACCGTTGGATCACACCTGTTACAGTAGCACTGCCACATCTTTGGCCTCTATGTTTAGAATAGAGAAGGTTCAATCAGTTGATTGCTGGTATGAAGGGGTTGATTTATGAAGAAAGTTGGAGCAGGATTTGCTTATATTCATTAGAATCTTATTAAAACAAGCATGAAACTTACGGGGGAGGATGTTTCACAAAAAAGGGGTACCGGGGAGGATATGGTTTCAAAATAATGGGCCGCTCACTTGTGACAGCAATGAGGAGAAGTATCTTCTTTGAGGGTTCCAGCCTCTTTGCAATTCTCTACCCCAGGAGACCTTAATTACAAAGGAGTCAAAGCATATGCGGAGATAGGAAAGTCGAGGTAAGGTCAAGATTGGATCAACCATGATCTTACTAAATGGGGGAGCAGGCTCGAGAGGCCAATTGGTTCATTTCCGGACCTTTCACCTGTGTTATTATGTGTATAAGAGGCAACCAATCAACTAGGATTTTTCTTTTACCTTCATCACTTTACACCCTAGTTCTTGTGTTTTCAACAGTCCAGTTCATGTTGCATTGAAGTTGCATGATCAGCCACATCATATTGAATGATGGTGCAGATTTGAAAGGATGAATGATCAACTCCTGCACCTATTGCCTATATTTCAATGAATCTATGTATATGGTTGATACGGTATTATAATCATTAAGAAGCATCTTGCATTAATTAATCAGTTCTCCTAACATAAGCATGTCAAGCATGGAGTGAGTTCATAATGTGTCAATAATGGTATATACCTGCTGTGCCCAGTGTCTTAAATCAAATGAGATTTGTAGGATCCAGATGTTGTTGGACTCAACAAAAACTTGGGAAATGAAGACCATATGAGCTTGAAAAGTGGGAAGAGAATTTAACTTGATTACCAATGCTTGAAATTACTTCTTGGAACACATGGTTTTAACAGGCAGTTAAAGAACTTTTGAAATGTAGTAATTGTTATAATGTCAGTATACACAACATATTTCAACACAGAGTACAACTTCATATTTATACTTACGTATAAAATTAAATCTTTCATTTTAAACAATATTGCTCAATGATATAACATATATAACATAACAATTACAGCACGGAAACAGGCCATTAGGCCCTCTAGTCCGCACCGAACCAAACACCCCTTTCTAGTCCCACCTCCCTGCACAATGCCCATAACCCTCCATCTTCTTCTCATCCATATACCTGTCCAACCTTTTCTTAAATAATACAATTGACTCCGCCGCCACTATTTCTCCCGGAAGATCATTCCACACGGCTACCACTCTCTGAGTAAAGAAGTTCCCCCTCATGTTACCTCTAAACCTCTGCCCCTTAATTCTTAACTCATGTCCTCTTGTTTTAATCTTTCCTCCTCTTAACGGAAATAGTCTATCCACATCCACTCTGTCTATCCCTTTCATAATCTTAAATACTTCTATCAAATCCCCTCTCAACCTTCTACGCTCCAAAGAATAAAGACCTAATCTGTCCAATCTCTCCCTATACTCTAGATGCTTAAACCCAGGTAACATTCTGGTAAACCTTCTCTGCACTCTCTCCACTCTGTTTATATCCTTCCTATAATTAGGCGACCAGAACTGCACACAGAACTCCAAATTAGGCCGCACCAACGTCTTATACAATCTCAACATCACCTCCCAACTCCTATATTCCATGCAATGATTGATAAAGGCCAGCATACTAAAAGTCTTCTTCACCACCCTATTCACGTGAGTTTCTACCTTCAGGGAACGATGTACCGTCACTCCTAAATCTTTCTGCTCTTCTGTATTCCTCAATGCTCTCCCATTTACCACGTATGTCCTATTCTGATTCTTCTTACCAAAATGAAGCACCTCACACTTATCAGCATTAAATTCCATCTGCCATTTTTCAGCCCACTTTTCTAAGCAGCCCAAATTCCTCTGCAATCCTTGAAAACCTTCTTCATTATCCACTATTCCACCTATCTTAGTATCATCTGCATATTTACTAATCCAATTCACCACCCCATCATCTAGATCATTAATGTATATAACGAACAACAATGGGCCCAATACAGATCCTTGAGGCACACCACTGGTCACCGGCCTCCAACCTGACAGACAATTATCCACTACCACTCTCTGGCCTCTCCCTTTCAGCCAATGTTCAATCCATTTGACTATCTTAAAATTTATAACTAAAGACTGCACCTTCCTAACTAACCTTCCATATGGTACCTTATCGAAGGCCTTACTGAAGTCCATATAGACAACATCCACTGCGCTACCCTCATCCACATTCCTAGTCACCTCTTCAAAAAATTCAATCAGATTGGTCAAACATGACCTTCCTCCCACAAATCCATGTTGAGTGCTCCTGATCAGACCCTGTCTATCCAGATGTTTATAAGTACTATCTCTAAGAATTTTCTCCATTAATTTACCTACCACAGACATCAAGCTTACAGGCCGATAGTTGCCAGGCTTCCTCCTTGAACTGTTTTTAAATAACGGAACCAATGCGCAATGCGCCAATCCTCCAGCACTATCCCCATATCTAATGACATTTGGAAAATTACCGCCAGAGCCTCTGCTATTTCCTCCTTCACTTCTCTCAATGTCCTGGGGAAGATCCCATCTGGTCCCGGAGACTTATCCACCTTTATATTCTTCAAAAGCCTTAAAACTACACCTTTTGTAATCTCTATATTCCCCATATTTACTCAATTTGCTTTTTTTACCTCACATCTCCCAATATCCTTCTCCTTAGTGAATACCGAAGAAAAGAAACTGTTCAATATCTCCCCCATTTCTCTAGGCTCCACACACAGTTTTCCGCTCTGATTTTCTAAGGGACCAATTTTGTCTCTAGCTTTCCTCTTACCATTAACATATTTGTAGAACTCTTTTGGATTAGTTTTCACCCTGCTTTGCCATAGTTTTCTCGTACCTTATTTTAGCTTTCCTAATTCCTCTCTTAAGATTCCTCTTACATTCAATGTATCTTTCAAACATCTCCTTAACTCCATGCTTCTTATATCTAATGTACACCTCCCTTTTTCTTCGAACCAAGTTTCCAATATTCCTTGAAAACCACGGCTCTCTCAAACCTTTTGCCCCTCCTTTTAACCTAACCCTTTTGGCCAATGTAACATAGCTCTCAGCATTCTGCTGCATTTGAAAAACCATAATGTTTTCCCTCCAGTAATAACATTCCTGGGTAAAGATTATTTTTCCTAATTGCTGTCTCAATTTTTTTTTGTAAATGTGACAGTTATGATCTTTAGTCAGCGCAGCAATTAGGAAATATGATAGAGAGGAAAGAGAGAGATCAATTATGACACAATATGAACTACATTTGCCCTTGATTTTAATTCAAGTCCCCCTGTGGACAGTCATAGACCTTGTATCCATCTAGGCACAGATTATTCATTTATGGCAAGCGGGTATTGATAGCTCTCTACAGCAATTTAAGTTGATGCAGAAGCTCAGAAATTTCCAAACCCAATCTAGTTCCTAAGACTGTCAAAGAATTTGTTGAATAATTAATCAACCAGAAAACTGAAAGTTACTGTGATAATGGCAGCTCATGACTTGAGTGAAGTGCACTGTGCATTGCTCTTGCAAAAGAACACCAAATGCAAAATTATAGTCCATGTCTACTCATGTTTTTGCTTTTATTACTAATTTTTACGAGTTGAAAAAATAGCTTCAATGAGATGTAATTTTCTGCCAATTCTATTAATTATATATCTCGGTCATCTTAAACAGTGCAGACAATGAATTGCTGAAGAACTCAGCAGGTCAGACATCATGCATGTGAATAAATGGTCAATCAATGTTTTGGGTCTGAATGCTTTCTCAAGACACTTTGCACAGTGATCCACTCGTGAACTGACTATTGATGTAACTGGCAAACTTGGATGTCTATCTGTCACAGAGCCCCATTGTCACAGAGCCAAAGGGTTCTATTGAGCCAGAGGATCTTTCTTGCTTATCAATATCTGTATGCCATCATCAAAATACTTCAACAAAACTTCTTGGCTGATTTCTACAACTGTTTCACAAAGCACTAGATTTGTTTTAAATTACATTTTAATTAAACATTAATCTTTTGAGCTGCCCTGGAATTTTAAATTATTGAAGATCAAGAAAATATGCATATTTGTCTTGTTTTAACATTTCATATTCTTCCTATCTTTATTGCCTCTGAATTGATGACTTAAAGTTACAGTCATTTAGAAAGCCTTTAGCCACAGACTAGTTGTGTTTACTACAAAACAGTTCTGTTCTCCCCCTGGAGCATTAACTTTGAGCTTTCACATGATATCAAGTGCACCATTTGTGCTGCTTTGTGGTTACTCCACATGGGTAGATCAGACCTTTGACTCTACCCTCAACACAAATGCTAATTTTTCATCCCTGTACTCAATGACGTAGGCAAAAGCACACAGGAAAGGGATTCTATCCTTAGAGAGAGATGACATACTTGTTCAGCTGTGGTAAATTAATGTTTTCAATTATAACACAGTGCTTTTAGCTGCATTTACAAAGCTATTAATAATCCTTGTCAGTGTTTGTCTCAATGCTCAAGTGGTTTTTTTTTAAATACCCAACAGTAAATCCTGAAGAAACTGATTATTTAAACCTTTGAGGCACAAGGTGAGGTGCCAAACATAGAATGCTTGACACCATCTGGAGTTGTTGACAAATTGAATTGAATACCCTTCTTCTGGATATTCTGAGTGCCACTCTGCAGAATCCCACCTGCGCTACAATGGAAGAGTCAAATCCTATTCTGCTCATGAGTAGATCTAGCCCCCTGTCTCCATTGCTCCTACTCTTCAGAGCTTCGACTGCAAATCCCTGTTCTTAATATGAAGCTTCGTTTGTGTCCTCTCCAGGCAACCTACCTGATACAGCAGGAAGTTCAATAGTAACAAATACACAAATAAATAAGACAACAGTATAGGGAATAATGTCTCAGCAATCAAATTGTGCAGGGCAAGGAGAAATGTCGTTCTATATTACTATTTTTACACTAAAAATCCACATAATTGCCTTATACTTGACCTGTCTCTGGAAGCCAGCTTGCTTGTTCACACAGAACAGAAGAAATACCAGGTCAGTGAGTCCTTTTACACAGCAAGCCAGCTTCCTGGAGCAAAAGAGGTGGGACATCACATTCCTTTACCATTTGGACCCAGTAAGCAGGCTTACCCTTTTACACTCGCCCAACTTCACCTTTGATACTACCTTGCTTGGCGGCTAAAAGATAGATCTGAAATGACTCCAAATCCACTTTCATTCTGTTTATACAGGTAGGTGAGGCATATTAAAAGCTTGAAGTATCAGTGTAAAAATGTGCCGGATACCAGAGGTTTTACTGAATAAGAAGCCAGCTCTCTGTAAAGGCAGACACTGTTTAAGATTCAGGCCCAAACCATACACAATACTTATCACATTTGGCTGAGGGATCAAAATTCCCCATTTCCAAGTTTGATCATGATGCAATATGAGTTGGGAATGTGATTAATGATGAAGAATCCATCTGCAATTAGATTCATGACTTCCTGTCGGGGATACCTCAAGCAGTACGGATCGAAAACAGTACCTCGAAGACCATAACACTGAGCATGGGGCACCCCAGTGCTGGATGCTTAAACAAAGCTCAAACCATATAATCAAATTCGCTGATGACATGACTGTGGGGGGCCTGATTAGTAAGAATGAGGAGTCAGTATACAGAGGTGGTATGCAGGCACTAACAGACTGATGCAGAGCCAACAACCTGTATCTGAACGCTAAAAAAAAGAGATGGTTGTCGACTTCAGGAGGGCCCAGGTGGATCCATGTTCCGTTGACCATTGACAGCTCGACCGTTGAGGTCATCAAAGAGTATCAAATTCCTTGGAGTGCACTTGATAGAGAATCTCATCTGGTCCCTTAACATCAGCTCCATAGCCAAGAAAGCCCAGCAGCGAAGTCTGAGGAAAGTTCATGTCCCACCCTCTATCCTCACTGGATTCTACAGAGGTCATATTGAGATCATCCTATGCTCCTGAATCACCACCTGGTTTGGAAGCTGAACTTTCTCAGACCGAAAGACCCTGCAGAGTATAGTGAAATCAGCAGAAAAGATCACTGGAGGACTCTCTTCCTACTGTGACAGAGTATAGAGAGTATATTGATATGTGTTTGGGAGATAAATTGGGAAAGGTTTGTTAGGGTAGGTCACATACAAACACTTTAAAACAGATATTATTTGAAATTCTGGAGCTCTGTTAATGCTAGACAGAGTGACTTCTTTCAGATTTTGCAAGAGCTTTGAAGCGTGCTCAAGAGACCACTAATGGATTGTTGTTTATCAAAGGCAACAGATGAAAGAGCAGGCTGGAGCCGCTGGAAGGCTGGAAGGAGAACTTGCTGTAAGTGGGTCATGTGGTTTTGTAAGCAGAGAGAGTCAAACAGGCTTTCTCTCTGAGTGAGTAAGTGAGTGAGAGAGAGATCACGTACAGTGTTACAGCCAGCAGAAGTAGCTGGGAGTGGAATAGAACAAATTGCAAGCCCATTTGTAAGACGGCCTAGTCAAAGCCCTTGTGCTTCATTCAAGAGGAGAGGAATGGCTGTCTAATGTTTCACTTGGAATAAGTGAAACAAAAAGGAAATCTGTGGTTACCTGAAAGAAAGAGGTTATCATCTGGACATCCCTGAAGGGGCAAGTTTCATCAGGATGACACTGAGGTGACTGATGGAAGTACATCAGTTATGGATGTCCTTGAATAACAAATAACTCTCTCTGAAAACTGACAAAAACGTTCCTGAGCAGTAACCATTTACCTTTCAAGCACCAAAGCCTGGTGAACTTTATAAATGTTAAATTCTGTGCACAGTATAAGAATTGCCTGCAACCAGTGAACTTGGAGGAATGAGAAGTGAGATTGGACTGTGAACAAAATAACTTTTCTGAACTTACACACACATTATATACACTTGTGCTTAGAATTAGAAGGGGGTTAAGTTAGGTTAAGTAAGTTAATGATAAGTTAAAGTTTGATTCTATTTTTATGTTTAAAGATAATTAAAAACAACTTTTGTTTAAGTAACCATTTGTCTTGGTGAATACCTACTGTTGCTGGGTTTTGGGGTCCTCTGGGCTCGTAACTCTACCATGAAGGGCGTCTACAACAATTGATGCATGCGGAAGGCAATAAATATTGTGAAGGACTCCATACACCCCTCATTTAAACTGTTCCCCCTTCTGCCATCTGGTAAGAGGTACCTTACCTCTCAGGGCCCTTACGTCCAGATTGGGCAACATTTTTATCCCCCAAGCCATCAGGCTTCTGAATTCCCAGAATATATGTGGATAGTACTGTGGACCTTTACTCTGTAAGTCTTAATATTTCAGTATTTTAATGTGTTTAACTTCAATTCTAACCTATATTTATGTAAATATGCTCTGTGGTCCTGGAGAAACACTATCTTGTCTTTACTGTGCGAGTATGGTATGAACGATAAATAAAGGTGACTTGACTTGACTCGAGGATACAGAGAGGCTTTAAGAGGACAGAGATAAGCTGAGTGAATGTACAACATGGCACCCAGAAAACGATGTGGAAAAATGTGTGGTTACCCATTTTAATAAAAAAACCCAAAAATGTTGGCAGTTTAAATGGTGAGCCATTGTGAAATGTTAATAGAGATACAGCATAGACAAAATCCTTTGGGTCACTGAGTTACATTACATTAATTTTTCTGATTGTTTTATTCTCACTACATTCTCATTGAGTCCCCATTCTTTCCACAACCTATTGAATTGTGGCTGACCTGCTTGTTTTTGGGATGTGGGTGGAATTTGGAGGAAACCTTAAAGGGAAAACCTGATTTTGCAGAGAATACAGAGGTGGTTCACCAGAATGTTGCCTTGATTAGACAGTAATCGATATAATGCCAGGAGCATTGGTGCATTGGAGGCTGACATGTGACCTTTAAAAAAAGTATATGAAATTATGAGAGGAGTAGATAGGGTAGCCTATTCCTACACCTATTTTCTATGTTTCTATGAAATGGTGCACCATTTCATCTCATGCAAGGATCGACAAACAGATAGACAACAGACTCGCTAAGGCAAATAGCGCCTTTGGAAGACTACATAAAAGAGCCTGGAAAAACAACCACCTGAAGGAACACACAAAGATCAGCGTGTACAGAGCTGTTGTCATACCCATGCTCCTGTTCGGGTCCAAATCATGGGTCCTCTACCGGCATCACCTACGGCTCCTAGAATGCTTCCATCAGCGCTGTCTCTGCTCCATCCTCAACATTCATTGGAATGACTTCATCACCAGCATCGAAGTACTCGAGCTGGCAAAGTACGCAAGCATCGAATCCATGCTGCTGAAGACCCAACTGCGCTGGGTGGGTCACGTCTCCAGAATGGAGGACCATCGCCTTCCCAAGATCGTGTTATATGGCGAGCTCTCCACTGCCCACCGAGACAGAGGTGCACCAAAGAAGAGGTACAAGGACTGCTTAAAGTAATCTCTTGGTGCCTGCCACATTGATCACCGCCAGTGGGCTGATATTGCCTCCAACCGTGCATCTTGGCGCCTCACAGTTCGGTGGGCAGCAACCTTTTTTGAAGAAGACCGCAGAGACCACCTCACTGACAAAAGACAAAGAAGGAAAAACCCAACATCCAACCCCAACCAACCAATTTTCCCTTGCAACTGCTGCAACCGTGCCTGCCTATCCCGTATCGGACTTGTCAATCACCAACGAGCCTGCAGCAGACGTGGACATACACCTCCATAAATCTTCATCCGCGAAGCCAAGCCAAAGAAGAAAGAAGAAAGAAGAAAGATAGGGTAGATAATCAGTCTTTTTTCCCAGAATGGAATGTCAAATATAAAGGACATAGGCATAAACTTTAAGAATGCAAATGGTCGGTGCCCATAAATTATCTCAACAATGTGTTTTGTTGATTCACTGCTAGATAACAGTAATTGTCAAATCTCATGTTTCATAAGTT
The DNA here is from genome assembly GCF_036971445.1 of Narcine bancroftii. Classification (NCBI taxonomy): domain Eukaryota; kingdom Metazoa; phylum Chordata; class Chondrichthyes; order Torpediniformes; family Narcinidae; genus Narcine; species Narcine bancroftii. The sequence goes on from NC_091469.1 coordinate 412,250,195, forward strand.
AATCACAACATTGCCTTGACAAAACCATACCCTCATGAGCCCATTGTCTCAAGGGTTGCCAAAACCTCGATCACAATTTTCACCATTTTCAAATTCCTCCACAGTTTCACCTCTTCCTATCTCTGTCACCCTGAACTCCTATCTGTTGATTTAGTGGTTTAGCTTAATGGTTTGAAGCTTCTACTCAAAAGGTATCAGAAGAGTTTTGTAAATACACATGAAGTATCTTTGACCCTTTTGCTCATCATTTTGCACAACCTCAAAACTTTAATTAATATGGAAATAAAAAAAAGTTTTTCTGTACCCGGGATTTTGAAACTGGTGTTGCATCCACATCCTCCCGGATGGAACACAAATTTTATTCCTCTGTCAGTCAAGTTCACTGAATCATTTGGCAGTGAGCCACTAGATGGAGCACTTTATCTGGTAGGATACTGCAAGCAGAAACTGTGTCAGTTCAATTCAATAAAATTTGTTTTTTGGCAAAAAAAATGTGTTAGCCCCAGGTTTTGCAATTCAAATGATTTTTTTTTGTCACAATATTAACATCAACTAAAATGTGCTGGACTATCTTAGCTATGAGATAAAGTGAATAGATTAGCTTAATTCAGGAGTTACAGAGAGCGAAAGAGATGTCTCTTCCAAATACCTGTACCAAGGTTTTAACTCAGTCAGATTGCAACTTTTGCTGTATGCTTTTCGTATATTATTAAAATTCACTTCTTTGTGAGAAAATTGGTGAACTTTTTCTGTGTTCTATATCCACATATGCTGGATGTCTGGGCAGTGCAGCAGAGTTTTGAAAATTATGTGGAGACCATGCCTGCGTGGAATCCACCACATCTTCCTTACGTTGATTTAAACAGAGAGGAGACAGACAGATTTCTATATTGACTTGCACTCTGATCTTTCCAGTAACCACTATTGTCCTGAGTCTTCGTGATCCAGTGTATTCAGGCACAGAGTAAGGTAAAAATCTCCACTCATGCTGAGTCTTTTAAGGAAAACCATAATTTTGTCCGGTCATTTATCTGACTTGGTGTGTGTTACATTTTGCTGGAATTCACATTTGCTGCTATGGTGACCAACAAAATAATAAAGACAATGTTTTAAAAATAACTCATTGATTGTGAAGCACTTTAGAGCATCATGAGAATGTGAAAACTACATCAGCAGATTATTGGGTACAGAAAAAGACTTATGGTAATAAGACCGAAAAGGCATAGAGCATTCACTCAATGTTGGAAGTGAATTGTGATGTTGCTCAGGAGTCTTGTGCATCAGATTGAAAAGAATGTTTACCAAATTTGCAAACAATCTCACAATGAAAGCAAAATAATGCTGAAGATAATTGAAAAATGAAAAGGGTAATGATAAAATGGTGGCACGGACAAAACGGGTGTCCGATAAAATTTAATGCTCTTGCAATATGGCACACTTTGGGAAAATAACTGGTTTAAACAAGAGATGGCTAATTTATGTTGAAGAGCAAAAGGATACAGTTCACAGAATATTAATAACAACACCTCAAGGCTATGAAGCATTTAATAGGTCATTGTATTTTATAGCAAGAAGTGAAAACAGATTAAAATTGCACTCAAAAGGAAAATTTCCCCAAGATCATTAGGATTGTGATGGATTGGGTATAGCAAAAATGGAACATGTTTGGAATGTGCAGGCTTACACCATTGTGTACATTACATTTATGTAGTTTATGGAGTGGTGTGCAAATCTGCTGCTTGGTGGTTGGAGCTCCGAAAGCACTAGTTGCAGCATGCAATAGGTGCCAGGACAGGTACAAGGCAGGCATCTTACATTATATTCCTGGGAGTCCACAAATTGGAGGACCTCTCCTGAAGCCAGCATAGCTCTACTTTTTAAGAAATCTGAAGAGACTTTAAGAAGTCAGTGTGGAAGAGTATGACAACAATGCCATTTACAAGTTTGTTGACAATACCACAGTAGTGGTCTGTATAAGAATGGGCAATGAGTCAGTCTACAGGAGGGAGATTAGAAATGTGGCTGAATGGTGCACTAACAACAACCTCTCATCCAATGTCACCAAAACTAAGGAACTAATTGTAGACTTTATGAAGGGAAAGCCAGGGGTGTACAATCCAATGATCATTGGTGGATCACAGGTGCAGATGGAGAGCAAATTTAAATTCCTGCAAGTCATTGTAATGGTGAATATTTATTATCTTTTATTTTTATTATCTCTTTCCATGTAGCAATTTAATACATACTACTGGATTTTTTTTTTGAAAAGTACCTGTTTGGCTGAAGCAAGTAAGAATTTTGGTGCATATGTAAATCGATGACAATAAACTTATTATAATTATCAATGGTAGATGATCACAGCAGTCATTCTTTTGTGTTTCCTTACACGTAAAAAAAAAGATAGTTTTGCCTGCAGTGTAATCCATTATTGTTTTTGCAGTTTTTCCATTGTCACCAACAATAGCAATAGTAAATACTGTCCCTTTTAAATCAGGGTGCTTCTTACATAAAAGCTGACATACTCTAGTAAAGCAACAGGAAATGTGAATCATAAATTGACTGATACCTCAATACACCATTTGTAATTGGATCCTGGATTTCCTCACCTCCAGACCTAATCGGTAAAGATTGGTAAGAACATCTCCAGAATGACCATCAGTACTGCAGCACCACAGGGCTGCATTCTTAGGCCCCTGCTCTACTCACTTTACACCGATGGGACAGTGTGGATCAATACATCAACAATACCATCTGCAAATTTGCTGACAATAGCACAATAGTAGTTTGTATAAAAAGGGGCGATGCATCAGCATACAGGATGGAGATTAAAAACTGGCTGAATGGTGTACTAACAACAACCTCATCATACTCAATGTCATCAAAACCAAGGAGCTGATTTGCTCCAGTTAGATTCCACAATGCAGATCTGGATTTCCGGTAGGCTGTGGGATGAATTAACAGTGTGTGTTACTTGCTCCTGCTGACTTTTCATTTTTCCTTCACTTTTAATTTCCTTTTTTAACATCCAAAGTGTTCTGTACATTTCATTATCAGCCTCTCTCACCAAAAATTGCTTTATAATGTCTACAAGAGCTGCTAAAGCAGGGAAAAAAAGAAGAAATGCTGATAAGCTTAACTACGGAAACCATCTTAAACAATCGTTGACGGAAGAATTTAAAGACTAATTTAAAAACAGCTTGGGCCAGATTGAAGTCAAACTTGAACAGATTTGTTCAAGAACACAGTGAGCAGTTGTCATCTATAGTGCTCAATTTAAACAAATTGAGTGACCATGTTAAAAAATTAGAAGATGTAAGCTCCAATCTAACCAACACTAATTTGAAGTTAATGATGAGGGTCATTGATCTGGAAACCAGACGAAGAAGGCAAAATCTATTTATTTTGGGCCTGCCTGAGTCTACTGAAAATGGGCAATTTACATTTTTTTTTCAGAGCTGCAATGTGATATATTTGGGAGAGGTTTCCTCACATCACCACCTGACATTGAATGACCACATTGTTCCTTAACACCCAAGCCGGCTATGGGTCAGAAACTGTGATCTGTCATTCTTCGATTACATCATAACCAAACTAAGGATCATTTGATCCATGAAGCCTGATGAAGAAGGAAACTTGAATATCGTGGTCAACATATTAGGATCATCAAGAATTACTGCCCTGAGGCAATGAATCAACATGCCAAATACAAAAACATCATGTCGGAACTGTATCATCAGGATTTTAAACCTTCATTAATATGCCCTGCTCATCTCTGCATTACACTTTTTTAAGGGTCATAAGAAGTGGTTCGGTTAAGTGGATGAGGCTGAGAAATGTATTGATGATCTTCCTTCTACATCACACTCTATGTGAACTGCTATTTCATGACTGAGGCTGATTAATTAGTGTTATTTTTAAGGTTTCTGTCACTTACTATACAAGGTCCATTGGATGAAGATTGGTTTTTTGTTAATTTGTTTTAATAATAATATCTGGAGTGATTAATCCATTTGGATTGCAGTTTTGTAAGAGTTTCTCTTGGTATTCAATTCATTGAGTTATTTTATTTTTTTAAGAATATTGAGAAGTATACTTTCATTTTATACATATTTTTATTTAGCAATAATTAGTTAAGATAGAAAACAATTACACATATTTAAAAATTGCATGATAAACTGTAAATCATTTTTTCTTGTTATGCTTGGTTGAAGACTAAATATAATTTTGTTCTAATTACATTTACATTAGAAGCCCATAGGCTAAGAAGGTATCAATAAGAAGGTATTTGTTTATATTTTATCTATGGTGGGCGTGTTGTTATTTTCAACAGCTTTCTGGATTTGGGATTCAAGCATTAGGGTAGGGGAAATAGAGAAATATTTTTATAATGTGTCTACGGCACTGGGAGCTTTTAAAAACACTGGTCTTCCACAGCCAATCTTCAATTTTGTTTTCATTTCACATTTCTACTGCAAAGCTCATATTTGGGACTTGAATAGTATGTGTATCAATCAAGCCACACTATTAGTTATTAATAATGGCTAATCTATTCAATTTTGTTAATCAAAACATGAATGGACTGATCCATCCAATTAAAAGATAAAATATTCTCACATGTCAAACAGCTTAAAACTGCATTCACTTTCTTACAAGAAACACACATTCATGGATGTGGTAACTCTCGTCTTATGTTCCATTAGATGGGACAACACTTTCATTGTACTTTTCAAGCTAAAAGCTGGGGGGGTGGGGGGGTGGTGGTTCCAATACTTATCAAAGTATTCCCTTTGTTTAGCATAATGTTATTTCAGATATATATGGTTGTTAAGTCATTGCCTCTAGGAAATTATACATTAAGATGGTTGTATTAGTAATATCTATGCTCCTAATGTATATGATGTGGAGTTTTTTTTAACATTCTTTTCACCCCTACCAAACCTTATCTTATATATTCTCTGATAATTGGTGGGGATATTAATTGCTTGTTAATCCTGTTTTAGATTGTTCCTCTCTTCACTCTGCTATAATGATTAAGTCCACCTTAGCAATTCATTCATTTTTTAAATCCAACTATGGTATTCCTGATGTCTAGTGTTGTTTCCATCCTAACAGAAGAGTTTTTTTCACATGTTCACCATACTTTTTCAAGGATTGACTATTTTCTTATTGATAACCAACTGATTACACAGACATGTTCTTGTAAGTATCAAAGCATTGTAATATCAGACCACGCCCCTGTCATGTTATCTTTATCCTTTCTTGTTTCTTGACTTCCCTCAAGTTAGCAAGCATTGACGTTTTAACTGGACATTGCTCTCAGATAAAGATTTTTTTGAAATTTATGGAACAGATATCTTTTTTCTTTGAAACAAATACTACAACAAAAACTTCTAGTTTGATTGTATGGGACACCATGAAAGCTTATCTTAGAGACAAATTACTTCCAACACTGTAAATAAGAAAAAGAAGGCTAATACAGAAAAATTAGAATCAATTACTCAAATTGAACAGTTAGATCAAGAATATGCTCAGGTTAAAAACCCTGAATTATATAAAAATGAATTGAACTTCAAACAAAGTTTGATCTACTCTCAACATATACAATTGAATGTCAACTTCTGAGGAGTAACTCTCAGTTTTATATTTATGGAGAGAAATCAGGTAAACTTTTAGCTAATCCGTTGAGGGGATTTGCAGCTAAGCATCAAATTATAAGGATTCACATAGAAAATGGCAGTATAACTACAGATCATTCTGAGCTAAATGTGTGGCCACTCGAATCACAGTGGACATGATGAAATAACCACACAAGGTGTTTTTAGAGTGAACCAAATGGATATACTCTTCATCACCCGTGCAACCTTTTAAAAGCCAAAATCACGCGCTCAACATGCACCAACGTCATCGTTAACTGATGTCACAAGGCCAGTTCGATGCCTCCTGGGAGTTGTAGTGCCACCGTAGCACCACTATACGCACCCCCCCCCCCCAGAAACTGGCAGAAAGGTTGTCGACCTCTGTTATGGACTGGTGGCTGGTACAGTGGGGAAGACTTACCACATGAGCTGGTTGAAGCCTTTTAGAAAATTTTACCTGGACTCTACACTTCTGAATTTACAAATGATAACAATAAGATTGAGGATTTTCTAGATCAAATAAATATTTCTGCATTAACCTCAGATGATAGAATTAGTTCAGATAAGCCCATACTCCAGGAAGAAATAGTTGCTGCGATCTATTTATTACAAGCAGGAAAATCTACAGGACCTGATGGGTTCCCTGCAGTTTTTTTTAATCATTCTCTAAATTACTTGCACCTCATTTAGTTTCTGTATTACTTGACTTGTTTAAATGTGGAAAATTACTGGTATCATTTAATAAGGTGTGTATTTCACTCACACCAAAGAAAGGTAAGATCCAGTGGAATGCACGTCTTACAGGCCAATTTCTTTATTAAACGTGGATGTTAACATTCTGGCCAAGGTTCTGGCTCATAGATTGGAGAACATTTTACCTTCAATTGTTTCAGAAGATCAAACCAGTTTTATAAAAATTGTTACTCTTATTTTAATATTCATCACTTAATGGATATTTTATATTTACCTTCTAGTGCACTCCCTGAATGTATTCTTGCTTTAGATGCTGTTAAAGCATTTGATCAGGTGGAGTGAGGGTATCTATCTATGATCTTAGAAAAACTTAATTTTGGACCATGCTTTATTACATGGATTAAATTACTGTGTTTGTGCCCTACCGCTTCAATTCTTACTAACTCCCAATTGTTTCAGCCTTTCAATATGCAAAAGGAAGTCTCCCAAGTCCAATACTTGTCGATCTAGTTATGGAGCCATTAGCGATTGCGTTTTGGGAGTTTCAAGATATTTCTGGGATTTGGAGGAAGGGGAGTTTCTCTCTCTGCAGATAAGCTTTTACATTACATATCAGGCCCTGATACCTCCTTTCCCCATATGTTATTAATGTTCTCTCAGTTTAGTCAGTTTTCAGGATATAAATTAAATTTGCATAAAAGTGAACAACTTCTTTTAAATGCGTTAGCTTCAGTTTACGGGTACTCCCCATCTTGTGACCCATATGATTTACATCCATCTGCACATACGGCCAAATGAAAAAAAAATATATATATGCAAAAATACAAAATTTATGCTGTTTATGTGAATTTGACAAACTATAACAGGGATACAGGGCATGTAAGAGCCAAATGGTGAATACTTACCTTGTTTGTCAGGGTCCCAGTGTCTATAGGCTGGGCGCAACCATCTTGATTCCTGTGCACATGCGTTGAGTCTTTGGCTGGTGCATGCACGGTGGGCTTGCATATTGGAGTTCAGTTGGCGCATGTGCGAGAGTTCAAGACACAAATCCAATATCATCAGGGCCCATATATCCAAAACCAAATTATCTCGTGTTGTGATAAATGCAAGATATATGAGGCCTCGTTAATTCACATGTTTTGGTTCTGTCCTAGAATTGAAAATTACTGGAAGGAGGTTTTCCAAACTTTATCTTTAATCTTTGATATAAAGTAAGGACCTAAACCTCTGGTAGTGGTTTTTGGTAAAACAGAAAAAGACGATGTTTTCTTGACCCCAAATAAATGTTGTATCCTGTCTTTTATTTCTCTTTTGGCTCGACGTGCTGTACTACTCAAGTGGAAGGGCCCTGCCCCATCTACTCATGCCCAGTGGCTGAAAGATATTACATTTTGTTTAAGTTTAGAAAAGATTCAATATTCAATCAATAATTCTAGCATAAGATTCCAAACATTGTGGGGTCCATTTTTGAATCATTATCACAATCTCTAGATATATTTTATAACCTGTTTTGTTGGCTTTTCTCATTCATTTTTAGGAGTGAAGTTTATTGTTGTTCCTATCTGCCATGCAATGTTGTTAGGGGGATGGGGTTTTGATTAATATCTGATTTTTGAATTTTTTGTCTTTGCATATATTATATTTACTTTTGTTATATTATGGATGTAATGTAATATGTTGATTTGTGTAATTTCCTACTTACACTTTGCATGCTATATAAACTATGTACTAGCTTGGTTTTTTAAATGTAGAAAACCAATAAAAATATCTTAAAAAGAAAAGAAAAAGCTCAGAGTGTAAAATGAAGCTGAAGATTTAGGTGAGATATGAGTTATACCTTTTACAACAAAAGGCATATTTTTCATCTTGATTTTTAGTTTTTCATTTTCATATTTTTCCAAGAGGATGACGTTATTTTAATTTAGGACCTCATCATGGCCGTTAAATACTTACATAAAAATCCTCTTCAGATTTAGGATTAGTTTTTATGAGAATAGTTTAACTGTCAGTCGTTTCAAACAGTTCATTGAAAACGATAGGTCTCTGAAGAAAGATGAAATCACTCCCCACCATTTGCTGCGCTTCCACTGCCCAAAATTCATCCTTTAATAATGCATCATTATCAATATTGACAGTTTTACAGTGGTTACAACACATTCCGTCCAACATCCTAACTTGCACATCATCTGTTTATGGCTTTGCATCTTGATGTTTGTCTGATAAGCTTTGCTAAGACCCACAAACCTCCCTGATTCAGCATAGAGGAGAACATTCTGATTCTCCAAGAGTTTTGGAACTCTTACAGGATCATATGTAAGATTAGATGACATTTACTGGGAGAACTGTCTAAATAGGGCTCAAGGAAATTCAGATGACCTAATCCAATCAGTGCACAGTATCTTCATCCCACTACCATCAAGAAGAAGAAGGTACAGAAGCATCAAAATCAGGACTGCCAGGCTGAAGAACAGCTTATTCCCATAGACTGTGAGGCTGCTGAAGAGTAACCTACAACCATGAAAATCATCCCAAATATTGATCTATATTTACCTTGATTACTTGTGTGATCATTATATACTGGATAGTGTGTTTTTTTTTAAATATTTTATTTTAAAGTTTGCATACATGTAGTATATATAATCCACATACAACTATCATTTTAACACAAGTTGTTACTGACTACAAAACCAAAGTATGCCCTCTCCCTTTAAAACTAAACCCTCCGTCACCCCAGATATTGTGTGTTTTGTACATGCATCATGAACTGGAGAGATATTGTTTCATTGGGCTGTATATGTACAATCAGATGATAATAAACACACTTGAATTAAATACCAATGTTCACTATCTGGACAAGTGGTTGGTCTTTATTTGTAATTGCTATGTAAATACAAATTCTTTCCCAATTTGTATTCTCCTTTATTTAGCATGGTCAAGTGCAGCTTGGCACTTGGCAATATATAACTGGCATCAACAAGAAGAAAGAACAATTGACTGGCTATCCAAAATGGCCTTAGCACTTTTGAAAACAAAGCCTGCTTATTTGGTGCTCTATCATGTGTCTAAAATAATTCTGGCATTATGTACTGACACAGAGGAAAAAACAGCTACAGGAAAGAATTTCTCTTGTAAATATTTACTGAATGGCATAAATTGATCTATGAGAGGAAAAAGGAAAATCATATTCTAAGCCATCTCGAGGTAGCCTATGTACAATAGTGTGCCTTCTCTTGGTTGAAGACAGCGCAACTCCAAGAGGATAGTCCCGCTAAAATTGCCTGTCATTCTCAAAGGAGACTGTGTGTTGGAAAAACCATTCCAGGAAGCAGAAAATGATTTAACTGAGGAGTTACAGGAAGATGGTTTCTTTTCTAAAGTGTTTTCCAGTATGAAAAGGAAATACAAATCAAGCACCAGCTGTAACTGAAAAATAAGCCTAATATTTTTGATGCTGAATTCCCACATTTCTGTTTGTCTGACTTGGCTATGCATAAATTGGTGGTTGTTTGTTCCTGCTTTGCAACTATGACCACACTCAAAAGCTTTCCATGGTTTGAAGTGCCTTCAGACATCCGAAAGTTTTGCTTCTTTCCTAGCTGTCCTGAGGGGTCTACACATAAGAATTTGTTTCATGCTTTCTCTTTTCAGCTACTAACTGAATGGTTTATCTATAAATTCTACTTGAATCAGTTTTCATTCATGCCATTATTTTCAGAATTTGGATATCAACGGGGAGGGTACGGTTTATTGCCTAAAGATGGTGATGAGCTGCCTTCTTGAACTGCTACAGTCATGCTGGTGAGTGTGCTACAGTACTACTGGCTTGACCTAGAGTCAATGAAGAACTAAGTCAGGTGAGTGTGCAGTTTGAAGTGGAACTTGCAGATGGTGGTGCTCCACTGCACCTGTTGTCCTTCTTGGAGGTAGAGGTCAGTTTTGGGAGAAGTTGATAGTATGGCCTAGTGTATTTTGTAGATGGTACACACTGAGGCTACCTTTTACCAGTGGAGAAGGGAATGAATGGTTAAATGGAGATGGGACTGCATAATCCTCTATGCTGAACTCCTTGAAAGTTGTTGAAATATATTCCATCATGCTATGGTCCTAAATTGTACTTTTGCTGTATGATACCTAGATCTTTGCAGCCATAGTGGCTGAACAGTCAAATTTCTGGTTGATGATAAGTTCCAGGATATTGATGGTGGAAGACTCAAAAGCAGTAATGCTATTTAATGGGAAGGATAAGTGGTTAGATTCTACCTTGTTGAATATGGTCAATATATAGCATTTCTAATAAAGGAACATAACTTGCCGGTTAGAAGCTCATGCATGAATGTGATCCATTTGTTGTGGTGTGAAGACATGGACTGTTTCATTTTCTGAGGAATTTCAAATGGAATTGACCATTATGCATCAGTGAATATTCCCTCATGTGACCTAACGATGGAACAAAGGTAATTGATAAAAACAGCCTGGATTCATTAAAAATCGTTATTCCTCCTTTAATATTAGAAGATTGATGAATATTATTTACACTCCTTCACATAAGTCTTCAGAATGTGTTATTTCACTAGATGCTGAGAAGGCCTTCGATAGAGTAGAATGGCCTTATTTATTTACAGTTCTTGAAAAATTTAATTTTAGTCCGATATTTATATCTTGGATTAAACTTCTTTATAATTCCCCAGTTGCCTCGGTTTTTACTAATACCCAAAGATCGCCATATTTTCGATTATTTCGGGGCACCAGGCAAGGGTGCCCCCTTAGCCCTTTATTATTTAACTTAGCTTTAGAACCTTTGGCAATTGCTATCAGAGAAGCACCCAATATTACTGGTATTATTCATTGCAGGGATATTCATAAAGTATCACTATATGCAGATGATTTATTGTTATATATTTCCAATCCTGAAAATTCTATTCCTGCAGTTTTATCTTTATTAGCCTAATTTAGTAATTTTTCGGGATATAAACTGAACTTAAATAAAAGTGAATTATTCACTTTTAATGGATGGGTTCCTATTTATGATAGTTTACCTTTTAAAATAGCTAGAGACCATTTTATATATTTAGGGATTAAGATTACTAAAAAACATAAAGATTTGTTTAGGACTAATTTTTTCCCTCTATTGGACCTGATCGGCAGTTTACTCACCAATTGGTCACCATTATCCCTATCCAAGATAGGCCGAATTAATGCTATTAAGATGATGATCTTACCTAAATTTTTATATATATTCCAAGCTATACCTATTTTTGTTCCTAAATCTTTTTTTGATAAGGTCGATTCTAAATTGTCCTCGTATATCTGGCAAAACAAGAATCCTAGATTGGGGAAAAAGTATTTACAGAAATCTAAACTAGAGGGAGGGTTGGCATTACCCAACTTTAGAATTTATTACTGGGCAATTAATATTAGTTACTTAAGGTATTGGTTGAATTATTCAGAATTATCTCTAAATCCCCATTGGGTAAATTTCGAAATTAAACCGATACAAAATTTTTCAATTAGCTCTATTTTGGGAGCTGCTCTCCCTTTTACTCTTACTAAATTATATAAACAAATTGATAATCCAATGGCTAAACATACACTACGTATATGGTTTCAATTCCGGAGATTTTTTGGCCTAAGTCATTTTATCTTGGAAACTCCTATTGTACTAAATTTCCTTTTTCATCCCTCTCTAATTGATCAAGCTTATTTACTCTGGAAAGTTAAAGGTATAACATGCTTTTCGGATTTATTCTTGGATAACTCTTTCATGTCATTTGAACAATTATCCATGAAATATGATTTACCTCGATCTCATTTCTTTCGATATTTGCAGATTAGGAGTTTCTTAGTTTCGACTTTACCCTCTTTTCCCAATCGGGAGACTACGACTGTTTTAGAGGATATACTATATTCAAAATTCCCTCCAAAAGGTGTGATATCTAAATTATATAATATAATTACAAAAATAAATTCTGGGACTTTTGAAAAGTTTAAAAATGATTGGGAAAGAGAACTCAACCTTCATATTTCTAATGAAAATTGGAATAAAATTCTGCGACTGGTAAACTCTTCCTCTCTATGTGCAAAATATTCACTAATACAGTTTAAAGTTGTTCATAGAGCTCATATGTCTAAAGATAAACTCCATCGCTTTTATTCTCATATCGATCCTATATGTGATAAATGTCAATTGGAAATAGCTTCCCTTACACATATGTTTTGGTCCTGTCCCTCTTTACAGAATTATTGGAAGAAAATTTTTTCCATTATATCTACTGTTTTGAATATTGATTTACAACAACATCCCATTACTGCAATTTTTGGATTACCTATGATAGATTTGACTTATTTATCTCTTCCTGCAGATCGTATGATTGCTTTTCTTACACTAATGGCTAGAAGATCTATACTATTGAATTGGAAAGAGGTTAATCCTCCCACTGTTTTCCAATGGTTTACCCAAACTATACTATGTTTAAATTTAGAGAAAATTAGAAACTCTGTCTATGAATCCCCTTCTAAGTTTGAGTTAACCTGGCGACCATTTATTCAATATTTTCATTTGTGGTGAGTTGATCTGGCTCTGTTTTCTTTCTATGATTATGTATGATAATTGGGCTGTAAGATGAGATCGGAGTGATCGGCGTGGTTTAGCTATATCTGTAGGTTTTTTTTAAAGTTTTTTTAAAAGTTCTTTTTAATTCAGATTTGTTTTTTCTTCTTTTTTGGGGTTTTTTTTTCTCTTTTTTCATATATTGTTATTAATTATATCTTTTTTGTTTAGAGATAGTTCACACCCTAAACTGATCTAAATTTTTTTTATGATATATTTTTATTCTGTAATATTATTGTTTAATATCTCTGTATTAATTCATTACTTACTATGTATTTTTTATATCTCTTTGAACTGTATGTGTTTATAAATTATAATAATAATAAAAAGATTGAAAAAGAAAAGAAAAGATAAAAACAGCCTAAGATGGTGAGCCTAAGTCACTGATTAGAGCAATTGGGGCTGGGATGACTGAGCTCCAACAACCACCATCATCTTCCTTTGTGCAAAGTTTGACTCGAAACAATGGAAGGTTTTCCCTGTGGTCTCATAAATTTATGGAATTTAACCAAGCTGCTATCCTGAGCAAGTCTAATTTGCCTGCATTTGGCTCATAGCTCTATAAATTATTCAAATGCATGAACCTGTCCAAATATCTTTTTCAATATGTAATTATACTCACCTTCAGGTCCCCTTTAAATCTTTCCCCTCTTACATTTAACCTAAGGTCTCTAATTTTAGACTCCCCTACTCTGGAAAATATACCGTGACTATCGATGGTCCTTTTGATTTTACAAACCTCCATGAATTCATCCTCTTTTACTCCTGGGAAAATAGTCTCTTTATTCTATTCCTTTCTCTCAATTCTTCCGTCTCCATCACGTCTGCTCCCAGGATAGTGTCTTACACTCCATAGCACCTGAGATGTTCTTCTCCTTCAAAATATCTGACTTCTTCTCTACTGCCATCAACTCAGCCTTGTCCTCACCTCCTCTAAATTCATCCTGGCTTTTTCACCAACGAGACGCAACAAGGACAAGATTCCCTTTATCCTCACTTACCACCCTACATATCCAACATATTATCTGCTGCAATTTCTGTCATCTACAATGTGATCCCACCACAGGACATATCTTCTCCTCCCAAACCCTCTCTGCATTCTGCAGGGACCACTCCCTCTATGATTCTCTTGCTCACACAGATCTTCCCACAAATTGCCCCTTGGTACTTACCCCTGTGATTGCAAGGAATGCAAGACTTGTGCCCACACCTTCTCTGTCACCGCCATTCAGGGCCCCAACAGTCCTTTTAACTAAAGCAAAATTTTAGTGGTGAATCCGTAGGAGTCATTTATTGCTCGCGATGTGGGCTCCCCTATGTTGGTGAGACTGGACGTAGATTAGGAGTTTGTTTCATTAAGCACCTTCACTCTGTTCACTGCATCAGCAGTGGCCAGCCATTTCACTTCACACACCATCCCACACCAACATGTCTGTCCATGGCCTCATGGACTGCCAAACTGAGGCTACCAGCACATTGGAAGAACAACACCTGTCCAATCAGACAGCGTTAACATCAACGTCCAATTTCCATTAATCTCTCCCCCAAGTCTCTCTCTTTCCCTATCCTTCTGGCTTCTTTTCTCAGTTCCCCAACCTCTTCTTTTCTCTTTCCTATAAGAGCTACACTTTCCCTTCATCACCTCAGCTTTTTTTCTCTTCTGCATTCCCACCCACATATAACTTACCACTTACCTGTTAGTTTGTGCTCCTCTCCCTGCCCCTTCCTTCCTCCTTACTTCCTCACTTCCACCTTTTTATTAAACCTTCTTGTTTCTGCTTCAACCTCATGAAGCACAGCTCAAATCATTGGTTACCCTTTACTTCCAATGGATGCTGCGTGTCCTGCTGAGTTTCCCTAGGACGTTTTTATCCTGCACAGCACTGTGTTGCCTCTACATCAGAGAGACTGGATGAAGATTGAGAGATTGCTTTTTTGAGCACCTTGGCACCATCCGTCACAATAGCGTGGATCTCCCAGTGGCCACCCTTTTCAATTGTCCATCCTATTCCCTTGCTGACATGTTTGTCCATGGTTTCATGCACTGACAGATTGAGATGATCCGTGAATTGGAGGAACAACACCTCATCTTCTGATTGGGCACTTTCCAATGGGATGGCATTAATATAGATATCTCTGGCTTTTGTAAAATGCCCCCCCTTGTCTTTTCTTCTCTGTCTCCATCTCCTTTCGCACAAACATGATAAAGTCTTACCTTGTCCCTTATCATATCAAATTAACTCATTTTGTTGGTCTGGATTCCTCCCCCATCGTTTGAATTCTAAGCCTTTCTGAGATTACCTCCTCTGGTTTATTCTGCTTATTCCTTGAAGAAGGGCTCAATCCCAAAAAGTCATGAATTGTCTCCTATAAATGCTGAAAAGATCAGCTGAGTTCGTCCAGCATTTTGGTGTGTTTTTATTACAATCACAGCAGACTTTCATGTTTCACTTAGCACTGTGTTGCCTGCCCAGAGTAACGAGTAATGATATCTCCTCAGGACTGGGGAAGAATGTGGAAGTGGGTTGGGAAGGATTCAGCTATTGGGAGGGGGGGGGGGATGCGAAGGCAAAGGAGGAGGTTCTGTTAAAGAAAGCAGTTCATGTTCAAATTAGGAAGATGAATCACAAAAGTAATAATCTCTGGATTACTACAGGTACACAATCCTTTATCTGGAACCCTTGGGGTGTCTGAATTTCGGAAAGCCAGATTTAAACCCACCCAAATTGTGCTGTCATATCCACCCCCACCCCCTTCCAGTTGCGCTGTCAGTCTCCCCCCGTCATCTGCTCGACGCGCTGCTAGTCCCCCGCCTGCCCAACTCGTGCTGCCAGTCTCTCCCCCCCCTCGCCCACCTGACTCACACTGTTGGTCTCACCACCCACCTTGCCCGCCCAACTCGCGCTACCGGTCCCAACTCCCTGTGGTCTCTCGTTTGCCCGGCTCACACCGCCAGTCCCTCACCCATCCAACTCGCACTGTCGGTCTCTCACCTGCCCAACTCGCGCTGCTGGTCTCCCCCCCTTGCCCGCCCAACTTGCGCTGCCGGTCCCTCACCCGCCCAACTCGTGCTGCCAGTCTCGCCCCTCCCTCGCCCGCCCGACTCACACTGCTGGTCTCACCACCCACCTTGCCTGCCCAACTTGCGCTGCCGGTCCCAACTCCCTGTGGTCTCTTGTTTGCCCAGCTCGCACCGCTGGTCCCTTGCCCATCCAACTCGCGCTGCCGGTCTCTTGCTCGCCCAACTCGCGCTGCTATCTCCCTCCCCACTTGCCGGATTTTGGAGCTTTCCAGATTTTAGATGTCCAGATAAAGGATTGTGTACCTGTATTAATTAGCATAAAATCAGAATCTAAATTGCTCAAGGGTTGTTATGGGAAAAATGGCTTCTAATTCATGGGGCACCACACCAGTATTGGGAAAAAAGAAAAGTTCTGCTGAAATGTGCTTCACGTGAGTTGGGACAATTCTTGCGAATTGACTTTCTAGAAACAATGTATAAGGTGGTGCCAAACTAGTGTGGAGGCACTGATATCAAGTTCTAGTGAAGGGAAATTAACAAAATTAAACAGAAAGAACATAGATGAAGTCTCTCTATCTGCATGCAAATGGTATTTATAAGACATGATTTGATAGGGCAAATTAAATTAATTAAAAGTATAATCTAATTGTAATTACAGGGTCAAGCTCGCAAGGTGTTCATGTTGAAGACTGGGACAAAGGCAATAGGGAGAAAGGTTTATAGTTCAGAAAATCACTTGAGTGGAACTAAGAAACACCAATTGGCAGGAAACATTAGTTGTGTTGACGCAGGCCACAACATAAATCAGAAATCCGCATAGCAAATGTTATACAATAATCAATGGAGACTTCAACTATACATTATTATAGTGACCAAAATCACTGTGATACTTATTGGATTAATTCATGGATTGTTTCGCTGGATTACTATGTTGAGAAGAAAACAAGAGAACAGGTTATCTTAGATCTTAGTAATGTGAGATGAGAACAGGCTAATTAATAAACAAATAGTTATGCAGTGGTTTGGAAACAATAATCAAAATGTGATAAAATTTATATAATAATTGAATGTGAGACAATTCAATCTGAAACCAGAATTACAAATAATACAGAAGCAAATTGTGAAGATGTGAGTCATGTGATGAGTTTGTAAGATTAGGAAACTTTATTAGAAGGTCAAGCAGGAGGTAAGCAATGGCTAACATTTAAATAATTTACCAATAATATACGTCATTTTCAAGGAAAATAAATCCTACAGAAAAAGTGATCAAGCTGTGGGTATTGAAAATGGGAAGGGCAGATATTGTCAAAAAAGAAGGCAGTAAGCTTGAAGACAGGGAACATTTCAGAATGCAGCAGTGAAGGACCAAAGAGAGCAGCATAAGAGGATAGGTGAATGACTAACCTAAAAGAGACTGTAAAATTTGCCAAGGTGTGTAAACAGAAAAGGTAATGTTTATGAATGTTAAACATTATTTGCCATCCGATTGTACCAGTACAATCCGCTGAAACAACAGTTCATAGAACAGTGCAAAACACATGTACAGACATAACACACATACATACAGACAAACAATACATATACACACTATATATGTACATATCTTAAAACAAATATTGTTAGTAAAAAAAGAACAATTTTAGCAGTCATTCAGCACAGCCTGTGGGAAGAAACTGTTCCTCAGCCTGACTATCCTTTTTCCCAACAGAGGTAGCGAGAAGATGCTACAAGCAGGGTGATAGGACTCCTCCATGATTTTGCAAGTCTGCTTTAAACAACAATTCCATAAAATTGGATTGATAGTGGGCACAGAGGGAGATCCCAGTGATCCTCTCTGTAAATTTGATGATCCTGTGGTTTGACTCCAAATCCAATGCTCTACACCAACCATACTACACAGTGATGCAATGAGCAGGACACTCTTAATAGAGCTTCTATAGAATGTTAACAGGTTTCTACTGCTTTGCTTGCCTCAGCTTTCTAAGGAAGTGCAGTTACTGTGTCCAGGATAGGTCATTTCTTAACTGGACTCCAAGAAACTTGGTGTTCCCCTACTCACTCCACAACCAAGCTACTAATGAATAGTGGAGGGTGGTTGTCCCTGGTCCTCCTGAAGTCCACAATCATTTCCTTGGTCCATATTGAAGCTCAGGTTGTATTTTCATACCATTTCATGAAATTTTCCACCTCTTTCCCTCTTTCCTCTAATTCGACTCATCGTTGTTGCTGATGAGGCCCAACTACTGTCGAGTCAACTGCATACTTGCTGATGCTGTTGGAACTAGATCTGGTGTTGCAGTCATGGGTCAGTAGCATGAAGAGGAGTGAGGGGACTGAGCACACAGCCATGAGGTGTGCTAGTGCTCAGATGGTGCTCAACAATCTGCCGTTAACCCGGACTTTCCACTAAGACATCCAGATCACAATTATAGAGAGGGGTGTTATGTCTCAGCTTCACACCAGCCTCTTGGGTATGATTGTATTAAATTCTGAGCAGAAGTCAATGAAGAGTACCCTGATGTATGAGACATCATTATCCAAGTGAGTCAGGTGAGATTGGAGGTGTAAAGCTACAGCATCATAGTGGTACGGTTCCATCTGTCAGTGAATTGAAATGGGTCCAGTGTCTCTGGGAGGTGCACTTTGATACGTTCCATTACCAGATGCTCAAAGAATTTCATAAGGCTGGTGGTCAAAGCCACAGGCCAGTAGCCATTGAGGCTTGTTGCTATCACCCTCTTTGATACCGAGATGATGATGGTTATCTTGGGGGTGATGGGCTGCTGGAATGATGTGTTGAAGACCTCCAAAAGGACCGTCATCAATTGGCATGCACAGTCCTTCCCAGCCGGCTATGTTGTCTGGTCCCACTGCCATGTGTAGGTTCTCCTCATCTTGGCCACAACTTCGCAAGGGGCCTGTTCTTTGGCGTCAGACTGTTGTCCCCATCGAATTTTTTGTAGACGTTCCATCCGTCCAGAAGGGAGGCATCATCATCATTGACTTGCAAGGTTTTCTTGTGATTGGTTATTGTTTAGAAACCTTGCCAGATGTGATTTGTGTCACCGGTGTCGCCCAGCTGACTATGGATCTTCTGTGTGTACTCCCACTTTACCTTCTGAATTTCACGAGAGTTCAGCTGGTGCCATCTTGTCTGCTGTCCTGAAGGCAGCAGCTCGACCTCTGAAAATCTCAAGGATCTCTGTGTCCAACCATGGTTTCTGGTTAGCCCTGGTTGTATAGCATTTGATTTCTGGGACATCCTCAATGCACTTGCTAATGTAGCCAGTCACTGAGCTCATGTAATCATTGATGTTTATGTCACCATTGTATGTGGCTGCCCTCCTGAAACAACTCCAGCCATAGTCTCAAATCAGTCCTGCAGCCCTGCTGTGCACCCCCCACCCCCGCCACATCCTGATCAACCTTCAAACTGGCTTTATTTGTTGTTCCAGCAGTTTGAATGCTGGGGTTAGGAGGAATGATATGTGAGCTGAGTATCCAAGATGGGGGGAGAGGGGCAGCCTTGTATGTATCAGGGACATTGGTGCACTGTCAAGCTCAGATGCTCTCTCCTCTGATGGCAAGACTGAGTAGGGGAGCACCAAGTTTCTTGGAGTCTAGTGTTTCTTCGAGCCCAAAGAACCCCAAAACACAGCAGCAATAGATATTCACCATGACAAATGGTTACTTAAACAAAAGTTGATTTTAATTATCTTTAAACATACTGTTGAAACCATGGTAGAAGAGTTTTCAGGATGGCATGGTCGATGTCACTAGCTACAATCACGCAACCATCAGGAAGATTTCTGGGTATTGCAGATAGCACCATGAAGCCTGTTCATGGATTCACACTCATTTTCCAAAGGCAGATCAAAAACTGCAGTAATCGACATGATCGTGAATTCCCTGGGTAGGTAGAAGGGACTCCATTTCACCATCAGGTACTCTATCTCTGCTGAGCTGAAGGTCATTACAAAAGAGATATTTATGCACTAGTTCCCATTGTTGTAAATGCACAGACCCCCCCCCCCTCCTGAAGTCTTGTCAGCAGCAGCATCTCTTTATGGCCTGTAGGAGATTAGGCCATCTAGGTGGTTGCTAAATCTGGAATTGAGTCCTGGAGCCACGTTTCTATAATCACCAGAGGACAGGAGCTCTGCAATTCTCTGGTTCAGTTGCTACCTCAGGTAATCCATTTTCTTCTCTTGCGATCTTACATTGGCGAGTAAGATCGTCGGGAGCGTAGGTCTGAACAGGTTAACTCTCAGTCTAACCTAGATGTTGGAACACTTGCTGCACTCCTATCTTCTTGCCCAGTGATTTCAGTGGCCTCTGATGCATCTCCAGCAATCCGCTCAGCTGTTCACTGCAGTTTGGCACACTTCCTTCAGTAAGTAAAAACCGCTCAATAACTTAACAGTCCGATCCTCCAGTTTGAAAGTCCAGGTCATGACAGACAAAGTATATCCCTTGTGGAGTGAGACAAGATCAATTCTAAAGTCAATAAGGAAATAGCATAAAAAATAAACAAATATTTTGACACACTTCACAGAAGCTGTAAAAAAAACCCCTGAAAAACTACTGGTGAAATGCCTGTCTGGAGTGAACGAGAAAGTGATGATCAGCACCCGCAAATTTTGAAAAAAGGTGGCTTTAGAAACAGATGCGTTGGCTGTCATCCTCTAAAATTCTATGGATTCTAGAATGGCTCTAGTGATACAGGGGACTTGGAAAATAATTGTAGAGTTGTGCAACATCAACATGGAATGGAGAAAGGGAAATCATACAAATCTGTTATAGTTTTTTGATATTTCAACAAACAGAAAAGATAAGGCTGAAATAGTTAATGAGATATATTTAGACTTCCAAAGGCTTTTGATAAGGTACCCCACAAAAGACAATTGAACAGAATTAAAGTGCAGAATATTGCCAGAGTCTAGCCCTTTGGCTCAGAAGGGAAGTGGGGAGAAGAGGAGGGCTGTGATAATAGATGATTCTATAAAGAGGACAGATAAGAGATTCTGTGGACAAGATTGTAGCTTTCGGTTGGTATGTTGCCTTCCAGTTGCCAGGGTCTGGGGCATCTCAGATTGAGTCCATGGTGTTCTCAAGAGGGTTGGGGGGGGGGAGGGAGAGGTGTTGAGCAGCCAAATGTCATGTCCATTTGGTACCAAAGACAGAAAGGAAAAGGGATGTGGTCCTGAGGACTAAATATAGGGAGTTAGGAAGGAAGCTAAAAGAAGGATCTCAAGGGCAGTAATCTCTGGGTTGCAGGATTAGGAAGTTATGGCAGATAAATGTGTGGTGGAAGAGTGCAGGTGGCAGGGGTTCAAATTTGTGGATCATTAGGATATCTTCCAGGGAAGGTATGACCTGTACAAAAAAGATGGGTTGCACCTTGGCTGGAGGGGGACCAATATCCTGGCAGGAAGGATCGCTTGACTTGTTGGGGAAGGTTTAAGCTTGTTTGACAGGGAGCTGAGAACCAGAATGAGAGAGTAGTGAACAAGGCAGAAGATACACAGATGGGCAGTCGAGAGGGCAAAAATGTAAGCATAACATTAAGGATTGAATACAGCACTAAAGCTCATGCTTTTAAATGCCCACAATATAAGAAATAAGATTAATGATCCAGTAGCACAGCTAACTATTGGCAGGTATGATGTGGGCATCACAGAGTCGTAACTGAAAGAAGATCACAGATGGTAATAAAACATCGAAGAATACACAGTGTATAGGAAGGACAGGCAGGTAGACTGGGTGGTGGTGGTTTTGGGTGGTTCTTTTGGTAAAAAATAGAATCAAATCTTTGGAAAGATGAGACATTGGATTGGAAGATCCCAGTTAAGAAACTGTAAGGGTAAAAAGAACATGAAGGGAGTTATATGGAGGCCTCCAAACAGTAGCCAGGGTACAGCATGCAAATAACAGTGGAAGTCTGAAAAGGGATGCAAAAATGGCAATGCTACAATTATCATGGGGGATTTCAATATGCAGGTTGATTGTGAAAAGCAAGTTGGTGCTAGATCCCACAAGAAGAAATTTATTGAATGCCTTCAGGACTACTTTTTAGAACAGCTTGTGGCTGAGCAGGGAAATACCAATTCTGGATTGAGTGTGGTGTAATGAACCAGAGCTGATAAAGATAAAGGAATCCTTAGAAGGCAGTGATCATGATTGAATTCACCCTGCAGTTTGAGAAGGAGAAACTAAAATCAGATATGTCATTATACCAGTGGAATAAAGGGGACTACAGAGGGGAACTGGCCAAAGTTGATTAAAAGCTGACACTAGAAGACATGACATCAGAGCAACAATGGCTGGAGTTTCTGAGATTAACTTGAAAGGCACAGGACAAGTTCATCTCAAGGATGAAGAAGTGTTCTAAAAGGAGGATGAAGCAACTGTGGCTAACAAGGGAGATCAAAGACAGAATAAAAGCAAGAGTACAATATGACTAAAATTATTGGGAAGCAAGAGGATTGAGAAGATTTTAAAAGCCAACAGAAGGCAACTAAAAAAAAGCAATAAGGAGTGAAAAGATGAAATATGAAGGTAAGCTACACAGCAACATAAAAGAGGATGTGGAAAATTTCTTCAGGTACATAAAGAGCAAAAGAGAGATGCTGGGAAACAACACTGGGGATAATAGTAAGGAGGGACAAAGTAATAGCAGATGAACTTAATATTTTCATCTGTCTTTGGTATAGAGGACACCAGCAGTGTGCCAGAAGTTTGAGAGTGTCATGGGGTGGAAGAGTGCATTGATGGCATTACCAAGGAAGAAGGGTGCTGGGAAAGATGAAGAGTCTGAAGATGGTTAAATCGCCTGGACCAGGCGAAAGAGGGAGTTGAAGAAATTTTGGCGGCACTGGTAGTGATCTTTCTGGAATCATTAGATTCTGAAATGGTTCAGGAGGACTGGAAGATGGCAAATATCACTCCATTCTTTAAGAAAGTAGGGGGAGGGGTAAGACCGGAAATTATAGGCTAGTTAGCCTCATTTCAGTGGTTGGTAAGATACTCAAATCTATTATTAAAGTTGAGGTTTCAGTGTACTTGGAGGGACTTGGTAGAATAGGTCAAAGTCAGCATGGTTTCCTGAAGGGGAAATCTTGCCTAACGAACTTGTTGGAATTCTTTGAGGAAATGACAGGAAGGACAGGTAAAGGAGAGATCTTCCAATCCAATGTCTCATCTTTCCAAACATTTGATTCCATTTTTTAACCAACAGAACCACCCAAACCAACACCCCCACCCCACCGTCTACCTGTCTGTGCTTCCTATATACTGTCTATCTTTGGATATTTAGTTGCCAGCTGTGATCTTCTTTCAGTTACGATTCAGTGGTCCTCATGTCATACAAATACATGCCAATATTCAGCTGTGCTACTGGAACATCAACTTTATTTCTTATGCTGTGGGCATTTAAATATAAGACTTTCAGTGCTGTAATCATGACTCTTCAATTTTGTTTTGAAAGTACTACAAGTTAAACTCTTAATCATATGCTTGCAATTTTGCCCTATCGACTGCCCATCCTGCCTCACAACCTCACTTCACAGTACATCTACTTGTGTATCTTTTGCCTTATTCACTAGCCTCTCAACTGGTTCTCATCTCCCTGCGAAACTATTTAAAACCCTCCAGGTTTATCTGGATTTTTAAAAGGCCTTTGAAAGGGTGCCACATTTGAGGCTACTAAGCAAGCCCATGGTGTTACAGGAAAGATATTGGCAGGGATAGAAGATTGGCTGATGGGTAGGAGTCAGAGAGTGAGAATAAAGCGGCCTTTTCTGGTTGGCTTCCAGTGATCTTTGGTGTTCCGAAGAGCTCATTGCAGGGCCACTTCTTTTCATGTTATTTGTCAATGATTTAGATGA
Organism: Narcine bancroftii; assembly: GCF_036971445.1. Classification (NCBI taxonomy): domain Eukaryota; kingdom Metazoa; phylum Chordata; class Chondrichthyes; order Torpediniformes; family Narcinidae; genus Narcine; species Narcine bancroftii. Next base: position 412,274,042 of record NC_091469.1, read on the forward strand.
TGGATTAGTTCGCTTGATGGCCAAGTTTGTAGATGATACAAAGATCAGAGGAGGGGAAGGTAGTTTTGAGGAAGCACTGAGTCTCCAGGAGAATTTGGACAGATTAGAAGATTGGGCAAGAAAATGGCAGATCAAGTACAATGTATAGAAGCATATGATCATGCTCGTTGGTGAAAGTAATAAAGACATAAACTATTTTCTAAACAGATAATGAGTTCAGAAATTAGAGGCACAGTGGGACTTGGGAATCCACGTGCAAGAGCATTTGACCTCAAGGTCAATCTGTATGTCGACTTATTTGTAAGGAAGGCAAATGGAATGCCAGTTTTCATTTCAAGAGTAGAATATAAAAGCAAGAATGTGATGATGAAGCTTTATAAGGTATTAGCCAGTCCACACTTGAAATATTGTGATCAGTTTTGGGCTCCATATCCAAGGAAGGATGGGTTGGCATTGGAGAGAATCCAGAGAAGGTTTACAAGGATGATCCTCCAAGTGAAATGGTTTTCATATGAGGAGCATTTGAAGACTCTGAGATTGTACTTGCTGGAGATTAGAAGAATGAGGGGATCTCATTGAAACCTACTGAATACTGAAAGGCCAGTATAGAGTGGACATAGAGAGGATGTTTCCAATGGTGAGTGAGTCTGGTACCAGAGGGCACAACTTCAGAATACAAAAATGTCCCTTTAGAACAGAGATGATGAGAAATGTCCTTCCCAGAGTGTGGTTAATCTGTGGAATTTGTTGCCAGGGACGGTTCTGATAGCTAGGACATTGGGGATTTTTAAGGAGGAGAAAATAGGTTCTTAATCAGGATTATGAGGAGAAGGCAGGAGAATGGGTTGTAAAGGATAATATATCAGCCATGGTGGAATGGTGGGGCAGACTCAATTGGTCAAATAACCAAATTCTGCTCCTATGTCATGTATGTTTTAACACAGCCTCTATGTTCCTGGAAGTTATTGCCATTTTCCTGGAATGCATGTGGTGTAAAAAAGTCGGAACAGGAATGAAGGTGCCATTCCCATTCCCATACTTTACCTCCTAGACCCCTAGTAATTTGCCAGGCAGTCTAAAGTTAACTGCAGGCATACCGTGAACAACAGGCTAATCAATAGCATGTATCGATGACACATGTTTCAAATCTCACCTCTTTAACTACAGCACTTCCAGTATGGTGTCTAAACTCACGTAAGGAAATGGAAATTTTGAGATTTGGTCATTCATGTGTGAACAAACAATGCTGAGACATTGGACATTCTTCAGACTAGTAAAGTCACGCATATTCCACCTAAGAAAACTTAATGGTCTTATAGTCAAAAAGGTTCATCTTATTGATTCCTACAGTGATAAGTTTGTCATGTGAGGAGAGATCTCTCTCTTGCATGGAGAAGAATGAGAGACGATCTCTTTGAAATAGACAGTACTCTTACAGTCTTGAAACATTAGATGGAGGGACAATGTTTTGACCAAATGGAAGTTTCACAGCTGTGGGTCAAAGTCTCAAAATAAAAGATCTGCAATCAAGGAAAGAAAGATACAAGAAGAAATATTTTTACCCTAAAATTAGTGGATCTTTGGAAATCTCTACCCAGATTGTACAAAGAGCTCAGATATCTAATATATTCAAGATCAAAATTAATTTGGATATTAAGTGAATCAAAGGATATGGTCTTTGAATAAGAAAATAGCATTGAGGTAAAAGATCAGTCATGATTTTATAGATTTGCTGAACGAGTAGCCAAGTGTCCAACCTGCTTTTATTTTAGATTCTTTTTAAAATGTTCTCTCCCCAGTCTTAACTGCAAGGACAACAACCATAACTTCTCCAGTTTTCAGGTGGACAAAGACCCTCACCTTTGTACACACATCAAGATTTGAAATAGATCAATGATAAAAGCATTACCATTGACTGAAAGACTCAACTCAAAAACATCATTACAGCAAGCACTCTCACTTGACAGTGTTCTTCAAAAACAATAAGATCAATCAGTAACCATAGCAATACACAGTAACCATAGCAATACACTCTCCAATGAGTTATTTTACATGCTGCAGTGGTGTTGCTAGGTAGAGAAAGTGAATGGTCACAAACCATCAACTAAATCACAAATTCCTCTGTAATTTTAGAGATTTTAAAAATATATTTATTTGCTCTTTTGCTAACAAATATAGCAGCATCATTCATTCCCAATCAGGAAATTCCAGACCTCAATCTCAGAATCGGAATTTATTGTCATGAACAAGTCATGAAATTCAGTGCTTTGCAGCGGCATCACAGAGCAAACATACATATTATGAACCATCTTACAACAATATTTAGAAAAAAACTAATAGTGCACGAAAAGTAAGGCAGTGTCTTTGGTTCGTTGATCATTCAGGAATTTGATGGCAGTGGGGAAGAAGCTGTCCCTGTGCTGTTGAGTGCCCCTGTACCTCTTTCCTGATGGTAGAAGAGTGAAGAGGGTACGGCCTGGGTGGTGGGGGTCTTTGAAGATAGAGCCTGCTTTTTAAGACACCGCCTCATGTAGATGTCCTCAATAGATTGAAGTCTGGTGCCTGTGATGTCACAGGCCAAGTTAACAACCCTCTGGAGATTTTCTTGTGCTGAGATTTGTCGCCTCCATACCAGAGAGTGATGCAATCAGCTAGAACGTTATCCACGGTACATCTGTAGAAGTTTACGAGAGTCTTCGGTGACTCTCCTCAAGAACCAACTGGTGGGCATTCTTTGTGATTGCATCGACATGGTGGCCCCAGGTCAGATCTTTGGAGATATTGACACCCAGGAATTTGAAGTTCTTGACCCTCTCCACCATTGAGCCCTCAGTGAGGACTGGGTTAGATTCCCTTGACTCACCCCTGAAGTCCACAATCATTTCCTTAGTTCTGCTAACGTGGAGCACAAGGATGTTGTCGTTACACTATTCAATGAGCTGATCTATCTTCCTCATTGCCCTTTGTGATTCTGCCGACAACCGTGGTGTCATTGGCAAACTTGTAGGTAGCATTGGAATTGTGCCTGGCCACACAGTCATGGGTGTATAATGAGTAGAGCAGTGGGCTAAGCACACATCCTTGGTGTGTGCCTGTGTTGACTGTGTTTTTCCAGTGAGAAAGTTAAGGATCCAGCTGGGTACAGAGGCCAAGTGTTTGTAGCTTCTTGACCAGCACTGAGAGGTAATAATGGTATTGAAGGCTAAGCTGTAGTCAATGAAGAGCAGCCGTATGTGATGTTGCTGTTTTCAAGGTGTTCCAGAGCTGAGTGGAGAACCAATGATATTACATCTGTTATGGAGTGAAATGCAGTGGGTTCAGATCTTTGCTTAGATATGTGTTAATTCTGGCCATAACCAGCCTCTCAAAGCATTTCATCACAACTCATCATCTCAACAACTCCAACATTTATTCTGGAAATTCTCCAAAATTTCTCTTAAAGAGAAAATGTTGTGCCATTCTTCTGCTAACAGGAGCAAGGAAATGCTTGGTGAAAGACATCTTGTAAGAAATTGCCTTGGCATCCAGAAGGAATCAGAAGTACACATAAGACCAGGGTAAACAACACCAGCAGGAGCAACCAGACATGGGCAAGGGAAAAAGGATGCTAAAAACATCGCTGCTTCACTGTTCCTCCCTCACTAATTATTCCAAGAATCCATTTGTCCTCTCACCTCGCATTCAACTATCACAGAACCCACTGCAGTGGGCCAGGCAGTTCACTGCATTCTTTTTTTCCGCAGCAGAAATAGGTAATGGAATGTTTAAGTAATAAACAGAGCAGAAACCTACAGATGATGGAAATATGAAACAAAAGGAAAAATTGCTGTTATCAGTCAGTAGCGTTATGACAAGTTATCCACCTGGTGTGTTGGCTCAGTAAATCAGACAAGATCAAATGACAGAGTGGACATGAAGGGCTGAGTGGACTAATTCTGCTCTAAGGTATTATGGCCTTGTGGTCTCTTTCCATAGATAATGCCTGGCCCATTGAATATCTACAGTCATTTTCATTTTCACATTAGCAATACTTAACCATATAATCATATAACCACTTACAGAACAGCCCAGTTCGGCCCTACTAGTCCATGCCGTAACAAGTCCCCACCCTCCTAGTCCAACTGACCAGCACCCGGTCCATACCCCTCCAGTCCTCTCCTCTCCAAGTAACTATCCAGTCTTTCCTTAAATGTAACCAATGATCCCGCCTCAACCACGTCTGCCGGAAGCTCATTCCACAGCCCTACCACCCTTTGCGTAAAGAAATTTCCCCTCATGTTCCCCTTATAATTTTCCCCCTTCAATCTTAAACCATGCCCTCTAGTTTAAATCTTTCCCACTCTTAATTGAAAAAGCCTATCCACATTTACTCTGTCTGTCCCTTTTAAAATCTTAAACACCTCTATCAAGTCCCCCCTCAATCTTCTATGCTCCAGAGAAAAAAGACCTAGTCTGCATAACCTTTCCCTGTAACTCAAACCTTGAATTCCTGTCAACATTCTCGTGAACCTTCTCTGCACTCTCTCTATTTTGTTTATATCTTTCCTATAATTTGGTGACCAAAACTGTACACAGTACTCCAAATTTGGCCTCACCAATGCCTTGTACAATTTCATCATAACCTCCCTACTCTTGAATTCAATACTCCGATTTATGAAGACCAACATTCCAAATGCCTTCTTCACCACACCATCTACCTGAGTATCAACCTTGAGGGTACTATTTACCATCATTCCTAAATCCCTTTGTTGCTCTGCACATCTCAATAGCCTACCATTTAATGCATATGACCTATTTAGATTTGCCTTTCCAAAATGTAACACCTCACACTTATCTATTAAATTCCATCAGCCATTTCTCAGCCCACACCTCCAGCCTTCCTAAATCACCTTTTAATCTACGGTAATCTTCCTCACTGTCCACAACACCATCAATCTTTGTATCATCCGCAAACTTGCTTATCCAATTCTCCACCCCTACTTCCAGATCGTTAAGAGATATAACAAACAATAGTGGACCCAGGACCGATCCCTGAGGAACTCCACTAGTCACCGGCCTCCAATTGGACAAACAATTTTCTACCACTACTCTCTGACATCTCCCATCCAACCATTGCTGAATCCCTTTCACTACCTCCTTATTTATACCTAATGCCTCCACCTTTTTTCCTAACCTCCTGTGGGGAACTTTGTCAAAAGCTTTATTAAAGTCTAAATAGACAACATCCACAGCTTTTTTTTCATCAACCTTTTTTGTAACTCCCTCGAAAAACTCAATCAGGTTTGTCAAGCATGATCTACCCCTGACAAAACCATGCAGATTACTCCCTATCAATCCCTGTTCCTCCAAATATTTGTAAATACCATCCCTCAGAACACTTTCCATCAACTTGCCCACCACAGACGTCAGACTCACGGGCCTATAATTCCCAGGTTTACATTTGGACCCTTTCTTAAACAGCGGAACCACATGTGCCACTCTCCAATCCTTTGGCACTACCCCCGTGACCAGTGACATCCTAAATATCTCTGTTAAAGGCCCCACTATCTGTCCACAAGCCTCCCGAGTGTCCTTGGGAATATTTTGTCCGGTCCCGGAGGTTTATCCACCTTTATCTTTTTCAACACAGCCATCACTACCTCCTCAGTTATCCTTATATGCTTCATGACCTCCCCACTATTTTTCTTTACTTCAACTGGTTCAATATTTTTTTCCCTAGTGAATACCGAGGCAAAGAAATCATTCAAAATTTCCCCCATTTCCTCTGACTTCTCACTCAGCCTACCCTCGCTATTTACCAGGGGTCCAATTTTATCCCTCACTAATCTTTTACTTTTAATGTACCTATAGAAACCCTTTAAATGTGTTCAAGATTGTTTTCTAAATCAATTAGTAGAAGAACCGACTTGGGACGGTGTAATACTGGATCTCCTGTTAGGGAATGAGCTAGGTCAGGTATCGGACATTAATGTTGGAGAACAAATTGGGTCTAGTGATCATAACTCTGTTAGTTATCGGGTAGTTTTAGGGAAGAGCAAGGAGGGGCCTAAAGTTGAGGTTCTGGATTGGAGAAGAGCAAATTTTGAAGGAATAAGAAAGGATTTGGGGAGTATTGAGTGAGACAGGATATTTTCAGGTAAGGATGTAAATGAAAAATGGAGGATATTTAAAAAAGAAATTTTGAGGGTACAGAGTAGATATGTCCCAGTGAGGATCAAAGGAAAGGCTGGAAGTCATAGGGAGGCTTGGTTTTCGAGGAATATTGGAAATTTGGTTAGGAGAAAAAGGGAGGTGTACAAGAGGTATAAAGAGCAGGGAGCTGAGAATTTGAAGGAGAACTACAAGGAGCGTAGAAGGAATCTTAAGAAAGAAATTAGATAGTCCAAAAAAAGGCACGAAGAGGCTTTGGCTGACAGAGTAAAAATAAATCCAAAGGGTTTCTATAGGTACAAAACTTGCAATCTCAAAGTATGCAAATCTGCAACTTACTCTAAAATCCTTTGCTTAAAAACAAGTTTTCAAACATGTGATTCTTGTAAAACCCTATTCTCTCCTTTTCACCAGAAAAACCTCCCACAAATTAGTTTAAATGAATTTAAAGTTTTAAATCACAAAATCTGCCATAATCAGTATATTTATGAATCTCACCTAATTTTCAACATAATATGCAATTCTGACCAACTTCAACTCCACCCAACACACTCTCAGCACAATCTGAGGCAGTCACAGATTTGAGGGAAATTGTATTTAACCCTTCAACAGATCTGCACATCTTAAGTATCAATAGGCACTTTCAGGTGGCCAAAATCCCCCGATATAAAGCCGCACATTATGCCCATATGCGGCTGTCGGAAGGCCACTTGAAAGCACAGGAGGCGCCTGCAAGGCGAACTTTGTAACCCTCCTCCGGGAGGGATAATCACTGGAGCACTGAGGTCACCCCTGGCACCTGAATACAGCCACCTGAAAGCAGCTGCTAAGGGGATGACAATCAGCTGGCAAACGCCTGACAACCCCCTCCCCACTGCCCCTGCCTCCCAGCGCAGGACATCAGGACAGGGGAAGCCAGCGCGGGCTGTCCCCATACTGATCCCACTTCCCCACTCTCTCCCCACAGCCCCATGTCGATCTCCACACTGATCCCACTGCCCCGTGCTGTCCCCATAGGCATGTATCAGTCCCCACAGGCGTGGGCTGTCAGAGCTGGGGCAGCCGGTGCAGGACGTCCCCACACTGATCCCACTGCCCCACTCTCTCCCAATAGCCCTGTATCAGTCCCCACATTGTGGAGTGGCCGGCGCGGGCTGTCAGAGCTGGGGCGGCCAGCGCGGGACATCCCCACACTGATCCCATTGCCCCTATATTCGACCCCACACTGTGGGGTGGCTAGTCCGGGCTGTCAGCGCAGGGGTGGCTGGCGCGGGACGTCCCAGCTCTGACAGCCCACGCTGGCCACCCCAGCACTGACAGCCCGCACCGACTGTCCCAGCTCTAACAGTCAGCTGCCCCAACCCTGACAGCCCGAAGGGACAGGAGCCAGAGTTCGCTCCGAGGCGCCTCCCGTGAAGCTGTTCCTTTCATTCAGCGCTGCTGCCTGAATGACCATTCCACAGGTCTGAATCCACTTCTGCAGGAATCCGCTACTTGGCGGAGAATGCATCTAAAGAAGGTTTTTGTCTCCCTAATATCAGAACGCAATGCTGTCACAAGCAAACCTGATCCATTGTCTTATGCCTATCTAATATGCAATGTGCAAATGCACTGACATTCTTACTTGGTGTAGCCAAACAGATAAACCAGCAACAAAGGTACAAATTTAAATTACCACATTTATATGACAGAAAAAAAGAGGTAATAAGTATCAAAGGATAAATATTCACAGGTGCAGTAAATGTAAGGGAAAAAAAGTGGTGTTTCAGTGGTATAGACAGATCTTTTGGTAGTCCTGAGGTTGTTTATGGTCAGGGTTAGACAGTACAGGCAACTTGGATAAGAAAGGCTTCGAGAGATATGGGCCATTGTGACTCACTCATTTTGAAAACACGATTGCCATGGACCAGTTAGCCCAAAGGACCTGTTTCTATACTATATATATTCTATGCCTCCATGAAATTTAACTCTTTCCAGTTTTAGTTCAGCTTGTTTTGTCAATTAATTTAGGATCAAATTTATTCAATTGTCAATTGCTAATCCACCAACGTATGCAAGGTTGGTCACCTACAAACCATTATATATATTCAATTTTGTCATGGGTGATTTTAAGTGTGCCTTAACACAAAGCTCTAGACAAGAGCAGAGTGAGAGGAAAGAGAGTTCCTTATGATCTCTTTTTCTTCTTTGGCTTGGCTTCGCGGACGAAGATTTATGGAGGGGGTAAAAAGTCCACGTCAGCTGCAGGCTCGTTTGTGGCTGACCAGTCCGATGCGGGACAGGCAGACACGATTGCAGCGGTTGCAAGGCAAAATTGGTTGGTTGGGGTTGGGTGTTGGGTTTTTCCTCCTTTGCCTTTTGTCAGTGAGGTGGGCTCTGCGGTCTTCTTCAAAGGAGGCTGCTGCCCGCCAAACTGTGAGGCGCCAAGATGCACGGTTTGAGGCGTTATCAGCCCACTGGCGGTGGTCAATGTGGCAGGCACCAAGAGATTTCTTTAGGCAGTCCTTGTACCTTTTCTTTGGTGCACCTCTGTCACGGTGGCCAGTGGAGAGCTCGCCATATAATACGATCTTGGGAAGGCGATGGTCCTCCATTCTGGAGACGTGACCCATCCAGCGCAGCTGGATCTTCAGCAGCGTGGACTCGATGCTGTCGACCTCTGCCATCTCGAGTACCTCGACGTTAGGGGTGTGAGCGCTCCAATGGATGTTGAGGATGGAGCGGAGACAACGCTGGTGGAAGCGTTCTAGGAGCCGTAGGTGGTGCCGGTAGAGGACCCATGATTCGGAGCCGAACAGGAGTGTGGGTATGACAACGGCTCTGTATACGCTTATCTTTGTGAGGTTTTTCAGTTGGTTGTTTTTCCAGACTCTTTTGTGTAGTCTTCCAAAGGCGCTATTTGCCTTGGCGAGTCTGTTGTCTATCTCATTGTCGATCCTTGCATCTGATGAAATGGTGCAGCCGAGATAGGTAAACTGGTTGACCGTTTTGAGTTTTGTGTGCCCGATGGAGATGTGGGGGGGCTGGTAGTCATGGTGGGGAGCTGGCTGATGGAGGACCTCAGTTTTCTTCAGGCTGACTTCCAGGCCAAACATTTTGGCAGTTTCCGCAAAGCAGGACGTCAAGTCATGGTCTTTGCCCTCAGACAGCTCCAAGAAAAGTGCAGAGAACAAAACAAAGGACTCTACATCACCTTTGTTGACCTCACCAAAGCCTTCGACACCGTGAGCAGGAAAGGGCTTTGGCAAATACTAGAGCGCATCGGATGTCCCCCAAAGTTCCTCAACATGATTATCCAACTGCACGAAAACCAACAAGGTCGGGTCAGATACAGCAATGAGCTCTCTGAACCCTTCTCCATTAACAATGGCGTGAAGCAAGGCTGTGTTCTCGCACCAACCCTCTTTTCAATCTTCTTCAGCATGATGCTGAACCAAGCCATGAAAGACCCCAACAATGAAGACGCTGTTTACATCCGGTACCGCACGGATGGCAGTCTCTTCAATCTGAGGCGCCTGCAAGCTCACACCAAGACACAAGAGAAACTTGTCCGTGAACTACTCTTTGCAGATGATGCCGCTTTAGTTGCCCATTCAGAGCCAGCTCTTCCTTATGATCTACAGTCAGAAGAAATACTGCAATGCCACAATTTCAGAAAGGATAGTGGGGTAAATGTTTCATATTACCTAATGAAAATAAACAAGGTTAAGCAATTATTCTCAACACAAATATTGTGCAAATGTAATTGAAAGTATCAATAAGAGTGTAAGTTCATCCCCTATTGGCTTCAATGGAACTAAATTTCAGAAGCAAAATTTAATGCACGGTTTGTTACAACATTGTTATTTAAAAGGTAAACAGGGTTTAATTGGGATGACATTACAGAAAGTATGTCATGAATGACCAGAGTTCCAGATTCAAGACCTTTTCAAGAGGGCTGTGTGTGAAAGAACGTGGCCTAAGTGAAGGACAGCCACAACTGTTGAATGCAGATCACCTTGCAACTGGTAAAGAAATTGGAAGGAGATGATCCGGCAGCAATGACCCATGAAGGGATGAACAATGTTGGCAAAAACAAGAACATAGAACAAAGAACACTACATCAGCCTTCAATGTAGGGTTGACCCATATATTCCTGAAGAAAAATACTAAACCCTCCCTACCCAGTAACCATCAATTTTTCTTCCATCCATGTGCCAGTCTAAACCTTCCATATGCCTTTTTAACTATCCTTTGTGGCAAATTTGAGGGATGTATGGATTTGGTCCACAATGTCCCACTGTTCATCCAAACTGTTAAGTAACCAACCATCAGCTTTCTGGTTTGTCCTTCCAAAATGCATCACCTCACACTGATCCGGATTGAACTCCATCTGCCACTTTTCCACCCAACTCTGCAGCTTGTCTATATCCTTTTGTAACCTTCAATAAACATCAGCTCCATTCACAGCTCCTCCAACCTTCGTATCATCCACATTCTTCTGCCTCTTCATCCGGGTCATTTATAAAAATCACAAAGAGCAAGGGTCCAAGAACAGATCCTTATGGTTCTCCACTTGTCTCTGACCTCCAGGCAAAATACTTTCCTTCCACCACTACTCTCTGCTTTCTACCTAAAATCCACACAGCTAAGGTTCCATGGATCCCATGCCTCAAGACCTTTTGAACGAGTCTCTCATGAGGGACCTTGTCAAATGCCTTATTAAGATCCATGTAGACTACATCTACCACCTGACCCTCATCAATTCCTTTTGTAGCCTTCTCAAAAAACCCAATTAGGCTCATGAGGCATGACCTTCCCTTCATAAAGCCATGCTTAATATGCTTGAGTAGACTGCACTTCTCCAAATGCTCATAGATCCCATCCTTATGAATTCTTTCCATTAGTTTGCACACCATTGATGTAAGACTTACTGGTCTATAATTCCATGGATTCTCCCTATTACCTTTTTTTAAACAAGGGGACTACATTTTCCATTCTCTAATCCTCTGGCACACTCCTCCCCCCCCCCCCCCCCCGCCCCACCCAGCCCACAGCCAAACAGATCTCAATGAACATAACTATTGCCCAAGAAATCTCTTCCCTCACTTCCCAAAACAATTTGGGTATATTGCATCTGGTCCTGGGCACTTATCAATCTTAATATTTTTAAGAAGATTCAACACTTCCTCTTCCTTAATCTCAACACTGTTCAACACACAAGCCTGTTCCATTCTGACCTCACCCTGATCAAGGTCCTTTTCTCGTGTGAATACCGAAGCAAACTATTTATTTAAGACCTCCACCTCTCCACCTCCAGGCTTATGTTGCCTCCTTTATCAGACCCACCTTCATTCTCATCATCCTTCTGTTCTTCACATAGGCATACAACACCTTAGGGTTCTCCTTAATCCTACATGCCAAGGCCTTCTCATGCCCCTTTGAGCTCTCCTAAGTCCTTTCTTATGCTCTTTCCTGGCTACCATAAACTTTTTCATGAGTCCTTCCTGTGCCCTGCTTCCTACATCTAATATATGCCTCCTCTCCAACTTGACTAGCTGCCTCACCTGCTTCATTAACCATGGTTCCCCTTCAGACAGGTTTTGTAAAATGTGGCCAGATTACTTAATATATTCCATTTAGTGCAAAAAAAAAGATGAGTGTTGCAGTGGCTCTAGATGCAGAAAAAGCATTTGATAGCCTGGAATGGGGCTTTTTGCTTAAAGTATTGGAAAAAAATTGTTTTGGATTAACCTTTGTAAACTGGATTAGGGTATTATATAATAATCCTCAGTCTAAAGTAGTGACTAATGGTCAAGTATCTGCACCATTTCAGTTGGTGAGGTCAAGTAGACAAGGATATCCCTTATGGATGTATCCTTGTTTACTTTAGCCATAGAACCACTTGCAGGAGCAATTTGGAGTAATCTGGAAATTGAGGGTTGGTCAAGAAGAACATAAAATTAGTTTATTTGCAGATGATGTTTTAATATATTTGACTAAACCTGAAACTTCTTTACAAAAACTGTATGTTAAATTGGAAGAATATGGAAAAATTTCACGTTATAAAATAAATTGAGATAAAAGTGAAATTATGCCATTTATAGGAGACTATAGTTAATGACAAAGGGATACTCAGTTCAAATGGCCAGAAGATGGCATTAAATATTTTTGAATTCGTACAGATAATAACCTGAAGAATTTATATAAATTGAATTATTTATCTTTACTTAAAAAGGTTGAGAAACATTTTAAAAATTGATCAATTTACCTATAACTTTAGTGGGAAAGGTTAATTGTATTAAGATGAATATATTTCCAAGAATAGAATATCTTTTTCAAGCATTACCAATTTTAATATCTCAAAATAAAATTCAAGACTTGAATGAATATGTCAGAAAATCTCTCTGGAAAGCTAAAATATCAAGAGTTTCTCTATAAAAGTTAACATGAAAATATGAATTGGGAGGCCTACAGCTTCCTAATTTCAAAAACTATCATCGAGTGGCACATTTTGAAAGAGAAAAAAACTGGCAAGGATTAAAAATAGAATTGAATAAAATAGGAGAGAGAAAGCAGGAGAGTTTGTATACAAATGGAATGCAAAATTGATGGATAGTGAAAAAGAAACACCATTAATGAAGCATCTGAAATAAAATAAATGATGAAATTGGTGCAAGATGTTTTTGACTCAAAATTCTCATACCTTTTTCAAAAGATAATCAATTTTTGGATATTTTGTTTCAGAAGTGGATTATAAATGTTGAAGATTGTTATGAAACAGGTCAATTAATGAGATTTGAACAATTGAGATATAAATAAGAAATAACCCAAAATACTCTTTTTTTGTTATTTTCAATTGAGAGCATATTTGAGGGACAAGTTAGGACCAGTCATGTTGTTACCTGGTTGTAGTGAAGTAGAATTTCTTATCAGGAGAGGAATTGTTAAGAAATTTACTTCTACAATATATTCTTTATTACAAATAGGAACTCTTAAACATGGAGTTCATAAATCTAGACAGAGATGGGAACTAGATTTGAATATTGCAATTGATGAGCAAGGTTGGGCAGATCTTTGCAGAGATTGTAACACTAACTCTAATAATGTAAGGTAATAGATTAGTTCAGTATAATTTTTTTACATCAGTTATTTCTTACACCACAAAAAATTGAATAAATTTAAATCAAACTTATCAGATCAATGTTTTCGGTGTGGTAAATAAAGATGTAGGAACTTTTTTGCATTTAACTTGGTCTTGTCCCAAGGTAAGACCTTTTTGGGTGGATATAAGAATTTTTTTTGAAACAAGTTACAGGTGTTGTATTTCTGCAGAATCCAGATTTATTTTTATTAGGAGTAATTGAAGTAACAAGACCTAAATTAAGACAGTCAATATATCAATTGGAATTTGTTAAAGTTGCATCTGTGGTGGCGAGGAAATGTACTGCAGTTACTAGGAAATCATTTGGGTGTGGCAAGATGGAATATAGAAATTCAAAGTTGTACTCTTTTGGAAAAACATTACCCATAATTTGAGAAATAAATATACTACATTTTTACAAATTTGGAGCCTGTATACACAAATATTAGGTTTAAATTTGTAATGTTGTGCTCCCTGTGCCTCAGGACCTGCGAGAATCTCCTCTGATTTGTATTAAAGAACTCTGTTTCAACCTGTGTGTTAGACAGCATCCCTCTGTGCAATCCTGAAAGTTTCTTCTCTTTCTTTTACTTTACATAATTTTATTGTATCTTTTATTTTTGAGGGTGGGCATTTTAGGTGGGGGGAGGGAGGCTTTGGGAGCTTGGATTAAGACCATCATGAATGTAGCTTCTAGTTTTGTTTTCTTTTTTGCAATTTGTATTATTATATTAATCTTTGACTACTACATATATGGAGAAAATTTTAAATAAAATATTCAAAAAAAACATGGTTCCCTTTTCCTATCACTTTTTCCTTGTCCCAGTGGAACCAACCTATTCTGAAACCAACACAAGTGGCCCCTCATCTTCCACCACATTTGCTCTGTACTTTCACCTTTGAACATCTCTTTCCAATTTACTCTCACTAGTTCCTGCCCCATCCCATCATAATTAGCCCTTCCCCAGTTAAGCACTTTACCATTTTGTCTGCTTTTATCCTTATCCATAGCTATGCTAAAGCTCAGGGAGTTGTGGTCACTCTCACCAAAATTATTCCCCACCGAGAGGTCCTCGACCTGACCAGGTTCATTACCCAGAACCAGATCCAGTATGGCCTCTCCTCTCAATGGCTGGTCCACATACTGTGCCAGAAACCCTTCCTGGACACACCTGACAAATTCAGACTACCTAGCCCTCTTGTTGTAAGGAGGTGCCAGTCAATATTAGGGAAGTTGAAATTACCCATAACTATAACACTGTATTTCCTGCACCATTCCAAAATATGCCCATTTACCTGCTCCTCAGTGTTTGGGGGCCTATAGACTACTCCCAGCACAGTGACTGCTCCCTTCCTATTTCTGACCCACCCACATTAACTGAGTGGACATTCCCTCTACAGCTTCCTCCCTTTCTAGAACTGTGATATTATCCCTGACCAGTAATGCTACTCCCACCACCACCCCACCTCCCCCCCCCCCAACCACCTTCTTACCTCCAATCCTATTCCTTTTAAAACATCTAACTGGCTACATTTGTTTTGGCCCCTGCCTGTCCTTCCTCACAAATTCAGGACATACAGCATCATGCTTTTGATTTTCTTCCCTATACTTTGCACTCACATTCTGGTTCCCACCCCCTCACCCCCCTGCCAAACTAGTTGAAACCATTCCCAACAGCTCTAGCAAACCTGGCCACCAGGATATTGATCCCTTTCCAGTTCAGGTGCAGCCCATCCTCTTTGTACAGATCAGACCTTCCTCAGATGCAATCTCAATGATCCACAAATCTGAACATCCGACCTGAACACCAGCTCTTCAGTCATGTATTCATCCGCCACAACTTCCTATTCCTACCCTGATTGGCATGTGGCACAGACAGCAATTCTAAGATTACCACCCTTTAGGATCTACTTTTTAACTTCTTACCTAATTCCCTATATTGCCTCTTCAGGAACTCATCACTGCTCCTCTCTATGTCCTGGTTCCTCATATGGACCATGACATCTGGCTGCTTACCTTCCCCCTATAGAATGCTGTGAATTCGATCTGAGACATCCCTGACCCTGGCACCTGGGAGACAAAATACAATTCATAGACTTGGCTAACCAAGTCCCCAATCACCACAGCTCTCCTCTTCTTCCCCCTTTCCTTCTGAGCTGAGGGGCTAGTCTCTGTGCCAGAAATGTGACCACCATAACTTGTCCCTGGTAGATTGTCCCTGCCAACAGTATCTGAAACAGTATACTTATTGTTGAGGGGAATGACCACAGGGGTGCTCTGCAATATCTTTTTTTTTTATCACCCTTCCTTCTCCTAACAGTCAACCAGTTAGTTACCTACCTCCTGACTTTGGGGGTGACCCTCTCCCTGAAGCTCCTCTCTATCACTGCTTCTGCCTCCCAATGATATGGACTTTATCCAGCTCCAGTTCCTTAACAAAGTCTCCCAGGAGCTGCAGCTGGATGCACCTCTTGCAGGTGTAGTCATCAGGGACAATTGTGCTGTCCCAGGTTTCCCACATCTTGCAAACAGAGCATTCCACTGCTCTTGCCGCTGTCTCCATGAACTCTTCTTAATCTAAATTCAATATCTTATCTGGTCTTACCTCACTGGAATCAAGCTTGTCCTCAGCCTCTGCTCATCAAAGCCTCTGTCCCACTCCTACAATGGCCCACTCACATATTGGCGATTCCGCTTGAGCTACCCCTCTTTTTAATTGTCATTGCCCCTTATTTTTATCACTCCTCCCATCAATCACCATTCTGTTTAACCTTTAACCTGCTCTCCACTCCCTTTTAAACTGCAATTATCTCCAGTTGGTTCCCAACACTCATAGCTCTGCTGAATCCCTTTCTCCTCCTCTTTCAGTGACAGTTCTGAAATGACAAGAAGGAGATTCTGCAGAAGGGTCGGAGCAGCTTGGTTGAAACTTCATGGACAGAACATCAAGGTAACACTTTCTAGGTGGTTAGTTGTGCCATGTGCAAATTGCCACAGGAATACAGAGAGGATAAAATGAGTAACTAAAGATAATAGCTTGGATCCAAAAGACACTGGCATTACTTCTTGGAAATGGAGAGCTATTTTTTGGGATAAGCTTCATTACCACTGTTCTGGTAAATCAAATAACAGTGTAGTGAATAGAGCTACAAAATATCAAGGGTGGGGTTATATCAGGGTTCATAAAAGGGTTTTTAAAAACAGTAAGCAAAGGTGAAGATGGGAAAGAGAGGTGGAAATTTGGATGAAAGTAGAGGTTAGAAAAAGAGGATTTAACATAGATAATACTGTATCGGTGACTAAAATGACACAAGGAAAAAAAATAAGCTAAGGTCACTGGCCTAGCTGTTCATTTATACAGAAAGTGACTTTCAAGCAACTGAACTGAGGCATAAAATCAACTGTGAAACATAATCAGATATTCTTTGCATGCAAAGTACACAGTGTGAATGTTACAGCCCCAGAGGACCCCCAAAATCCAGCAGCAATAGAAATTCACCAAGACAAGTGGTTACTTAAACAAAAGTAGTTTTGAATTTTCTTTAAACATATAAACAGACTACACTTTAACTTATTACATTAATGTAACCCCCTTCTAATTCTAAGCACACGTGTATATAATGTGCATAAGTTCAGAAAAGTTCTTTGATTCACAGTCCAATCTCACTTCTCACTCCTGGTTTACTGGTATCAAGCAATTCTTATACTGTGCACAGAATTTAACATCTTTGAAATTTCACCATGCTCTGGTGCTTAAATGGTCAGTTTCAGAGAGAGATTCGTTGCTCATTGGACACACACAAACTGATTCCTTCCGATCAGTCACTTAAGTGTCTTGTCGAAGAAACTTGCCCCATTCAGGGTTTTCCAAATGATATCCTCTTCTTTTGCAGGTCACCACAGAGTTCCTTTTGTTTCCCATATTTCAGGTGAAACATTCTAGCCAGCCAATTCCTCTAGTATGGATCACAAGGGTTTTGAACAGGCTGAACTCAGAACTCACAACCCATCTTCAAAGTGGGGTTTCAACAAGCTGCCAGCTTGCCATGACTGCAGAAACCAGTTCTCTCCCTCTCTCTTAGAGAAAGCCTGTTTGCTCTCTCTCTCTCTCTCTCTCTCTCTCTCTCTCTCTCTCTCTCTCTCCGTGCTTGCAAAACCACATGACTTTCTTAGAACAGCAAACTGCAACCGGACAGATTGCAGCACCGGACCCAAACTTCTGAGTCCGTTCATCTGTTGCTTTCAAAACAATAATCCATTACTCCACAGCATGTCCAATTAATGCCTACTTGTGAAGTCTCTATAGGCATTCTTCAAAGCTTTTGGAAAGGCACTTGGAGCCTAGACTCTCTGGCTTGAGCAGAGCTCCAGCACTTTAAATGAGATCTGTTTTGAAGTGTTTGTGTTTGTTTCTGACCTACACTACTCACACAATCTATCTCCTTCAAAAGCATATCTATATACAATATAAAATATATAATCCAACACACGACTTTGAATTCAACTCCAAACCATGAATATTCTTGCATACTCAGAAGTAGTGTCAATCATCAACGTAGATTTAACATTGCTGATCCATCATTGGATCTTGAAATCATATGAAGGAAATTGCACCAAGTAAATAATATAGGGCTCAGTCAGGAAACCCTGAGCTTCATACTCCTTGAATCTCACCATGTCCTTTGAGAAAATGATGTTACTTACACATTTATTGTGAAATTCCAAGATGGGTTCAGCTTTGGTGTAACAATGGATCATATCATATCAATAGACAGATTCCCCTGAAAATGTTTATACTATTTAGGCAGTATGTCCCTGACCAATCCAATCCCCTCCAATGTTCACCACTGCTATGGCATGAGAGAAGCAGATTGCCTTGTTCTGTGATCATCCAGCCAATCTTCATCTCAGGTCACTACTAACCATCCATCAAGTTCTAGTTGAGAACCACTGTTTTAGAACTTCCAGGCACATTGCAGCATAACATATTTCAGTTTCTGGTATGTGTACAATACTGAAATTACCTGCAACTCTGCTAAAGGCATGAGAAGCATGCCAGCTTTAATATTGTGCACGTATAACCATTCTTGCCTCATAACATTGCCCCAAACCTTCATTTTAACATATTTATAACTAAACACCAAAATTTAAAATAAAAACAGAAAAAGCTTCAGATTTCCAACATCTGCAGTGTTTTTGATATTCATTACTAAACACCATAGAAAACAAAAAAAGTTCAAATTCAAACATAATCTGCTGGAGGATCTCAACGGGTCATGCAACATCATTGAAAGGAAAAGGCTGGTCAACAATTCGAGTTAAAACTCTTCTTTTGGGAATGAAGAAAGTTTGTACATAAATAGTGCAAAGAGGATAGGATTGAGGGGTGAGACCGGATTAAAATGAGAGCATTTGTTTGATCTAATACCTGTTACAGAGGCATAGTTACAAAGGAATCAAAATTGTAAATAAATATTTCAAGAATCTTTACCTAGAAATTTGTTTTTCACAAGTAGCATCAAACATGTCACATAGATGCATCAATACATTGTTACCAGGACTTTGGATTCTGAAACATCCCATTCAAGTCAATGCAATGAATACAAAAGACAGAGTACAAAGTGCTAAGACAAAGAGTTGGCATATTGAGCCATATCAACCAAGAATGAATTATTGTCCTCATATAACTATGGACATGTGAATAATAAAAAGTAGAATAAAGACAAGAACAAGAGAGAAATGCAGCTCAAAAAAAATCAAAGATTTAGAATCAATTTGGATGAAGCTGAAAGAACAAGGAGCAGAAAACATGGGCTTATATTTTCCCAAAGACCAGATTCAGAATAGAAAACAGGAAAAAAAATCATGACTTCTTTGGAACAGTCAAGTACTGTGGCTGATTTAATTTCTCTCAGTTAGACTGTCTGAGTGCTGCACAATTTATAGAAAATGGATTCTGTGAACTTTTCATGGATTTTATCTTTACACCATGCAACCAAACGTCCTGACAGTTCCAGCAGCTCAATCAAAATTCTCCATAGGATTGACAGCTGGACAGGTGAAGGTTATATTTCTTCCAATTTAAAGGGTTGCGTTCAGTAATCATGGTTTGATCTCCTCTATATAAAATAAGAACATCACACAGATGGGGGACTATTTTGCACAATGCCTCCTTTCGGATATTTATCATTTCAATTCTCGATCCTTTTCCCACTCTGTCCTCCCTACCTTAGCCTCCTATATTGCTTCATTTGCTCAATGTAGAAATTCACCTTCTGATTAAGTGCATTACAGAATTCAGGAATTAAGATTGAATTTAATCATTGCAGATGATCAGCCTCCAGTCTGAATCAGATCCAGGCAGCTCTGAACTGCTTCTTAGACAATTCCTTGGGATGAAGGATGGCATGCATCCTCTCTGGTTTTGTAAGTTCTGAGGTGACAAATGAGTCTAATGTGGAAACTGGAAACTCTTCAATTGATAGGCAAGCCTTATTTGATGGGATGGATGGTGATAGTTTGTGAGGTGGTGTGCTCCTACAGATGTTCTCTGTGCCCCTGAAGCTCAAGTGACTAAATGTCTTGTACTGATTCTGGGTCTGGTATGGTATTCATACTTCATGCCAAAATGGATTTGGGTTTGGGGTAAACAAAGTGAAAAGTGGCCAAGTTGTCCCATTAAGTCTCACACTGAAATACAGTTAAGTCGCCCAGTTTGCCTTTTTGAAATTAAAATAAGATTATCTGATAATTTCAACAGGCACATTGCAAATTATTATCTTTCAACCTCTTACCAAAAGAAAATCGTCACTGCCAATGTGAGCATAATGACAAAATTCACTTTTCTTTGTGCAAATTTCATAAATATGCTCTGGACCTATTTTTTCCTTTAGTGGTGATGCATATTATCAGGCAAAATAATTATCCTTTGTAAGTGCCAGGGATTCACCAAAAAGTACAAAATTTAATAGTTATAGGGTAACATGGCAGAATAAACAGTCCTTAAGCAGTGGCAGCTAACATAAGAAGTCTGTCTTTTTCTCTGCAACCAACAATTTTCAAATTTCCCCCCCTCACAAAAGCATGCTTGGTGGCGCTCATGTTGTTGAAAATGTGTGCAATATTGGAGGCTCCATCGGCTGGGGCAAAGACTCTATGAACATAGAGATTCTGTACAACTTCATTCATCTTTGATCAGATCAGAGCTACAGTACTGTGTATCACCCCACCATTGGAAGGATGTGACAGCTCTGGAGAGAGTGCAAAGAAAATTCACCAGATGCTGTCTAGGATAGCATTTTTCATTTATCAGGATAAACTGGAGAGACTGGGTCTGTTTCTCTTGGAAAGAAGGAGCTGAGGAGGAATTTAAGAGGTGTATAAAATTACGAGATGTAGTTAGGGTGGATGGTGAAAAACTTTTTTGACATAATAGAAATGACAAAAACTAGAGGGTATTGGATTAAAGTGAGGAGTAAGAGGACTGAAGGGATATCAGAAAAAAAAATTCAGTCTGAGGATGTTTGCAATCTGGAATGCATGGCTGAGAAGGTGGTGCAGGCAGTAGAGGCAGGTGTACCGGCAGATGGTACAGAAACCGAAAGAGCAGCCACTATTTTCAAGAACAGCTTCTTTCCAATATCAATTGTAACACTAATCAGGGGCTGTTCTGACACCTCAAAAGGACTGGGCTTGTACTCGCTGGAGTTTAGACGATTAAGAGGAGATTTAATAGAAACGTTCAAAATTCTTAAGAGATTTGACAGGCGAGATGCAGGAAGATTGTTCCCAATGTTGAGCAAGTCTAAACCGAAGTCCTTTAGGACTGAGATGAGGAAGAATTTTTTTCATTCAGAGGGTGGTGAATTTATGGAATTCTCTGCCACAGGAATTGATTGAGGCCGGTTCCATAGCTATATTTAAGAGAGAGTTAGATTTAGTACTTGTGACTCGGGGGATCAGGCGGTATGGAGAGAGAGCTGGAACAGGGTACTGAGTGGATGATCAGCCGTGATCAAAATGAATGGTGGCATAGGCTTGAAGGGCCAAATGGCCTACTCCTACACCTAATTTCTATGTTTTCTCTGACTCCTTTTTTTGCACGAAGATCTTTTGTACTTATTTTTTTCTTTTTAACTCAATTTAGTATATTTATGGGTTTTTTTTAAAAGAAATTATCCATTTGCTTCCACAAATAAAATATTGGTGCATATGTTCATTGTACAATGTATATGACAATCAACTCATCATCATTGTCGATTGCAAAACATAGAAGACTATGGACAAGGTGCTGGGATAATTATAGATGGGTCATCAGCGGTTGGTAGGGACACGGTGGGCTTAAGGGCCTACTTATGGTGCTGCATAATTCTATGAAAACATCCCTTCCTGAGGGAAGTGTCTTTCCCTGATTTGAACATGCGTGCACAGATGGAACAGTTTTAATTTCACATCATGCACAAATTACTTTAAACAGTATCAGAATTAATGACACTCGATAACAATTGTTTTCAAAAGCCTTGCTTCCTGAAAAGCAATTGGGGATTTTGATGGACAAGATCAAGATTATGATAAACTTCAAGCTGAACACAAAGATAATTTTGGATTTGATGTATCACGTAGGAAGTTTGCGAAACATTAAATTAACTTTAATTGAATTTTGCATGTTTAATCACATAATGATGCTGACACGTTGCATTACTTCAACTGACCTAAGCATGTTTTGCCACTGATTTTCATTTGTACTCAGTATCTGATGCCTCTTGTGTCAGTATCCAACAATAATAGGCCAGCTTTAATGGATTCCAGTTGCACTGATACGACTTTTCCATGGCTGCAATAGCCTGGTGAAACCTTTCACTAGGTTCGTCACTGACTTCTCCAAGATCAACAGGGAAGACGTCCAAGTGCAAATGAAAAAAATGAACTTCATAGACATTTAAAATATGATAGGAATTCACAAAAATAGATTATTTATAATAAAACGGTACATGATAGAACATTTTTAAGGTGATTTTCGTGATCAGCAGCTGAAAATCTATAAAATACGTCCAGAAGTGTTCAGGAAGCAAAATGTTCATTGTCTAGTGTAATGCAAACCAGAAAACATAACAGCATTGCAACGTGTATGAAAAAACATACACATATCACAGTGGCAGCTTTTGGCTGGCTAAGTTCAAAGAGCCATGAGGTTCACAGACATAAAAATGCAGAAACTAGATTATGAAATATTAGTTTTTACAGGGCCTCACTGAATCAACTTCAACGCTATCAGTAGTAGACAATGCCTGAAATTAGTTCCAAGTTAAATTACACCAGGCACAAAACTGGACCGAGCATTACACGAACACATTCACACATTAGTTTCCCTGCATCAGGGAAATGGTGCACCAAATGTCATTAATTATTCATACCACACACATTGCCATTGACATGAATCAAAACAGAATACAACTACTGTGGATAGTCTCAGTGGAACTAGGAATATATTTTGGTTCTTTGCTCATTTTACATTTCATATTGAAAACTAGAGTACCTTCGGAACTGATTGCAGGCTGCTCAAACACTTTACAAAGTACATAGCAGTGCTTGTGCCCGCACTTTGTTACTGAGAGGTTCATTCACGAGGTGGAGATGTAATGGCTAAAACTAGCTGGGTGAGTTGGGAACTTCAGGCAAGATGCAAAAATCTCAGTGAAGAAACTACTCCCACAGTCTTCAGAGTCACTAATTCCAGATCAAGTTTTTCAAGGCTGTCATCACTAGAATGTGAAATTCTGCAGGAAGGTCTTTAGTCATGCTCTTGACCACCTTTCTCTATCAACACAAGGAAATATGAGCAGGAGTTGGCATCCTTCAAGCTAGCCCCAACATTTAATATGATCGCAGCTGATGTCTGCTGGACTCAAATCCTCCTCTGTGCCATTATTCCTCAATCCATTAAATATTCATCCACCTCTACTTTAAATATTTCTCAGGATCCCAACTTCCACAACTCCCCAGGGCAGGGAATTCCAGAGATTCACCACCATCTGCGGGTAGATATTACAACGTACCTCAGTCTGGCTCCTTAAAGTCATGACCCCTTGCTTGAGACTCTCTCTGTGGAAAAACAAAAATATCCTTCCATCTACCCTGTCAAGCCTCTAAGGATCTTACATTTGAATAGGATTACCCCTCTTTAAATTCCAAGGAATATTGACCAGGACAATTTATTCTCTCTTGGAAGGACACTACTCTCATCATTGGAATTAGCCTGGGGTGAATCTCCTCTGTACAGCTTCCAATATTACTCTATTTTTCAGGTAAGGGAAACAAAACTGTAAAAAGGTGAGGTATCCTGTACAATTATACAAAATCGCCTTATTTTTAAACTACAACCCTTTTAAATGAATGCCAAAATTCTGTTTGGTTTCATCACTACTCCTTGGAACTGCTAGCTAGCATTTTGTGATTCATGCGCTAGAACACCTATATCCCTCTGTACTTGTGGAAGGAAAGGTCACATAGCTTCTCACTTCAGCATCTTCATAAGCAGATACAAATCTGTGCAACAACTTCCAATCTGCTGCTCACCACAAGTAAGATTAAGGAGTATCCCAAAATCTTTTCTAAGTATGTAGAAGCAAATGAGTAGCTATGGAAAGGGCAACCAGGGGTTAGGAAGTTTGGGAAAGACCAGGTCCCCTTGGTGTCCAAAATGTAAATCTATGTGTGGAAACAGGGCTATCAATAAGATCCTAAAAGGATATTTTGTCATCCATATTAAACAGAGAAAAAGAATGTGGAGTTAAAGGAAAGTAAACTAATATTCTGAACATGTCTGCATCAGGAAGGTGGAAGTATTATAGATATCAGCATGCATTAAGATGGATAAATCTCCAGGTCTGATGGGATCTATCCCAGAATGCTAAGAGAAGCGAGGGAGATTGCTGAACTTCCATGCAGATTTTTGCATTCTTACAAACCACATGTCTAAGAGTCCCTTAGGTGCCCCTATTGTTCCAGCTTCAGGTGTGAGGGAGATCTGGCTGTGACATCTGTCACCCTATTGATCACTGGGGATGATTCGGCTGATCTGGCTGGCTAGGCGGGTGTCACCCTTCCCTCACAGCTCCATGTATGTCCCTTCTGAAGCTCAGGGCTCAGTCGCAGAGGATGGCCCCCTAGAAGAGGACTGCTCCGTCGGTCTAGGGTATATGACGTAGCTACTCCCCTGCTAGTCTAAACCTCAAATACCTATTGTTCCAGTTTCCACCATCACCCAAGGCAATGCATTCCAGGCACATAAAACTCTCTGTGAAATAAAACATACCCCTGATGTCTCCCCGAAACCTTCTTACATATATCCTCTGGTGTTTGCTACCCACACCCTGGATAAAAGGTGCTGGCTCTCTACCTTATCAATGCTTCTCATAATCTTGCAGACTATTGAGTCACCTCTCATCCTTCTTTGCTCCAAAAAGAAAACTCCTAGCTCTGTTAACTGGCTTCATAAGACATATTTTCCAATCCAGGCAATATTTTGGAAAATCTCCTCTGCACCCATATCCTTCCTATAATGAGGTGACCAGAACTGAACACAATATCCTAAGTGTGGTCTCATCAGAAATTTATAGAGTTGCAACATTATCTCACAACACCCAAACTCAATCCCTGACTAATGAAGCACAGTATAACCATAGGTAATCTTAACTATCCTATCAACTTGCGCAGAAACCTTAAGAGATTTATGGATTTTGTACCCAACGTCCTTCTGTTTGCCCACACTGTTAGTATCTAATCATTCACATGTACTCTGAGGCAGAGTTTTTAAATTTTTTTTTCACACTATGAACCTTATTAATCAAAATACACACAAACATTTCCCTCTTGAATATACACAGTGGCATTTTCTCCCCATTTTTCCCCCCTCCCTTCCCTCCCTCCTTCCCACCTCCCTCCAAACCCATTAAACGTTCAACATATACAATACAATAAACCCATTAAACAATGTCATCACACAATAAAAATAAACAAGAAAATTATGTCATCTACATTTACACACTGGATCAGATCATTTCGTCTTCTTCTCATTCTATCATTTCAGGGGGTGGAGGTCCGCGGTAGGCCCTCTCTGTTGTGTTCCATGTATGGTTCCCAAATTTGTTCAAATAATGTGAATTTATTTTTAAAATTATATGTTATTTTTTTTTAATGGAATACATTTATTCATTTCCATGTACTGTTGCTGTACTCTCAGGCTCTCTTCTGATTTCCAAGTTGAGATTATACATTTTTTTGCTTCAGCTAAGGCTAACATAATAAATCTTTTTTGTGCTTCATCCAGTTTGAGGCCTAATTCCTTACTTCTTATGTTAGAATAAAGACCTCTGGACTTTTTGGTATGTTGCTTTTTGTGATTTTATTTAATACCTGATTTAGATCTTCCAAAACTTTTTCACTTTCTCACAGGCCAAATTGCATGTACTGTTGTTCCCGTTTCCTTTTTATAGTGAAAACATCTATCTGATAATGTTGGATCCTATTTATTTAACTTTTGAGGTGTGATATATGGCCTGTGTAACCAATTATATTGTATCATGTGTAACCTCGTATTTATTATATTTCTCATAGTTCCGAAGCTTAAGTTTCCCATATTTCATTTTTTATCTTTATGTTTAGATCTTTTTCCAACTTTTGTTTGGATTTATAGCCTATTTCATCATTTTCTTTCTCTTGCAGCTTGATGTACATGTTCATTATAAATCTTTTAATTATCATTGTGTCTGTAATCACATATTCAAAGCTGCTTCCTTCTGGTAATCTCAGTCTGCTTCCCAATTTGTACTTTAAGTAGGTTTTCAGTTGGTAGTATAATCTGCCTTAAAGTTTGACCTTCCAAAATGCATCTCCTCACACATATCCAGATCAAACGCCACCCATCATTTTCTGCCAAACTCAGCATCCTGTATCTTATGCCAACCTTCAACATTATGCACAGGATCTCCAACCTTCAGATCATCCGCAAACTTACTGACCCACCCTTCAAAATCTTTGACCAGGTCATTTATAAAATTCACAAAAAGCAGGGGTCCCAGAACAAATTGCCGTGGAATTCCACTTGTCATTGACCTCCCAGCAGAATACTTTCCATCCACTACTGCTCTCTGCTTTCTTACAGACAATTCCAAATCCACACAGCGAAGGTTTCATGAATCTCAAGCTCATGACTTTCTGAATAAATCTCTCATAGGAAATCTTGTCAAATGTTTTACTAAATTCCATATACACAACATTTACTACCTTCATCAATTTCTTTTGTTCTCTCCTCAAAAAACTCAATTAGGCTTGTAAGGCATGACCTTCCCCTCACAAAGCCAAGCTGACTATCCCTGAGAAGATTATTAAATCCTACCCTGAAGAATCCTCTCTAATAGTTTGCCCACTACTGATGTAAAACTCACCAGTCTATAATTCCCACGATCCTCCCATTACCTTTTTTAAACAAGGGGACCACATTAGCCATTCTCCAATCCCCCAGCACCTCCCCAGTGGCCAGATGGAACACAAACATCATTGTCAGAGCCCCAATAATTTCTTCCCTCCCTTCCCATATCAACCTGGGATATATTTTGTCCCAGGGACTGATCAATTCAAATGTTTTGAAGAAGATCCAGCACTTCCTCTCAATATCTATATGGTAAAGCTCATAAGTTTGTTCTATTCTGACCTCACCTTGACCAATGACCTTTTCTCTGGTGAATACAGAGGACCTTCCCAACCTCATATGCCATGAGGCACATGTTGTCTCCTTTATCTTTAAGCACCCCTACCTTCACTCTCATCATCGTTTTGGCCTTCACGTATGCATTGAATGCCCTATCCTTACTTTTCCTTAAACCTGCTTGTAAGGCCTTCTCATGTCCCCTTCTTGCTCTCCTAAGTCTTTATAAGTTCCTTTCTGGCCAGCATATAATTCTCATGAACTCTTCCTGTTTTTTTGCTTCCTAAATCTAAAGTATGCTTCTTTCTTCCTATTTACCAGCTGCCTCACCTGTTTTGTCAACCACAGTTCCCTTTCCCTACCATATTTTTCCTGTTTCAGTGGGACAAACCTATCCACAGCCCCATGGAAGTGGTCCCTAAACTTCCTCCTTACTTGTATGCTTTCTTCTGAAAAAAATTGTTCCCAATTTACTCTCCCAAGTTCCTGTTTCATCCCTTCATAATTATCCCTTCCCCAATTAAACACTTTCCCATCTTGTCTGCTTTTATCTTTGTCTATAGCTATGCTAAAGCTCATGGAGTTGTGGTCACTACAACCAAAATCTTTCCCCACTGAGAGGTCTGTCACCTGACCAGGTTCGTTACCCAGAACTAGATTCAGTATGGCCTCTCCTCTGGCTGGCTGGTCCACATGCTGCATCAGGAATCCTTCTTGGACACATTTGATAAATTCTGCCCAATCTATCCCTCTTGCAGTAAGGAGGTGCCAGCCAATATTTGAGAAGTTAATGTCTCCCTTAGCAACCCTATAATTTATGTACAATTCCAAAATCTACCTACTTATCTGTTCCTCAGTATCCCAAGGGCACAGGCATCAATCCTGAAATTACCACCCTTAAGGTCCGCTATTCAGCTTCCTTCCTAATATTCTCTCTACAGGACCTCAACCCTAATCCTATCCATGACATTGATGCCAACAAGCACTGCAACATCTGTTTACTCACCCTCTCACTTCAGAAAGCTATGGACTTGATCTGCGTCATCCCTGATGCTGGCACCTGGGTGGCATCATACCATCTGAGAGTCTTGATCTTGTTAACAGAACCACCTATCTATTCGCCTATCGAATTCCCAATCCCTATAACTCTCCTCTTCTCCACACTTCCCTTCTTGGCCAATGGGCCAGACTCTGTGACAGAGATCTGACCACTACAATGTGCCTCTGGTAGGTCATCTCCCCCCCATTTCCACCCCCCCCCCACCACCCCAGCAACAGTATCCAAAATTGTATACTTATCGTTGAGGAGGGGTGTTCTGCACTGCTGCCTATTCCCTTTCCCTCTCTTAACAGTCACCCAGTTACCTGCTTCTTGCCTTTTAGGTGTGACTGTCACCTGTAGCTTCTGTCTACTACCCTCTCTACCTCCCAAATGATCCAGAGCTCATTCAGCTCCAGCTCCAGGCCCTAACTCAGTCTGCAAAGAGCTGCAGCTTGTTGCACCTCTTTCAGTTGTAGTCATCAAAGACAATTATGTTCTTCCCGATTTCTTGCAATCAGAGCATTCCAGTGCCCCAGTTGCCATCCCACTACCTACTCGATGACTACATCCCTCCCTTCACAAAATAAATATATGCATCCTCTCACTTGCTTGAACACACACACACACACACACACACACACACACACACACACACACACACACACACACACACACACACACACACACACACACACACACACACACACACACACACACACACACACACACACACACACACACCCAACAAAAAGAACCTTTACCTTCTGCCTTCCAAAGAAAACAATTTATGATAGCTGATGAGTTTGCTTGCACTCAAATGTGTTCCTCTAAATGATCCAACATATATAGGCAGATGCGTAATGGATTCATAATAGCGCTCATTTCTAAAATGTTGCATTTCATGTTACATTGTTGATCTGCAGCTTCCAAATGTGACTCTCTCTGCTTCAGGAAAGCAGACTCTGTTTCATTATCATTATGGCCTGTAGGATTTTGCAACATCTCAAAACTAGTCTACTTTTCACATGAACCAAATAGATAAATCAATTTCACAATTCTGCCACAAACAGTGATAAGCAAATAATACTTCACATTAAATGATCAAAATTAATTAACTGAGCTTCTACTGCTCCTTGGCAATAGCTGAAAGTTACTGACTAACAGATTCCCTTAAGTGTAAAACCAGTCATGAAAAAAAGGAAGGGATTATTGGCAGAAGCACCTAACTGCTACCAACTGTGGAAGCAATGTAACTCCGATCAAAATATCTAAGGACCTGAAGTTCTTCTGATATCACTGTGTGACCATTGGAAAATCTGAGGAAATCTCAAATAAACAGCTAGCTCCCAAAAGCATTCTGTTCAGGTGCAATAGTAGAAACAAATATTACCAAATGATTTTCTACTTAATTATTTGATTGCTGAAGGTGTGAAAAGTATTACATTAACATTAACAAAATCATTCCATTTCAGGGATGGAATAATGAAATTAAATTGTGGATAAAATCAGAAAATAATGGTAAAGAGAAAATTCTAGTTTGACATGGAGTGTGATAGAAAACATGTTCAGGGAGTTTGTCACGTTGAGGTTTAATTAGATGGTAGCTACCAGGAGGGGCAGGCAGGTGATGCAGGAGTTTCCTACATTTGTCCCACTCTCAAACAAGTATACCATTTTTGATAGATACACTGTTTCTGGATGAGCTCAGCAGGTCAAACAGCATCCATGGATAGAAATGGTCAGTTAACATTTCAGGTCTGATCCTTTCATCAAGATATTTTGGATACTGTTGGGGTTTGATATCTTATCAGGAGAAAATGACAGCAGCGGCCAGGTCAGTGTCACCATGACTGACTCTGTCATACAACAGGGAAAGTCAAGATAAGGCAAGCGATAGTGGTTGGGTATTACTTAATTAGGGATGTTCTCTGAATAGACACAGGATATTCCAAAAGAAGATGGTGAATTACCAGAGATGGTGGCCATATAGGATCAATGACACAGGCACAAAGTGAGAGGAGGTCCTCGAAAGTCAATATTGGGAGTTAGGCAGAAAGTTAGATAGCAGGACCTCTTGGGTTATAATCTCTGGATTTCTCCTTATGCTACTTGCTTGTAAGGTCAGAATGGGAGAGGGCACACTGGGAGCAGCTGTTATTTTATTTTTTCTTTATTTTTTTGATATAAGTTTTCCAAAATTAACTTAATTTCATGCACACAAGACCAAACAGCATGTAAAAAAAGTTCCAGTACATGCACCACATCTAAAACAAGAATCCGAATTACTAAAACCATATTTTTTCAATTTCTCTGGGATTAAATACAACTGATGTAGAAAATTATAATTAATCATTCCATATCGCACATTCGTCAATTTAGTAACACTATCATGACACATATCTGGCCAGTAGTCTTCAGGAAAAACAAAAGCTAAATCATTTTCCCATTTAAGCTTCGACTTCTCCCATTCTGGTTCATCCATATTGTCTTCTAATACTTGGTACATAACAGAAATAAAACCCCTTTTTGGTATAGAAGAAATTAAAGACTCAAATTCCGTCAATACAGGTAAAATCATCTCTCTACCATACATATTTTTCTCCAAAGCTCGAAGTTGATGATAAACAAATAAAGAATTTTCACCAATATCAAAACGCTCTTTCAATTGATTAAAAGAAAGAAACTGTCCTTCTACAAAACAACCCTGTTTTTATACCCTTAGAATCCCAACTATTTAAATGACTATTAAACATTGAAAAAGAAATAAGCTGATTATTATATAGTGGAATTAAAATTGACAATTTACCTTTTGATCCTAAAATCTTATTTTTTTTTAATCCATAGTTTTAATAATGTTTTAATATCGGCATATTATATTCCCTCAACAAATTTACATTCCATCAAAATATAAATTGATACACCTCGACTTCAGAAATACAAGCCATCTCAACTTTAGCCCAACTTGGGGGCTGGTCCAAATCTATCAGCCTACTAATACATTTCAACTGGGCTGCTTCATAATAATTTTGATATTGAGGTAATTGAAGACCACCTAACGCATATTTCCAAGTAAGTTTATATAATGCTACGCATGATAGCTTACCTTTCCATAAAAATTCTCTTGTAACTATATTTAAGTCCTGAAGAAAACTCTTTGAAAGAGAGCACAGTATTGATTGAAATAAATATTGAATACGAGGAAAAATATTCATCTTAATACATTAACTCAACCAATTAAAGTTAACAGAAGATCTTTCCATTTAATTAAATCTGCTTTAATCTTTTTTTAATAATGGAACACAATTTAACTTGTATAAAGATTGATACTCAGTATTTACAATTATTCCTAAATATTTAATTTTATCAGACCATTTCAGTTTTATAATATTTTTATACTCTGACTGGCAAAATTTCACTCTTGTCCCAGTTAACTTTATATCCAGATAATGTTCCATATTGCAATAAATATTTCCGCAAATGTGGCAATGATTGTTCTGGGTTTGTTAAATATATCAAAACATCATCTGCAAATAAACTAACCTTAGACTCTTCATCCATCACTCTCATCCCTCCTATCTGTTCATTCTGCCTTATTGTTTGAGCTAATGGTTCAATAGCCATTGCAAACAGAGCTCGTGACAATGGACAACCTTGTCGAGTTGAACGCGCCAATTTAAACTATGATGAAATTTGACCATTTTGTCACCACCCTAGAAGTCAGGTTCATATATGAAGCTTTAACCCAACCAATAAAAAAAAGGCCAAATTTAAACTACTCGACCCTACCAAAGGCTTTTTCTGCGTCAAGCGCAACCACCAATGTATGGTGGGGCTGCTGTCAATATGCATTGACCAAACTAATCAATCAAAGAATATTATCTGAAGTATTTCTATTTTTAATAAAACCTGTTTGATCAACATGTATCAATTTAGGTAAATACTTAGCAAGTCAATTTGATAACACTTTTGCTACACTTTTATGATCAACATTCAATAAAGAAATAGGTCTACACAAAGACACTTTGAATGGGTCTCTCTTTTTTTGGGATTACAGTAATTAAAGCACTAGAGGTTCTGGTAACTCATACTGTTCAGTCACTTGTTGTAATACCTCCTCAAACACCGAAGATAAATCTTCGTAAAAAGTTTTATAAAATTCCACCGAAAACGTGGTGACTTCCCATTGGGCATTTCCAACATAGCCACCTTAATCTCTAATTCTGTAAATGGAGCTTCCAGATCCATAACATCCTCCTCTTCTAATGGTGATAACGTTAACTTAGATAAATAAGAATCAATAGAATCACTATTCTGTTTCCCCTCAGAAGTATATAATATTTTATAAAATGAATAAAACTGGTCATTAATTTCCTGAGGTTTATAGGTAACTGTTGAATTCTTTTTTACAGCATTAATAATCTGTGAAACCTGTTCCTTCTTTAACTGCCATGTGCCCTCTCACCCAACTCATGATAACGCTGCTTAAATTGATTAAACTTTCAAATTGATACGTCTGCAATGTATTGTAATGCAATTTTAATTTAGGCAAAGCCACTTTTTAAAATCTTCTGTCACTTCCTTCTGAATTTCCTTGTCCAATTCATCAATTTGCTTTTCTAATTCTAAACTTTCTGCCATATACTGCTTCTTAACTTTAGTGGTATAGCTAATAATCTGTCCTCTTAAATAAGCTTTTAATGCATCCCATAACACAAGAAGACTTTTTACTGAATTAGCATTTTCAGACAAAAAAAAGCTGTTCTTTAACAAATATAATGAAGTCTTTTTTTCAACAACATTGTGTTAAATCTCCATCTATAAGATGAACGTACCATTTCTGAACTTACATAAGAAAAAAATAATAAAGAATGATCTGATATAACCCTGCTTTTATATTCTGCCTGTAATACCCTTCCTTGTAAATGTGCCGATACTAAAATAAAATCTATTCTAAAAATGAATCATGTCAAGACAAGTAAAGAGAAAAATCCTTCTCTGTAGGATTAACCCTTCTCCAAATATCCACCAAATTTAAATCCTTCATCAAGGCCCCAATTTGTATCACCATCTTTTATTTCTTTATACTTTTTGGGGATCTATCCAACAAAGGATCTAAGACACAATTAAAATCTTCCCCAACTAAAATATTTTCATTAGCTTGATTTCATAACAAAAAAAGCATCCAAAATAAAATATTCATCGTCCACATTAGGTGCATAAACATTACGCAAAGTCCAAGATTAGTAAAAATTTTACAATTCATCTTTAAAACCCTTCCAGCATTCCCTTTCATAGTTTGCAACTCAAAAGAAAAATCCTTATGAATTAAAATTGCTACACCCCTTGCCTTAGAATTAAATGAAGAAGAAAAAACACACACCCAACCCACTCTCTCTTCAATTTCAAATGTTATTTTTCAGTCAAATGTGTTTCTTGTAAAAAGGCAATATCAATTTTCATTTTGTTGATATACGCCAAAACTCACTTTCGCTTTATCGGATTATTTAACCCCATAACATTAAAAGTTGCAAATTTCAAATTAGACATCCTTATAAACTAACAATATAATCATTTACTACAAAATATTGCTCCCCTTCTAGTAAAGTAAAACCACTCTCCCTCCCCTAAATATTTTTTAAAAGAAAGTATATATATAAAAAAAATAATTATCCCCCCTCAAAAAAAACTACCCAAAGGTAGTAATGCCCTAAAAAACTGAGTGTGGTAAACCCCACTAGTGGCAGATGACTATCAAAGATTTCAGTGGTATCCACCGCCACCCCCCCAGCCAGAAATACATCATTCACATCAATACAATCTAGTACTGTAAATATATTCAACCCAATGACTCCATTCCCAATGATTGTTCTGGATCTTCAATGTCAATAAGACTTTGTGTTAAAACTTCTTTCTTTCCATTGTTCCCATTCTGCCCATTTCCATTTCCATTTGCCCTCTTTTTAGGAGACGGTGGCGAAACTCTTCCATGTCCTCATAAATCCGGTAAGGAATTAGCAAAAATTAATGCATCATGATCATTCTAAAAAATTGAGATTGAAAGTTACCATCAAAGACTTTTAACACAGCAGTATATCGAAAAGCACATTTATAACCCTTCTGCCACAGTATTTCTTTAGCCGAATTAAATTCCTGTTGTCGCCTAATAATTTCTTGATCTGCGTTAAAAAATACTCTGTTATTTTGAGTCATCATTGAAGATTGACTTTGGCGCCTTCTGTCCCGCCCACCGTAATATCATTTCTCTGTCCTGATAGTTCAGGCACCGAACTAAGATCGCTCATGTTGTCCCAGTAACGGTTTCTTTCGTAATGCTCTATGTGCCCTCTCCAATACTAAGCCTTCTGAAAAAAATTCTTTACCCAACACCTTGGGAATCCAACTCTTTAAAAATATTTATTGGATCAGACCCTTGAATGTCTTCTGGAAGACCCACAATTTTCACATTGTTTCTCCGACTTTAATTTTCAAATGAATCAATTTTTTTCAGTAAGTCTTTCTTCTGGATTCCCAAATCCACAAACGAATCTTCCATTTTCTCTATTTTTTCCTTGTTACGTTCAACTTGAATTTTACATTCAGAAAAAGCTGTTTCAATTTTTAAAAATTAAAAAAAAAATACATTTACTGACATCCCTCAACTGTAGATATATCTTCAGACATATTAGATATTTTAGTTGTCACATCTAAAAATCCTTGAGTCATTTGTTTAGACATATTGTCCATTTGATAGGCAATCCCTTCCAAGACTGTGTAAACAGACGCCATTCCAGATTCCAGTTCCACATTTTGAGGCCTACCTTTTCTAGACTCCACCTCCAATTGTTCCTGTGAACTACTCTTTAAGGTAAGTCTTTCTCTTTCAACATTGTCAGGCCCTTCCCAGTGCGACTGTGGGTCTGCACACCCAACGGCAGCATCCCGACTACATCAGCACACTGCCGCTCGGGCACCCCTGCCACACCCCACACACGGTCCAGTAATTCACGGACCCTTGAAGCACCGCGCATGCCCGGCAAGGCCAGTGACTGCGCAGAGACAGCTTCCGACGCCAATCTGCATGTCCCCGGCTCACCCGACGGAAGCCCGGGTTCAAGGGCTCTTCTCTCAGCCGAGTCGCCCACGTGTCCGACATCAACTCTGGCTGAGCTCGTCATCATGCCGGCATCATCTTGTGGAGACAAGGTCGGCGCTGGGGTAATTCTCAGCCTGGCAGGAGTTCTCTGTGCCTTGGAGGTTCCAAACGACAATTCCGTGGCTTCAGCTGAACAGGTAGGCCTCAATTCTTCAGCACTTTTAAAAGATAATTTCTTCTGTAATTGAGCTTTCGTTTTTCTTCACATTAGTTGCCATTATGACCCATGGCCTCATGTATTGTCCCAACAAGACCACCCATAAATTGGAGGTACAACACTTGATTTTCCATCTGGGCACTCTCCATCTGGATGGCACTAACATCACCTTATCCAGTTTCCGCTAGCCTAAATTCTTTCTCCCTCCCTTCCCTTTCCCTGTCTTCTTTCCTCCAGCTCTCCACCACCTTCTCTCTCCATTCAGAGAGCCATCCTTCCTCCCCCTGCTTGCTGGTGTGTCCTCTCTTCCTGATCCACCTATTACCTCATCCCTTAAGGGCAGTGCTCCTCCCTAATCCTCCCCCCCACCATTTTGTTCGGGCACCTGTCGACATTTGTTCATACCTTGATGAAGGGCTCAAGGCCGAAATGTTCGTTATGTATCTTTATCTTTGAAATATAAAGTGCACTGTTTGACCAGATGAGTTTCTCCATCATTGTGCTTTTACTTTAGGCTAAGAATAAATTTGGAAGTTCATTCATCTATATACCATGTACACATAAAAACCAAAGTTAAAAATTTAATGAACATGGTAAATAATCTGTGGGTGGTAAGGTCACATGCCCACCACTGGAAATGTTTCTAAAGCATTCAAGGAATTGAGCCACAGCCACAATTGAGCCACATTACTGTTATAAACTTGCATTCTGGAGAATGTAAGTGAAGGCATAGCATCTCAGATCACAGAGTTGGAGGGAGTCAGAGTCTGCGCCAGAGTCATTTATTGGGCTTGGGGATTGTAGGAGTGTTGTATGATTATCTGTGACAGATTGTCAGCAGTCAATCTGAGCCAGAAGGCAGGGTGGTGGACCGAGTTAGCAGATAATGTCAAAGTGCCAGGGGATGAGGAATGGACTAATCATATGTTTGGGAGTTGAAACATCATGAATTGGGAGACCTAAGAATAAAATGGAAGTTACCTTCATGGGATCCCAGGCCAAATCTGCACATCAAAATCTCAGTTATCCCAGGAATGACTAACAATGATAATTTCTGAGGTAATGGAATCCAGTTTCCTTGGCAATACATTAAACCCACATTGCACAATAACTGAGGTCTTTTGCTGTGAATTCAACAGTGAAATTACAGCGGATGTGCAACTGAGGCTGAGATGTACCTGAGTGAATATCTAGAGTGATTTGAAATGATGATAAACAAAACAAAATCATTCTTGCTTTTCTCTGCTGGAGAAGTGCTTTTCAGGTCAGATTGAAATAAATGGCAATACACAATCAAAATTTTAAACAATTTACTGTGACATATGCTGCAATTCTCACACCCGTGTTTAATTAATGACCCAGTCACACTGCAATGTACAATGTCACACCTTTCTCTTGCACATAAACACTCATCTGTCAGACAAAAACACCTACCTAATGGGGCTCAAGCATTTCTCCATCGATTCATACAAATAGAGAGCAAGGTGATCTCAATAATCAGAGAAACTATGACTGAGGCCATGGATGTGTGAGCCAGAACCAGTCAAAATGATGGTATCTTCAATCTTCCTCCTCGTGTGCCATATCTCAAATCTCTTAAGGACAAGAGACATCTCTCACTACCCCACTCTTCTACCACCATCTTCTTCATCAAATACAAAACCTTACACCTTTTCATGTCAGAATTGTATGTACTAGAAACTGGCTGGACAGTTATATACAAGTCAAAGAGGAACAAAGAATAAATAATCCATGTTTGGAATGAAAATAATGATCCTGATTTTATAGCAGGGAATATAACCACCCCGAAGCCTAATAGATTCATCTGAAACTTTATCTTAACAACATTAAGGAATTCCCTATGATGGCCCTGTCCCCTTAATGTTGACAGGGTAGAGGTACATGATGCAATCATGAAGAGGTGCTTGAGGAGATTCGGTACGTCACCAGACTGTCGAAAACTTATTCTGGCTTATTGCATCTCTGTCTGGTGTGGAGGTGCCAAATCCCAGGACAAGAAAAAGCTCCAAAGGATTGTTCTTTGGCTTGGCTTCGCGGACGAAGATTTATGGAGGGGGTAAATATCCACGTCAGCTGCAGGCTCATTGGTGGCTGACAAGTCTGATGCGGGACAGGCAGACACGGTTGCAGCGGTTGCAGGGGAAAATTGGTTGGTTGGGGTTGGGTGTTGGGTTTTTCCTCCTTTGCCTTTTGTCAGTGAGGTGGGCTCTGCGGTCTTCTTCAAAGGAGGTTGCTGCCCGCCAAAGATTGTTAACTTGGCTTCAAACATCACAGGCACCGGACTTTACTCCATTGAGGACATCTACATGAGGCAGTGTCTTAAAAAATCAGCCTCTATCCTCAAAGACCCCCACCACCCAGGCCACATCCTTTTCACTCTGCTACCATTGGAAAGGAGGTACAGGAGCCTAAAGACGAGCACTCAGCAGCACAAGGACAGCTTCTTCCCCTTGCCATCAGATTCCTGAATGATCAATGAACCAAAGACACTGCCTATGCACTACTATTTTAATTTTTTTATATCTATTAGTGTTGTAAGATGGTTCAAAACATGAACGTTTGCAGTGTGATGCTGTCGCAAAACACCGAATTTCATTACTTATTCATGAAAATAAAATCTGATTCTGATTTTGAAGACCCTTCGGATTGCAACACAACCTTTTTTGCCAAAACCTTCTGAAGTTCTAGCCCTAGAAAGGTTTCTATTTCTGGTCTGGTGAAATTATTTTCTTCCTTGTCAGAAAGTATTCTTGATCTACCATAAACCAAAAGACAATTTGAATCAATCTTGGAACTGCCAAAGCAATCCAAAATTGTGTTGGATTTGAATATTCCAGTATGGAGCAGAAGCCCTCACTCATCAAGTGACTACATCATTTACTGGAACCCAAAATTTTTCCATGTTTATTGGTAAAAAATGTAGCCCCATTCAGACCTGCTAAATTCATACCCATTGAACTATGTAACA
Organism: Narcine bancroftii; assembly: GCF_036971445.1. Classification (NCBI taxonomy): domain Eukaryota; kingdom Metazoa; phylum Chordata; class Chondrichthyes; order Torpediniformes; family Narcinidae; genus Narcine; species Narcine bancroftii. The sequence continues at coordinate 412,312,362 of NC_091469.1, forward strand.
CTCAGTTTGGCTCAAACTTAGTTCATTCCATTGAACAAAACCTATGCCGATGCCTGGGAAATGTCCGCTTACATCATGGCTGAAATGTGGGACCTTGTGAGAAAACTTCCAGCTCTTCTGTGCCCCAAACAAAAAAAAAACTCTGCCATATAAAGGAATAGCTTCAACTGACATTGCTGAAAATGCAAATTAATTTTCAGGAATACTATTAAATGATTTTTTACATTTTCAGTTGATTAAGATAAAATTGAAATGCATGTCCCGTTCTCAAGCAGCCATCATTCTCTCTGCACTGTTCAATTAAAACCAGACAATTTTTGAATATATTAGAAATCAACTTCCAAATAACTCTCCAGTAATATTCAGCTTCAGAGGGAGAGTGTTACTGACCATAAAACTAAAACTAAAATCACAGCAAGTGGGTTGAAGACTTTGTGTGCACAGTACATCACAAGATGACTGCAGTGTTTGTAGATCAATTAACAAACCACTTCAAATGTGAAAAGGGAGAGCAGAAACCAAAGTAAAAAAAACAAGCAGAAAATTGAAATTATTGATCGTTTGGTTACAAAATTGTTCAATTCCCAGTTTTCAATTTAACTATAAAGAGGTTCAGTGAGGGAATTGCAGTAGGAAATCTGTATAAGAAAAGATTGACAATGTGCATAAAAGGGAATCCATTAATATCTCATCCACACATGAACAGTATTTTCTTAATATCATTGATGAGAATTCACATTTTTCGTTCACCATCCCCTGCCCAGACATGACCACCACTACGGTCATCAGGGTCTTGCACTCTATTTTCACCTTGTTTGGGTATCCCAGCTATATCCATAGCGACCAGGGCTCATCATTTATGAGTGAAGAGCTACACCAGTACCTGCTCATAAGAGGTTTTGCCTCAAGCAGGATGACTAGTTACAACCACTGGGGGAACAGACAAGTTGAAAAGGAAAATGCAACGGTATGGAAGGCCATGAAATTGGCTCTCCAGTCCAAAGGCTTTCCAGACTCATGCTGGCAAGAAGTCCTACCCACGGAGCTTCACTCCATTAAGTCGCTTCTCTGCACTGTGACCAACGCAACTCTTCACGAGGTAATGTTCACTTTCCTGAGGAAATATACATCTGGGACCACCCTCCTGGCTTGGCTAAGAGCACTGGGGCCAGTCCTGCTGAGAAAGCATGAGGATAAGTAAGACAGACACACTGGTTGAGAAGGAGCACCTGTTGCACGACAACCCACCGTATACCTACGTGGCATATCCTGATGGCAGAGAGGACACCATCCCAATCAGTGACCTAGCACCTGCAGGAACTGAGGATCCAACGCCTTAAACAAGCCAGGGATCACCAAGGGTTCTGGACGATGCAGCTCGGGAAGTAGGTCAATCTACTCCGCGACCAAAGCCAGGGCCCTCGAGACCCAGTAACTTAGCACCACAGGGGTTCCAGGAAGTTCAGGAAGCCCAAGTTCCACCAGTACTGAGGTGCTCAACCAGAATAACTAGACCCCCTGACAGACTCAACTTGTAAATATTTGTAAATTATTAGTGTTTTGAAAGAATGGTCTCTGTTTTTCACCTGCCGGTTCTCTTCTGAGATGGGGTGAATGCAGTGAACTGAAATTCACTGTCTGTGTATTGTTCTGATGGCTGGCTCCTCCCTTCGCTCTTCCCTCACCTACCCCAATATAAACCCTGGTTTGCCTGCCTTACCTCAGATTCACCTGAGGACTATTGTATATACTGTCCATTGATTGTAAGCTATTAGAAGCATGTTTGTACTCCTCTCAAGTCTCTGAGTGAAATCAGCCATGTTAGACACGTCAGAAATAGTACAATTTCAAAGATAAAGATTAATTGTGACTCTGTTGAGTTTTCAACTAACATCCCTGAAAGAAGGGAAATGGAAAACATAATCTGCTGTTTTTCTTACCCTGGATCATCGTAAATAGCATTAATCCTGTACTTAACTAATGAGATCAGTTACTTTAAACTGTTCATATTTTACAGATTGCAAATGGTAGCACCTTGTCAAACCTGAAATTATGGCTCACTTGACTTTTGTAAGGTTATTTTTCTAAATTGTTACTTAGAAACAATATTGATGAATCTGACAGAGAGCAGACTTGATGAGGCTTATTGTCTCTATGTGATCAGCTTCCCAACTCTATTAACATTGGAAATGTTACATTGTTTTCACATCCTTTGAACCAGAATAATACTCAGGTGTGGGAGCTTGCAGCTGGCAAGCAGTCATTACGCTCACAAGATCTCAATTCAGGGAGCAGATATTTGACAAAGGGAGGAGGTGGTTGAGGAAAATCCTGACAATGATCATTGAATTTGCCTTGTTCCTTGAACACAGTCTCAATTACATCATTATTAATGCCTCCTGGCATCTTCAAGTTTAAATTTATTGTTAGAATACATAAAAGACATCACATACAATCCCGAGATTAATTTTCCTATCGGTTGCTTTGCCTCTTTCATGACTTAAAACACAAGCCTGTGAATTTTGGCTGAAGTTTTTCTTCACCAAGATTTTGAACTTCTGCAAGGATATTGTCTGCATGAAGCCTTATTGTATTTAAGTTGACATATGGCCTTTGCAGACTCTTGTTGACCAGGGAGGCAGTGAGACTAAACCTGATAAATCAAGGTGGAGGCAAAGACATTTGCATCAAAAACTGGCTCATGTGAGGAATTCTTTGGACCATCGGATTACCTTTGGCTTTAGATGGTGTGGGTACTTTGGTGTTACAGTTATAAACGGTCTTAACAGCACTGAAGAATCTGCGGATGAATTGGTGACTGGCAAATTTATTTTGTACACTTTCTACCTATTGTCTGGTCTTTAGGTCACAACTTTTTTTATAAATGGAGCTTGATTTTTAATCTGGAGTATTTGATTAGTCTTGGCCACTATCTTTCTATGAATATACCTTGTGCTGGTGAGTTTCTAATATTTTGATCATTCTCTGCAAACCAATCCCAGTGACATCTGATTGAAAAGCAGCTTAGCGGGATCCAATTGTAATGCATATTAGAGCAGTCCTGGGACATTCTTGGCACCCATTGGTTGAGAGTGAGATGCTATCTGATAAGGGGTCCTTAAAAGCACTGATGTTGATTTTCTTGCAGCAGTGTTCTGTTGTTGTAGTGCACATCCAGACCGATGCAGATAATAAAGGACATTTGGCAGTAGTCAGTCTAAAGTCATTAGAAACTTCACTGTGAGATGGATATCATTATTGTTGCTATGTATTCTAACATATCCTGTGACAATGAGATATTCTAACAGTGCCTGGATTGAGAACGGTTTCTATTTGTCAGAAAGTATTCTTGATCTACCATAAACCAAAAGACAATTTGAATCAATCTTGGATCTGCCAAAGCAATCCTCTCTGAGGAAACAGTATGTTGGTTCCAGCAAAGTAACACTCCAAGCATTTAGTCAGGAATTTGACTTGACTGCAGTTTGTTTTCACTATTCCTCTCTCGCCATTCATATCTTTCTGGAGATTTGTGTTCTTTGTAAACCTAACATCAAGATTACCTAGGAAGATAAGTATGTGACATGGACATGGTGACACATGTCCTGAACCTTCAAGTAATTCAGTGGAATCAAAGTGCACTAATTGCAATCAGGTTCAAAGTGTTCAATGGGAGTGTAACTCAAATCACTGTGGCCAAGAGAAGCAGGTTTCAGAATGAGCAGCTGGCCTCCTGAATGCCTGCAGCAATCTCCAGTTGAAGCTGTAAGTGAGAGTAGCCCTTTAAATCATGCAGTTCTGGCACAAGTGGTTGAGCAACCAACAATTGAAGAAGTTGGAACCACAATCTCATTTTAACCAGCATGCAGCCAGCACGGACTCCATTGTCTGCTGGCTCATCGCTTTGGCAGATGAGCCTGGTTTGAGAGTGCTGGGCACCTGTTAAGGTTAGCCCATCCAGGTACAGTGTGGCTGGGCATGTTGGCAGTTTTTCTGCAACTCATTCTGACCTGGGAGGCATTCAAGAATAGTGAATCTTGGGTGAGAGCCAATGCTGCTTAGCAGAAAAATTGTAAAACAAGAGAAACAACCTGTAAGAGAAGCAAACATAAACCTTAAGCCAGTGGGAGGAGACAGACAGGAAGAGCAATGAGGATTTAGATCCAGTGCGACAAGAAAGCCAATTAAAGTCTGCAAATATTTGAAGACAATGAATGTAGCGTCAAATGCCATACACTGCTAACTTAAAACATTGCTTGCTGCACCACCATGCAGCAATAATCTTCATCTATCCACAAACAGGTTCCAGTTTAAGGTTTAAGTTTATTGTAGAGTGAAAAAGTTGATTCTGTGAGCAGTCCCATATGTATTACCACTGTAAACATAGGGTGCAGAGTTACAGAGAGATTAATTGAAATGAAGCAAGAGCAACATTATTTTACTGATGCGAGGTTTATTCAGGTATTTGACAATCACAGGAAAGAATCAGTCTTTGAATCTGGTGGGACATCATCTTCCTGAAGGGAGAGGGGAGAAGAGAGTATGTTCAGGATGGAATAAGACTTTTAAGGCTCAACGACTATTGCCCAGTTGCACTAACTTCTGCTGTGACGAAATGCTTTGAAAGGTTGGTCATGGCCAGAATTAACACATTCCTAAGCAGAATTCCACTGTAATTCACCTAGCGACACAATCGCTCCACAGCAGATGCAATATCAGTGGATCACTTTGAAAGCAGCAACTCATACATATGGCTGCTCTTCATCTATTCCAGCTCAGCCTTCAACACCATTATTCTCTCAGTGATGGTCAAGAAGCTTCAAACTCTGGGCCTCTGCAACTGAATCCTTGACTTCCTCATCAGAAGACCACAATCAGTACGAATTAGAAACAACATGATGTGACAGAACAGGAGGTGAAAAAGGGGGAGGAGTTGCTCTGCTTGTGAAGGACATTACTGCCGTGAGATAGCAGGATAGTTTGGAGGGATCGTCCAGTGAGGCTGTTTGGGTGAAATTGAGGGGTGGAGGAGGCATGAGGGCACTAATAGGAGTGTATTATAGACCACCAAATGGGCCAAAAAAATTGGAGGAACAAATTTATAAGGAGATAGCATATATGTGTAATAAACATAAGGTAGTGATCATGGGAGATTTTAACTTCCCTCACGTTGATTGGGATACCCATACAGTAAGAGGGCTGGATGGGCTAGAGTTTGTCAAATGTGTACAAGAGAGTTTTCTTAATCAATACGTAGAGGAACCGACTCGGGATGGCGTAATACTGGATCTCCTGTTAGGGAACGAGATAGGTCAAGTGTCTGAGGTTAATGTTGGAGAACAAAATGGGTCCAGTGATCACAATTCTATTAGATTTAGGGTAGTTTTAGGGAAGAGCAAAGAAGGGCCTAAAGTTGAGGTTCTGGATTGGAGAAAAGCAAATTTCGAAGGAATGAGAATGGATTTGGGAAGTATTGAGTGGGACATGATTTTTTTCAGGAAAGGATGTAAATGAAAAATGGAGAATATTCAAATAAGAAATTTTGAAAGTTCAGAGTAGATACGTCCCAGTGAGGATCAAAGGAAAGGCTGGAAGTCATAGGGAGCCTTGATTTTTGAGGAATATTAGAAATTTGGTTAGGAGAAAGAGGGAGGTGTACAAGAGGGTATAAACAGTAGGGTACTGAGAAATTGAAAGAGTGTAGAAGGAGTGTAGAAAAAATCTTAAGAAAGAAATTAGAAAGGCCAAAAAGAGGCACGAAGAGGCTTTGGCAGGCAGAGTAAGAATAAATCCAAAGGGTTTCTATAGGTACATTAAAAGTAAAAGATTAGTGAGGGATAGAATTGGACCCCTTATAGATAGGGAGGGTAGGCTATCTGAGAAGTCAGAGGAGATGGGGGAAATTTTAAATGATTTATTTTCCTCGGTATTCACTAGGGAAAAAAATATTGTACCAGTTGAAGTAAAGAAAAATAGTGGGGAGGTCATGAATCATTTAAAGATAACCGAGGAGGTTGTGATGGCAGTTTTAAAAAAGATAAAGGTGGACAAATCTTCGGGTCCAGACAAAGTATTCCCAAGGAGACTCAATGAGGCTAGTGTACAGATAGTGGAGCCATTAACAGAGATATTTAGGATGTCACTGGTCACGCGGGTAGTGCCAGAGGATTGGAGGGTGGCTCATATAACCATATAACCATATAACCACTTACAGCACAGAACAGGCCAATTCGGCCCTACTAGTCCATGCCGGAACAAATCCCCACCCTCCTAGTCCCACTGACCAGCACCCGGTCCATACCCCTCCAGTCCTCTCCTCTCCATGTAACTATCCAGTCTATCCTTAAATGTAACCAATTATCCCGCCTCAACCACGTCTGCTGGAAGCTCATTCCACATCCCTACCACCCTTTGCGTAAAGAAATTTCCCCTCATGTTCCCCTTATAATTTTCCCCCTTCAATCTTAAACCATGCCCTCTAGTTTAAATCTTCCCCACTCTTAATTGAAAAAGCCTATCCACATTTACTCTGTCTGTCCCTTTTAAAATCTTAAACACCTCTATCAAGTCCCCCCTCAATCTTCTACACTCCAGAGAAAAAAGACCTAGTCTGCATAACCTTTCCCTGTAACTCAAACCTTGAATTCCTGTCAACATCCTCGTGAACCTTCTCTGCACTCTCTCTATTTTGTTTATATCTTTCCTATAATTTGGTGACCAAAACTGTACACAGTACTCCAAATTTGGCCTCACCAATGCCTTGTACAATTTCATCATAACCTCCCTATTCTTGAATTCAATACTCTGATTTATGAAGGCCAACATTCCAAATGCCTTCTTCACCACACCATCTACCTGAGTATCAGCCTTGAGGGTACTATTTACCATAACTCCTAAATCCCTTTGTTGCTCTGCACATCTCAATAGCCTACCATTTAATGCATATGACCTATTTAGATTTGCCTTTCCAAAATGTAACACCTCACACTTATCTGTATTAAATTCCATCAGCCATTTCTCAGCCCACACCTCCAGCCTTCTTAAATCACCTTTTAATCTACGGTAATCTTCCTCACTGTCCACAACACCACCAATCTTTGTATCATCCGCAAACTTGCTTATCCAATTCTCCACCCCTACTTCCAGATCGTTAAGAGATATAACAAACAATATTGGACCCAGGACCGATCCCTGAGGAACTCCACTAGTCACTGGCCTCCAACTGGATAAACAATTTTCTACCACTACTCTCTGACACCTCCCATCCAACCATGGCTGAATCCCTTTCACTACCTCCTTATTTATACCTAATGCCTCCACCTTTTTTCCTAACCTCTTGTGGGGAACTTTGTCAAAAGCTTTACTAAAGTCAAAATAGACAACATCCACAGCTTTCCCTTCATCAACCTTTTTTGTAACCCCCTCGAAAAACTCAATCAGATTTGTCAAGCATGATCTACCCCTGACAAAACCATGCAGATTACTCCCTATCAATCCCTGTACCTCCAAAAATTTGTAAATACCATCCCTCAGAACACTTTCCATCAACTTGCCCACCACAGACGTCAGACTCACAGGCCTATAATTCCCAGGTTTACATTTGGACCCTTTCTTAAACAGCGGAACCACATCCGCAACCCTCCAATCCTTTGGCACTACCCCCATGGCCAGTGACATCCTAACTATCTCTGATAATGGCCCCACTATCTGTCCACAAGCCCCCCTGAGTGTCCTTGGGAATATTTTGTCCGGTCCCGGAGGTTTATCCACCTTTATCTTTTTCAACACAGCCATCACTACCTCCTCGGTTATCTTTATATGCTTCATGACCTCCCCACTATTTTTCTTTAGTTCAACTGGTTCAATATTTTTTTCCCTAGTGAATACCGAGGAAAAAAGAGATATAGGAAAGCTAGAGGAGTGGGCTGAGAAATGGCTGATGGAATTTAATACAGATAAGTGTGAAGTATTGCATTTTGGAAAGGCAAATCTAAATAGGTCATATACATTGAATGGTAGACAATTGAGGAGTGCAGAGCAACAAAGGGATTTAGGAGTTATGGGAAATAGTTCCTTCAAAGTTGATACTCAGGTAGATAGAGTGGTGAAGAAGGCATTTGGAAAGTTGGCCTTCCTAAATCGGAGTATTCAATTTAAGAGTTGGGATGTTATGATGAAATTGTACAAAGCATTGGTGAAGCCAAATTTGGAATACTGTGTGCAGTTTTGGTCACCGAATTATAGGAAGAATATAAACAAAATAGAGAGAGTGCAGAGAAGGTTCACGAGAATGTTGACAGGATGTTAGGGTTTGAATTACAGAGAAAGGTTGAGCAGCCTGGGGATTTTTTCTCTGGAGCGTAGAAGATTGAGGGGGGATTTGATGGAGGTGTTCAAGATTTCAAAAGGGACAAAGAGAGTCAACGTGGATAGGCTTTTTCAATTAAGAGTGGGAGGTATTCAAACCAGAGACCATGGTTTGAGATTGAAAGGAGAAAATTATAAGGCGAACATGAGGGGAAATTTCTTCACGCAAAGGGTGGTTGGGATGTGGAATAAGCTTTGGTGGAGATGGTTGAAGCAGGGACGTTATTTACATTTAAGGAAAGACTGGATAATTACATGGAGGGGAGAGGATTGGAGGGGTATGGACCAGGTGCTGGTCAGTGGGACTAGGAGGGTGGGGATTTGTTCCAGCATGGACTAGTAGGGCCAAACTGGCCTGTTCTGTGTTGTATATGGTTATATGGTTATATGGTTATAACATCTCCTCCTCACTAATTATCAACACAGGCGCACCTCATGGATGTGTGCTTAGTCCACTGCTTTACTCATTATACACCCATGACTGTGTGGTCCAGGCACAATTCCAATGCTATCTACAAGTTTGTCGATTACACCATTATTGTCAACAGAACCACAAACGACAATGAGGAAGCATATAGGAGGGAGAAAGATCAGCTCGTTGAGAGGTGCCATGCCAATAATCTTGTGTTCAATGTTAGCAAAACTAAGGAGAGGATTGTGGACTTCAGGAGGAAGTCAGGGGAACATGACCCAGACCTCATCAAGGGCTCAATAGTGGAGAGGATCAAGAACTTCAGATTCCTCAGTGTTAACATCTCCAAGGATCTGTCCTGGAGCCTCCATGTCGACACAATCATGAAAAAGCCTCACCATTGGTTATACTTCGTGAGGTGCATGAGGACATTTTTTATGTCACTGAAGACCCTCAAAACCTTCTTCAGGTGTAATGTGGAGAGCATTCTGGCTGGTTGCGTCACTGTCTGGTATGGAAGTGCCAACTCTCAGGGCAAGAAAAAACTCCACAGAGGGTTGTTAACTCGGCTAGCAATATCACAGTCACCAGACTTCACTCCATCGAGGACATCTACATGAGGTGGTGTCTTAATAAAGCAGCCTCTACCTTCTATTCTTTTAAAAATAGTTTTGTTGATGTTTATATTATGCAAAATTGAACAGTGCAGTTATATACTGTAATGTACAATTCAAAAGATGAGAAAAAAAAACCTTATAATTCAGGACCGCTATTACTGCCGCAAAACACCGAATTTCATGACTTCTGATAAATTCTGATTCTAATATGTTGACTACCTTTCTAAAGCAGCAGGAAGTGTAGATGGAATCAGTGGAGGTGGAAGGGAAGTTGTGTGATGGTCTGAGCTGCTTTTACAACCTTCTGCAGTGAACTGGAATTCACTGTCTATGTATTGTTCTGATGGCTGGCTCCTCCCTTGGCTCCACCCTCACCTGGTTTTCCCACCTTACCTCAGGTTCACTTGAGGGCTATTGTATCTACCAGCCATTGATTGTAAGCTATTAAAAGTGTGTTTATACTCCTCACAAGTCTCTGAGTGCAACCAGTCGCTTTACATTGTGGTCTTAGGCAGACCAGTTACACACTACACAGTGATCATTTCTGATACTTTCTATGCTCTATCTACAGAAATTGTTGTTATGCAGGTAAATGTCCTCAGGTTTTCTGAGGAAGTGGAGATATTGATGCACTTTCTTGGTCATCACATCCACTTGGATGGATCAAAACAAATTGCTACAGACATTTACCCATTAGAACTTAAAAGTTGTTTGGGATGTCCACCTCAGCACCATTGATGGAAACAGAATAGAGAGCTCAATCACTCTATCAGATGTCCATAAGCAGCTGTCTTATCTTCCTGACATTAGACTCTCTATTTCCATATTATATTCCATTAGCCATTGTTTGAGATCCAGCAAATGACTGTAGTGTCATCTGTGCATTTAACAGATGAATTTGGAGCAATGTTTGAAAACACAGCCATTGATGTACAGGGAATATAGTAGGGGGATATCTACATTGATGTGATACACTTGTCCCTCAAATACTCACACTCACCAAATTAAACAGCGACAGCTTACTACCATGGTAAGAAGGTGGAAATTGGGCGGCATGGGTCTCAGGGCTTGGAAGGGCCTTCTACCATGTTGCATCATTAAAATTAAAATAAATTTAAATGTTTAATCTCTATTGTGCAGCTCAAATTGTTGCTTCCACAGCTCTGGATTTTTGTGTTGCTGTATTTCAGCAAATGCAAAGTTACTGTCTTTCAGGAAATCAGTCTTTGTGATCTCAGCCCTGACTCTTTATTTTCGCTCTGGCTGGTGCCTTTCCGCCAACCAGACCAGACTGCTGCCAAGCACATGCAACCCACAAACAGTCCTCTTGGTCTGGACACATTCAAACACATTCTCCAATCCTTTCATCAAATTTAACAGCCTTCCATTAGCTAACACAAAGCCACTGAGATAGTTCTGCATCGGAGTTTTAGAACAGGACAAGGTACTGAGGAAAGGCACAAAGGGAACGTATGTGATCTATTGTCCAACATTCCTGTGTTTAATATATGCTGATTTATGTTTTGGTAACAAACTATTTTCAGAACCTGAGTTCTTCATTGCTGATTAAGACAGCAGACTTTTTTAATAAAAAGAGGAATATCAAAAAGTCTGAATCAGTGGTGAACCGAGCATAGCTGCATGTTTAATTAACAGGCAGAATGGTTTTTTTCTGTCGCTCGGATCCCAGAGCTAAACCTGATATCAAGATCTAAACAAGCACCTCATGGTCCTAACTGTACCTTTAAAACCAACTAATTTGGGTTTTCTTGCACCTACTACAGATGTTACAGAAAATAAACCTTTAATGTTTCAAGAAGCAGATGAACAGGATGCGTAAGACAAACAGGTAACGTTAAGAGCAAAGTAATGCACTTATTCTTATTGTGTTGATTTCCTTATTTAAGAAATGGAAATTTATTCCAGATTGCATCTCACTCCTAGCATTTTAATAGCTGTCAGTCACAGGCTGTGAAATATGGATAATAATGCAAATTAGAAAAAAAGCAATCTCCTGTTTTTCTTGTATTCTCTTCCTTCACTGTTATAATGGGACCATTGAATAAATGAAAGTAGATATTTCAAACAGAGTTGAGTGGTGCATTATATAGATCCCATCAGATAGGGATCAAGTCTTATCTTGGTGAAGAGCAGCATTCTTTATGTGGATTTCACCCTATAGATTGCCACAGGAGAGAAGACAATGAAGGTGTCATTGAAACTGCAATCTGATAGTTCTCAGGATGATGTCACATTAATCTTTTTTACACTGCTTCTGATTTTTTTCCCTGTACAAGAAGCTGATGAATGATTTCTTTTGACTAGAGAGAAAAAAAGCAGACTATCATTTCATTGTATGCACGAGCAGCAGGAATGCACAAAATTCAGGAGGAAATCAACAGGTCAGGTAGTTTAAGGCAATAGATAGTCAAGGTTTTGGGGGTAAAAAGCCGACAATCTTTTGTCTTCCAGAAGTGCTGCCTGATCTGTTAAATTCCTCCAGTATTTTGTATTTTTCGGCAGCTTTCCAGCATTTTTAGTCTCTCTTGTTTACCTACATATGAGCAGCACATTATGTAAGTGCAGTTTCACGCATGATAGATAGAACACTTTGGCCTTTGATGTTATGTTGACCCATATAGTCCTGAAAAAAAGTACTGAACCCTCCCTACCCCATAACAGTCTATTTTTCTTCCATCCATGTGCCTATCTAAGAATCTCTTAAATCCCCCTAATGTTTCAGCTTCCACCACCATTCCTGGCAAGGCATTCCAGGCATCAACTCCATGTAAAAAAGACTTACTCCTGATGTCTCCCTTCAACTTACCTCCCTTCACTTTATACATATGTCCTCTGGTGTTTGCTGATCCTGCCCTGGGAAACAGGTGCTGGCTGTCCACCCTATCTATTCCTCTCATAATCTTGTAGACCTCTATTGTTTCCTCTCATCCTTCTATGTTCCAAAGAAAGAAGTCCCAGCTCCTCTAACCTTGCCTCATAAGACTTGCTTTCCAATCCAGGCAACATCCTTGTAAATCCTTTCTGCACCCTCTCCACAGCTTCCACATCCTTCCTATAATGAAGTGACCAGAACACAATACTCTAAGTGTGGTTTCACCAAAGATTTGTAGAGTTGCAACATGACCTCTCAACTGCTGAACACAATCCCCCTATTAATGAAGCCCAGCTTCCTATAGGCCTTCTTAACTATCCTATCAACCTGCGCAGTGACCTTGAGGGATGTGTGGATTTGAACCCCAAGATCCCTCTGCTCATCCACACTTTTAAGTAACTGACCGTCAACCTTGTACTCAGCCTTCTGGTTTTTCCTTCCAAAATGCATCACCGCCCACTTATCCGGATTGAAATCCATCTGCCACTTTTCTGCCAAACTCTGCATCCTGTCTATTATCATCTTGTAACCTTCAACAACCTTCAGCTCCACTCATAACTCCTCCCTGCTTCATGTCATCTGTAAATTTACTGACCCATCCTTCTGCCTCTTCATCCAGGTCATTTATAAAAATCACAGAGCAGGGTTCCCAGAACAGATCCTGCGGCACTCCATTAGTCACTGACCTCCAGGCAAAATACTTTCCTTCCAATATTACTCTCTGCTTTCTTCTTGCAAGCCAATTTTTTATCCACATAGCCAAAGTTCCACTGATCCTGTAACTCATAACTTTCTGGATGAGTCTCTTGTGGGGGACCTTGTCAAATGCCTCGCTAAAATCCATGCAGACCACATCTATTGCCCTACCTTCTGATGTACCATCAATTACTCAAAAGACTGGTGTTGAGAAACCAAAAGGCTTTTATTCACTTAAGAACAAAGGCACATCCATACTGTTTGACGATTGTGCACTGAGAAGGGGGGATACGGTAAAGTCACCTTTATACAGGAGCCTGTGGAGAGGGACCACAGGTACAATTGGCCAATAGGTGTGCCTGACCAGACAATTATATGCAACAGTGATTTACCATACCCCTTCTTTTTAAAAAGAGTCCAGCGGGGTGAAGTGTAATTTACAAAGTTACAAATGCAAAAGTCACAAGTTCAGTCTTTCAGGTGGTCTGGTCATTCACTGGGAACTGTTGTTGTACCAGTTGTGGCTACGGTGCCATGGCAGGGTCCTGGATGGCCTCAGGTGTCTGTACGTACTCATCATGTTCTGCTGTTGGGTAGTCGTCAATGAGTCCGGTGTATCCTCCCTCGGGGCAGAGGGAGGGATCCAGGGGTCAGGTGCATCATGTGTGTTCAACGGAGAGGGGGGTGTGGGGTGATGAGCAGTGGTTTCCAGAGAGCCAAGTCCCTGACAGAGACTGTGTCTTTGTGTCCATCAGGGTATGCCTTCTCACATGCTTCCAGAGTAGGATGGGCCCTCGGGATATTGGCCACACCAGTAGTGTGGTCCCTGTCACAGAATTCCTGGGGAAGCAAAATATACGTTCATGTGGTGTGGCATTTGTGGCAGTAGTTGGCAGGGAGTATGCATCCAATTGTGTGTATCTGATAGAGTGGAGTGCCTCCGGGAGGACTTCTTGCCAGCGGGAGACTGGGAGGCCCTTAGACCACAAGACTTGGAGGAATGCCTTCCAAACTGTAGCATACTCCCTCTCCACTTGTCCATTTCCCCGGGGGTTGTAACTAGTGGGCCTGCTTGTGGCAATGCTCCTGGCCGACAGATACTGGTGCAGCTCATCACTCATAAAAGAAGGCCCCCAGTCACTGTGGATATAACTAGGGGAAGCCAAAAAGGGTGAAAGGTCTGTGCAGGGCCTTGATGGCTCTGACAGTGGTCATGTCTGAGCAGGGAATGGGAAATAGGAAATGGGAGTATTCATCTATGATGTTAAGAAGATACACATTATGGTCAGTGGAGGGCAGGGGTTCTTTAAAATTGGCACTGAGTCGCTCAAAGTGGTAGGTGCTTTTAATTAATTGTGCCCTGTTTGCCCAGTAGAAGTGCAGCTTGTACTCAGCACAGACCTGGCAGTTCTTTGTCATGGATCTGATCTTGTCAATGAAGTACAGCAGGTTGTGCTTTGATAAAATGAAAAAAAAAGTTAACTCCAGGGTGACAGAGATTGTTGTGGAGTTTTGCAGCCAGTCAATCTGTGCTCTGCAAGGAAAGGGCATCTAGCAGCTCATTAAGTTTCCCCGGCCAGTACAAGATATCGTAATTGTATGTGGACAGTTCAATCCCTTACCACAGTATTTTGAAATATTTTGATTTCACCCTGCTGCTGATTGTTAAACATGAACACAACTGCATGTTGATCAGTCAGCAGGATGAATCTCTTACCGGCCAGGTAATGGCACCAGTGCCACACTGCCTCAACAAAGGCCTGGGCCTCTTTCTCGACCGTAGAATGTCGAATCTCGGAGCCCTGCAGGGTACATGAAAAAAATGTGATTGGCCTGCGAGCCTGGCTAAGGGTGACTGGCAGGGCAAAGTTTCACGCATCGCTTTTCACCTGAAATAGGGTGGATTCATCTACAGCATGCATTATGACCTTGACAATATCTGCTTTAATGCAATTGAAGGCTCCACAAGCGTCTGCCACCAGGAGGAAGGATGTGGATTTGATGAGGGTGCAGGCCTATTCTGCATAATTGGGGACCCATTCAACATAATAGGACCTTCAGGGCCTTGAGTCTGTGTGGTAGGGGGAGCTCCAGGAGCAGCTGCATGCAGTCAGGGTCCAGGCCAATGGCTCCATTCTCCACGACACAGCCAGATAGATTGTGCGAAGCACACATTTGGCCTTATTATATGTATGGTTAAGAAGCTTGGCTGTGTGCAACTTCTGGAGATTGGCATCATGGTCCTGCAGGTCATGGCCACAGATGGTGACGTTATCGAGGTATAGGAAAGTGGCCCGCAACTCGTATTGATCCACCATGTGGCCCATTTCTTGCTGGAAGACTTAGATGCCATTTATGACACTGAAGGAATCCACAAGAAGTAGTAGATGAAGTCATCCACCTTGAATGTCGTATACTGACAGTTCTCTGGGCAGAGGGAGCTGGTGATATGCCAACTTCGGGTCAATGGTCAAAAAAACCTGATACTGGGAAATTTGGTTGACCATGTCGGTGATGCGTGGAAGGGTGTATGCATCCAATTGTGTGTATCTGTTGATGGTCTGACTGTAGTCGATGACCATCCTATTCTTTTCTACATTCTACCTACCACTACCTGTGCTCTGCAAGGGCTGGTACTGACTTCAATAATCTCCTCCTCGAGTAAGTGTTTTACCTCTGCCCTGATGAAGGCCCTGTCCCCAGCACTGTACCATCTACTTTTAGTGCCGACAGGTTCACAGTCAGGATTGAGGTTGGTGAATAACGACGGGGTGGGGTTGGCGGGGGAGAGAACATGATTTTAAGTGTTGAGTTGTTGGCAATGGGGGGTTGTGGAGGGCAAGTGGCATGCAGTGGTTGGTTCAAAAATTGCAGGTTATACACAGTGAAGGATAGATGGGGCCCATGGAACTCCATCGTCATGCTTTTAAGGCGTCACTGAAAATCCAGTCCCAATAGCTCAGCAGCGCAGAGCTGCGACATTGCCATCATTCTAAAGTATTTATATTCAGTACCCCGCACCATTTGAGTCACTATGCAACTTGGATGCCAAGGAGACCTTCTGGTTCACCAGCTATACTGTCAGGGAAAGGCATCACACTCTCTCCAGGCATATAAAGTACTCCGTGCTCCCATTATTGAATAATCAACTTGTCTCGGTGCCGTTTACCTGAATATCCATCATCAACCTGGTGGGTTGATGTGGGATGTCCTGGTTAATTGTGATGGAGGCCAGAATCGGGTTGCTGCACATCGCTGCTATGGAAGACAATGGTTTCCAAGATGGTGGCCTCCAAGATGGCAGCCCCCAGGTCCCGCACGCAGCATTGCTGGATCCAGAAGATGGCACCCTAGATGGTGGCCTCCACAGATTGCACGTGGCACTGCTGGGTCCCAAAGCTGTTGCCCAAGATGGCGGCCCCATGGGTTGCACACGGTGCTGCTGAACCCTGGTGAGGATGGTGTCCAGGATGGAATCCCCCACAATCTGCATGCATCGCTGCTAAGAAGAGGTTTTGACTTACCCACATTGGCGTAGTGGCCCTTCTTCCCACAGCTGGAGCAAGTTGAATCCTTCATTTGGCAGTGTTTCCTCTGATGCTTGCACAGACCACAGAAGTAGTACTTTGGGTGCTCCCATAGCATCATGGCTATGGTTGGGTCGCCATCGGAGTCGGAAGAAAATGACAGGAGGTGGTCATGGAGCACCTCTGCCATGGTCGAGTTGTTAGCGGAACTAAGGGATGGTGGTACATCCTAAGATAGCGATACCTGGGGTAACCACAAAGTGGCCGCATTGTCAGTCAAATAGGCCTTGATGTTCTGGAGAGCCACCTCCAGTGAACCTGCCAGCCTGACTGCTCTCCGCAGACTGAGCTCCCCTTGCTCCAAGAGTGTCTGTCAGATGCAGTTTGACCTGATCCCTGCAACATAGGTATCCCAGATCAGATCGTCTGTGTACTTCACAGTGGACATGGCCTTGCATTCACAGGCCCTGCCGAGTGCTCACAGGGCCCTGGAGTGACAACAGCAGCCTTGGCTCACAATTTTTGTGTTTGTTGGGTGGGGCTGGAGGGGAAGATGGGGCTTAAAACAGAGAACAAGATTTACAAGGCCGTGGTGCTTGCAGAGAAACAAGTGAACAATTCTTACACTCAACACACCCAAATGAACTGTAAACGGTAAATAAACTGGGCGCAAAGTCTGCCAGCCTTAGGAAGGAGGATCTGGTCAAATTCTCTCCGATGGGAATCGTCCCTGGAGAAAACAAACCAGTTCCCCTGATCTGCGCTGACCCAACCAAACAAACTTTTTAAGCTTCTGATTTCTGACATTTAAGACGAGATTTTGACAAACACTGGACCACAAATGAGATGTACCTAACAGGATGCCAACATTTTACATTTGCAGTTTTTACCCAAACCCTCCCTCCCACTCACATTCAGCCCCATCTTTTGAACCAACATATGTTGTGGTTTAAAAAAGGAAACCAAAATTTGAAAAAAAGTTTGCCATCTCGGAGGGCCATCTGTACATTGGGACAGGCACATTATCTCAAAGAGGGCCAACGTGTTTCAAGTCGAGGCAGAAACATGTATTAAAGGAAGTTGGAAACAATTAAAATCAGAAATTGCAGATTTTAAGTTGAAAGGAAACAGATGTAAAATAATGCATGTCATAATGTGACACAAGTAGGTAAAATTGATTTGTTTTCACATACGTTCAGATTGCAGAGAATTTAACTCACCTGTAGCAAATGCCAAAAATGAATAAGCCAATGGAAACAAAATTGAGATGATGTGCAAATTAGACTGCTGTGTGCAACTGTCAGATCGCCAAAATTATCTGCAAGTCCAAATTAGCTGCCCTCCCCAACATCAATTTAAGATTAAAGTTGAATTGATGCTTAAAATAAACATTATTTTTATTGCCACCTGAACAAAAGAAAACTAAGTGGAAACTAAGCAGATCAAGTACTCACCAGACAGTTAGGAATTTCAGCTGAACCATTATATTTTATTCAATATAAATGTCTCAGTAATTGTCAGATTTCATTAATTCTTCTCCAGATGACTTGAGTGAGTGCCACTTTGAAACCATTGGCTTTAACTTGAGGGAAGAAAACCGCTGCACTTAAACAAACCAAATTTACTTGACCCCTGCCTCTTGCCAGCCAATCAAAAAACAGCTTTGCCAATTTCTGTGGAAAGTTAGTGGCCAAGATTAATCAAATATTCCTGACTAAAAGAGAATATGGAGGACTAAATATGGCCAGAAATACTCTTCAGGGTGAGGAGCAACAAGATGCTTCAAGCCACTGTATAATTATGGGAGCCAATAAACTAAATATACAGATAAATGAATGTGAAATCAAATGTAGGTGTTCAACCAGTCCATCTTTCAACCTAGCTATCCTTAAATGATTAAATATACAATTTTATTTCCTGAAGAAAAAGGATTATCATTACATTCAGGCATATTTCCTCTAAAGGAGAGAAGGCAAACTGACAGACTAGAAAAGGGCAACATTTCAAATTCACAGAGCTTCAGCTGTGCCAATAAACATGCAGTCTGCATTAGGCTGAATTTCACACACTCAGCAGCTGTACGAATTACTAGTGTTGAGAAATCAATGCCAGTCCTGATTCTAATTTCTTTTTTACAGCAGTAGGTGACTTTTAATTGATGGTAGCTGCACAATGCCCTTCCACCATATTAACTCGTGAGGAGATTTGTTTGTGACTGCTGAGAACATGCATTTACATGACTGAAAAGTTTGATGAATAGCTGAGAACCAAGGGGTTTTAATTCTACCCTCATTGGATGCATATTTTCATTAAACATCAATCATTTCAAGTAATTTGCACCCTATAGGAAAACATCATTTGTTTCGAGAACAATTTGAAATTGTCTCATGCTATCCATCAAAATTCAACTGCTGAAACTGCATTTTGAAGGACAACACTAAGAATCTTGACATTAAAATAAAGTGAAAGTGGTTGTCCTATTTCCTATCCTTGAATTGAGCCTGCTTATCAAAGTCTTCATCATAATACAGTGCGTTTCACATTCTTCCCCATCACCATCACAGTTCATTTCATTTCAACAATTCATTGTTCTCCTAGTGGGAACTGCTGTTCGATTAAACTTTTTAAATATATTTGATCTAAATTAGTTACAGGAGTAGATCATTTAAATCTGTCAATTAGTCCTTGACTTATATGCACCTCATTTATCTGCCTTTGTTTTATACCTGAATTTTTACCTAACAAAATCAATTGGCCCTGCACCAGGCCTATCTGTGAAAAAAAAACATTCCAATTTTCCAAATCTACTTACAGGAAATCTTCCTTCTAATTTCACTCCAACAAGAGGCTGGTAAATTTGAACATTATCCTGTTGCACTGTCAGATTATTTACTCTGATATTTCTTTCTTTTTAAAGATGCTCAATTCCTGAATACTACATCTCCATTGTTTTGGATGATTAATAATCCCACGCTTGCTCCATAACAATAATGGTTTGAGTGAAGAATGATTCAAATAACTTATTTAGAATCCTGTTTATTGCTTGGGATTTAAAGTTCTCTCATCTTTGCACGGTTATTCTCTTGCCTTTGCTAAACACAAAATAACTGGGGTTTCTTTGACTTTACTAGCTAAAATGTTTTAATGCGCACTCTTTTAATTTCTAATTGCTTTTTAAAATATTTTTCCTTCAGTCCAGTAAACAAAACTGAATATAGTTCATTCAATGGGAACTAAGCAAGACTCTGGAGAACTCAAGCAACATCTCCTTCTATCTACATTCCAGATGCAAAGGCTAACATTCCAGGGACGAAATGAAAGAGGGACACAGGTAGATATAGGACCAATTGAAAATGATGCTGGAGAAATCATAATGGGTAACAAAGAAATGGCAGAGGAACTAAATGAGCATTTTACATCAGTCTTCACTGTGGAAGACATTAACAATATACCTGATAGAGATCTCAGGGAATAGAATTAAGTACAGTCAAGATTACTAGAGAAAAAGTACTTGGAAGTTAGTGGACTAAAGATAGATAAGTCTCAAGGGAGTCACGTGATGGAGTAGTGGCGGGTAGGGGAATACCAGCCCTCTCCAGAAAAGAAGAAATAAAGTGAAGAAAATACAAAGTTCAAGAAATACAAAAAAAACAAATAAAAGATAAAGTTGTAGAGAAAAGAAAGAAAATGGCACCTAAGAAGGAAAAAGTAAAAACAACAGGAAAAAAAAAGAAGAAAAGACACCAAAAGAGAAAAATGAAAAGTACAGAAGAAAGAGTGAATAAATTAGAGCTGGTCATGACAGAAATAGGGAAAAGATTAGAAAATGTGGAAGAACGAGAAACGGCAGTAGAAATGGAAGTGAACGAATTAAGAAAAAAATTGGAAGAAAGTGATAAAAAAGTTAAAGAGTCACAAGAGTTGTTAGCTCAGAAAAATGATAAGTTGGAAAATTATAGTAGGCGAAACAACATAAAAATAGTGGGTCTAAAGGAAGATGAAGAAGGCACAGATATGAAGGAATTTATAAAAGAATGGATCCCAAAGGTCTTGGGAATGACAGAAATACAGGAAGGAATGGAAATAGCAAGGGCACACAGAACACTAGCCCCAAAACTACAGTCACATCAAAAGTCAAGATCCGTTTTAGTAAAATTTTTGAGATATACGACAAGAGAAAATATACTGGAGCGGGCAAGGAATAAAATTAGAGAAGACAATAAACCATTGGAATACAAGGATCAAAAAATATTAATTTACCCAGACATAAGTTTTGAACTCTTAAAGAAGAGGAAGGAGTTTAATACAGCAAAATCGATCCTATGGAAAAAAGGTTATAAATTTATGTTAAGACATCTATCTGTGCTTAAAATATTTATCCCTGGGGAACAAAACAGACTGTTCTTGGATCCAGGGGAAGCATGAGAATTTGCAGAACGCCTGCAGGACAAATGGAAAGATGAAGAGTTGTAACAAAAAATGAAGAACGGCGATAAAATATATATAAAGATGTAAAAATAAATGTATATGTAAGAACTAAAGAAGGGAAAGAGAAGGGAAGAAAGGAAGTAAGGGGGAAAAAAACAAAAAGGGTGAATTTTGTTATATGTGTAAAAAAAGTCTTTTCTGTGGGGGGGGGTTGGGTGGGAGCGAATAACCGTCACTGCAAAATCAGTTAATGCTTGGGAGCGGGTTCACAATCCAAATGGAGAAGGGAGTTGTGGTTGCCTGGCAAGGGATAAGAGGTAACTCAGAGAGGGGTGGGGGAACATTTGGGGGTAAGGAAATATTGGATGTGGGAGTTATTGAAGTATTTTATGCTTTAAATGTGTTGTCATACATTGAGTTTAAAAAGGGAAAACTGAGAATGGGGGATGGTGGTGGTGAGGAAGGGGAAATGAGGTGTAAACAGGATATGAGATGGCCATGTTGAATTATATGACTATAAATATTAATGGAATACATAACCAAATTAAACAGAAGAGGCTATTAAATTTACTGAAAAAAGAAAAAATAGACATAGCATTTGTGCAGGAAATCTAACTGAAGTGGAACATAATAAATTAAAGAGACACTGGGTTGGGCACGTAGCAAAAGCATCATATAATTCAAAAGCTAGAGGTGCAGCTATATTAATTAATAAAAATGTACCAATCAAAATAGAGGAGGAAATAATAAATCCAGCAGGGAGGTATGTAATGATAAAGTGTCAGATATATTCAGAATTTTGGAATTTGCTCAATATATATGCGCTGGTGGAAGCGTTCTAGGAGCCGTAGGTGATGCCGGTTGAGGACCCATGATTCGGAGCCGAACAGGAGTGTGGGTAAGACAACGGCTCTGTATACACTAATCTTTGTGAGGTTTTTCAGTTGGTTGTTTATCCAGACTCTTTTGTGTAGTCTTCCAAAGGCGCTATTTGCCTTGGCGAGTCTGTTCTCTATCTCGTTGTCGATCCTTGCATCCAATGAAATGGTGCACCAGTATTGCAATATATGGAATATATGGAAGAAGATTCACTTAGAAAGGAAAAAAACAAATTACCAAATACCAAAATTATTATTGACTCAAAATCAGCTCATCCTTTTTACAATAGATAACCTTTCCTTTAGAGAATGGGAGAGAAAAGGAATTAAAAGAATAGAAAATTGTTTTTTGGGAAATAATTTATTAACATTTGAACAATTGAAGTACAAATATGGAATAACTCATGGTACAATGTTTGCATACCATCAACTGAAAGCCTTCTTCTTTGGCTTGGCTTCGCGGACGAAGATTTATGGAGGGGTAATAACCATGTCAGGTGCAGGCTCGTTTGTGGCTGACAAGTCCGATGCGGGACAGGCAGACATGGTTGCAGCGGTTGCAAGGGAAAATTGGTTGGTTGGGGTTGGGTGTTGCATTTTTCCTCCTTTGTCTTTTGTCAGTGAGGTGGGCTCTGCGGTCTTCTTCAAAGAAGGTTGCTGCCCGCCGAACTGTGAGGTGTCAAGATGCACGGTTTGAGTCGATATCAGCCCACTGGCGGTGGTCAATGTGGCAGGCACTAAGAGATTTCTTTAGGCAGTCCTTGTACCTCTTCTTTGGTGCACCTCTATCTCGGTGGCCAGTGGATAGCTCGCCATATAACACGATCTTGGGAAGGCGATGGTCCTCCATTCTGGAGACATGACCTACCCAGCGCAGTTGGATCTTCAGCAGCGTGGATTCGATGATGTCCGATTCTGCCATCTCGAGTACTTCGATGTTGGTGATGAAGTTGCTCCAATGAATGTTGAGGATGGAGTGGAGACAACGCTGGTGGAAGCGTTCTAGGAGCCGTAGGTGATGCCGGTTGAGGACCCATGATTCGGAGCCGAACAGGAGTGTGGGTATGACAACGGCTCTGTATACGCTAATCTTTGTGAGGTTTTTCAGTTGGTTGTTTATCCAGACTCTTTTGTGTAGTCTTCCAAAGGCGCTATTTGCCTTGGCGAGTCTGTTCTCTATCTCGTTGTCGATCCTTGCATCCAATGAAATGGTGCAGCCGAGATAGGTAAACTGGTTGATCGTTTTGAGTTTTGTGTGCCCGATGGAGATGTGGAGGGGGCTGGTAGTCATGGTGGGGAGCTGGCTGATGGAGGACCTCAGTTTTCTTCAGGCTGACTTCCAGGCCAAACATTTTGGCAGTTTCCGCAAAACAGGACATCAAGTGCTGAAGAGCTGGCTCTGAATGGGCAACTAAAGCGGCATCGTCTGCAAAGAGTAGTTCACGGACAAGTTTCTCTTGTGTCTTGGTGTGAGCTTGCAGGCGCCTCAGATTGAAGAGACTGCCATCCGTGCGGTACCAGATGTAAACAGCGTCTTCATTGTTGAGGTCTTTCATGGCTTATTTCAGCATCATGCTGAAGAAGATTGAAAAGAGGGTTGGTGCGAGAACGCAGCCTTGCTTCACACCATTGTTAATGGAGAAGGGTTCAGAGAGCTCATTGGTGTATCTGACCCGACCTTGTTGGTTTTCGTGCAGTTGGATAACCATGTTGAGGAACTTTGGGGGGGCCATCCGAGGCGCTCTAGTATTTGCCAAAGCCCTTTCCTACTCATGGTGTCGAAGGCTTTGGTGCGGTCAACAAAGGTGATGTAGAGTCCTTTGTTTTGTTCTCTGCACTTTTCTTGGAGCTGTCTGAGGGCAAAGACCATGTCAGTAGTTCCTCTGTTTGCACGAAAGCCGCACTGTGATTCTGGGAGAACATTTTCGGCGAGACTAGGTATTATTCTATTTAGGAGAATCCTAGCGAAGATTTTGCCTGCAATGGAGAGCAGCATGATTCCCCGTTAGTTTGAGCAGTCTGATTTCTCGCCTTTGTTTTTGTACAGGGTGATGATGATGGCATCACAAAGGTCCTGAGGCAGCTTTCCTTGGTCCCAACAAAGCTTGAAAAACTCATGCAGTTTGGCATGCAGAGTTTTGCCGCCAGCCTTCCAGACCTCTGGGGGGATTCCATCCATACCTGCTGCTTTGCCACTTTTCAGTTGTTCAATTGCCTTATATGTCTCTTCCCAGGTGAGGACCTCATCCAGCTCTAGCCTTAAGGGCTGTTGAGGGAGCTGGAGCAGGGCGGATTCTTCGACTGAGCGGTTGGCACTGAAAAGAGATTGGAAGTGTTCTGACCATCAGTTGAGGATGGAGATCTTGTCGCTGAGGAGGACTTTGCTGTCTGAGCTGCGCAGCCTACTGAAAGCCTACTTAAAGGATAAATTGGGAAACAGACTGAGATTATCAGAAGGAAGCAGCTTTGAATATGTGATTACAGACACAATGATAATTAAAAGATGTATAATGAACATGTACATTAAGCTGCAAGATAAGGAAAATGATGAAATAAGCTATAAACCCAAACAAAAGTGGGAAAAGGATTTAAATATAAAGATAAAAAATGAAACATGGGAAAAGTTATGTTCTGGAACTATGAAGAATATAATAAACACAAGGTTACACATGATACAGTATAATTAGTTACACAGGTTATATATCATGCCCCAAAAGTTAAAAAAATGGGATCCAACATTATCAGATAAATGTTTTCGCTGTCAGAAGGAAATGGGAACAACAGTACATGCAATTTGGGCATGTGAGAAAAAGTTTTGGGAAGATCTAAATCAGATATTAAATAAAATCACAAAAAACAACATAACAAAAAATCCAGAGATCTTTCTTCTAAGTAATATAAGAAGAAGGAATTAGGCCTCAAAATGGATGAAGCGCAAAAAGATTTATTATGATAGCCTTAGTTGTACCAAAAAATGTATAATGTCAACTTCGATATCAGAAGAGAGCCTGAGAATACAGCAATGGTACATGGAAATGAATAAATGTATTCCATTGGAAAAAAATAACATATAATTTTAAAAATAAAGTCACATTATTTGAACAAATTTGGGAACCGTACATGGAACACAACAGAGAGGGCTTGTCTCAGACCTCCATCCTCTAAAATGATAAGACAAAATGACTTGATCCAGTGTGTAAAAGTAGATGACACATTTTTCTTGTTTATTTTTCATTGTTTAATGGTTTTATTGTATTGTATATGTTGAATGTTTATTGGTTTTGGAAGGGGGTGGGAAGGGGGAGGGAAGGTAGGGGGGAAAAAGGGGAGAAAATGCCACTGTGTATATTTAAGAGGGAAATGTTTGTATGTATTTTAGTTGATATGGTTCACAGTGTGAAAAATAAAAAATTATAAAGAAAAGATAGATAAGTCTCCAGACCAGGTTCTGAGGGTGGCTTTAGAGATTGTGGAGGCATTGGAAATGATTTTCCAGGAATCAGTTTACTCTGGCATGGTTCCAGAGGTCTGGAAAGTCACAAATGTGGTTCCGCTGTTTAAGAAAGGAAGGAGACAGAAAAAAGAAAATTACAGGCCTAAAATAGTCTGACCTCGGTAATTTGAAAGTTATTGGAGTCGATCCTCAAGGACAAGGTTATGAAATACCTCGAGTTGCATGACATAATAGGTCCAAGTCATTATGATTTCATGAAGATCCTGTCTGACCAACCTATTGGAATTTTTTGAGGAAATCTCAAGTAGGATGGACAAGGGAAAGGATGTGGATGTTGTGTATTTGGATTTTATATTAGATTGGGTGGAGCAATGGCTTATAGGCAGAAGGCAAAGGGTTGAAATAAAGGGATCCTGTTCTGGTTAGTTGCTGGTTACTAGTGGTGTTCCGCAGGAGTCGGTGTTGGGGCCGCTTCTTTTTATAATGTATATTGATTATTTAGATTATGGATTAAATGGTTTTGTGGATAAATTTTTAGATTACACCAAGATGGGTGGAGGAACAGGAAGTATTGAAGAAACTGAAAGGTTTCAATCCTAACAAGTGAAGCAACACTTTACTTGTGAATCTGCAACCTGTATTCCTGCTGTGGCCTTCTCTACATCTGAGAGACTGGATGCAGACTGGAAGATCGATTCGCTGAGCATCTTCACTCTGTCCACAGCAATAGTAGGGATCTCCCAGTGGTCAACCATTTCAATTCTGTGCCCCAGTCCCACACGTCAGTGCCAAACCGAGGCCACCCATAAATTGGAGGAGCAACACCTAATATTCTGTCTGGGCACTCTTTAACTGGATGTCATAAACATTGACTTCTCTGGTTTCTGTTTGGCCACTCTCCTGTCTCCCTCTCTTCCCCATTCCTCTGTCTCCTTTGCTCCAGCTCTTCACCCCATTCCCTTTATCAAACCATTTCCACCCATCACTTCTCAGCTTTTTCCTCTTGTGTCCTCACACACATATCAACCTGTGGCCTGTGCTCCTTCCCCTGCCCCTCACTCTACCAATTTATTTGGGCACCTGCCTGCTTTTTGCTTCTACATTGATGAAGGGCTCAGGCCCAAAACATTGGCTAATTACACCTGCACAATTTTTTCTAAAATGTTTGTTTCCTGAAAAAAAAGGGGATTTTGATAGATGTGACAGTACAGATTCTATCACCAATTTGTATATGTACATAGGTTCAGATGGTAGTGTAGGATGACTGCGATTGGCTGAGAGTGTAGCCACACCTACTGGCAGGTCTTAAAGGATTGCTCCTAGCCAGACCAGGTCATTCTGGACTGGTTGACCTACTTGTGATATGCTCCAGTCTTTTAGTTAATAACATCCTTGGTTTGGATCAACAAGTTTTTGGTTCTTTCGACGCGCATAACAATAGACAACTTCAAGCTGAACACAAAGATAATATCAAATTTGCTTTATCACGTCAGAAGCTGGAGAAGCATTAATTTATCTTTTTTTGAATTTAGCTTGTTTAATCGCATAATGATGCTGGCACATTGTGTTAGTTCAACTAAAAATTTTTTGCTACTGATTAACATTTGTACTCAGCATCTGATGTCTCACATGTCGGTGTCCAACAATAGTCGACCAGCATTGAAAAATCCAGTTTTCCTGATACTGCTTTTCCATGGTCACTATATCCTGGTGAAACCTTTCACCATGTTCGTCACTGAATGAAACAAGATCAGCAGGGAAGAAGTCCAAGTGCGAACACAGAAAATTATTTTCAATGACATGTACTTCATGCTTGAAGTAGACTTAAAATATGACAGGAAATGATAAAAAAGGATATATCTTAAAAAAAGGTATGTGATAGGAAGATTTTAAGGTGATTTTCATGATCAGTAGATTTTCTTGTTTAAATGAAGAAATTAATCCTATTTTGCAAATAGTTAACATTATTTTAAATTCAATTTTTAAAAATATTCCATCCAAGAAGAAATTTTATTTTTAGATGCAGTTTTAAATATATGGGAAATATTCCAATCTGTAAAATTATTACTAATTCTCAATTCGTGGACTCAGGAGATATAAACCACCAAAAAAAGTGAAACTTTTCAGCATCTAAAAGATAAAATTAAAAATGAGACACCCAGGAATTCTGAAAAAAAACCATTACTCAACACAAGTGGCTTCTTTGCATAAAACCTTATGTACAGTACCGTAGAATCAAAGTCCAGTTCCCAGTGAGAAATGACAATCTAACGCAAGAAATATTTGTCTCTATATCAACCGAAGTTGTGAGCAGAGCAAATTGGCACCACCTCCCTTTCATCTAGTCTTGATAACATGAAATCAACCAACTATTTTGTCAAATAAGAAGACAAATATCTAAACACAAGCTGAAAGAGGTTTTCAGAATAAATTAGTAAAAAATTCCATGAATATGAAAAGTAAATGTAGATAGGCTTTTTCCACTGAGGGAAGGTGAGATACAAACCTGAGGACATGGGTTAAGAGTGAAAGGGGATAAGTTTTGGAGCAACTTCTACACTACGAGAGTGGTGGGTGTATAGAACGAGCCATCAGCTGAGGTAGTGAATGCAGCCTCAATAAGAAGAATTTGGACAGGTGCATGGATGGGAGAGGCATTGAGGGCTATGGTTGGGGTGCAGATCAGGACAAGAGAGAATAATAGTTTGGCATGGACTAGAATGGCCAAAGGCCTCTTTCTGTGCTGTAATGTTCTATGGTTCCAAGAAGAAAAACCTGAGCCTTTTTGTCATGTGATTAATTCTGGTTTTTGAGTCAAAGATAACCAGCTAAACTGAAAGTAGCTACGGAGCTTTTCTCACCATTCAGAAATGTGACCAAGTTCCATGTTAAATTCTAACAGTGTTAAGCTCAATTTTAACATTTAAGAAGAATTTGAACAGGTACATGGATGGGAGCAGTATGGAGGGCTATGAACTGGGTGCAGATCAGTGGGACTAGGCAAAAAAAGGTTCAGCACAGATTAGAAGGGTTGAAGGGGCCTGTTTCTGTGCTGTAGAGTTCTATGATTCTATGAACAGTATTTTCAAATTAAAACCATAACCAATTTAAAATTAAAATCCCCTTTGCTGGATGGATACATGCTCAAACTCAGTGTGGGTAATCGCACAAAGTAATTTTTTTCTCCATTTTACTGCACTCTTCTGAATAATCTAATCTGTCAGAAATCATGTTTTCGCATCTGTGGTTGTTGTACTGTTAAATTTGACACTAGAGATTTTCCATGGAAAGTCGAAACAAATCATGAATAGCATTAAGCCAACCCATAAAAACTTAATGAAAGTAAAATTGAGAAGCAAATTATTGACATATTTTACAGTTGTAACTAGCTTTATTTTAAAAGAACTTCATTAATTGCAAAGGGTTATTAAAGTTGCAGTCAATATCCTGTGATCCTCACCTCCTGACCTCCAAAGACAAGATTAATCTCATTGTAAACAAAACATTGGTTAGCAGAAAAGTTCAAGATCAACCACCACAGGTCACAAAACCTCACCTCAGCTGCCTGAAGATGGTAACATTAATAAAGGGATATTCTTCAGAAAAAACAAAATCTAAATCATTTTCCCATTTAAGCTTACAGGATAGCCAATGGGTTAAATAATTACAATAAGAAAGCAAAAGAAACAAAGTGCCTTCCTCTGCCATTTCAGGACAATCCAACCCACTGTACAATCACTGAATTATCCTTGAAGTCCTGCTACTGTCACAATGAAGAGAATGTTGCAGCTAATTTGTGCAGAACATGTTTCCTTCACCAGTAATATAGCTGTAAAATTGTTTGAGAGCAATATTGTTTTACAAAAACAAACTTTACTCATGATAAATTAGTTGCAAAGGAAAACCATTTAAAGTCTTTTCACATCCTCAGTGTCATCACCATACATTTCCATCACTGCACGTTTTTACATTCTTTCTCTACTAAGCACCATTGCCACCACAGAGGCCATTGTTGAGAGCAGTGGTGTATCTAAGTAAAAGAGCACCTATGGCAAGCATTGAAATTCCACCCCCCATAAAAAAATTGCAAATGAAGTTGCCAGTTGGGCGATTTCCATGCACAATTGGGCTAGTTTGGAAGATTGGCCGCATGTGTATTGGGCAGTTTCTTTTTGTCAGCCAAAAGCTGCTAAAAGGAATAAAATGTCCCTTTATGAGGACTGTGCACTTCCCTGAACAACACCACCATTCTGTTTATCTGTTTGCCACTGTAGTGCAGGCGATATCCATGGAGTTTTTTTTTCCACAGTTTGTAGTCTATAATACTTGTTCATCGCTTCAATTAGGAGCAAAAGAGAGAGGGCTTTGTAATCCCTTGCTAAGGAGAGCACTTTAGGTTGGGGGATTAGGTGAACTGGACCACTTGAAGGATATTCATAGAAATTTCTACATGTCCAAGCCTCTGCCTTATGGCTTGCAGTCAGATCAACAATACTGAAAAAGCTGTTTAAAAGTCTGTTGCCTGCGTCATCTTCTATTTCCCCCACTCAGATGCCCACTGGTGTTATTCAACCCAATTTGTTTTAAAAGTATTTCCTATCATTAATCCTGTACCAATTAAAAATATTGGTGATTTCCTGTGAGGAACAGTTCTTTTCTCGGTTGTTAGAAGCACAATTCACAGCCGACACCCCTTCCCAGCCCAGGTTATTGGACTCCGAACATCATTATATGAATAAACATGCTTTATTTGGTGAAGGACTCTCTAAATTCCTTGCCACTACTCCCCCTGTGTATTTAATTTCATTTAGACGGGACTCCTTACAGACAAAGCGGGATTTGAACCCCGGTCCCGATCGCTGGCGCTGCCCAACATCTTCTTGTAAATTTCACACTTTCAGTTATAATTTATTAGAACTCTCATTTTAAAATATTATCAATAGGATTAATCTTTTACTGATCCGCTGAAATACAGGCTAAGTCGGGATCAGCGACAGCGAGGTGATCGGGCTCAGGAGTTAGATGGGGGGCAGTGATGAACAGAGCTAGAAGCAAGGCTTTCGGGTTCAGGAGTTAGCTGGGGAGGGTGACAAATGGGGCTAGAGCGAACTTGGGAGTTAGATGCTGGGCACGTCAGGCTCGGGAGTTCAACATTGGGCGGGCGAGGTGAAGACAGTGGCACCCCACTTCAAGTGGTGCCCAGGGCAAGTGCCCTCTCTCAACCTATGGTTCAGAGAGCAATATTGGCCAGAACATGTTTTAAACACATTAACTGATGAGGATTTCACTGGTAAGACCAGTATTTATCCACCATTTCTAACTGTTATTAATAAGGGGGGGTAACTCTCCTGTTATCTATGAAAGAGAAATAACATCTATTTGAGAGAACAGTCGTGGACTAGTTTTAATTGAAAAATAATACCTCCAACTGCAACATTCCCTCAAAAGTGCATTAGGTAGTCAGCCAGGATATTTGGGATAATTTCTTTGGAGTTGGACCTGAACTCGCATTCTGCTACCACCTGAACCAGAACTGGATGTAACAAATTGCTCTTTGTTTAGTTCTGACAAGAGTGGTGATGTATAAAATAATGTTTTCCTGGGTTGCGATGATTGTATTGTTATGTTTATTCTGAGTTAATAGAGCTTTTTGAAGCCAATCAATGACCACATTCTCCTTCTGCAGAAAAGCAAAATCAATGCCTTAAAATAATGGAATTAAACTGGGAAAAAATGAACATTAACTCTCCATGCACCACTACCCTAAACACTGGTTCACAGAAATTAACAAAATTCTTCTTAAATCTTTATTAATGGTCCATCAGAAACAGCTTGTGTAGAATTACAATACCAAGGCAAACAATAGAACACTTAGCTTGGAACTCAATACAGAAAGGCACTGCCAGTTTAATGAATAGGAAGAATAGAAAATAAAGTGAACAATCTTACAGAATTTCTTCAAGCTATCAGCAGATTTTGCCCAGATAAACAAGATACTTCTTTTCCAACTTTGGAAATGTATATATGCACTAGCTGAGATGGGTCCTGGCAAACATTTTATAATTTTACAATTCTAGAAAATTAGAAGATAAAGAATGGTTCCAGATTATAGAGCCATTAGCTCATAGTACTTAATATAAACTGCATAGTTCAGACAATGGAAACATATAGGAAAGCAACATTTAAACTCTGACAACATACTGATTCTCAAGCCTCCATCCTTGGATATTTAGGGTTTTTTAAAAGTACATATAAGTTCTTCATACCAATTTACATTAAAAAATATATTTTGAAAATCAATTTCATACAAAATTTAATAAGTGTTAAAATTCCAATCTAATTTTAGCAGCATTTTCCTCTACAGTAGCAAAAAGCAGTTTAAAGAGCTTTGATAAATGCCAACAAAGCAACATACTGCATACAATAATCCTAAAATGCAATTCACAGCACATTGTGAAAGTTAAGTTTTAGAATAAACTAATTCATATTTGAGCTTCATAATATTTTGGGATTGTGAAATATTTTGAATATTCAAGTTAAGAACACAGTACAATCTGAAGTACCATAAGTGCATAACCGCAGACACTTGTTTTCAGTTTCCAAATTTTCACCTCAATTTCAACCTGATTTGGGATGCTATACCTCAAAATTCAAACACTTGTAACAAAGTTATTTTAAAACCTCAAAATCCAAAGTAAAAAAGGACTTTATATCCCTCACAATGCTAAGAGGACGACTCTAGTTCCATCTCTAAAAAATTAAACATTGGATGGATTTATCAGCGTCAATAACACAACCTTTTTATTTAGTGGCAAGGCAAATTGATTTAAGTCCGGTAATACACTTGTTGTTCTCCATTGTATTTTGCAGGACAGCCATTGTGGGAGGAACTCTTCCTTATTTTCTTTTGTTTCTTAGATAATTAATAGTTGGAGGGATAAAATTTCAGGATGCTGCTGCTCTCAGCTGATTTTCCATAGTTGCGGTTGTAAATATTCTTAAAATGCTGGCACATATGAGAAATCACATTCTGCTTCCAAAAACAAATGCATTCACCATTAATGAAGGTTTACAAATGCAGCTCATTTCAAGCTGGAATCTTCAGCTTCTTTCTGCAACAATATAGGCCATTAGAATGCAGGTGGGAGCATGCACAACAATCAAGAGTGCTGGTGTACTGAGTAGATTTTGCTCAATCTGTTTCATTTCAATTTAAAAAAACCATTTATACAATGATACTAACATCCATAATTTAATGAAGCATTTTTGAAGTGGATTCACATTAATCAAGGAAACGCAGCTGAATTTTGTTGTAGATTGCCGCAAGTTCCAAAAAACTGTAATATGATAATGTCCAGATAATCTGTTTTCAACATATTGATTTTTGGATAATATATTGGCCAAGTCACAGGGGATAATGTATCTGCTCTCTTTATGAACAGCGTTGTGGGATCTTTTGGATTTATTTTATATGGTGGAGTCTTTGCTTAACAACTCATCTGCAATGCATTTCCAATCCTCTCAGTACTGCAGGGTAGCGATCTTCCAGATTTTAATCTTGAATCCATAACCTTTGGGCTCAGAATTTAAAAAATCACCAACTGAGTCATGGCCTGACAGGTAGTTATAATTCAGGCCACCTTCTTCCTCCTGCTCATGTGCGTTTTGTTAAACAAGGAAGTAATTTGGAGTTTGCTTGATAAGTACTTTGAGTGACTTCAAGGGTAAGATGGGAAGAAGTGATATATTCACTTTTTCTGCATTCATTTCTCGGGATGACCCATTGACTGCCTATGTTTGGTTGCCTTTTAACTGAAAGACTTGTGTGTCCATTTGACAGATGACCATATTGTTGTCCACAGTCCAGGTACAGATGGCATATTTCACCCCTGAGGCAGATCAATTTACCAGATGAATTTGGTAGATTCATGGTCATTGTTGTTGATTTTTTTTAGAATTCTATGATTTTTAGTTAAATTTAATTCCCACAGCTCACATGATGCAATTTGGACTCAAATCTCCAGATGATTTGATGAGATTTTTGGATTGCTTCTTTGGTGGTTTAACTGTTGCTACACCACTGTATCCAATTATCCATCTGCACCTCATGACCAAGGAACTGGAAAAACAATGTTGATCTCTCTAAGCCAACAGAGCTTTAATAATAGCCAGAAAAGGGCTTTGAACCATGAAGATCCATCATGTCGATCTAAAAGTAATTGGGTAACCACTTTGTTCAGCATGTCATCTGAGTTCAGAGGGACTGGCTGGAAATTCTGGTAGTGAGCCATTTCATTTCCTTTAGCCATTCCTTCATTATAAGACAATCTATTCAGTCCATCAAGTCTGCACCACCATTTAATCATAAAGATGATTCATTTTCCCACTCAGCCCCACTTCTGGGCCTTCTCCCCATAACCAGTGATGGCTGGCTAATCAAGAAGCTGTCAATCTCTGCCTTTAATACACCCAATGACCTGGACTCCACAACTGCTTGTGACAAATTCCACACATTTACCACCCTCTGGCTGAAAATATTTCTTCCACATGTCCATTCTAAGTGGATGCTCTTCAATCCTGAATTTGTGCTCTCTTGTACTAGACCTTTGCACCATGGGAAACTTCGTACATATATCTGACAATGCCTTTCAACATTCAAAATAACCCAATGAGATCCCCCCTCATTCTCCTAAATTCCAACAAATATAGGTCAAACGCAGTCAGTCAAATACACTTCACATGATAACCCTTTCAGCTCCTCTGAACCCTCTTGAACTTCAACACATTCTTTCTTAAACGAGGAGCCCAAAACTGCTCACAATACTACAAGGGAGGTCTCACCAGTGCCTTATTAAGAATCAACATCACATCCCTGCTCCTATATTCTATTTCTCTTGAAATTAATGTTGGCATTGAATTTGCCTTCTTCACCCAGTCCCAACCTGGTTTTCCCCATGACTACCATAAGGCTCCTGTCTCTGCTCCATCCTCAACATTCATTGGAGAGACTTCATCTCCAACATCGAAGTACTCAAGATGGCAGAGGCCGACAGTATCGAATCCACGCTGCTGAAGATCCAACTGCGCTGGGTAGGTCACGTCTCAAGAATGGAGGACCATCACCTTCCCAAGATCGTGTTATATGGCGAGCTCTCCACTGGCCACCGAGACAGAGGTGCACCAAAGAAGAGGTACAAGGACTGCCTAAAGAAATTTCTTGGTGCCTGCCACATTGACCACCGCCAGTGGGCTGATATCGCCTCAAACCGTGCATCTTGGTGACTCAGAGTTCGGCGGGCAGCAACCTCCTTTGAAGAAGACTGCGGAGCCCACCTCACTGACTAAAGACAAAGGAGAAAAAACCCAACACCCAACCCCAACCAACCAATTTTCCCTTGCAACCGCTGCAACCGTGTCTGCCTGTCCCGCATCGGACTTGTCAGCCACAAACGAGCCTGCAGCTGACGTGGACATTACCCCTCTATAAATCTTCGTCTGCGTATTTGCTGTTGTAATTTGTTATCCATATCCAGGCTACTGTTTGGTAGTTTGTATATAATTTCCAACAGTGCCTTTTTACCCTTGCCATTTCTTAACTCAATCCACAATAATTCTATATCTTTTAATCCAATGTACTTATTTCTAATGATTTAATGTTGTTCCTTACCAACAGAGCTATGCCACCCCCTCTGAACCATAGAACAATTACAGCATAGAAACAGGCCACTTTGGCCCCTCTAGTCTGTGCCAGACCACTTTTGTTTGCCTAGTCCAACTGACCTGCACACAATCCATAGTCTATACCTCTCCCATTTTCCTGTCCAAATTTCCCTTAAATGTTAAAATCAAGCCCGCATCTATCATTTTCAGCTGGAAGCTCAATCTGTACTCCTATCACTCTCTGAGTGGAGCAGTTCCCCATGTGCTCCCCTTAAATTTTTCCCCTTTCACCCTTAATCCATGTCCTCTTGTTTGAATCTCACACACCCTCAATGGAAAAAGCCTATCTGCATTTACTCTGTCTATCCCCCACATAATTTTATATACTGTACCTCTATCAAATCACTCCTCATTCTTCTACACTCCAGGGAATAAAGTCCTAACCCGTTTAACCTTTCCTTGTAAATCAGTCCCTGAAGTCAGGGCAACACTCTAGTCTATCTTCTCTGCACATTAGGGTTAGGGTTAGGGTTATTGATATCCTTCCTGTAGTTAGGTGACTAAAACTGCAAACAATACTCCAAAATTGGCCTCACCAATGTCTGATGCAACTTTAACATATCATCCCAACTCCTATATTCAATATTTTGATTTATGAAGGCCAATATGCCAAAAGCTTTCTTTACAATCCTATCTACGTGTGATACCACTTTCAGGGAATTATATATTTGTATTCCCAGATCCCTCTTTTCTACTGCACTCCTCAGTTACCTACTATTTACTGTGTATGTCCTTTCTTAGTTTGCCCTTCCAAACACCTGTCTGCACTAAATTCCATCTGCCACTTTTCAGCCCACTTTACCAGCTGGTTCAGATTCTTCTGCAAGCTTTGAAAACCTTCTTCATTGTCCACAACACCTCCAATCTTAGTGTCATCTTCAAACTTACTAATTCAATTTAGCACATTATCATCCAGATCATTGATACAGACAACAAACAAGCTCCTAGGCCTGAGGGATACCACTAGTCACAGGCCTCCAGTCTGAAAAGCAATCATCCACCACTACTCTCTGGCTTCTCCCATTTGGCCATTATTGAATCTAGTTCACTACTTCACCATGAATACCTAGCATCTTTTAAAAAAACTTTGGTTATATGTTATAAAATACAAATATAAAAAACCCATCTTACATATATCATTATCAAAATACATAATACATAACAATATCCTACTACCCCTACCCCACTCCCCACTGCAAAAAAAAACCCACTACCCCTAAAGTACCCCTAAAATAGGAGCCTGATATCTAAATCAATTAATTATATGCCATGGAGTGTGCCATATCTAAACTATTTAAATTATATTTAAATTAATATTTTTAAAATGTGGAGTCCACATTTTAGTAAAAAAAGAATAATTATTGTGTAAATTATGTTATTTTTTTTCTAAATAAATACACAATTTCAACTCATTATGCCAATGTTGAATATATAACTCTACATGATTTTTCCAGGTAACCGCTATACATTTTCTAGCCACTGCCAGAGCCAGACGAATAAATGCTATTTGAAACTTATCCAATTTTAAACCAACTTTTAAATTCATCATATATCCCAATAAAAAAAGTAATGGATCAAATAATAATTCAATTTTAAATAAGTGCTCCAAAAACTCCATAATTTTCTTGCAAAAACTTTTCACCTTCTCACAAGTCCAAACTGAATGTATAAATGTACCCTTCTTTTCTCCACAATGAAAAAACTCATCCAATAAACTAAAACCATATCTTTTCAATTTCTCTGGAGTTAAATACAACTGATGTAAAAAAATTATAATTAACTAAACTATACCTTGCATTAATTAACGTAGTTGCACTATCTTCACACATCATCCACTCCTCTTGAAAAGTCGGAAAATTTAAATCCTTCTCCCATTTATTCTTTATTTTAAATATGCCATGTTTAGTCATCTTCTCTTGCAAAAATGCATACATTTCTGACATAAACCCTTTTTTTGAACCTTCTGTAATCAGCTTCTCAAATCTAGTCTGATGGGGCAATATTAACTCTTGTCCAAAATTATCCTTTAATAAAGCCTGCACTTGAAAATAATCAAATAAAGAATTTGCTGGTATTCCAAATTTCTCTTGAAATCTAATAAAAGAAATACTCCTCTCTCAAAACAGTCTTCCATTGCTCTAATACTTTTTAACCATATAATCATATAACCATTTGTAGGCCAACATTAGTCTGTTGGTTTGAGGAGGAGCTAGTGGAGTTGTTCAAGTGAACCGGTACAGACTTGAAGGGCCGACATGGCCTGTTTGAATCCCAAATTTTTAAATATTGATAATTCATAGAAAAAGGAATAATCCTACTCCGATACAATGGAGTTCGAGCAGTAATTTTACCTTTAGTACCAATAATTTGATTTCTATTATACTAAATTGCCAACAAATTTCTAATTATTGGTAACTTATAAGTTTTCAAAAGATAAGGATTCCATTTATAAATAAAATGACAAACTTTAGATTCTGAAATCTGTGTCATTTCAACTTTAGCCCACACTGGTGGTTGATCAAGATCAAACATTCGATTAATAAATTTAAATTGAGCTGGTTCATAATAATTCTGAAAATTTGGTAACTGAAGTCCTAATGCATATTTCCATATCAGTTTTTGTAAAGAAACCCTAAAATAACTTACCTTTCCATAAAAACAACCAAATTGAAGCATTTAACTCGTTTAAAAAAGCCTTTGGAACAGAACAAGGGATAGATTGAAAAAGATATTGAATATGAGGAAATATATTCATTTTAATACAATTCACTTGTCCCATTAAAGTTAAAGGTAAATCTTTCCATCTACTTAAATCACTTTTAATTTCTTTTAATAAAGGTGCATAATTTAATTGATACAGATGTTGGTAGTCCACATATACTACCACACCTAAATACTTTATTTTTTTCTGACCAACAAAATTGAGTAATTTGTTTTCAATCTGAATAGTCTTCACTTGATATTGGTAATAATTCACTTTTATCCCAGTTAACTTTATTACCTGATATTTTACGATATTTTTCCAAACATTTTTGAAGTTGTTTAAGACTCCTTAGAATATATTAAAACATCATCTGCAAATAAATTAATCTTATATTCCTCTTCTCCCACTCTTATCCCTTTAATATTTATATCCTGCCTAATAAGTTGAGCCAAAGGTTCAATAACTAATGTAAACAAAGCTGGTGATAACCTTGTCTGGTTGATCTAGACAAATCAAATGAAAATTAGATTTAACCATTTGTCACTACTCTTAACTGATGGATTTTTATATAGGGCCTTCACCCAACCAGTAAAAAATGGTCCAAAATTAAAATGTTCCAAAACTTTAAACAAAATGTAACACTCAACACAATCAAAAGCTTTTTCAGCATCTAAAGCTGCTATCAATGGTTGGTTAGGTAAGTTCCTCTGTGCATTAATCAATGTAATCAATTTAACAACATTATCAGCAGAATATCAATTTTTAATAAAAACCTGCTTGATCTACATGTATCATTTGTGGTAAGTATTTGATAAGTCTATGTTCAAGTACTTTAGCTACAATTTTATAATCCACATTTAACAAAGAAACCAGTCTATAAGAAGCCATTTTCAAAGGATCTCTATCTTTTTTTGGAATAACAGTAATCAAAGCTCTCGAGAAAGATTCTGGAAGAGCAACTGTTTCAGAAGCATGTTTCAAAACTTCCTTAAAAACCAGAAGAAGCAAATCATAAAATTCTTTATAAAACTCTAAAGTAAAAACATCTTCTCCAGGTGATGTTCCATTTGGCATAGTTTGCAACACTTCTTTAATTTCTAAATCAAATTCCTAAACATCTTTCTCATTCAATGATGGAAGATCTAAATCAGCTAAGAAAGATTCTCCTTGATTATCATCCTGATTAACCCTAGAAGTATATAAATCTTGATAAAAAGAACAAAATTCATTGATCCACTTTATTTCTGGTTGCTGCCTCACCCACTTAGGACATCCTCCTCAGCAGTATCCAAAGGGGTATACTTGTGGCTGAGGGGAAAGGCCACTGGAGTACCCTGCACTGCCTGCCTTTTCCCTTACCATCTCGTAACTGTCACCCAGCTACCTTCCTCCTGCCTCCTAGGTGTAATTCCATCCGGGCAGCTCCTGTCTATAACCTCCTCAGTGTTCTGAATGATGCAGAGTTCATTCAACTCCAGCTCCAATTCCCCAATTCAGTTTGTAAAGTTGGAAACACTTCTTGCCGATGAAGTCATCAGGAATACTTCTGGCACTCTGACTATCCTAATTCTGCAAGAGGAGCATGCCCCTATCCTGGCTGCCATTCCCACTGTCTATTAAAGAGGAAAGACTTAGCTTCCCTCAACTCCTATACCTCCACCTCAGCCTATACTTCCACCTCAGCCTATACCTCCACCTCAGCCTATACCTCCACCTCAGCCTATACCTCCACCTCAGCCTATACCTCCACCTCAACCTATGCTCAAGAAAGCCTCTCAAAATAAAGCCTCAAATTCCCACTTCTACACTGGGCTATTCCACAATGGCTGCTCCACTTGACCTTATCTTCTTTTGATTGGATATAGCTAATGAGCCAATGGAGTGATTTAAACAAGCACCCAACTCTCCTGCTGCTTTTTAAATGCTTCTCCTCTCATTAAATCCCACCATGTCCTCAACCTCATCTATTACCAGGAGGAGACTAAAGGTAAACTTGAGAAAGAACATATTATATTCCACTTGGGTAGCCTAAAACCGAATGGCATGTACACTAAATTTTCCAGTTTCAAGTACTCTCTTGTACTTTTTGGTATGTTGCTTTTTGTGATTTTATTTAATACCTGGTTTAGATCTTCCCAAAATTTTTCTACTTTCTCACATGCCCAAACTGCATGTACTGTTTGTTCCTGTTTCCTTCTTACAGCGAAAACATCTGTCTGATACTGTTGGGTCCCATTTATTTAACTTTTGGGGCATGATGTATAGCCTGTGTAACCAATTATATTGTATCATGCGTAACCTCGTGTTTATTGTATTTCTCATAGTTCCGGAGCATAGCTTTTCTCATGTTTCATTCTTTATCTTTATGTTTAGAGCTTGTTCCCATTTTTGTTTAGGTTTACAGCTTGTTTCCTTGTTCTCCTTTTCTTGCAGTTTGATGTACATGTTTGTTATAAATCTTTTAATTATCATTGTGTCTGTAATCACATATTCAAAACTGCTTCCTTCTGGTACCTCAGCCTGGTTCCCAATTTGTCCTTCAAGTAGGTTTTCAATTGGTGGTATGCAAACATTGTACCATGAGTTATAACATATTTGTCCTTCATTTGTTCAAAAGATAATAATTTATTTCCTGAAAAACAATTTTCTATTCTTTTGATCCCTTTTCTCTCCCATTCTTTAATGGAAAGGTTATCTATTGTGAAAGGGGTTAGTTGATTTTGCATCAATATTAATTTTGGTAGTTGATAATTTGTTTTATTCCTTTCTACTTGAATCTTCTTCCAAATGTTGAGCAGATGATGCAGTACTGGTGAATTCCTATGTTGCACCAGCTTTTCATCCCACTTATATAGTATATGTTCAGATACCTTCTCCCCTATTTTATCTAGCTCTAATCTGGTCCAATCTGGTTTTTCCCTTGTTTGATAAAAATCTGATAGCTATCTTAATTGTGCTGCTCTATAATAATTCTTAAGTTTGGTAGCTGTAAGCCCCCTTGTATGTACCATTCTGTTAATTTATCTAGCGCTATCCTCAGTTTTCCCCCTTTCCATAAGAAATTCCTTATTATTTTCTTTAGCTCCTTGAAGAATTTCTCTGTTAGGTAAATTGGTAATGATTGAAATAGGTATTGTATCCTTGGGAAGATATTCATTTTAATACAGTTTACCCTTCCTATCAGTGTTA
This sequence comes from Narcine bancroftii, assembly GCF_036971445.1. Lineage (NCBI taxonomy): Eukaryota > Metazoa > Chordata > Chondrichthyes > Torpediniformes > Narcinidae > Narcine > Narcine bancroftii. The sequence goes on from NC_091469.1 coordinate 412,353,247, forward strand.
GTGGTAAGTATTTCCAATGCTCTAAGTCGTCTTGTATTTTCTTCATTAATGGCTGATAATTTAGTTTGTATAGATAGCCTAGATTATTATCTAGTTGTATACCTAGGTATTGAATTGCTTGTCTTTGCCATCTAAATGGTGATTCTTTCTTAAACTTTGTGAAATCCGCATTATTCATTGGCATTGCTTCACTTTTATTTGCGTTGATCTTGTACCCCGATACTTCCCCATATTCCTTCGACTTCTTATTTAATTCTTTTATTAATATTTCTGGTTCTGTTAAGTATACTATGACATCATCTGCAAATAGACTGATTTTATATTCATTCTCTTTTATTTTTATCCCTCTTATTTTATTTTCTGTTCTTCTCAGTTCTGCCAGTGGTTCTATAGCTAACGCGAACAGTGAGGGAGATAGTGGACATTCCTACCTAATTGATCTGCTTAATTTAAATTGGTTTGATATATATCCATTTACTGTCACCTTCGCCAATGATCCCTTATATAATGCTTTAATCCAATTAATATATTTCTCTGGTAGGTTGAACCTCTGTAGTACTTTGAATAAATAATTCCATTCTACTCTGTCAAAGGCTTTCTCTGCGTCTAAAGCAAACGCCACTGTTGGTGTCTTGTTTCCTTGTACTGCATGGATTAAGTTAATGAACTTACAGATATTGCCCATTGTTCGTCTTAGAGCATTGGAAATACTTACCACTAACACTGATAGGAAGGGTAAACTGTATTAATAAATCCAGTTTGATCTAGTTTTACTATATTTGGTACACAGTTGGCCAATCTGTTTGCTAATAGTTTAGCTGCTATCTTATAATCTGTGTTATTGGTCTATACGATGCTGGTGTTAAAGGATCTTTCCCCGTCTTTGGTATTACTGTAATTATTGCTGTTTTGCATGAATCTGGCATGTTTTGTGTTTCATCAATCTGGTTCATTACTTCCAGGAGAGGAGGAATTAATAAGTCTTTAAATGTTTTATAGAATTCTATTGGGAGTCCATCCTCTCCTGGCGTTTTATTTTTTGGCAGTTTTTTTTAAATATATCCTGTATTTCCTCTATTTCAAGTGGTTTTATTAATTTATTTTACTCCTCTGCTTCAATTTTGGTGGTTCAATTTTAGCTAGAAATTCATCTATTTTGTCTTCTTTCCCTTCGTTCTCAGTTCGATATAGTTGCTCGTAGAATTCCTTGAAGTTTTCATTGATCTCCGTTGGGTTATATGTAATTTGTTTCTCCTTTTTCCTTGATGCCATCCAATACTGTTCTTTTAGTTTGTTCTGTCTTAAGCTGCCAAGCAAGTATTTTGTGCATTTTTATAAGAAGTAAAGAACTTGGAATCGATTTGGATGGAGCACAAATAAGATTTATTAAGATAGCCTTAGCTGTAGCAAAAATATGTATTATGTCAACCTGGAAATTAGAAGATAGCCTGAGAATACAGCAATGGTACATAGAAATCAATAAATGTATTCCATTGGAAAAAAATAACATATAATTTAAGAAATAACATCACAGTATTCGAACAAATTTGGGAACCGTACATGAAACACAATAGAGAAGTCCTACCACGGACCTCCACCGCCTAAAATGACAGAAGGAGAAGAAGACAAAATGAACTGACCCAGTATGTAAAAGTAGAAGACACAAATTTCTTGTTTATTTTCATTGTGTGACAACGTTGTTTAATGGGTTTAATGTATCATATAGGTTGAACGTTGAGTGAGTGGGGGTGAGGGAGGGAGGGAAGGGAGAGGGGAAAAGGGGAGAAAATGACTCTGTATATATTCAAGAGGGAAATGTCTGTGTGTATTTTGGTCAGTATGTCTCATAGTGCGAAAAATAAAAAAAAATTAAAAAAAGTAATCTCTTGTACATACTCATGTACTCACTTTTCTCTCTAATTCACCCTTCTTCTCTCACACTGATCTCTTTGTTTACCTATCCCTTCACTCCCCTACTTTACATTGTCTAGAATCCTATTAACATTTTACCCCACCACACCCCTTCCCTAAATCTGCCTTTTCATGCTTGATATCTCCCTTTCTAATCGTAGTCTCAAAAAGAGAATGTCCATTGGAAACATTGATTTCCCATCTCTCTCCCATAGATGTTGCCTGACTTGTTGAGTCCCTCCAGTTTCTCATGCTTGCTCAACATTGCATGGGTCAGAGGTATACTGGTTCTGAAAATTATTTAATTGTAAACTTTGTTCTCTCATGCAATTTTAACAAATTGCTGATACACAATGTAGACCCCATTCTCAGTTTAAAAATGCCTTGCTTTTCCAGCTCCAAGTTTCTAAGTTTACCAATGATCCACTTTGCCTCCTCACACTCTCTCTTACCCTCACATTCAGCCCCCATCAGCACTCTACAGAAGGCAAAGCAAATGGTCTCAGTTTAAGGATTGCACTATGGAAACTACTATTCCCCCTGACTCTTGTAACAGTGCAATAAATGCAATAGAGTCAAAATGAAGCAAATAAATTCAATTGATGGACAATCATGATATTAAATACAACAATCTTTTGGTTTCACTTTGCTGCTTTCGAATTCAAGTAAACATTAATAGGTCTCTGGGGCTCAGTGTGCATGGACACGTTTGTTCAGACTCTCACAGTTGTCCCCTGAAGCTACTTCAGAGTACAACAGCCAAAAGGACTGACAATATCATGTTGACTTTACAAGTTTTTGTTTCCTGGATTCCAGCTGAAACTGCAATGCTTTAGCAGAGATCAGATCCCCAACAAATATGCTGGAGCTGTCAGCTACTTTCTCAAGAGGGAAAAATAGAACAGTGCTATTAGGCATTTGAAATTTCTGGTCTCATATTCTTTTCAGTAAAATAACCATTCCAACTCCACTCTGAAAAACATTTGGGATTTTCCAGAAGTTGTCATTAATAGGATGCCTACTGTTATTTAATTGTAGCAAATTAATCTTTGAAATTATTTATTTAATTAGATAGTACTTTCCTTGAAATGTGATTTCCAAATTCCCTTTATCCATTTGGGATTCCTACAGAGAAGGATTTCTCTTTTTATTCATCTCGACATGATTCATTTTCTAGAATAGATTTTTTTTTAGTTATCGGCACATTTACAAGGAAGGATATTACAGGCAGAATATAAAAGTAGGGTTATATCAAATCATTCTTTATTATTTTTTTCTTGCTTAAGTTCAGAAGTGGTACGTTCATCTTATAGATGGAGAATTAACACAATGTTGTTGAAAAAAACAGAGTTTGTTACCTTTGTTAAAGAACAGATTGCTTTGTTTTTGACTGAGAATGTTAATTCAGTAGAAAGTCGTTTTGTGTTATGGGATGCATTAAAAACTTACTTAAGAGAACGGATTATTAGTTATACTACTAAAGTTAAGAAGCAGTATATGGCAGAAAGTTTAGAATTAGAAAAGCAAATTGATTAATTGGAGAAGAAATTTCAGAAGGAAGTGACAGAAGATTTAAAAAAAAGTGGCTTTGGCTAAATTGAAATTGCGTTATAATACGTTGCATACTTTTCAATTTTAATTAATCGATCAAAGCAGCGTTATTATGAGTTGGGTGAGAGGACACACAAGGTACTTGCATAGCAGTTAAAGATGGAACAGTTTTCATGGACTATTAATGTTCAACAGTTACCTATAAACCTCAGGAAATTAATGATCAGTTTTATTCATTTTATAAAAAAATATATACTTCTGATGGGAAACAGGATAGTGGTTCTATTGATTCATATTTGTCTAAGTTAACGTTATCAGCATTAGAAGAGGAGGATGTTATGGATCTGGAAGCTCTGTTTAATTTGAGATTAAGGCGGCTATGTTATAGATGCCCAATGGGAAGTCATCAGGCGACGATGGATATTCGGTGGAATTTTATAAAACCTTTTATGAAGATTTATCTTCTATGTTTGAGGAGATATTACAGCAAGTGACTGAATAGCATGAGTTACTTAATCTTGCTCTACTACTTTAATTACTATAATCCAGAAAAAAGATAGAGTCCCATTGAAAGTGTCTTCGTACAGACCTATTTCTTTATTGAATGTAGATTATAAAATTATACCAAAAGTGTTAGCAAATAGACTTTCCAAGTATTTACCTAAATTGACATGTTTTATTAAAAATGGAAATGCATCAGATAATATTGTTCGGTTGATTAGTTGGCCAATGCATATTGATAGCAGCCCAACCATGGTTGCGCTTGACGCAGAAAAAGCCTTTGAAAGAATTGAATGGGATTTTTTATTTAAGGTATTGGAGAAGTTTAAATTTGGCCCTTTTTTATTGGTTGGGTTAAAGCTTTCTATACAAACCAGACTGCTAGGGTGGTGACAAATGGTCAAGTCTCATCATCGTTTAAATTGACACGTTCAACTCGACAAGCTTGTCCATTGTCACCAGCCCTGTTTGTATTGGCTATTGAACTGTTAGCTCAAACAATAAGACAGAATGAACAGGTAAGAGGGATGAGAGTTATGGATAAAGAGTACAAGATTCATTTATTTACAGATGATGTTTTGTTATATTTAACATACCCAGAACAATCATTGCCACACTTGCAGGAATGTTTATTACAATATGGAACATTATCTGGATATAAAGATAATTGGCACAAGAGTGAAATTTTGCCAGTCAGAGAAGGAAACTATTCAGAGTATAAAAACATTATAAAATTGAAATGGTCTGATAAAATTAAATATTTAGGAATAATTGTAAATACCGAGTATCAATCTTTATATTAGTTAAATTATGTTCCTTTATTTAAAAAAATTAAAGCAGATTTAATTAAGTGGAAAGATCTTCTGTTAACTTTAATTGGTCAAGTTAATTGTATTAATATGAATATTTTTCCCTGTATTCAATATTTATTTCAATCAATACCATGTTCTCTCTCAAAGAGATTTTTTCAGGATTTAAATAAAGCCATGAGAGAATTTTTATGGAAAGGTAAATTACTGCGGGTAGCACTATATAAACATACTTGGACTAGGTGGACTTCAATTACTGCGGGTAGCACTATATAAACATACTTGGACTAGATGGACTTCAATTACCCCATTTTCAAAATTATTATGAAGTAGCCCAGTTGAAATTTATTAGTAGACTAATAGATTTGGACCAGCCGCCAAATTGGGCTAAAGTTGAGATGGCTTGTATTTCTGAAGTTGAGGTGTATCAATTTATATTTTGATGAAATGTAAATTTGTTGAGGGAATATAATATGCCAATATTAAAACATCTATTAAAGGTATGGACTAAAAAAAAATAAGATTTTAGGATCAAAAGGTAAATTGTCAATTTTAACTCCACTATATAACAATCAGCTTATTTCTTTTTCAATGTTTCATAGTCATTTAAAAAGTTGGAATTATAAGGGAATAAAGACGTTACAGGATTGTTTTGTAGAAGGACAGTTTCTTTCTTTTAATCAATTGAAACAGCACTTTGATATTGCTGAAAATTCTTTGTTTGTTTATTATCAACTTCGAGCTTTGGTGAAAAATATATATGGTAGAGAGATGATTTTACCTGTATTGACAGAATTTGAGTCTTTGATTTCTTTTATACCAAAAAAGGGTTATATTTCTGTTATGTACCAAGTATTACAAGACAATATGGATAAGCCGGAATGGGAGAAGTCTAAGCTTAAATGGGAAAATGATTTAGATTTTGTTTTTTCTGAAGAATATTGGGCAGATATGTGTCATGATAATGTCAATAAATTGATGAATGTTTGGTATGGAATGGTTCATTATAATTTTCTACATCAGTTGTATTTAACCCTAGAAAAATTGAAAAAATATGGTTTTAGTAATTCAGACTCTTGTTTTAGATGTGGTGTATGTATTGGTACTTTTTTTACATGCTGTTTGGTCTTGTGTGCATGTACAACCATTCTGGGAAGAAATTAGGTTAATTTTGGAAAAATTATATACCATTAAGTTACCATTAGATCCATCTATTTTTTTTAAAATGGGTTATATGATTCCTTTAAAGGGATTAGGGTTGGATAAATTTCAAATTGCATTTGTATATTTAGCATTGTCTGTAGCTCGAAAATGTGTAGCAAGTAATGGAAAGATAACATAGTAATTAATATAATGCGATGGTATAATGAATTGAAAGCTTGTATTGTTATGGAAAAAATTACATATAATCTGCATGATAATTATTCTTTTTTTGTTAACAAGTGGTTACCATATTTGGAATATATGCATTTAGATGTATTTTGATTTATTATATATTCTTAGTTTCTATTTATATATTTTTGGCTCTTCTTAAGAGACTGGCTTATGGGATTGGAGGGTGGGTGGGGATTTAATTTAATTTTTTTTTTCTTTTTTCATTGTTTTTTATATATATACTCATATAAAATTGTCTTTATGGAATGGATTCTGTATTAATGCTAATGATCTTTCAAATAAATAAAGTTTAAAAAAAAGCATTTGGGATGAGTTTTAGGAGAAACAGGGTCCTTGAGCTATTAAAATAATCAAATCACTACCCTGGAATTCCTAAACCATTTTTCTTTCTCACTAAACAAGAAGGCCTTTCATAACTTTATGTTGGTTTATTCAAAATCAACATACAGTACTTTGAGGGTTGTGTCATCTTGCTACAAACCAGAAATATTCTTTACGTGTGGAGCAGGTCTGGGTTAGCATATCAAGTTCTCAACTCTAAGTACAATGAAATTTGCAGGAGTCGGGAGTTATAGTAAGAAACTATTCCAAGATGGAACATTTCAGATTTAAATACAAAATTTGTTTCAATTTTTAAAGATGTCTATACTTATTCTTTGTGTATACCATTAATCATTAACATCAACATTTTACCCAGAGTTTAATCTGATATTTAATCTAACTTCAATTACTTCCATACGTAAAGATTATTCAATTTACAATGCCTACGTAAATATCATCTGACAATATGAAAGAATACTTTGAACCAAGCAATACACCAACAATAATTTTCCTTTAATAAGGCATTCAGAAAGTCTTTCAACATATTTTTAGGTTAATTCGTGCTGAAAGAAGATGTGTGTGAAATTGATGTCCATGGGCAGATATCCTGTTTCTAAACAGTGTGACGCACTGAAATCATTGTGCGAAACACAACATCTGCACAGATTTTGACCTCGAATTGTACCAAGTGTGCTTGCGTCCTACACAACCTGGAAAATGGGGTCAAAGTCAAAAGCTCAGCACTTTAGCAAAATTAGGTCCATGGATATCAGCTGTGGTAAAGGACTGCTGAGTCATGCTCCTAACCTGAAGTAGGCATTTGCCTATTTGCTTATTCAAATAAGGGCCATAGGAACATTATTGTCAGTAAACAACTGGTGAGAGTTGTCAATGGAGAAACTAGCAGAAAACACTCAGTAATTAAAAACAGAAGAGAACTTGCCAGAATTGCTGCTGCTCCCAATCCCAGAATCACTATGTCCTGGTACTTAGAACATAGAACATAACAGCACAGTACATGCTGACCGATACATACCAAAAAAAACTAAACCCTCCCCACCTCATAACCTTCTATTTTTCTTTCATCCATGTGCCTATCTAAGAGTCTCTTAAATCCTTGTATTGTTGTAGCCTCCATCAATATGCTGACAATATATTCTAGGCGCCCAAAAATCTGTATAAAAAAACCTATCTCAGATGTCTCCCTGACAGAAAGTTTATAATTCAAAAGGCTGAAACTGAATCATTGATCTACAGGCTTTTATTCACAGTGGATGGGGAGTTGGTGGTAGGCAGATTTCAGGACTAACGTGGAGAACACAAGATATTGGGCGATCTGGTTAATCATATCCGCGATGCGAGGGAGGGGGTACACACCAGCTAAATGTAGCAATTAATGGTTTGACTATAGTCAATAACCATTCTGTGTTTACCCCTACCCTTGACCACACTATCCGAGCTCTCCAGGGTCTAGAGTTGGCCTCGATAATTCCCTCGTCCAGGAGTCGTTGTACTTTATAAACACCCTGTCCTCCTCACTGTATCGTCTGGGTTTTGTAGCAACTGGCTTACAGTTGGGGGTGAGGTTGGCAAAAAATGACGGGGGGGTCGATGCAGAGGGTAGAGAGAATGTGCGTTGGTTGGGCCAGTGGGGGAGGGGGAAAGAGCGGCTGGTTAAGGAACTGAGGTTGCCGACCATGAGGGGTGGGAGAGGGCTATCATATTGCATAGTGACACTCTTTAAGTGGCACTGGAAATCTAGCCTCAACAGTACCGTCACACAGAGCTGCGGCATAATGAGGAGCTTAAAGTCTTTTATATGTCGTTTCCCATATGGTCAGTGTCATTGTCATGTAGCTGTGGATTTCTACAGAATGAGACTTTGAGGCTAGGGGACCTTGTAGGTGACTGGTTTAGCCTCAAGGGAGTAATGTTGGACAGTGTCAGAATGAATAAAGCTCTCAGTGCTCCTGCTATCGAAAAGGCATTTAGTCAGCTGGTCATTGTTGGAGATGTTCATCATGGAGTGGGCGAGATGGAGAGGGCTGCTCTGGTCCAGCACCACTGAGGCCAGGATTGGTCTGTGGTCTGACCCGCGCTAAATCTCCGTCTGGGAGCATGACGGCGGTGCTCACACTGCAGCATGGGCCTCCCTGGAAGTCAATGGTGTCCAAGATGACAGCCCCCATTTTGCGGAGATACCGGCATCCAAGATGGCAGTTGCCATGCTACACAAGTGACAGATTTGGGGCTGAAGGACTGTGATCATCATACTCTTGCGTAGTCGTCCTTCTTCCTGCATTTGGAGCATGTTGCGTCTCTCGCTGGGTAGTGTTTTGGGGGGTGTTTTTCCTGGCCTCAGAAGAAGCACTTTAGGTGCTCCTGGGAGACAGCAGCTGTGGTGGGCTCATTAAGCGGGCACGGTAGCGGACCGGTGGCCTGTAGACCCGTGTACCGGTTGGGCCCATTCGTAGAATACACTTCCGGGCTGTGGAGGGCGATCTCTAGTGACTTTGCAAGATCAATCGCCCCTTTTAAGTCTAACTAACTCTGCTCAAGTAACCTCTGGTGGATGTAGTTGGATGTAGTTGCAACATAGGCATCCAGATCATGTCCTCTGCATTTTAGGCAGCCAATACTGCTTGGAAGTTGCATGCTCATGCGAGTCCCTCCAGGGCCTAGGGGATCTCATCACCCGATTCACCCGGGTTGGTCAGCTTATGTCTGGCGTATACTTCATAAGCTTTCTCCCTGAATTGTCACTTGAGTATATACATTGCTTCCACAAAGAAGGTGGCATCCCTGATCATTGGGAATACTCGGGGTCTGACCTGAGACAAGAAAAAATGTAGATTGTTTGCTTCGGTGACCACAATGCTAGCTGAGTTTTGAAGGGACCTCAAAACAAGCATAGCCAGAGTTTGAAGCTGTCTGAGGCATCAGGCGACTGTGGATCGATCTCCAGCTTGTCTCGCTTCAGGACTTGGTCCATTATTAGTGATGAAAACCAAAAAATTGTGAATAAAATTGATCCACAGTAAGCACCTCAAGAAGCTGAGACTAAGTCACTGATCTACAGGCTTTTATTCACAATGGACAGGGACCTCGACCTGTGTCGTGACCCGGACTTTCTGGGTGTTAGAAGGTTTATACAAGGTCAAAAGAGGTACAGTCGCAGGAAGGGGCAGAACCAGGTACTCAGGAATACAGCAGTCCACCACTCTCCCCTAAAACTTCTTCCTTTCACTTTGTATGATTGTCCTCTAGTGTTTGCTAATCCTGCACTGAGAAAAAGATATTGGCTGTCTCCCTTATACTTTTTAAAATTTAGACATTCAGCATGGTAACAGGCCATTTCGGCCCATGAGTCTGTGCTGCCCAATTTACACCCAATTAACCTACATTTTGAACAGTGGGAGGAAACTGGAGCCCCCAGAGAAAACTCATGCAGACATGGGGAGAACGTACAAACACCTTACAGACAGCGCAGGATTCGAACCTTGGTCCCGATAGCTGGCGCTGTAAAGGAGTGGTACTAGCTGCTACGACAACTGGGCCGTCCTATCTATGCCTCTCAGAATCTTGTAGACCTCTATTAAGACAACTCTCATCTCTCTTTGCTCCAAAATGGAAAGCCCCAGCTCTGCTAACCTTGTCCATCCAGGTAACATCCAGGTAAATGTCCTCTGCACCCTCTCTATATCTTCGACATTCTTCCTGTATCAAGGTGACCAGACCTGAATACAATAGTTTTGGTTTCTTCTGTAGTTCGCTCCTACCGACAACATTTAAAAAAAATTTATGTTAAGTGAGGTGAAAAGTATGGTTTTCACTTAAATGTACTGTAGCCCCAAGAGGAGGGCATGAGGCCCCCATTGAGAATAGCTGGTTCCATCCACTATCAAGTGGGGTTCCTGGCATGACATCACCTTCATTAAGATTCAGTACATGATTAAGATGGACTATAGTATCTGAAAAGAATGCTCTAGAACTTATTCCTTGTGATTACTTAAGAATTGATTTGACCTGTTATTTGCACTTTTATAAGTTGAATGAGAGAAACTAATCTTATCTTTAACTTCATGGAAATTTTTCAACATATAGGAGATATTACTTTTGGCTTAGCTTTAATCAACATTGAGCATTCAAACCTAGGACAGATATTCCACTCAAAGGAGACAGTTGCATATGTAATTATCGGTATCCATTCAATTATAGAGAATAATGAAGGTTTTCAGCTCAAAGTTAACGTTGTCCTACAAGAACAGGAAAAATCTTGTAATTACCTTCACTGTATGTCCCCAGATCTGCAGCAGGTGTGAGGGCAGCTAGTCTACATGCCATCCACAGAGCAGGTCTTGGATTCTTCAAATCGTCACCACCAACTAAAGAGGATTTTCAGGGATCACATACAAAAAAACTCAGCATTAAAACTTCCCACTTCAGCAATAGTTGACAGAAAGTGATCAGAATGATATATCAGCATATTTTTAAGTGTGTAGTCCATGTTCTGTGAAACATGGAACCCAATCAACAAACCAGACTGTTACTGCTGCAGGTTCACTGAAAGAAAATAAAAGTGGCATTTGAAGCCGCATACTTAGTTGTTGTAACCTAACACAGCTAACCTTGTGATTTAGCAGATTATGATAAATGCTTGAAAAAAGCTTTTCTACCTCAATTTTCTGATTGACTTAAAATGTAATTGCATAATGCTGCTTATTTCAATGCTAGTCAGTGTAAATGAACACATCATGGATGGAAATATGATAATGACCATTTCCTGAGGAACAAGAATTCCCAAGGTAAAAATATCACACGCTAGAGGAAATGCATTTAAAGCAAGGGTGTAGAGTTTAAAGAGATGTGTGAGGTAATTTTTTTTTACACACTTTGAGTGGTGGGTGTTTGGAACGGGCTGCCAGGGGAAGTGGTGGAAGTAGGGAATAGAGAGAGATGGATCACATGCATGCAGCAGAGTCTTAGAGTAATTGGGCAATGGATCCGGCGAAGACTGTTGGGCTAAAGGGCAATTCTATGCTCAATGTGATTCCTGGGAATAATAAACACTGATGTTCACAGTGGTGCACTGCACTGGGACCCCACTTGGACATTCCCATCATCTTTCATTCATCTCCCTATGGCATCAGTCTCTTCCATTTCTTGCTGCATGAAATGGCAAATACCTCAGAGTAGGGTGAGGCCAAACACAAACCTGAAGAACAACATCTCAAATTTTGCTTGGCTACATGTCATGAACATTGAGTTTTCTGAATTTAGGTAACCCTTACCCTTTGTGTTGCTCCGCTCTCACTCATTCTCTCTCCCTCTCCAATCCATTTACGTCTTCCCACTCTCTTTTCCCAACCCCCTTTCATCCCTCCCCACCATCCACCTTTGTCCACACCCCCCCATCTGGTTCTATTCAAATGCTTTTCCACAGAGTCCTCTAATTCCACCCCCCACCCCATCTTGTTCCAGCTTCCTATCAACCCTCTCTTATTTGTCTCCACTCATCACCTTCATACTTACCAGTGTGTCTCTGATACCTTCATTTATCAAACTCTAGGGTCTGGCTCGACCTTAACCCTATCCCTCTCCCTAACTGGCTCCTTTTACTTCTTCCCTTTTTCTCTCAATTTTCCTTCCCTGTCTGTTTCCACCTATCACCTCAGATTCTTCTCCCCTTGATAAAGTTGGTCCATCCTCCATGTTCTCAGGCCTGATGCAGTGTCTCAATCAATCCTTTCCCTCTACAAATACTGCCTGACTTGTTCATTCCCACCAGCAGCTTGTTTTAGTTTTGCCCTAAATTCCAACATCTGGATTCCATGTATTCTCCAATCGGCGAACAGGATTCTGAATGAAAATGTTCAGGTGGTTTTGAAGGTAATAAGGAAGTTCCAGTAATCATTCCTCAAGCAAGTTACAGGGATTGTTAAGGCACTACACAGTTAGCGATTCACCAAGCCACAACTTTGCTGTCCTTGCTCAGGATAACGGATCCTACCACTGCTTCCCTGCTGACAAGCTACACTGCTGCAGCACGTGATCATACATTCCAAAGCAGCATCATCCAGGGCCAGAGTTGATTGAAGTCATCAGTCCTTCAACCTCCTCTACAGAAAATCAGTAGCTTGCCAAGAGCTTGGCTAGACCCTTTGGGGGGATGGGGAGAGCATTGTGCTAACATAGAAAGACATATAAAGGCACATGGATTGTGGTCAATGACTGGTACACACCACAATTCTGCTCTTGATTATTTGCAACCATGATTTGTGGTCACATAGCAACAGAGAGAAGGGAGAGTGGAAACTAAGAAGGGCATAACGGAACAATACGAATTTGTGGCTTTTTTAATATCTGTTCTCATATGTGAGCGAGGTATGGTTGGTACGAGGGTCAGCATTTAATGGTCTTCCACAATTGTTATTGAAAGGGTCATGTGGAGCTGTCTTCTCAATCTCAAACAGTGTTCATAATAAAGGAGGCAGGGGAGTTTCAAGGGCACAGACATTTCTACGTCAGGATGGTATCCAGTTTGAAGGTGAACTTGTAAAAGGTAGGTTCCCCACACGAGCATTCTTGCATTTGTTGCTAAGGTCGACATGGTGAGTAGAGGCATTATGTAAATAGTACACACTGCAGACATAAATTGAAGTGCTGGATCCCACGACTGTCAGGCTGTTTGATGGGATTGTCAATCACTGGATTATTTTGCACAAGTGGGTCTAATTTCTTGTTGCCATTTTTTTGCAATGACTCAAGTGTGTTGATCTATTTGCACAGACAATCTGGCAGGGTAATCGTCAAAATAAAATTACATGAGCAATGATTTCACTAACCACCTTGCTTCATACTTGCAATTCAATTGGACATTACACAATGTTTGGAACCATGCTAATAATAATGATTTACAGTCAAAATTCCAACCCAAGGAGCATCCTTAAGACTGAGAAAAGTTATCACTATTCCATTTTCAATGTCACAAAATTTAATTAACTGAAAAAAAAACACTCCCTCACCATCTAACACCTAAAAATATATTAAAACCAAATAAGTTACTATTTTTTTGGAACTGTGATAAGTCCCAACCCACTCCAAACAAGTTTACTTTAAATATAGCAAGCAACCTGTTTGTACACTATTGACCTGAATTTGTTTTATTCACATAATCCTTAACATTGTACACAGGTAAATTTATTAAACATTTTTGTCATCCTTCAGATCGTTGGATAATGGTTCTCTCTTCTATCAAAGCTTAATTTACTTACCTTCACAAGAAACACTGAAAATAATTTTTCGGACCACCACAACTGACGTAATGATTCATCTCTGCTTTGGAAAGTGGGTGTAATTTTTCTGCCTTGAGTGATGAAGCAAGTTAAACTGCTGCTTCACAGCTCCAGGAAACTGGGTTCAACCCTGACCTCTGGCCTAGTCTGTGTGGAGATGGCATATTCCATCTGCGACCATGTGGGTTTCCTTTAGGTACTCCAATTTCCACCTATAACTGAGAGACATGCAAGCTTGGTAGTAGACTAATTGGCCACTGTAAAGTGCTGCTATTCTGCAGGAGAGTGGTAAAATCCAGAACTAGTTGACGGGAGTGTGAGTAGAACGGAATGGATTGGTTACAAAAAACACAAAATGCTGGAGAAGCTCAGCAGGTCAGAGTACTTTTTAGAGCAAAGATAAAGAACCAAAGTTTCGGGCTTGAGCCCTTCATAAAGGTATGAGCAAAATGTATGTCGGAGTCCAAACAAGATGGTGGGGAGGGCCAGGGGGAGGAGCACCATCCTAAAGACAGGATAAGGAAGGCAGGCCACACAGGCATACAGGGGGAGGGCCAATGGCTCTGTGAATGGAAAGGGAAGGGTGTGGAGAGCTGGAGGAAAGAAGACAGAGGGATGGGGAAGAGAGGGAGAATGGGGAGTGGGCTAGCAGAAACCAGAGAAGTTGATGTTATTGCCATCCAGTTGGAGAGTGCACCCAGTGCTCCCAGTGTGGCTTTCTCTACATCAGAGAAACTGAATGCAGACTGGGTGATTGTTTCACTGAGAGCCTTCACTATGACCACATCAGTGACAGGGAACTCCCAGTGGTCAACCATTTCAATTCTGCACCCCACAACATGCTCATATGCCTGTCCAAGGCCTTATGTATTGTCAAATCAAGACCATCTGTAAATTAGAGGAGTAACATCGAATTTTTCTTCTGGGCACTCTCCAACTGAGTGGCACCATGTTGACTTCTCAGGTTTCTGTTAGCCCACTCCCTGTTCTCCCCCATCCCTGTCTTCTTTCCTCCAGCTCTCAATCTCCCTTCCCTCTCCATTCACAGAGCCATCCTCCCTCCCTTATCCACCTATTACCTCTTGCCTGTCGGCCTGTGCTTTTCCCCTGCCCTCCTCACCCCCACCATCTTATACAGGCACCTGCCTACATTTTGCTAATATCTTGAAGGACTGATGCCAGAAATATTGGGGTTATGTATCTTTATCTTTGTTCTATGAAGTAGACCCACTGAGTTTCTCTAGCATTGCATTTTTACTTCAATAACAAAACATAGACTTTTGTGTTTTACTCCAGTATAGGTTGGTGTTCTTTCTTCTTTCCTTTCTTTGGCTTGGCTTCGCGGACGAAGATTTATGGAGGGGTAACGTCCACGTCAGCTGCAGGCTCGTTTGTGGCTGACAAGTCCGATGCGGGACAGACAGACATGGTTGCAGCGGTTGCAAGGGAAAATTGGTTGGTTGGGGTTGGGTGTTGGGTTTTTCCTCCTTTGTCTTTTGTCAGTGAGGTGGGCTCTGCAGTCTTCTTCAAAGGAGGTTGCTGCCTGCCGAACTGTGAGACGCCAAGATGCACGGTTTGAGGCGATATCAGCCCACTGGCGGCGGTCAGTGTGGCAGGCACCAAGAGATTTCTTTAGGCAGTCCTTGGTGTAATATTAGTGCAAATGGGTACTTCTTGGTCAACGTGGTTTTAGTGCCCTATTCCAAGCTATTGATTGGACTGCATGACAACAAATATAGAAATGTTTCCAGTACTTTTAGAATACATTTACAAAAGGTCTAAATAAGTACAATTCAGCATCTTGTAAATGTTTGCTTGCAGGTTGTAACTGTACTGATTTACCAAGGCTTACAAGCAAATAAATAATACACTCTCTCATTTCTTTCAGAACCATGTCGACTTCTTTTATTATTTTCTAGAAACAACATTGCATTCTTCAACTCCCCAAACACTACCCAAATAAACTTCTCTGACTTTCTCATTGACTCACTGCCACATGGATGATCCTGACACTCTCTCTCTCCTCCTCTCGATGAAGGTAATAACACAATTGTGACAGCCCTTCACTCCCACCCCCCCACGCAGACCTCAGCCTCTGAGCCATGCAAGCAGGTGACTACATAACGGTCTGGAGGGCTGACAGTTCAGCCCAACCTCGTACGACAGTACAAGGTAGGTGATGGATATTCGCCGGCTAGTACATGGTCCAAAACACCTAGAATGTCTGAGGTGTATTCCCTAGACAAAGTGGCATTTGCAGAATCTCAAACGTGCCGAAATGGGTAATTACTGCTGTCCTTGCGACGTCAGAAGTTTCAACTGGAATCTGATAGTAACCATATACTAAATCTATTTTTGCAAATCCATGTTGTAACACGACTAATTTCACTCAGAGACAAGCGAAGAGTACAAACACGCTTTTACTAGCTTACAATAAATGGCCGGTAGACACAGTAGCCCTCAGAACAGTGAATTCCATTTCACTGCACATGTTTACTGCGGAGGTTTGCTGAAAAGTTGTGTAAATTGGGAATATTATATAGGTCAGGCAAAGTAGAATTGTTCAGGGCATCATGATCACCACAAGGTTGCAAATTGGCAAGAGATTCTTTTGGAACCATATACAACAGTGAAGCCCAGCAGCTGTCAGATCTGTGGACTATGACTAACTTTTGCATGTGGTCAAATTCTAATTTCACAATTTTAAGATGGTTCGGGGTAATCTACGAGCTCACGCTACCACTGGAGGACCCAAGTCTCTATACGGTAGGTTACTGCATGTTTAACACCTGTGTGACAAAACAATGGGATGTTTAGGTGAGGGAAAGACTTGAGCAAGGCTTGGAAAGGCCAGGAACCAGGATGAAGGCTCGTCAGGCACCTAACAACATTGGAGGGATGACAAATTCAGCTCACTTGCAGACAAAAGCTGTGGTCCACAGCACAGCAATTTTTAAAATCCACCAACAAAGAAAAATATGACAAAAAATTCTTCCCAAATTTGCCACACTTGCAACCATTAAAACCTACCGAAAACATTACTTCAGACCGAAATTCAATGTGAGTGACCTCTGGCCATATGTTTAAATATAAGAATCAACCACAGCTGAAAGAACACATGACACATTGGGGTGTCTGCCTTCCTCCATGGTTGGAGGGACCACTGAAATCTCTGCACTGGAATCAACAAGAAATTGAACACCCAAGAGATGGTCTTTAAGGAAATGACAGTGGCCGACGTGCCCATGGGCAGCAGTTGTCCCTCCTGCCAGGCTTGATCATTTCCTGACTGCCATTTGGAGAAGTCGCAAGGTGGCTGAAAGGACCAGGTGGTAGCACCAAATCTTCGATGCTTCCAACAAATGCACCGTTCCTCACCTCTACCACATCCTCAAACACCATGTTTCCAATCAGGTTGACGAAAGGAATTCCACTGGGTGCCCAAAGCCTGGACCTGTGCCAACTCAGTTATCTTATATTGATAAGGTGCTGTTACTATCTTCGATTGATAAGGTGCCAGTGCTACCCTCGATTGATAAGATGCTGTTGCTTCACAAGGTGCAATAAGCAGTTGTTTCAGTTACTTTTTCTCCTGTTGACTGGGAGAAGAAGCCAATCCTTCTATCTTCAATGCAGAGGTCATGGACATAACAATATTGGCATGGTCTGCCAATTGATCGAGGATGGACATTTGAAAGACACTCACCAAATGCTCTTCAACATGATGAGGTAAATATCGAAGGAAACCTTTTCCAAAAATCGCCTTCGACAGGGTTTATTCCAGCCAACCTGCACCACCTCCTCAACATCTGTGACAGTTGCCTATCACCTAGCCTGTCATCAGCTAGTAATTGGGCAACACGAGTCTCCCTAGATGGCTGAGAATGCTGCAGAATAGATACCTTAAGCATGTCATATGGGAGATTACTATACTAAGGTATCCTCCACTTCACAGACAATTTGCTCTGGAAGACACTCCACAGGTAAACCATATTTCGTCTTCTGACTCGTCACACTAAGGGCAGAGAAGCATTCTTCGAGGAACATAAACCACGCTGGTGCATTATTAATGAAAAGGGGGGAATCTTTCGTTTGACCTCCCCAACTGCTCCTGGTTTATCCTAATCGCTATCCATTTTAAATTAAAAGGTACTGTGAACTCACAGGGTCACCGCTTGCAATGCCACTGATTTATCACAGCTTACAAACAAAGAATACACTCACTCGTTTCTTTCAGTGCACCATGATGTCGACCTTCTTTTATTGCTCACTAGACACAACATTGCATTCTCAAGTCCCCAAACACCACCCAGCTAAACTCTCAGTGGCTCACTGCCACACGGGTGATCCAGAGACTCTCACTCTCCTCCTCCCAACAAAGACAAGTGTACAACCGTGACAAGGTGATGAACTCCTCTGCTTTGTGCCTACTAATCCTCCATCTGCTGGATTTGGCAGATGAAGCGCTGTGAGCAAACCTTTTGGTCTTCTGCCCTACCTTACTTCCAAATGCCAAACCAAATCTCAAGAAACAGAACATTCCCAATTGGACCTATGACATTTGAGACTTACTTAGTATTCAAAGTAGCAATTTCAGAGATCCACCAATCAAATCCAAACATTTTTTTCTCTCTTATATGCGGTTTCAAATTATTTCTGTATCAATTTGTTCCAAATACCATTTTTAAGGAATTGCTCCCTTGACAATTTCACTCTGCACCCGAACACAGAGATTTCCTGTTCTCTCTGCCCTCCCCTCTATGCAATGTTAAACACAATCACCTTCTCACTTTCCCACTTCTGAAGCAGGGCCTTTGCCACTGTTTCTCTTCCATGCTCAGCACTTATGGCAACATGAATTTTTGTTTTGAATATCCAACATCTGCAGGTTTATGGTCCATGGTCCAAGTAAACATATTTTCGAACTCCATTGAACATCCAATTTCATGCCAACAGTTGTCAGTTTTATGGAAAAGAATGAACTGTGTCAAAGCCCTGACAGCTGAACAAACTGCCTGATTCAGCCACCTTCCATTATTGTTGTCAACATCCTGAATAGCCTGATTAATATCAGCACATTGAAAACCACAATTAAAATCATACGCCAACATTACTGAACAAAAGAGACCACTATAGTTAGAAATAGTTGTTCATGAGTGTATCATCTGTACCTGAGACGTTGGTACATCACTGCCTCACAACATCAGAGACCAGGATTCAATCCTGAACGCAAATGCTCTCCATGTGTAATTTGCCTGTTCTCTCTCACTCTGACGGTGTGCTTTTCTCTTACATGCCAAAGTTGTTCAGATTTGTTCTTTAACTGGCCCCTTTACATTGCCACTAGTGTGAAGGAGAGTTGTAGAATCCGGTGAGAAATGAAGAGAGTATAGTGTGAATTTTAAAAATGGGATTAATGTCTGATTAGTGTAAAATGGGCAATGAGGACTTTAAGAACAGAAGGGCCTGTTTTGGTTATGCATACTTCTATAAGGTTATGGAACTGTAATATACCAGGATAAAATTTATCACTTCAATCTTTTAGTAAGCACATTATTGGTTTAAAAGAAGAGCAATTTAGGTAAATTACACGATCTATTCCAGAATCTAGATACAACATCTGGACTGCCTCTTACTCAAGGAAGAGGAACCCCCAACTGCTCGACTGGTGTGAGACATCTCTAAAATGACAGATACTGGAAAATCTGAAATAAAAACAAAAAAAATGATCTGGAAACACTCAGCAGGCCAGGCAACATTTGTGGAAGGTCCGGGACCCTTCATCTGAATTGGGAAAAAGAGGAAACACATTAGCTGCAGGTAGCAGACAGCATAGGGTATGAATGGGTTAATCAAAGGGAGTATCACTGATAAGGTGAGGCCACATGATTCATTGGAACAGTCCTGATGAGAGTAAATTTCCTTGCCAAAGAGATGTGTTGCAAATGGTTAGGCTGTGGGACACTCAGCAAGTCAAACTATGCAAAAAAAAATGTAACTGAGTCAAAATTGCAGCAGGAAAAACCAGAGTTGTTAGAAACAGAGAGGAAGAGTGAGTTACTGGTACGTCAAGTTGGAGAAATTGAGTTTGGAAGGTTCTATCATTCTCATATTTCTAGTGAATAAATATACACATTTTATTAATTTTGTTGACTTGATGGGATAATGACTTGTTCTGGTAAAAGGCACTTAATACTGCATTTTATTTTTTTTAAAAAAGCTTGAACTTATATAGTGCCTTTAATTTCCACAACATGTCTTCAAACAGAACAGGCAATGAAGAGTATGGCAAAGAACAAAGTACAGTGTCAGGGGATAATGCCTCAGCTTAAAGAGAAACAAGTTTATGGAATAAACCCACACCAGTGACATTACTTTATTCTTTAAATGTATTGTAACCTTTATATTAATTCACGAGAAAGCAGGTTGAAAATTAAAATGTCCAAAAATTGAGCAAAATACAGTGGCAAAATAATTCTATAACTCCAAACTTTCACGGAAGCTTAGTACAGAACAATAAAGGTATATGGCATCAGAGTGCAGATGAGTCAAGTTAAAATAAACAATTTTGAAGAATTACTTGTGAAGAATTACAAACACAATGAATGAAAGTTTCCATATATAGTCTGTGGAGGCATAATTATAAAGCTCCAGCAATTCAGGAAAGCTTAATTGTGAACCCTCTACTAATGCAGAGCAGAAGAAACCATGTTACCATTGGTCAGCGAATCAACTGAAAGGACAATTGCACACTTTGGGCGGCCTGATCTATTTTGCCTCCACCAACTTTTGCCAATCATGTTTTCTTTTATTAAAATTTCAAAATATTTACCCTCTGCACTTAGTCATGAAATTTCAGGGCCTAGTTCAAATGTAATCCTTTATAAATTGTTAACATATAACTTTCAGCTTCACTGTCTGAAATGCCCTCTTACAATGAGATCAGATATGGAAGTTCATCACTGTCTTGGGTAAACTTGTACCTCTCATTTTGTTCGTTTTAGATTGGTTACAGTGTTTGAGCTACCGAAAGAAAATAGACACACACACTGAGAGCAGTTCAGTATATACAAGGCATTATTACTAAATCTAAAGCTGAATTCACACTACAATATGCAAGCCCTTCCCAATTATACTTATCAACGCCTGGACTGGTCCCAACTGTCGAAGCGAGGCAACGACTGCACACTTGTAGTAGGTTGTCGGGGCGCCGGTAGCAGCTTCTCCACCTCCCTCGGGGACGTTAGCTGGACTCTTGAAGTTCTTCTTGCTGAGAGATGTTGCCACCTCTTGGAGAGTCTCAAACTTCAGCAGTGGGACCATGGTTTATATTACCAAAAGTTGTTTACTTCAGATCTTATCTCTTTGAACAAATGATTTAATTATCTTCAAGGTTTCGTCTCCTGACAGTCTGCGACCAACAAAAGACCACTGCATCTCTGGGCCTCATGGTGGAAGTTGGATAATGTCTACTGATTCATATGCATCCCTGGGCCCCATAGTGTAAATTAGATAATGTCTTCTTTCAACTGCATCCTGGGCCTCATGGTGTAAATTTAGGTGTGTCTAAAAAACAAGCAGGTTCTCAGCCTTGCAGAAGCAAAGGCTGCAAAAGTTAATAAAAAAACAGTTTAAATCTTCCATTACAATCACACATATTTCAGCAATTCCTCTGAAGGAATCCTCAGACTGGATTAGGCTTGATGCACTTCAAAGAGTGCTGCTGAACGTTACAATATACCTTACAATTTCATTAACAAAAATAACTGCCTGCTTTTGCGGAATTCAATCAATTTCAATTTTTTTGTTAATTTGATTTTACAACTATTAGAAAGATGAATTGTATAGGACAACTTACATACAGGTCAATCCCATAACCTCCCCCTAAAATATTGATTTTGAGTGATACCCTTTGTATAAGACGACCTAAAAATCTGGCACTGACTGTTGACTAGTGGATACAGTTTTTTTTAAAAATCACATTTTAAAAACATATTATCATTGAAAAGTTTAAATTTTATTTGGATATTTAAAGCCTGTGCACAGCCGACAGCAGTTGGTCCTGAAAGATGGAATGCGAGGAAAAGCACTGAGACTTCGCAAATAACTAACGGGCCATTCACAAGATTGCATTGGAGCTGGCAGGAAGATAGATGGTGATGGTGTTGAACCTTCATCGTCAAGGTAAGAATTTTAGACATCATGATTTTAAGGTGAAGTTTTTAAGTTCCGCCAATTTTCCTATACAACGGCATATACAGTAAATGTTGTCGCCTTTTAGTTTATGTCTAACTTTATTCTGCAGAAGATCCATTTCCTACACTGTATTCCTCAAAATATAAAACTCCACATCAATTCATTCTGTTTTCAGAAAACTGTTTCACATATGTAAACATTCCCTCTCACTGGTTCTTCTGCAGAATTTCCTCACAGTCAATAATTTGCCTTTGTTTTATTTAATCTCCACAATTTCTAATTCTGCAAGAAACTAACGAAAAGCACTGTTTATTTTGCCAGGAAAATATGAATTGTAAGTTGAGATATTGCAGATTTTTCCAAAAAGATTGTTTTAAATGGCATTAAAGATTATTTTTTCTAATTAAAGGTAGAAACTTCAACTGTGCTGAGAAGGGTTGTAAACTTTTTGCACGACAAATTCCTCATGCATTTTTTTTAAAAATGAAGAGAATCTATATATTTTCAAATATCTCTGTAGTGAACTGGGATTCACTAGAAGTGTCCTATACTAATGATTGGTCCCGCCTCCCAGCTCCTCCCCTGGCGGCCCGTATATAACCCTGGTTTCCTGCCTAAACCCAGAACCCCTCTGAAGCCTGTTCGAGAACCCTACCTGTGTAGAAGGCTAATAAAAGTGTTAGTTCTCCCTCTAATCGAGTGTGAGCTTTTATCTACGCTATAATTTTATTAGCTTACAAACAAGGATAAATGTGTTACTCAAGTCCAGTATGCTGTTAATAGATCCCCAGTCGCCCGACGCAGCTGAGGAGTTCGTATATTGACTAAACTGCTTCCAGGCTTAACTGAACGTGACCAGGGATATCTTCCACACAGACAAGCTCTGGAAGTCGGCGCACATCTCAAGGGTGGGGATGAAGGGGTACGCAGTCGTCCGAGAGTGCCTGACATACGAGGCACTGAAGGCCCGCTAATGAAGTCCTAGCGAGGCATCGGCTCACCCTATGCCGCCAATGGCCCAGAGAATCGATTAACGACTACCTGATTGATCTACAGACGCTGGCTAGGAAGTGCAGATATGAGGCTGCTTCTGGCTGCGTCCGGGAAGATGTACAGATCCTTGACACCCTAGTTGCAGGGGTCCACTCGAGGTACATGAGGCAGAGACTGCTCAAGTCGTAAAGGAATGACCTCGCTAGCCACGTCAAGCTGGCCAAATCACTGGAACAGGCCAGTCTCGAGAACGATGACCGTGAGGCCAGCGAACTCACGCTCTTGGGTGAGTACCTCCAAGGACTGGCCGCTCCTGCTAAAGTGGCCCCCAATCTAAAGGCTGGGAGTGCTTTTTCTGCGGCAAGGGACAGCACCCACGTGCCCGATGACCGGCCATAGATTCGGCATGCTCCAGCTGTGGGAAGAAGGGATATTGGGCGAGAGTTTGCTGCGCAAATGGAGGTCCAGGTAAGACAACAGCCTATAGGGCTCCTGAATCCAATTCCAGCCCCAAGCCAATGGCCCCAGACATACCCGAGATCACCTGCTGTGCAACCCACCGCCTACAGAAACGGCACGCAAAGGCTCGGTGGCCATCTTGCAGTGGCCCAACTTTAAATTCAGCACTATCATCTTCACCAGAGGAGGAAGGAGATCAGCCATCTTGCCACGCCACAAGGTCCGCAACATCTTACCAGCACAGGTCGACTCAGGACGGAGGGGGCCACTCGAGGGAAAAACACATCTCCGGCAACCTGACATTGCTGGTCCTCGACCAGAACAGACCTCACCAGCTCAGCAACTCAATGGTGATGGTGAAAGGAAACGGACATTTGACCAAGTGCCTGATTGACAAAGGCTCCACAGAAAGTTTTATAGACTCACGGATTGTGCAAAAATATAACTTAAAAATGTATCCCTCAAATTACTGAATCTTCCTAGCATCCAAGTCCCATTCAGCGTGGATACAGAAACATTGTATAGTTCATCTGTCATTTATAGGGGGGAATTTTGTAAATTTTGCATGTGCATTTTAGATGAATTGTGTGCTCCAGTATTGTTGGGTCTGGACTTCCTGTGTCACCTTAAAAGCATGACCTTGGAGTTTTCTGGTCCCTTTCCCTCGGTAATGGTTCGGAACGGAGGGCTCACAAAACCAGAACCCACTTGCAGCCTCTCCATGCTGAACATCGACCCCCACCCCCCCCCATTTCCATACCTGTAAGCCAATAGCCACCAAGAGCAGGAGGTACAGCACAGCAGAAATGGAGTTTATAAAGACGGAGACCCAGCGCTTGCTGGAGGAGGGGATCATCGAACACAGACCAGCCCATAGAGAGCGCAAGTGGTGGTAGTAAAGAGGGAAAACAAGTCCAGGTTAGTGATTGACTATAGCCAAACAATTAACAGATACACACTCCTGGACGCATAGCCCCTCCCTCATATTTCGGACATGGTGAATGATATCGCGCAGTATTGAGTCTATTCGACACCTCAACCTGAAAACTGCCTATCACCAGCTGCCAATCCATTCTGAGGACTACCTCTACACAGCATTTGAGGTTGACTCTATCAGTTCCGGAGGGTCCCTTTTGTTATTACCAATGGGGTGACTATTTTCCAGCGGCAGAGGCACAGAATGA
This sequence comes from Narcine bancroftii, assembly GCF_036971445.1. NCBI lineage: Eukaryota > Metazoa > Chordata > Chondrichthyes > Torpediniformes > Narcinidae > Narcine > Narcine bancroftii. Next base: position 412,377,862 of record NC_091469.1, read on the forward strand.
TGGAAGAGTACGGGTTGAAGACTACCTTCCCCTACCTTGACAATGTCACCATCTGTGGCCACACCATGGAAGACCATGATGCCAATCTTCAGAGTTTTCTCCACATGATGAGAGCCCTGAATCTCACCAACAATTCTAACAAATGTGTATTCAGGATTACACGACTGGCTATCCTTGGCTACGTGGTGGAGAAAGGCATCATTGGCCCCGACCCTGATTGAATGCACCCCTTGCTAGAGCTTCCCATCCCCAGAACCACAAAGGTTTTGAGGAGATGCCTAAGGTTTTTCTCATATTACGCCCAGTGGGACCCTCAATATGCTGCCAAGGTTCATCTCCTCTTAAAGGCCACCACTTTCCCCCTTTTGGCCGAAGCCCAGATGGCTTTTAGTTACCTCTGAAGTTACATTGAGAAAGCCGCCATGCAGAAAGTGACACTTTGGAAGTAGCCTTGGCTGCTACTCTTAATCAGGCGGACGCTTCAAAGCCACATGCTCTGGAACCCGTCTGTGGAAAAGGAGGCTCAGGACATTGTAGAAGCCATAAGGCACTGGAGGCACACCTGGCTGGTAGAAGATTTACTCTCCTCGTGGACCAATGCTTTGTCGCATTCATGTTCAGCAATGCCAAGAGGGGAAAAATCAAGAATGACAAAATTGCTAGGTAGAGGATTGAACTCTCCACCTATAATTTCAACATCACCTACCGGCAAGGGGCCATTTGTCTAAGTACCCTTCCATCCCAGGTGGACTACACACACCAGTCAACTGCGGACCACACACAATGAGCTCTGCCATCCAGGGGTCACCCACATGGCTCATTGTTAAATCCCGCAATTTGACTTACTCAATAGAAGACATCAGGGAAATGACCAGGTCAGGCTAGGTCTGTGCTGCAAACCGCACTTTTTTTTGCTCCACGGAAGAGCACCTGATTAAATCATCTAGGCCCTTCAAATGGCTCAGCGTTGATTTTAGGGGACCTCTCCCCCCCATAAATAGGAACACCTACTTTTTCTCAGTCATTGATGAGTACTCCCGCTTCTCGTTTTTCCATCCTGTACCCAGTCAAGTCCGCCTCATTTGTTATGAAGGCCATAAACTCTATTTTCACCCTGTTCAGGTATCCTAGCTATATTCATAGCGATTGGGGCTCAGCCTTCATGAGCGACGAGCTGCGTCATTACCTGCTGGTGAGGGGCATTGCATCCAGTTACCAGGTTGAAAACGAGAACGCCACAATTTGTAAGGCTGTCAAACTTGCCCTGAAGCAAAAAGGCCTTCCAGACCCACGCTGGCAGGATGTCCTCCCCATCGCGCTCCACTCAATTCAGTCACTACTTTGCACTGCAACCAATGCTATTCCTCATGAACTCATATTTACATTCAACAGAAGTTGACATCAGGGACTACACTCCCAGCCTGGCTCACTAGTCCTGGTCCGGTCCTTCTCAAGAAGCACGTGAGGAGAAGCAAGACTGACCCCCTGGTGGAAAGGGTGAAATTGTGCCATGCCAACCCCACGTACACCTACGTGGAGTACCTGGATGGCAGGGAGGACACCATCTCCATCAGGGAGCTGGTACCCGCCGGAACGGAGGGCCTCAGATACCCCACGAGCTACCAAGCTCTTTTCCCCCACCCCCGCCCAGGACCTCAGGGAACGCCATTCAGGAGGAAAGTGAAACCCCCCCTCTATCGATGACCCAGAGCCCCAGCTCAGTACCCTTCCATCCCAGGTGGACCAGGAGACTTAAGGAGCCCAAGGCCCTGGTACTAAGGCGCTCCACCAGGATCTCCAGACCCCCGGACCGCCTGAATCTGTAAATAATATTGTAAATATTTCTCTTCTGTGCCTATTACTGGCTTCTGATCCTTGTTCTCTTCATCCACAGACCCTTAATTTTGAAGGAAGGGTTGAATGTTGTGAACTGGTATTCACTAAATGTGCCCTGTACTGACAACTGCCCCCCGCCCCCCCCCCCAGCTCTTCCCTTTGGGGCCCATATATAACTCTGGTTTCCCGCCTAAACCCTACCTGTGTTGTAAGCTAATAAAAGCATTTGTTTTCCCTCCAGTCGAGTGTGAGCTTTTCTCTATACGACAATCTCCACATGAATGATTTGGACCTTCAAAGAATAAAAATGTTGAATTTTTATTTCACAAGACTATTAATCACTTCCAGATACATTTGAAACCCATTAAAGATTGGTCTCAAACATATTACATAGCAAAATTTTATGCTAACACCAAATATTTGACTGACAAAATGTTTGTCATTAGACAAAAGGTAAAATAAAAGCTCACTACTGTATTTGCAAAAAGTCAAATATTTTCTCTTTCAATCTACTCATGTGAGAAAATGCTGATCAATACCTAAATTCCCTTAAATATGCTTGATATCAAGTGGGGATTAAGTTGGATAGCCTTGAAAAGAATGGATGATTGGTGCTGTATATCGGCAATATGTGTGGACCAAGTAAGTGTTGATGTGTTGCTATATAATTTAGGAACCAATTTAAGAGTATGATTGGTATGTAGTGAGAGTTATTGGACATGAATAGTGAGCAGCCAAGTCAGAAGAGGAGCATAACTGTCTGACAGAGTGTGATATTGTCCCGGACCTCTGCAGACAAGAATTTTAATGGAGGATCTTCAGAAAGTGGCTGATATTGTTTTGATGGTCTTCTTGTCAGGTTGTATGAAGTGTTAAAGAGCATGAAAGAATCCAAGTACTCAGGGGTCTTTACTTGTTGCCCACCATTTCCAGCATTTAAACAATGCACATATCAATTGTACGCTTGAAGAAACAAAGTGCAGGACCTCGTGTCTAACATTATGGCTTCTATTGTAGCATTAGTAGTGTTAGGTCTGCTTTGTTCATGAATGAGTGAGTCAGACACCAGACTGAGTCGAAATCAAGGTTCTTTGTTCTTTATTACCAGATTGTAACACTTGCAACTAGCAGTGTTAGTTGGAGAAGGCGCATTCTGCCGTTATCAGCAAGTGGTGTTTTTTATATACCTTAGGATTTTCTTTTCTTTGGCTTGGCTTCGCGGACGAAGATTTATGGAGGGGGTAAAAAGTCCACGTCAGCTGCAGGCTCGTTTGTGGCTGACAAGTCCGATGCGGGACAGGCAGACACGATTGCAGCGGTTGCAAGGGAAAATTGGTTGGTTGGGGTTGGGTGTTGGGTTTTTCCTCCTTTGCCTTTTGTCAGTGAGGTGGGCTCTGCGGTCTTCTTCAAAGGAGGTTGCTGCCCGCCAAACTGTGAGGCGCCAAGATGCACGGTTTGAGGCGTTATCAGCCCACTGGCGGTGGTCAATGTGGCAGGCACCAAGAGATTTCTTTAGGCAGTCCTTGTACCTTTTCTTTGGTGCACCTCTGTCACGGTGGCCAGTGGAGAGCTCGCCATATAACATGATCTTGGGAAGGCGATGGTCCTCCATTCTGGAGACGTGACCCATCCAGCGCAGCTGGATCTTCAGCAGCGTGGACTCGATGCTGTCGACCTCTGCCATCTCGAGTACTTCGACGTTAGGGGTGTAAGCGCTCCAATGGATGTTGAGGATGGAGCGGAGACAACGCTGGTGGAAGCGTTCTAGGAGCCGTAGGTGGTGCCGGTAGAGGACCCATGATTCGGAGCCGAACAGGAATGTGGGTATGACAACGGCTCTGTATACGCTTATCTTTGTGAGGTTTTTCAGTTGGTTGTTTTTCCAGACTCTTTTGTGTAGTCTTCCAAAGGCGCTATTTGCCTTGGCGAGTCTGTTGTCTATCTCATTGTCGATCCTTGCATCTGATGAAATGGTGCAGCCAAGATAGGTAAACTGGTTGACCGTTTTGAGTTTTGTGTGCCCGATGGAGATGTGGGGGGGCTGGTAGTCATGGTGGGGAGCTGGCTGATGGAGGACCTCAATTTTCTTCAGGCTGACTTCCAGGCCAAACATTTTGGCAGTTTCCGCAAAGCAGGAAACGTACTTAGGATACGTACTTAGTAAATGATCATACCATGACATTGTCCAATGAATAAACTGTTGCTGTCCCTCTCTGCACATCAATTTGTCATCCCCACTCTTATCTTGAGAGTACAAGGTCACAACTGCATCTTGTTACGGCCCAGCACTGGGTGACTCCCTCTACATTCCCAGCTCATGATGTTTTTACCTAACAGTAGATATCATCTTATTGCAGTGGAAGTTCAAATAAATTACTTGATGTTGGGTGTATTGAACCGGACATTGAGGAAGTGCAGGCCCTTTGAAAGATGTACAGTGGAACCTCAATTTAATGCGACCCGATTTAACATGAACCCAGAATTGAAATTGTTTTCAGATCAAAATGGAATGCACCATTAGAAGACAATTTTTTTTTCCAGCGAAAGATAAGCTTCACGCACCTGATGCGATCAAGAATAAAAGTCAAACCCAAGTTGCATGTGACCTCGGCATACCTGAATTAGCATATTGTGGCTGGAAATCTCAGAAAGATGAGTTACGCACGCTGCTTTGGAAAGTTGAGGAAGAGGCGGGAGTAAAGGCCAAATACATCAAGACAGTCAAAGATGTCAGCCTCAAATAACTCCCTGTATGAGTGGTTCATTCAAGCGCACTCAGAAGGCCTTCCAATTTCTGGACCTATTCTCAAAGCTCAAACCAAGAAGTCTGACCAGCTGATCAATGGAGAAACCTCGCAGTTCAAAGCTAGCAATGGATGGCTAGACCGGTTTAAGCACCGTCTCGGGATTTCTCAAGTGTTAGTGTCTGGAGAAATTCACTCAGCCAACAGGGCCACCGCCAGCGAATACCCGGCAGAACTAAAAACTCTTAGAAGGTGACTAAGTTGAAGAATAACTGTGACAAAACAAGCCTCTACTACAAGATGATCCCAGACCAGACACTGTCTAGCAAAGATGACACCCATCGATGTGAGGGGTTCAAACAATGCAAAGATTGTGTGACATTGTTGTTTTAACAAGACTGGAACACATAAGTTAAAAATGTTCATGATTGGCAAATTTTGTTCGCCCTGTTGTTTTCACCATGCCAACATAAAGTTGCTACCGTTCAAGTACACGCATAGCAGCAATGCTTGGATGACCAGTGTCATCTTTGAGGATTGGATTTAGAAAACTTTTGTCACAGCTGTCTGTGCTCATTTGCATAAGCGAAAGTTAGAACTCAAAGCTCTTTTGCTTGACAACTGTCCCGCCCACCCACCAGCTGCCAACCTATTAAGCCGTGATGGAAAGATCCGAGTTCTTACTTCATCTAAGATCCAGCTCTTCGATCAGGGAATCATCTCCATGTTCAAGCAGAATTACAGATGAGAACTAATTCGTAGAATTGTAAATGAACCAGCAAAGCTGGAAGATTACCTGAAAGGCATGAACGTTAAGGAAGTTTGCCACTTAGGGAGGAAGGGCTGGGCAGCAGTCAGCTCTTTGTGTGTGAAAAATGCTGGGAGAAGGGTCTGGGTCCAGCCTTTTCATCACAAAAATCCACCAAGGAAGATTATGAAGATGATGATGATGGGCAAAAATTCCACAGCTTCACAGATGAAGAGGTGGGTGGGATGCAGAGGCTGTTTCAAATTAGCAGAGGATTTTCAAGAGTAGTACTCTGCCGACGATAAACGCCCCACATACGAGCATTTGACAGATTCTCAGATCATCCGTAACGTTACTACAGCACCAATTTTCTCCTTACTTCAGTCGAAGGTTCCCACCTGCTTCAAATAGGTGTCAATTACACCAGTCCTCTAGAGGAGTAGTACGGGCCGCCTCAGTGACTATCGCCCAGTAGTGCTCACATCTACTGTGATTAAATACTTTGAGAGGTTGGTCATGGCCAGAATTAGTTCATACCCAAGTAAAGATCAGGATCCACAGCAATTCACCTACTGCACAATTGCTCCACATCAGATGCAATCTCACTTGCTCTCCACTCAGCCCTGGATCACCTAGATAACAGGAACATATACATCAGGTTACCTTTAATCAACTACAACTTAGTTTTCTTCACCATCATATCCTCAGCACTGGTCAATGGGCTCCAAACCCTGGGCCTCTGCACCTCCCTCTGCAAATGGATCCTTAACTTTCTCATCGAAAGACAACACGCAGTCAGTACAAAATGGAGACAACATCTCCTCCTCACTGACAATCAACACAGGTGCACCTTAAAGATGTGTGCTCAATGCACTGCTTTACTTACTCTACACTCATGACTGTGTGGTTAGGCACAATTCAAATGCTATCCACAAATTTACTGATGACACCACGGTCATGGACGGCAATGATGAGGCATACAGGAGTGAGATAAATCAGCCGGTTGAGTGGAGTCACAATATCAGCAATGAACTCAACATTAGCAATAGTAAGGAACTGATTGTTGAGTTCAGGAGGGGGAAATTAGGGGAAAACAAACTAGTCCTCATTGAGGACTAGAAAGGGTTAAGAACTTACTTCCTGCCCTTGGGACAGTGCCCCCTGCCCCTCCCTCCCATAGAACATTTCAGCACAGAAACAAGCCCCTTTGGCCCTTCTCGTCTGTGCCAAAATTTTTTTTTTACTTGTCCCACTGACCTGCACCCAGTTCATAGCCCTCCATATCCCTCCCAACCACGTACCTTTCCAAATTCTTCTTCAATGTTAAAATTGAGACGGCATTCACCACTTCAGCTGGCACCTTGTACCACACTCCCACCACTCTCTGTGTGAAGAAGTTCCCCCTAAATCGTTCCCCTTTTACACTTAACCCATGTCTTCTGGTTTGTTCTCACCTTCCCTCAGTGGAAGAAAACCTACCTACATTTACTTTTCATATTCATTGGAGTTTTTAACTAATTTATTCTGAAAATTTCCCACCTCATAGCTGCTGGCACAAAAGGTCTGGGCCTTCCTATGGAAAAACTGCAGACTTTCTTTTCACCCGATTCATCCAGAGTCACATGTTGATGATGTTGACCAGAGATGATCTGGCGATACCAGATGCTATGCTTGAGTTATGGCAGTGAAATCTATGGAAGTAGTTGAATGTAATGCATCAAAGTCACACCTGGACAGGGTGTTGGCTACGGCATTCACTTTTCCTCGTATATGCGTATGTCTGATGAAAATTGAAAGATGAAGCTGCTGATCCAATTTACCATATTATCATCCACATCATAAACAGAGATGTCAAACAACAATGGTTCCAGCACTTATCCCTAAGGCACACCATTGGTCACAGGCCTTCAGTCTGAGAAGCAATTATTCATCACTACTCTCTAGCTTCTCCCATCCACTCATTGTTGAATTTATTTCACTACTTCACCATGAATACCTAGTATTTGAACTTCCCTGACTAACCTCTCATGTGGGACTTCGTCAGGCCTTACTAGAGTTCATGTACCCAACATCCACAGCCTTTCCTTTGTCAACTTTCCTGGTAACCTTCTCAAAAAACTCTATAAGATTCATTAAACACAACCTACCACACACAAAGCCATGTTGACTATCCCTAATCAGTCCATGGCTATTCAAATGAATGTATATCTGATCTCTTAGAATACCTTCCAATAATTTACCTACTACTTCCTTCTACTGGCTCACAGGCCTATAATTTCCAGGGTTACTTTTGGAGCCCTTTTTAAACAATGGAACAACATGAGCTATCCTCCAATCCTCTGGCATCACACCCATGGCTAAGGACATTTTAAATATTTCTGCCAGAGCCCCTGCAATTACTTCACTAGCCTCCCTCAAGGTTCAAGGGAATATTTTGTCAGGCCCTGGGGATTTATCCACTATTATTTGCTTTACGACGGCAAGAACTTCCTCCTCCTTAATCTGTATAAGATCCATGACCTCACCGCTTGTTTTTCTTACTTCCCATGATGGTACCCATTTCCTGAGTAAATACTGATAAAAAAAAATCTTCTCCATCTCTTTTGGTTTCATATAAAGCCAACTACTCTGATCTTCAAGGGGTCCAATTTTGTCCCTTACTACCCTTCTGCTCTTAATATAACTGTAGAAACCCTTAGGATTTTCTTTCATATTGTCTGCCAAAGCAACCTCATATCTTCTTTTAGCCTTCCTGATTTCTTTCTTGAGGGTTTTCTTACATTTTTTAATACTCCTCAAGTATCTCATTTGCTCTATGTTGCCTATACAAGCTATACACCTCTCTCTTCTTCCAAACCAGATCCACAATATCCCTCAAAAACCAAGGTTCCCCAAGACTTCTAACCTTGCCTTTAATCCTAACAGGAACAAACAAACTCTGTACTCTCAAAATTTCACCTTTGAAGGCCCTCCACTAACCTCGCACATCCTTGCCTGAAAACAACATCCCAATCCACGCATCACAGATCCTTTCTCATTTCCTCAAAATTGGCCTTTCTCCAATTTAGAACCTCAACCCGAGACCTGGACCTATCCTTCTCCATAATTAACTTGAAACTAATGGCATTATGATCACTGGACCCAAAATGTTCCTCTGTACATACTTCTGTCACCTACCCATTTCTCATTCCTAATAGGTCACTCATCTGAGTGCTACTGGTACCATGAAACCCAGTACTACCTGTCACATGGTTGGGTGGTCAGCAACTAAACTGGTTCCTCCATCAGGCTTGTCATGTGGGGAGCGTGGCTCGACACCCTGCAGGATTAAAAACAAGACCTTTTAAAGGGTGAATGAACCCTCTCATAGGGTCAACGGCCATCCAGCAATCATGTGCCATGAAGAGTGGAAAGGACATCCCTTGCATCAAAACTTGGTCTGGCCATTCACTGCAACAGAACTTCCCCCACCTGTCTTGGACTACATCATGCCACAGGATCCAGGAGGGGATGTCAAAAAGGTGGGTGTGGACCTGTACAACCCTCTACTCACCTAAATCCTAAACCCCACGAACTGACTGAAAGGAACCCCCCATCATCATCCTATGGGATGGATAGCCAGAAAATAAGGAATCCAGTAATGCACTCTCTCTAGCTGGTACCTCAATATTTTGATTTAAAAACCTTTCCTGTACATGTTTGACAAACTCCAAGCCATCCAGCCCTTTTACAGTATGGAAGTCCCAGTCAATATGTGGAAAATTAAAATCTCCCACTACCACAACCTTATATTTCCTGCAGCTGTCTGCAATCTCTCTACAGATTTTTTTCCTCCAATTCTCATTGACTATTGTGTGGTCTATAATACAACCCCATGAGTGTGGTCATACCTTTTCCATTCCTCAGCTCCAACCATTTGGCCTCTGGTCTGCCCTGCCTGAGCACAGCTGTGATATTTTTCCTGAAGAGCAATGCCACCCATCCCCCTTTAATCCCTCCACCATTCTATCACATCTAAAACATTGAGCTGCTAGTCCTGCCCTCCTGCAACCAAGTTTCACTAATGGCCACAATGTCATAATTCCACGTGCCCATCCATGTTCTAAGCTCGTCTGTCTTTCCTAAAATACTCCTTGTATTGAAATAGATGCACCTGAAAACATTTCCACCACATTTAACCCATTATCTTCTAATGGTGCATGCAATTTTGACATAATCTTTTCCCTCCTCCATTCCTCTACCTGCTCTGTTTCCCATCCCCCTTAAACTTCCTGGAGAAGCACCAGCAAACCTTCCCATAAGGATATAGTGTAGTTCCCCCTCCAGTTCAGATGCAAACTGTCCAGTCAGAACAGGTCAGGGTTGGCTTCATGGGACGGGAATTCATAGCTCATGCCCCACCAAAGAGTTATCGTGCACCCCATCCACCTGGTCCGATACTGCTGCTGCCACCCCATGGTGTCTGACGTTTTTCGCTGCCGCCAGTCCCCCATCTGACACTGCTGCTGCCACCCCCACTGGTCCGTCACTGCCAAAAAAAATCAGTGACCCCCCCCCACAGTTACCCTAATGCCCTCAATTTGATTTGCTCTGACACCAACTCTGGAACAAGTCCCACCCTTCCCGAAAGGGAGCCCAATGATCCAGATCATTGGTTACATTTAAGGAAAGACTGGATCGTTACATGGATAGGAGGGGACTAGAGGGGTATGGACCGGGTGCTGGTCAGTGGGACTAGGAGGGTGGGGATTTGCTACGGCATGGACTAGTAGGGCCGAACTGGCCTGTTCTGTGCTGTAAGTGGTTATATGGTTTATAACTCTGAAGCCCTTCCTTCTGCACCATTTCTTTAGCCATGTGTTAAGCTGCATTATCCTCCTATTTCTTACCTCACTAGCTCAAGGCACAGGTACCAATCCTGAGATCACAGCCCTGATCCCTCTGCACATTAATGCTTTTAAGAGTCCTATCAGTAAAGATATATTTTCCCCCTTCACACTGGCCTGGACTAAACCTCATCTGCCATTTTTCTGCCCATATCTGTAACTGATCCATATCCTGTTGTATTCTTTGATAGCCCTCTACACAACTCCACTAATTTTGTGTCATCTGCAAACTTAGTAACTACCCACCAACCTTCTCACTGATGTCATTTATATGAATCACAAACAGGAGTCATAACAGCAATCCCTTTGGAGCACCATTGGTCAAAGACCTCCAGGCCGATGAGCAGCCTTCCACCACTACTCTCTCTGTCTCTCTCTTCTCTGGGCAAGCCAATTCTGAAACCAAATGATCAATTCAGTGTGGATCCCTTGCATCTGTACATTCTGCATCAGCCTACCATGATGGCATAACCTGAAACAAATATAAGAAATTAGAATCTTTCAATGAAAGCAATGTGTGGAGCAACTGAAGTAACCTGGAGCCTGCTAAAACCAAGAGTTGATTAAGGATTTAAATATTAAATCACTAATGCATGATGTTGGCAATATACTTCAGAGCAAGAGTACTTGGTGCAGTCTTCACATAGTAAATGTGTGAAATCGATAGTTTCAGATCTGCTGTGGGCTTCACAACAGTAATATCTGTTCAGCAGCTCATCTCACCAGTAGTTGACTTCATGCTGCTTATTTTTTATTTAAGATCCCAAAAGAAAATTCAATCTCTTATTCTGCAGCATGTATTATAAATTGATTGAACTATCATTGTTTGGAAAGCAGTCAAGGAGCACAAAGGAATGAAAGTAATTATTTGTTGTTGTTACTGACCTTCTGGATCGGGGAGAGAATAGATAAGGAAAAATTTGCACGCATCAGGGAAGGTCAGTAAAAAAAGATCAGAACATTAAACATTGAGAATTTCAATTACTGAGATGGCGAAAGGAAAATTATTTACAAGGAATGAAAATATTGGTTTCCAATCCAGTAATTCAAGCACAACGAATATGCTGGCAAATTTTTAATCTGTTGCTTGAAATGAGAAGGTAAGTAATGATCAGCCCAGAGAGGCCCCAATGCTATTTATGCAAGTACTGAAGGAACGATCACCTGCACTGTCAAACACAAGCAATGTGTGCTCCGTTGCATCATTCTGCAGCTTCCACTCAAGCAATCATTGCTGGAATGAAGAAAGGAGGTGAACAACAGGCCCAAAAAACAGACAGCAAGAATCATTAACAGTGGAAAATAAAGAAGAGGCTTCACAATCAATCTCATTTAAAATAACAAGAATGAATGGAACATTATTGTCAACAAAATGACTTGAAACATTCATTGAAGCACATACTGATAAACATTGAGGATAAAAGTTTGGCATTCCAGAGCCTTGATGCATGTTTTATTCCTGGTTCATTGCTGCCATAAAATAAGAGCCAGCTGTGATGACAAACATTAGAATTCTGATGTCAGATCCATTTACAGAGATGGCCTCATCACATTTCACACATAATGCAAAATCAAATTAGCTGAGGCAGGCATACACCTTTAAAGGGTCGGCACAGTTGGCTCAGCGATTAGTGCAATGTCTTTACAGAGCCAGCAATCTGGACTGGTTTGGGTTCAAACCCGCACTGTTTGTAAGGAGTTTATACCTTCTCCCCGTGTCTACATGGGTTTTCTCCAGGGGCTCTGGTTTCCTCCCACCATTCAAAACATACCGGGGTGTAGGTTAATTGGGTGTAAATTGGGCAACACTGACTTGTGGGCTGAAATGGCCTGTTACTGTGCAGTATGTCTAAATTAAATTTAAACCGCTTGCACAACCCTCAAATGTCACATTTGAAAATTGAGATTGTAATTTTGAACAATTAATCTTTGGTTATTTTTTCTGCCAATTACCGATTCCAATAAAAATTAAGCAGAACACAAATCAATTGATATATAATCATTCATCTAAATTGTTTCTATGACTTTAATATAAAATGAAATTTCATTTCGACTGCATTTGTTAATTTGATCACTGTATGCTCATAAACTCGGAATTCCTCCAGGACACATAGGCATTATTCTTAATTAATACAAAACATTAGGTCTGCATTCACAAGATAAAGGAACAGAAGTAGGCCATTCAGCCCATCGAGCCTGCTCCGCAATTCCACCCTGAGCTAAACCATTCTCACATCTAGTTCCAAATTCCAGCCTTTCCCCCATATTCCTTGATACCCTGACAAATTAGATATCCATCAATCTCCTCCTTCAACTCCACCAGTAATCAGGCCTCCACAGCTGTATGTGACAACAAATTCCACAAATTCACGATCCAAGTTGCAGGGGCTATCAGATTCCTTAGGTTATAATATCTGGGTGTGCCAGATGTACCTATGACCACAGATGTGACTTCATCTCATAATCTCTTTCCTTATCTCTCTGTCTTTTTTCCTCCAGCTTCCAACCCATGCAATATGACATGCTGAGATTTTCCAGCACATTTGTGTATTACACTAGACTGCAGTATCAGCAGATTTTCGTATTTAACTGGTTAGGTTATACCTGTAACTACCAACATATTCCCCAGGTGGCATCATGGTGCAACTAGTAGAGCCACTGCCTCAAAGCAGCACAGACTCAGGTTCAATGTTGACTACAGGTGCACTCTGTGTGGAGTTTGCACACTCTCCCTGTGACTGCATGGTTTTCATTCTGGGTGCTCCAGTTTTCCACTTTCCTCGCAAAGATAAATAGGTGGGCAGATTAATTGGTCACTTTAAATTACCTCTATTGTGTAGATGAGTAGAATTAAAGCAGTGTTAATGGGAATGTTAGGAGAATAATAAAAGATGGGGTTAATGCAGGGTTAGTGTAAATGGGTGGTTGATAGTGTGTGTACTCAGTGGGCTGAAAGGCCTTTTCTACACTGTGTGACTTGATGAATCAGTGACACATTAGTGTTCACGAGTTTGGGATATTGTATGGAACACAGATTATTTTTCTAAAAATGGATTTTATTTGCAAATTTATTCACAGAAAAGAAAACCGTTCAAAGTCTCTTGGCACTCTTTGTCACGTCCATACATTTCCATCATTGTACATTGTGGCATAAGCTCTCTATTTACACTATTGCCATCATCATTGCACCCTGTGGTATGTCCCCCCTCTACTGTTTGAGGGCTTTCCCTTGGTCTCAGTTCCTCCCTCAATGCCCAGAGATGGAAGTACTTTAACCTGTTGTCCTACCCCTACACAGCTATCCCAGTCTTGGTGGCCAAGCTGCAGATCTGCACTCTGCACCACAGGCCAACTGCAATGCCGATGATTTTGCTGCAATAAACCATCTTTTGGCTGTGGAATCTCTTCTTGGTTCCATGAGCATTGATTTGACTGGAAGTTGCGTAAGGCCAGGACCATTGCTTATGTTACTTCAAAGGTTTTAACTTTTTTAAAGTCTTTACTGTTAGACTTCTTTAAAAGTTCATTCACATTGGAAAACATTGACAGCTTTGACATGTGGCAAAGCTGGGGAAAGTGCTTGGCCAAATGTCAAAAAATTCCAGAGGCATTTTGAGAGTTTCTTCCAGCCCTGTATTTCAATTGTGCTGTTCAAAGCCATGCAGCGCACAGAAACTCGTTGTTCATTTTCAGGAAGAGGATTGGCCATGCCAATCTAGACATGGCAAATTCCAGGCAAAGGGGAACGCAAACAATGCTTGCAGAAAGTATAAGTCTCAGGAGGCACAAACAATAACAGAGAGTATATGGACAAAAATCTTCAAATATATCAAGACGCCAGAAGATGCCAGCTGAGAGGCAAGCAAATCTTCTTTTCTTTCTTCACTGGAAGTAATAGAAATTTGATTATATTGTTTATTCTCAAACTTTGAAGACATTGGTTAAATCATAGCTAGAGTACCACCGACAATTCTGGTCACCTTACAGTGTGATACCACTGTAAAGGGTATTGCAGAGGATAATGAGCAATTGTTGGATTGGAATGTTTGAGCTATGGGAAAAGTTGGATAGGTAGGAGCATTTTGCATTTAACAAAGAAGTCTTATAACAGGATAATTTAATTAAGATGAATAAGAGTACACAGGGCTTTGATATAAAATCAGGAAAAACTTTTCACATTGAAGTAATGGAATGAATATGCCATTAGGGGCATCAGTCAAGTCAAGAGAAGTGAATTTTATTTATCTTTCATACCATGCTCACACAGTACTACAAGATAGCATTTCTCCAGGACCACGGAGCATATTTATATATGAATATAGGAAAGCAGTTAACACTGTGATAGAATATTTGGAAATATATTTGGGAGATAAATTGGTAAAATTAGAGTAGGTTATATACATATATACACACACACACTTTAAAACAGATCTTATTTGAAATACTGAAGAATTCATATTCACTGACTTAACAGAAGGAGGGGGGTTTTGCAACAGGGAGAGGGAGGGAGGGAGGGAGAGAGAGAGAGAGAGACTAAAACAGCAGAAACAAGTCAGGAAAAGCTGGTTGGAACTGAAACAGAATCTCCAAAGTGGTGGATGGCTGGAAGTGCTGTCTATCTGATGTTTCTCTTGGAATAAGCGGAACAGAAAGGAATATTGTAGTAGCCTGAAAGAAAGAGGTTATCATCTAGAGAACCCTGATGAGGCAAGTTTCATCAGCAAGACATTGAGGTGACTAATGGTGGTACCTCAGTTGTGGAAATCCTGGAACAGCAAACATGCAGGAACCTTCCTAAGTGGTAAACATTTACCTTTCGAGCACCAAAGCCTGGTGAACTTTATACATGTTAAATTCTGTGCACGGTATAAGAATTGCCTGCAAACAATGAACTTGGAAGAATGAGAAGTGAGATTGAACTGTGAGCCAAATAACTTTTCTTAAATTTACACACACACATTATATACACGTGCACTTAGAATTAGAAGGGGGTTAAGATTCTGTTTTCATGTTTAAAGATAATTAAAAACAACTTTTGTTTAAGTAATTACTTGTCTTAGTGAATGTCTATTGCTGCTGGGTTTTGGGTCCTTTGGGCTCCTAACAACACATTAAAATCTTAAGGTATTAAGACGTATACACTGAAAGTCAACTGCGCACTATCCACATTTGTACTGAGAGTTCAAAAGCCTGATGGCTTGAGGGAAAAAGCTGTTTCCCACTCTGGACGTAAGAGCCCGAGAGCTTCGATACCTCCTGCAAGATGGCAGAAGTTTTTCACAATGTTTATTGCTTTCCATCTGCATTGAGTGTAGTAGATGTCCTCCATCTTTGCTATCCTCTGCAGGGTCTTGTTGTCCAAGGAGCTACAGATTCCAAACCAGATGGTGATCCAATTCCACAGAACGCTCCTAATACATCCTCTGTAGAATGTAGTGAGGATGGAGGGTGGGAGATTAATTTTCCTCAGCCTTCGCAGGAAGTAGAGGTTCTGCTGGGCTTTCTTGGCTATGGAGCTGGTGTTAAGGAACCAGGTGAGGTTCTCTGCTAAGTGCACATCAAGAAACTTGATACTCTTGACATCCTCAACTATAGAGTCATCAGTGGTCAGGAGAGCATGATCTCCTTGGCCCTCCTGAAGTCAACAACCACCTCTTTTGTATTTTTAATGTTGAGATGCAGGTGCAGGTTGTTTGCTCTGTGTAGTTCGTTAGTGTCTGCACTTCATTTCAGTATGCTGCCTCCTTGCTCTTACTGATAAGGCCCACCATCAAGGTATGAGGTGTCAATAGCTGATGAGGTAAAAGTGAATCCTAAGGGTTTTTACAGATATGTGAATAGTAAAAGGAGGTTTAAGGATAGAATAGGACCGCTGGAAAATGAGAGCGGTGAACTGTGCGAGGAACCGTATCAGATGGGAGAGATATTAAATGATTTTTTTCTTATCTTGTGGTCAAGAAGGAACAGATAGGGATTAGTAAAGTGAGAGTTTTGGAGTTTCTAGGGTCAATAAAAGAGGATAAGTCTCCTGGTCCTGATGGGATTTTCCCCAGGATGTTAAGGGAGGTCAGGGAGCAAATAGTGGTGGTACTGTCAGTGATTTTTCAATGATCACTGGAGGAAGGTGTGGTGCCGCGGGAATGGAGGGTTGCTAATGTAGTTCCGTTGTTTAAAAAAGGTACGAGGTGTTGGCCAAGTAATTATAGGCCTGTAAGCTTGACTTCAGTGGTAGGAAAATTTATGGAGGGTATTCTTAGAGATGGTGTGTATAAATATCTAGATAAGCAGGGATTGATCAGGAGCACCCAGCATGGGTTTGTGAAGGGGAAGTCATGTTTGACGAACTTAGTTGAGTTTTTCGAAGAAGTGACATGAAAGGTGGATGAAGGTAGGACAGATGATGTAGTCGATCTGGATTTTAACAAAGCTTTTGATAAAGTTCAACATGAAAGGTTAGTAAGGAAGGTTCAGTCACTAGGGATTAATAGAGAAATAGTAAGATGGGTTCAGAGGTGGCTGGAGGAGAGACAGCAGAGGGTCATGGTGGAGAACTGTCTGTCAGGATGGAAGTCTGTGATGAGCAGAGTACCTCAAGCATCGGTGCTAGGTCCCCTGTTGTTCATAATTTATATTAATGATTTGGATGATGGGGTGGTTAACAGGGTAAATAAATACGCAGACGATATGAAAATAGGGGGAGTGGTGGATAGCAAGGAAGGTTTTCAGGGATTACAGAGGGATTTGGTTTGTCTGGAGAGTTGGGCTGAAAGATGGCAGATAGAATTTAATGTAGAGAAGTGTGAGGTGCTTCATTTCGGTAAAAATAATCAAAATAGGACATATATAGTAAAGGGGAGAACATTGGGGAATGCACAAGAACAAAGAGATCTTGGAGTTATGGTGCAGCGTTTCTTGAAGGTGGATTCCCATGTTGACAGGGTGGTTAAGAAGGCATTTGGTATGTTAGCCTTCATAAAGCATAGTATAGGAGCTGGGAAGTGATGCTGCAACTGTTTAAGGCATTGGTGAGGCCAGGTTTGGAGTATTGTGTTCAGTTCTGGTCTCCAAATTATAGGAAGGATATAGATAAGGTGGAGAGGGTGCAGAGAAGATTTACAAGGATGTTGCCTGGCTTAAAATACCGAGAGTACAGAGAAAGATTGAAGTGGTTAAGATTTTATTAATTGGAACATAGACAGTTGAGAGGGGATTTGATAGAGGTGTTTAAAATTATGAAGGGAATAGATAGATTAGATGCAAGTAGACTCTTCCCCCTGAGAGCAGGGGAGCTTGAAACAAGAGGACACGTTGAGGGTAAGGAGGCAAAATTTTAGGAGAAACATTAGAAGATGCTTCTTCACTTAGAGAGTGGTGGCTGAATGGAATAATCTTCCGGAGGAAATAGTTGAGGCAGAGTCAATTCTTTCATTTAAGAAGATATATACATGGATAGGAGGGGGTTGGAGGGTTATGGGCAGAGAATAGGTGAGGGGATCTAGCAGAGTTGTTTTGAGTGAACCAGCATGGACTTGAAGTTTCGAGATGGCCTGTTTCCATGCCATAAACTGTTATATGGTTATATGGTCATGCCATCAGCGAACTTGATGATGTGGTTCGAGCTGTGTTTGGCTGCACAATGGTGGGTCAGCAAAGTAAACAGCAGTGAACTAAGCACTCAGCCTTGGGGGCCCTGTGCTCAGTGTGATGGTCTCGGAGGTGCTGTTTCTGATCTGAATTGCCTGAGGTTTCCCCCTCAGGAAGTCGAGAATCCAATTGTAGGTGTTTAGTCCCAGTAGGCACAACTTCCTTATCAGGTACTGAGGTATGATCATGTTGAATACTGAACTGAAGTCAATAAACAGCAGTCGAACATATGAGTCTTTATTTTCCAGGTGGGTAAGGGCTAGATGAAGGGCTGTGGTGATAGCATCATCTGTGGAGTGGTTGGATCTATATGTGATCTGCAGGGGGTCCAGTGAGGGGAGCAACATGATTGATGTGCCCCATGATGAGCCTCTCGAAGCAGTTCATGACGGTGGACATGAGTGCAACAGAGCAGTAATCATTGAGGCAGGATACAGGTGGTTTCTTTGACACAGGGACAATGATGGTGGCTTTGAAGCCACTACTCAGGGAGATGTTAAAGAACTACGAGCTGAGCCACACAGCCCCGATCACTTTGCCGGGAATATTATCCAGCCCAGCTTTCCTTGGATTAACTTTGCCTAGTTCTCTCTTAACATCAGCCACTGTAAGGCACAGCACCTGGTCGTTTGGAGGAGGGGTGGTCTTCTCCGCTGCTACATCACTTTTCACCTCAAACCGCATGTAGAAGTTGTTCAGTTCATCTGGGAGGGAGGCATCACCAGCACATGCAGATGGTGTGGTCTTGTGTTTAGTGTTATCTTGGATCCCCTTCCACATGAGTCCCATGTCCTTGATGTCCAGGGAGCGACTGTGAATGTGCTGGGCCTCCCTGATGGCCTTAGGCAGCTCAGCTCTTGCCATCGCTAGGACCGCCTTGTCGCCTGCTTGTCTTCACTCCAAGAACATCTACAAAAGACGATGTCTTACGCCACAACCAGCGCACAGCAGCTTGTACGCCACAACGAACACACAGCAGCTTGCACGCCACAACCAGCACAGCAGCTTCTATCCTCAAGGATTCTCATCACCCAGGCCATGCACTCTTCATGCTGGAAGATGGTACAAGAGCCTGAAGATGAACACCCAGCTGCACAAAAACAATTTCTTCCCCTCAGCCATCAGTTTTCTCAACAGATGAAGTTCAGATACTACCTCATTTTCTCTTCTTTTCACACCAATTTATTTTTAAAATTTAATTTATAGCAATATTTATACCTGTAATGCTGCGCAAAACAACAAATTTCATGACATGTTCATGACAATAAATTCTAATTCTGATTAGAGGAAAAAAATTTTTCCCAGAGGATCATAAGGGTATTGAAGTCTTTCCTTGATAGCTTGGCACTGGCGGAAAATCTCAGTGTACTTTAAAAAATTGATGTATTGTAATCTTCAAGCTGCAGAGTAATGGATAGGTCATGTTCACAGGCTACACCAAAAGTCCATGTACCAGTGTGGTGCACTGTTAGACAGAATCAGACACACACAAAGATAAAGAGTGTACAACAGGCTTTAATCCACAAAGATTTTCACAAAGCCAGGCTGGCTGTGGCTGCAGCAACTCTGAGTGAGGCCTCCGGTGCAGGCTTATATCCCGGAGGGTGATTGACACCCGACCAGGTGGGGCTTGATCCATTCAGGCCGACAGATTGACAACCGGCCAGGTGTTGTCCTATCCCCTTACACTCCTGCAGGTACAGAGGTTGCCCCCTGCAGTAGGCCAGTGGTGTTACCACCACAACTAGCTAGTTTTGTGAACATAAAATGCTCAAAGTAAGCATTGCAATCAAGAGGCTGAGAAAAAAAAACCAGCAGCAAAGATTTACATGACTTCAGGGATGCGGAAAGAGAGATGTGGCCTTTGTTAAGACATGGGTTATTACACTAAAAAAAACAGAAAATGCTGAACACATTTTGCAACTCAAGTAGCCAATGAGAAAAGAAAAAGGGAGTTCGGGTTTCAGGAAAAGTGTTTCAAATGCTCACTCTACAACCAGCACACAGCAGCTTGTACATCACAACCAGCACAGCAGCTTGTGTGACACGACCAGCACAGCAGCTTGCACGCCACAACCAGCACACAGCAGCTTGTATGCCACAACCAGCACACAACAGCTTGTATGCCACAACCAGCACAGCAGCTTCCATGCCACAACCAGCACAGCAGCTTGTACGCCATAACCAGCACAGCAGCTTGTACACCACAACCAGCACAGTTGCTTGCATGCCGCAACCAGCACAGCAGCTTGTACGCCACAACCAGCACAGCAATTTACGCGCCGCAACCAGCACACAGCAGCTTGTACCATTAACCAGCACACAGCAGCTTGTAGATCACAACCAGCGCACAGCAGCTTGTACACCACAACCAGCACAGCAGCTTGTACGCCACAACCAGCACAAAGCAGCTTGTACGCCACAACCAACACACAGCAGCTTGTACGTCACAACCAGCACACAGCAGCTTGTATGCCACAACCAGCAGACAGCAGCTTTCATTCCACAGTCAGCACAGTAGCTTGTACCATCAAAAGGATGCACTGCAACAGCTCACTAAGACTCCTTAGACAGCATCTTCCCAACCCATGAACTGTTTCTTTTTTTTAATCTTTTTTTTATAATAAATACAGTACAATGAAGAAAAGGGAACAAAACTGAAAATACAGTATCATATATGTATATATATATCAAGATAATACTCAGTTCCCCCTCCACTGCACTGGATGAGACAGAAAAGACATCAAAAATATTATATAATACGGTATATACTAAAATAAAATCAACTTACCCACCCTATATAAAAAAAACTAACTAAATATACACATCTGAACAGCTTATCCTGAGGGTTACACATATGTTATAGCTTTTGATTCATAAAATAACAAAGTTAAGACAACATCTCATCTGGAAGAGTGAGTACATCTAATCATGTTAAAAACATTTACCTCAAATGAAAATAAGACATAAAAGGTCACTATGTATCTTCCAATTTCACCAATAAATCATATATATGATATCAATTATTTTCTAAACTTAAACAGGACCTAATATGAGAGAACCATGAAAACACTGTTGGAGGTCTAGATTCTTTGCATTTGAATAAGGTGGCTCTTCTATCCAACAATATAGAGAAGGCCACAATCTGTTGTACAGGTAGAGAAAAAAACTCCCTATGTCTTATTCAATAATCCCAATAAGAGCAGTATTTAGTATGGGTCCACCTAAAATACATTTGAAAAGATATTAAAAATTTCTTTCCAATCAATTTCTAAGGATGGGCAAGACCAAAACATATGTGTCAATGTAGCAATGTCAGATTTGCATCTGTCACAAATAGAGTTAATATTACAAAAGATACTAACCAGTTTATCTTTCGACATTGAACACGATGCACCACTTTAAATTGGATTAATGAATGTTAGGCACATACTGAAAATATATTCACCAGTTTCAAAATCTTGTCCCATAGATCCTCCAATAGGGGTCTTGAAAGTTCCAGTTCCCAAACCTTTTTAATAATTCCAATTAATCCTTTCTGAGAAGGATTCAATTGAAAAATATTATCAACTAGAATTGGAGGATATACAAATGGAAAGTCCTTTAATATGGTATTTCTAATCTTAAAAAATGAATATTTGATAAGTCATATTTACTTGCCAGCTGTTCAAAAGAAATTAAACAACCTTCCTTAAATAAATTTACCAAATAAATAATACCTTTGATTTCCCATATAAAGAAAGATTGATGGTCAAAAAATTAATTATGAGAGATAGCACTAGATAAAACAAAGTTTTTTAAATTAAAAAAATTCCTAAATTGGAACCAGATTCGCAAAACATTGAGTATTAGATTAGATATATCCCGTATTGATCTTATAAAAACTAAATGGAAGAGAGGTACCCAATAAAGAGGCCATTGAATACTACTGTATAAATTTCAATTCCTAATCTGAGCATAATGGATGATCCAATTTGTCAGATGAACTCCAACAGCTGAAAGGACAAGAGTAGCAAAAGCAAGGGATCACCATCACATGGAAATTGTCCCCCAAGACATACACCATTCTAACAATATTGCATTGCCGTTTCTTCACCTCACTAGGACATAATCCCGGAACTTACTTGTTGTCTTGCGTAACTTGTACCTCTCACTTTGTTCGTTTTAGATTGGTCACAGTGTTTGAGCTACCGAAAGAAAATAGAGACACACACAGAGAGCAGTTCAGTCTACACAAATGTTTATTACAAATATAAAGCAGGTTTCAAACTACAATATGCAAGCCTGCCTAATCATACTTAACAATGCCTGGACTGGTCCCAACTGCCGAAGCGAGGCAATGACGGCACACTTGTAGTAGGCTGCCGGGGCGCCGGTAGCAGCTCCTTCACCTCCCCCGACCGGATGTTGCTCGGACTCTAGCTGTTCTTCCTTCTTGACAAGGGATGTTCCCATCCCTCAGAGAGTCTAAACTTCAGCAGCAGGACCACAGACTTTTATACCCCAAAAACAATTAATCATGCACCCACTCCCTCTAACATTTGTCAGTCAAAATCAAAGCTGAGCATACTATCCTACAATTTAGAAGAATAATTACTATGGAACCAGGATGCTATGATTTCCTGGTTTATCTCGTAGATACAAGGACTCATTAAAACTTCTTGAGCAAGACAGGTTGTGGCCAATACGTCAATTTCAGAGTGTCGTATTTGACAACTACTTTCCCTGGGCCTCACGGTGGAATTCCATTTCAAAGTGTATCTTCAGATAAATCCCCATGGCTGAGTTTAATTACATCTGCTAATTCTGAAAGTAAGGTGACCTGAGTGTGGCCCCAGTGTTGTCAGTTTCACATAAGCAAGGAAGCATCTGAGAACATGATTTTAACCCTCCATTACACTTGTGTTACATACTCAAGCAGCTGGGTGGGTCACGTCTCCAGAATGGAGGACCATTGCCTTCCCAAGATCGTGTTATATGGCGAGCTCTCCTCTGGCCACCGTGACAGAGGTGCACCAAAGAAAAGGTACAAGGACTGCCTAAAGAAATCTCTTGGTGCATGCCACATTGACCACTGCCAGTGGGCTGATATCGCCTCAAATCGTGCATCTTGGCGCCTCACAGTTTGGCGGGCAGCAACCTCCTTTGAAGAAGACCGCAGAGCCCACCTCACTGACAAAAGGCAAAGGAGGAAAAACCCAACACCCAACCCCAACCAACCAATTTTCCCCTGCAACCGCTGCAACCGTGTCTGCCTGTCCCGCATCGGACTTGTCAGCCACAAACGAGCCTGCAGCTGACGTGGACATTTACCCCCTCCATAAATCTTCGCCCGCGAAGCCAAGCCAAAGAAAGAAGAAGACATACTCAAGCAGCAGCAATAGATTTTTGCCAAGACAGTGTTATATTTAAAACAATTTTTTTTAAATATTTGATTTAAAATAAAAGCAACCTTTATTACACCAATAATATAAATATATACTTAAATTTAACATTGTTCATATATTAAAAAAAACACCCTGACCCCTACAATTAACCCCTAATAAAAGAAAAAGAAAAAAAAGAAGAGAAAATCAAATCAAAAATTTATACATTGTGGAATGAGGAAACCCCACTGCATCCAGATCAAAATCTTCAAATTTTCCAATTAAAATAATCCAAATCTTCATAGAAATATAATATTTATCCCTCAAATTATATATTATTTTTTCCAGTGAAATACAGGACCTTAATTCTGATTGCCATCTCTGTAAACTAAGTTCTATCTGATCTTTCCATGAACTTGCTATACCTTTCCTCACCACTGCTAATACCAGTCTCAGAAAAGCTATTTGAAATTTATCCAATTTATATACCAAAGTCCACTTATATCACCAATTAAAAATTTTTTGAATCTAAAGAAAGTTTTATTTTCAAAATATTCTGTAAACAATCCTTACTGAATGTAAAAATGTACCATTCAGACAATGACATGCAAAACACAAATCAGAAAGAATCAAATTATATCTTTTAAATGGTCCAGAGTTAAATATAATTGATGTATAAAATTATAGGTTATCAAGTCTATACTGGACATTTATAATTTTTGTCATAGTATCATTACAAATAGCCTTCCAATGATCCCTATCCAAATCAACTCCAAATTCTTTCACCCATTTGAGTCTTGAGTCTTGATTTTTTTGCAAATTAATTTTGGACATTTCAGAAATAAATCCTATCTTCCCTCCATCACAAACCATCATTTCAAATTTTGACTCTTCTGGAAGAAACAAATTCTTCCCAAATGATTCATACAACATCAGATTAATTTGATAATAACAAAAAAAGAGTCTGAATTGGTGGTTAAAAAGGCAAATGGTATGTTGGCCTTCATATCAAGAAGGCTTGAGTATAGGAACAAGGATACCTTACTGCAGCTGTACAGGGCCTTGGTGAGACCCCACCTGGAGTATTGTGTGCAGCTTTGGTCACCTTACCTAAGGAAGGATGTTCTTGCAATGGAGGGAGTGCAGAGGCGATTCACCAGGCTGATACCTGGAATGGCAGGAATGACTTATGAGGAAAGATTGCGCAAGTTGGGATTGTACTCGCTGGAGTTTAGAAGATTGAGAGGGGATCTCATAGAGACATAAAATTCTGGCAGGACTGGACAGAATGGATGCAGATGGGATGTTTCCAATGATGGGAAAATCCAGAACCCGGGGCCATGGTTTGAGGATAATAGGCAAACCATTTAGGACTGAGATGAGGAGGAATTTCTATACCCAGAGGGTGGTGAATCTGTGGAATTCATTGCCACAGAGGGCAGTAGAGGCAGGTTCATTAAATATATTTAAGAGGGAATTAGATCTATTTCTTCAGTATAAGGGCATTAAAGGTTACGGAGAGAAGGCGGGGACGGGGTATTGAACTTTAAGATCAGCCATGATCTTGTTGAATGGCGGAGCAGGTTCAAAGGGTCAAATGACCTACTCCTGCTCCTATCTTCTATGTTTCTATGTTGATATCTTTATTTCATTCTTTCAAATGAAAGAAATCGGCCTAATTCATAGCAATTATTTATTATTTTAATCCCTTTCTGATCCCAAATCTTAAGAAGGTAATTACTAACCATAAAAGGAAAAAGTTTCTTCTGATACAAAGGAGTATATCTAGATGTTTCACTTGGAGTACCAATTTCTTTATTTATTCCATCACAAATATCCATAAATGAGTTAAAATTGGTGACTTATAAGATTTTAACAATTTAATATTCCATTTATAAACAAATTGATCCCTTCTATCCTCACTAATTCAGTTTAATTCTATATCCACCCAAGTCAAAGGACTATCAAGATCAAACAATCTATTAATAAATTTTAACTGAGCTACCTTATAGTAATTTTAAAAATTTAGAAATTGTAATCCCCCTAATTCATATTTCCATGTTAACTTATGAATAGAAACTCTTGCCAATTTACCCTTCCATAAAAATTTCCAAACGACTGTATTCAAATCTTTAAAAAAACATTTTACGAATATTACAAGGAATAGTTTGAAAAAAATATTGGTCTAGAAAATATATTCGTTTATATACAATTCACTCTACCAACTAAAGTTATCGGCAAGTCTTTCCATTTAATTAAATCCTCTTTAGTTACAGAAAATAATAGCAAATAATTTAAAGCATATAAATGATTTATATGTCTATTTTAATACCAAAATATTTAATTTGATCAGTTCATTTAATACGTGCTATTCCTTTACAAACAGAATAATTGGCTTCAGACAATGGCATAAGTTTACTTTTATTCCAATTCACTTTGTACCCTGTGACAGAGTGTTTTGAAATATTTGTGGGAAATAAATTGGGAAAGATTTGAGTAGGTTACATACAAAAACTTTAAAACAGATCTTATTTGAAATACGTGAAATTTCATGTCCACAGTGACTTCACAGAAACTTTGATGAATGCCTATGGAGACTTAACAAGTAGGTATTAATTGGACTGATGTTGTGGAAATAAATGGACTACCGTCTTTAAAGCAACAGAGGAGACATAATGGCTTTTCACACCTTTTGCAGGAGCTTTGACGAGTGCTCAGAGAGGTCATTGATGGGTTCTTGTTTACCTAAAAGCAAGAGATGAACGAGAAAGCTGGCTCCTATTGTTTGCTGGAGAAGGTCATGTGGTTTTGCAAGTAGAGAGGGTGAAACTGGTTGAATCAGTCTCAGAGTGTCTGTGTGTGTATGAGAGAGAGAGAGAGAGAGAGAGAGAGAGAGAGAGAGAGAGAGAGAGAGAGAGAGAGAGAGAGAGAGATAAAGAGACAGCAGTGTCAAGCAACAGAATTTGTTGGAACTGAAACAGAAGCTCCAGTGTGGAAGATGGCCTACTAGTCTCAGCCCTTGTGGTTCACGCAAGAGAAGAGGACTGGCTTTCTAATTTTTCACTTGAAATAAGAGAAACAGAAAGGAACTCTGTGGTGATCTGAAAGAAAGAGGTTATCATCTGGAGAACCCTGATGGGGCAAGTTTCATCAGCAAGACACCGAGGTGACTGAGAGAAGTACCTCAATCGTGGATGACCTAGGACAACCCATCTCTCTCTGAAAACCTACAAGAACCTTCCTGAGCGGTAACAATTTACCTTTCAAGCACCAAAGCCTGGTGAACTTTATAAATGTTAAATTCTGTACACAGTATAAGAATTGCCTGCAACCAGTGAACTTGGAGGAATGAGAAGTGAGATTGGACTGTGAACCAAAGAACTTTTCTGAACTTATATACATATTACACACATGTGTAATTAGAATTAGAAGGGGGTTAAGTTAGGTTAAGTAATTCAATAGAGATAAGTTAACATTTGTTTTTATTTTCATGTAGAAAGATAATTAAAAGCAACTGTTGTTTAAGTAATCATTTGCTCTTGCTGCTGGGCTCGTAACAACCCTGATAATTCTCCATATTGTATTAATTTTTCCTGTAAAATTTTCAATGACTCTTGTGGTTCTATTAAATAAATCAACACATCATCCACAAACAAACTAATCTTAAATTCATCCAATCCTGTTTTAATACCTTTGCATCATCAAGGATGGTCTTCCACAGAAGTTGAAGAGTTTTTGCACATGCGCCCTTCTGTGTGCATACACACTATTCCTAGTATTTTTCTCCTAGGGGGGGCTGGTGCTCACTAATCCAGCGAGTCTGGATTGGTGGAGAATCGGTTTAAGACCCGAGGGGGGAATAAAAAAGTAAAAGTGGTGGAGGCAGAAGAACTGAAAGCAGGACCAACGGAAGAATTTGAAGAACTAAGTTCAGAAGAATTTGAATTCAGTGAACAAGAAGAAATGCAAGAAAAACCTGTTGCAGCTCAGGGTCGGCATTTGCCTGAACATAAAGACTATTTTGAGCAACCATTCAAAGCAATGTCTCAGCAGATTTCTTTGGATTTTACATTTGTTAATAAGCTTTCAAATGTGATGGAGGATATTTCAACTGTTAAAGCTGATGTTGCAAAATATGCAAAGGTTGTAAATAAAGTATAAGGGAAGGTTAAGAAGATGGAAGATAAGCTGGAGGATTGTGTTTGTGATATTGATCAGTGTCAACAGAATTTGAATACTTATGATGATTCTTTTGCATCAGCATAAAGCCTACTGGATGGAGGATAGAGAAAAGTGATTTACTGAAGAAAACTGACTCATTGGAGAATCAGAACTGGAGGAATAATGTGAAGATAGTGGGTTTGCCAGAAGATTTTAAGAGTCTAAGCAGTTCTGTTTTAAAGTCCACGCTGGTGCATGGAACGAACATGTCCGTTTCATTTCCAGTGTGTTTGTCAGATCACTAGTGCGTAAAGTGAAAGAGCCATGTGGGATTGCTCTCAGAGAAGCCGGCTGTCGTCGCTGGGAGCAAGGAGGAATATTACCTGAGTCTCATGGATCCAGCTGGGTCTTAGCTCTTCCAAGCTTAAAATTTGGCTTTTCATTGTTTGAGCCCTAGTATTTTTCATTAGTATTTCAGGTTGCTCCAATAGTACTCTGTTAAAATTTATATATTTAAAAGGGCACTTCAAAAAGGGTTTTTCACAAATCCATCGGGAGAGGTGACTACCCATGTCTCTCTACTACACCATCATGCTACCCCCCCTTTAACACAATATTTTTGTTATTAATTACTAATAATATAACACCTTATATGTGTGGCATACCCCGAACCATTACACCTTGGCCCAATTCTGGAATTTCAGTTCAATGTTCAGTCTCAGAAATCCAGTATTGACACATAGGCTTTAAACTGATGCAAAGAAGTGATCATGAAGTACGTGGGAGAAACCAGGTGATAGACTGTTATAAACTGATGAAATCCTTGTCGAGATGCTCCCACAGAAAATGTCCTTTCTTTCAGACAAGTGGTAGTCAAAACTCCCCTTTTCTTTGTGTAGGGGAAATGAAGTGAGTGGCTTTCACAAAGCTTCCAGAACCCTTTCAAGGGTCAGCCAAAATTACCATCACAATTGTCACGATCCATATACAGTATTTTCTCTGCTTCCAGAACCTTTTCGTAGGTCAGCCAAAATGACTGTCACAATGGTAATGGTGTGGTACACTAATTTTCCTTACAGAGAGAAAACAAACAAATTGTCCATTACCACATGAGGCCACTTCAGCACAGTATTCCTCCAAAGAGCTGTTGCTTTTAAAATGGCCCCTGATATCAGTCAATGAACTATTTCTTTGATATGTTGGACACAATGCTCTGCACCTGTGTCCCTGGATCACTTCCTCTCTCTTCAGAGGTAGCAAAATGAGTACACGCTGTCCTCGTCTGCTGTCAGCCACAGTTGTCTCCAAGGATGCAGCTTGATTTGTTAGTGACAGTCCCACTAAAATGGAAATGAAAATGGGAGTATGCAATACTTGCTAATTGCATTGTGGGTTTGGCCACACCACAAGTTCTGCAGCAGTTCAAAAAGGCAGCTCACCACCTCAAGGCCAATTAGGGATGGGTAATTAATGTTCACTCAGCGAGATGAAGACAGGATTCACTATCTATCTGGCTGATAGAAAGATGTGCGGGTACAAACAAAAATGATGTTCTTAAGAAGATTAAGGGAAGTACAATCTGACTGACAACCTTCTCTTGGAAATGCTTCGCCATATATTTTTATTTCAATGAAGTGACATGATAGCCTGTCCACCAGAAGGGATACTAGGAGCAATGAGATTTAGCAAACAGTGATCTCCAGACCCAATGTTAACTGGTGTGGATTGCATTGATGCTTGAAAGGTGGGCCTGCAGGAAATGATAGGGCCTGCAGCTGAGGGAACAGCGATGGCAGCTCTGGACTCCCGGACCTGAGCACTAAGTTCAGGAGCATTCTGTATGTTGCCGAGCTGTGGGATAATACATCTAATATCTGGCCCCTCAAATTTAACCCGCTATAGTTGGAACATCAACCATGTCTCCATTTATTTCAATATGACAACAAGGTTGGTACAGGTGGAGATCTGCTATTTTAGAACTAGTCAAATTAATACCTTGTAACAATTACCAACAAGATGGATTAAATTGATGGGAAGCACTGGAGGAATTTACGTCCACAAGAGACACAAGATGTCAAATTACTGTTACAGAGTCCAGAGGACCCCAAAAACCAGCAGCATTAGATATGCACGACAACACAGGGCTACTTGAACAAAAATAGTTTTTAATTATAATTGAACAAGAAAACAGAATTGAACTTTAACTTATTACTTAAGCTACCCAACTATTTAATCCCCCCTCTAACTCTAAACGCAGGTGTGTGTAATGTACATTTAAGATTTAAAAAGTTCTTTGGATCACAGTCCAATCTGTTGCAGGCAATTCTTGTACTGTGCACAGAAGTTAGCATTAACAACGTTCACCAGTCTTTGGTGCTTAACAAGCAAATGGTTACCCTCAGGAAGGTTCTTGCTGGTTTTTAGAGAGAGATTTATTTTCCAGGGCATCCGCAACTGATTCCTTCTCAATCAGTCTTGCTTACGAAACTTGCCCCCTTCAGGGTTCTCCAGATGATCCTCTTTCTTTCAGGACACTTTTCACACCACCAGTCTTCTCCTTTTACCAGACAGCCTTCCAAGTTTGCCAGCTTTATCCTTCTGGAAATAATTTCTGTGACTGACTACTCTCTCTGTTTCACACCCTCCCTCTCTGAGAGCAAAACAGTTCTCTTCTGCCTACAAAGATCACATGATTTCCCAGGCAAGCTGCTGTCAATACTTGGTTGCCTCCTGCAAAAAGCATTCTGCAAAAGTCATGCAAATATTCTTTGCTTTAAAGTGTGTGTGTGCGCGCAAGCTGCTCTAGCAATTCCTCCCAAACCACCTCTAAATACTCTGTCACACATCTCTCTATTCTCCACTCTCTTTGTACCAGTATACAGTTTGAAAATGTGCTCTTAACATAATCTTTGAAGAAAGTTTCGATTTTGCTTCATCACTTTCTTAAAAGGAAATTTTTAAACTTTAAAATCTAAACTCACAAAATATGAATTAGTTTCTCAGTTGTGTGTCTGATTGGTGAATGAAGGTGAGCAACCACTTGTTTATGGTGCACTTGAGACTAGTCTAACAAAGACGGATAGCTCTATCACAGATGAACTGATGATGCATTATTCCTGTTTATGACTGAAGTTCCATGCATGACTGTAGGATATTATTGTCTCTTCCAAGATTTAGTACAAGATATTACTCTCAATCTCTCCTCCCAGTTTCTTGTTCCAGAATTTAACACTGCAGTTGAACCCTAGTAAGACAGACTGGTTCTCCTATGAAGAGAGATTAAGCAGTTCAGGTCAGTTCTTAGAGATTACTGGAAGGAGTGGGAGGGGTGACCTTATCAAACATACAAGATCTCAAGGGATATGGATGGGTAGATGCTGAGACATTTTCACAAATGGGAGAGCCACACACAAGAGGACAAAATAAGAGACCAGTAATTTGAAACTGAGGTGCATTCATTTTTTTAAAAATTTCGCAGCCGAGTCTCTGAAATTATCTGCTGCTGTGAGTAGTGGAGGTGAAAGCATTACATTTATTTTAGGTGCAAAATCATGGAACTGAGGGTTATGGTGAACTGGCACAGAAGAGGAATTAGGGCCTGGAGACTTATTCCTGCTTGTGTTCCATAGCATACCTGCTCACAGCAGGCTACAGGTGAGTTAGTGTACATAAGCCATCCAACTATCCTGTACAAGTCAGTGAGGTCCTGATGGACTAAATAGCTTTCCTCAGGCATAAATGTGTATGGTTCTAAAAATAATTTTGGCAATGTGTGGCTTGTAACATGATTGGAGAGTTTAACAAATTCATCCATGGCATGTTCTTACTCTAGTGTGATAACAGTTGTGTGATGTTGCTTTTTATTACAAAACTACTTTTATACTGCATGCATAGCAGGGTTTAATTTCCTCAGGTAATATAGTATTCTGAAAACAAAAACAGGACTTACATGCCACCAGCCACCCAATTTAATGAAGTCTAAATATGCTGCCAACAAAAATTAAATCTTAGCAAGAGACTTGCTGACTTTTAACAGGGGAACTACTCCACAGACCATAACCCTACCTGCAAAATAAAACTACCGCCAAGAAATTAAAAACTCTATTTCCAACTATTCTTGCTTTCCCTTTATCCTTCTTGTCTGCTGTATTTCCTTTGACATGGCCCACTTTTGCTTCATCATATATTTTCATTTACTCTGTTGTTGCTTATCAATTTGGCATTCTCCTCATCCTCTCCACTGCCATCAATTTTCTGTAACCACATCCAAAATTAACAGCCCAGTGACTGATTTGTCCATTCCTGATGTGAGCACTTCAGTCTGCAGAAATCAAATTTACACACTTTGATGTGAAGGGAATGAAATAAATTACTAATTTCTTTATGTGATGCAAATTGAAACCATTCAAGTTCCAGCACAAATGGAAATTTTGGATTTTACTTTTGCAAGATAACAGAGTCCATGTTTTTCTCTTGCTGGTGGTCACAACATTGCCAGAGAGTCAGAGACGTATTTCAGGGACACAGGCCATCCAGTCCAAACAAGCCGATCACTGGGCACTCATCCATACTAATCCCATCTCCCAGTTCTTGGTCTATTCTCTTCTATGCCTAAGCAATTCAAGTTCTCATTTTGAATGTTGTTTGCAGCCCACTTCCACCACTCCCTAAGGCAGTGCATTCTAGGTATTCACCATTTTCTGGGTGAAAAACGTCCCCTTCTTATCCCTTCTGAATTTAATCTCTTCTCCCCCCCTCCCCCACCTTATCCTATCTTATAATATCTTTTTGATTTATCTACCTCTGGGGAAAATATTTCCTCAATATTATACCTCAATCATGTTCCCTCTTAACCACCTCTGCTTCAGGGAGAACAGGCCCAGCTTTTCCAGATTCTCCTCAAAACTGAAATGCCCCAACCCAGACATCTTGGTGAAACTCCTCTGTATCCTCGTCAGCACTATTCCATCCTTCCTAGAGTGTGGCATCAAGAGCTGCACACAGTATTCCAGCTAAGGCCAAACTAAGTTATAAATTTAGAGCATAACCTTTCTGTTTTTGTATTCAATGCCCCATTTAAAGAAGGCCAATATCCTGTATGCATTTTATCTGCTTGTGTTATCACTTCCAACGACCCTCTGTTCATTAATGCACCCTAAGGTCTTACTCCTCATAGCAATATATCCTAATCTTATTAGTGCTTGCAAAATACATCATCCCATATTTAACTGAATTCAACTCCGTCCACAATTTATCAGCCTATTTCACCCACAGGTCAGTATCACTCTTTACCCCAAGACTACCCTCCGCACTATCCACAAGTCCACCAATCTTCATGTCATCCATGTACTTACTGATTGCATGTCCTAAATCCAAATCAAAATCATTCATGTATGTAACAAACAGCAATGTTTCCAGCACTGATCTCTGAGGAACACCACTGGTAACAGGCATCCAACAATCCTTGACCATCACCCTCCAACTATTATTCCCACGCCAATATTTGATCAAGTTTTCCAACTTGCCCTGAATCTATGCCCTTAATATTTTGGCACAGCTTTCCATGTGAAATCTTCTCAAAAAAGGTATTACTGAACTCCATGTAAACCACATATACTGCTCCACCCTCATTAATACATTTGAATATCTCTTCAATTGGTCAGAAATGATCTACCCTATTGCCTTATATTACAAAATTAGGCAATTTTCCCCAGCAGGTACAAGCCAGGGCATATGACTCTCACAAGTGTTTAATCATCCATTTCATTCTAACACCTTCAAAGTATTTATCTCATAGGTTACCTGGTTTCCCGGAAACAAATCTCTCCTGATCACGTCAACTCTTCTTGATTAGTAAATTTCAGATTCTTACTACATTCTGGGAAAGAAGTAAATCCTTATCAAATTTATTCAGGTCCTTATTTCTAATCCCTCCCATAATCTAACAAGAAGAAATGTTTGCTTAAAAAATCCTTTTTTCCCTGAGTCATTTTAAACATAAATAATGTTTTTAATTATTTTACACATGTTCCAACATGATAACAATCACTTCTGGCCAATTCTTCAGGAAAATGGATCAGGCACATCCAAGTATGAATCTCCCTCAGAAAGATAGTGTTTCTCTGCTGCCATGCTTGCATGTAATGACATTGTCCAACGTTAACTTCCGCATTATCAACAGAAATTAAAATAATGATGTGCAGACCTGTGTTCTTTATTTTTTTAAACTCCCAGTAAAACAGTAAGTTAGAAAGGAGATGTGAACTAGGATATCTAAATGTTGCTGTTTAGATATGCCTTATGAGCTTTAGATATTTTGCATATTTCTGATAACATTGCTTGGTCTGACACTAGATGCCATTTTAATGTTTATTGTTTAACAAAACAGCCAGGTAGATGTGGTACACCACTGGCCTACTGCAGGGGGCAACCTCTGTACCTGCAGGAGAGTAAGTGGACAGGACAACACCTAGCCGGCTGCCAATCAGTTGGCATAAATGGATCAAGCCCCACCCGGTCGGGTGTCAATCATCCTCCGGGATATAAGCCTGTACCGGTCTCCCGAGGCCTCACACTGCAGTCACAGCCAGCCTGGATCTGTGGAGGTTTTTGTGGATTAAAGCCTGCTGTTCAGTCTTTACCTTGTGTGTGTCTAATTCTGTCTAACAGTGCACCACAGTAGAAGGCCCTTCTAGTCCATGAAAACTGTGCTACACAATTTCACTCTATTAACCTACTAAACTCCTATGTTTTAAAAGGTGGGAGGAAACTGAAGCCAAAGAAAATCCACACAGGTAATGGGTAATTCCTTACAGACAGTGCTGGATTCGAGCCTGAGTCGCTAGCACTGTAATACAGAGATGGGGTCTGTGGTCCTTGTATAATGAGTGGTAAGCCCATGACTTTAAGTGGCCAAGCTGTCGATTTCAGCCACAGAGTGCAGGAGGGCTAGATGGGGGGAATGTGTGTGGTAAGTAACCACCCTGAGTTCCTCTCCCCTACATTTTCCATCACTAGCCTTTTCTATGACTACACTGGCTGCCGTAAAGTCTGTTAAGTTCGGGCTATAACACACTTTCCACAATACTTAGCAGGAAAAATGCCAAGATACAAATTGCAAGCAGTTGTCAGAAACTGCAGTGATCAAATTTTAACACAGCAATCAAGTTGTTAGCCCTTGATTGGATCGCCAAATTTGAGCTCAAATTTCTGGGCTTATCCTCTCAAACTCTTCCTCACTTTTAAAGATTTCAAGTAAGTTAGCTGCCAGTCTTCCATTTTAATAGAAAACAAACAGCCTAAGAAATCTTTTCAGATTGGTGCAATCTTTCAGTTATAGTAAATCTTTTTCAATGCTGCTTCCAGATTCCTTTTATATTATGGAGACCACAGTTTACTTCTGGAGTGGGCAACCATTTTTTAAAACTCACATTCCACCCTAAGTATTCCCTGTGCCATAAGTGATCTGTGATTAGTAAGGGATTGATTAAGGTGGTATGTGAGTGGAAAGAAAAAGTTTGAAAACCATTTTTAATTGTACCAAATTGACTTGTCATATGCATGGTTTCATAACTCCAAAGGAAATGGGCCAATGACAATTTTTCTCAAACAAAATATTTCAGTAACAATTGGGTCTAGAGCAGAGGTTCTCAACCGTTTTTCCCACTTACATACCAGCTAAAGCAATCCCTTACCAATCACAGATCACATAAGGCATAGGGATTACTTAGGATGGAATACGAGTTTTATTAAAAAAGGTTGCCCACCCCTGGTTTATGTAATAGTATTTCCAGTGTTAATGCACCAGAGTTCCACAAACTTAAATCACTGCTTTTTCTCCTTAGTTAATGAATCTCATTGCATTGATGTATTTTTGAATTGTTAACTGGTATATGTACTTTTAATTTGATAACCGTACACAAAAGTTCCACTGTTAATCTATTCCATTTATCTGGCAATATTATTCCTAACAAAATGTAACATTTCATATTGCTTTCTCCCACCCTGCCCTGAATTTCACCTGCACTATTTGCAATTTCTCTTCCCCCTTTCAGAATTTATCTGACTCCATGTCAGGAGACAAATTATTGAATGACATTTATTACAAACCTGTCATCTCCAACAACGACCTAGATAACACCTCCTCCCACCCTGTCTTTTATAAGGATGCTATCCCTTCTCCAAATTCCACCATTGCATCTATTCCCAGGATAAGCCCTTCCACTTCAGCACATCTAATATTTCCTCTTTCTTCAATAAAGATGGTTCCCCCTAGCTTCGATGATTAATCCACATCACACCCATTTCACCCACCTGCAGTCACTCCACTTTCCCTCAGACTGAACAAGGACAGAATTCCTTTGGCTCTCATTTTCCAACCCCACCAGCCTCCACACCATTCTTTCAACTACTAAAATAATCCCACTACTAGCCACACCATCCACTCACCACCCCTTTCCACTTTCTACAGGGGTCATTCTCTTCAAGAAACTGCTCTGCTCCATCTCCTCAGCCACTCATTTGTCTGTGCTATCTGACTTTCCCTCACTCATGGCCTGGGAATGATCCAAATATTACCTCGTTGGAGGTCCTGCTCTTCGGCCTCTTTCCTAACTCACTCAACTTACTTTGCCGGGCCTCTACCCGACTCCTACCTACATTTCAAATGCACCTTGTTCAACCTAATATATTGCATTAGGGGTCTCTTGATATGGCCTCCTATATATCTGTGAAACCAAATGCAGATTGGGCAAACATTTGTCAAGGCCATGTCCTCTGTCCTCTTGTGCCAGCTAGAACTCCCAGTTCCCAACCATTTTAATTCCTCTCCTATTCCAACACAGATCTACCCATCCCCAGCCTCATCCATTGCTAGGGTGAGGCCCAATGCAAACATGAAGAACAGGATCTCATAATTTCACTTGGGTAGCCCATGACCCATTAGTGTGAATATTGAATTTCACAATTTCAGGTAACCACCATCCCCATCCATTTCCACTGTTTCCATTTGCACTTGATCAGTCTTCACCCCTCTTCCCTTCTTATGTTTTCTATCTCCTCTTCCCACCTTCGTCCTGTTAAGGATTCTACCTGAAACGCTGACCCTCCGTTTCTCTGTGTGGATGCTGCTTGACCCCTTGACTCCCTCTACCTTTTCTTTGTTAGCTCAATTGTAATATTCAACTCAATTGCTAATTCTACCAACTTATTCATAAATCTTCACTTTAACACAGTTCTACCCCAAGATTGGAGTTTTCTTAAAATATGCTCATTATACTTCTGATTCCATCCCACATATTATTTCAAGATCTGATGAAGCAGACAATGATTAAAAAAAAGGATTTTAAAAAGGTGTCTCTGTGGACTCTTTGTTTATCACGGCCAGCCAATGAAGAGTAACAGCAAAGCACTATTTGAAATCAAACACTGAACTGTGCACTCAGAATAGCAAGCTGTGAAAGAAAAGATGCAGATCCTGGAATATGAAATAAAAGCAGAAAATGTTGAATCCTTCCTCAGAAGAGTGTGATGAAGGCTCCTGGAGTTGAATATTAATTGTTTCTCTTTGCACAGATGCTATCTCTGTTTCCTGCATTTTCTCTTTACAACAAATCATTGGTTAAGGAATTCTCAACTGATCTGACAGTATTTTGTGCCCTGTGACTGTCACATTTGTGGCCCGAAATGTGAAATTAATAACACCATCACCACATGCTTTAGCGGTTGAACATCTCAGTGTCTTTATTTTCCTGCTTCCCTTATTTCATCATCCTGCACCTTCCACCTCCAGTGCATACCATCTGACTTCCGGTCAGGTTAATACATATCATGCATATTCATTATCATGACATCCCTCCTTTCACCAGAAATAAACTTTATATCTTTATGTTTAAATGTAAACACTTTAACACTATCAATAGCATTTTTCTGCCTTCTGAACCAACAAAACAACTTCAAATTCAAAACAAAAACAACTTCAAATTTCCTCTTCACAAAATGTAACATAAACACGTTACAACCAAATGTAATATAATAGCTCAACAGTTCTTCTGTAATTATACTAATACAATGCTCACCTCATATGCAAAATGTAAACAGTTAAATTTATACACCTCCCATGTTTAAATTCCAATACTTTGGTTTTTTTTTCATTTAATACCAAATAGTCGACTAAACAAAAATGCAATTCATACAGCACTCATACATGTACTTTATGATGTATTGATCAAAACATTGTCCAAATGTTCCCATTATCATTTCTCTTCCTTGGTGAGTAACATTACTGCGCTTTATTGAAACTCATTCCAACTATCACAAACTTTCACTTTCGTGATAATGCGGGCACGATTAGAAATATGGCACAAAATCTTCATATCGCTTAGGTGGTTTCCTGTCCCGTCTCGACCTTCCTGCTACTGTCGCAATTTGATTGTTCACCCTCAGCACCGGAAACATTGCTCGCTGCGGCCTCTGGTGTTTCTGGTACTCTGGCCACTTCATCGGGAATGCTGGTACATCATCTGGTCCCTCAGGTTGAGTATCTCATATTGGACTTCCAACCACTTCACTCGGTGTCGCTCTGGATTGGTACTTTTTTACACCAGACACGTTTCTTTTGTACAGGACTCCAGCTGGAGACTTGACTGTCACCATACTGCCGCTTCTGGATACAAAAGTGTAGGGTTGATGGTAATAAGGTGTGTCTAGCTTCCCATCACTCTCTTGCCTCACCAGAACATTATCTCCAGGCATGATGTCTGAGTACCTGGCCCCACGCCTCAAGTCTGCATACAGCTTTGCTGCTCCCTTCTTTTCAGCATCATGGTCCCTCATCTCCTGGTCGTCCCTGATTTCCTTTATTTCGGGCATTTTTGTGTGGATTTTCCTCCCAAAAAGTACTTCTGCTGGACTTTTTCCTGTGGTTGCATGAGGCGTTGCCTGATAGACAGCTACATAGGATAGCAATGCTTCTCTCCAGTTCTTTCCTTCTGCATGAGCAATCCGTAATTATTTTTCGATGGACTGATTTTGTCTCTCTACTTCCCCATTGGCTTGCAGCCATTTAGGAGTTACTTTATAATGGTGGATACCTGTGGTCCTCATGTATTCAGCAAATGTCTCTGAAATGAACTGTGGACCATTGTCAGAGTATAGCGTAACAGGCAATCCATATCTCGCGAAGATCTCTGCCAATGCTTATGTTGTTTTTTCAGTGGTTGTTGACCTCATCACAGAGTACTCATAGTATCTGCTGTAGTAATCTACCACTACCATGATTGTCTCACCAGTTGGTAAAGGTCCGAGAAAATCAACAGCTACATCGATCCACAGTCCTGTCGGGAGTTGCGTACTCCGGATCGGCTCTGGAGGATTACTCCTACTTGTAAGTTGACACCCATGGCAGGTTTTGACGAATTTCTCTGCGTCTTTATCACAACCTGGCCACCATACTTTACTCTTGAGGTTTTGCTTGGTACCAACAATACCTAGGTGTCCTTCATGAGCTAATGATATGATCTTCGGTCTCAACCTCTGTGGTATCACCAATCTACACCCCCTCAATACACACTGCCCGATGCAACAAAGTTCGTCTCTAATGGGAATATATGCCTTGTGAATGCACTTGTCCCATTGTCCACTTTGGATACATTCTCTAACTTCAATGAGTTCTGAGTCATGTTCGGACTCTCTCTCGACTTCCCTCGTTGTCACAGCTTCCGGTGTCGACTGAATCTCTACGAAGCGTACAAAGCTCTCTGCTTCTGTCCCCAGTTCTGACTTGGATTGTGGGCATCCATCTTTCAACAATCTGCTTTCCCAGCAATGTGGACTACTCTGTACTTGTACGGTTGGAGTCTGAGCACCATCGTTCTATCCTGGCACACGGTTTGGACCTGGCAGCATAGATCACCTCCAATGGTTTATGGTCCGTGATGAGTTCATATTCAATGCCATACAAATATGCATAGAATCTCTCGCAGGCCCATACAAGTCCGAGTGCTTCTTTCTCTGTCTGAGAATATCTCCTTTCCACATCTGTCAAAGATCTGCTGGCACAGGCAATGATTCTTGGTCCCACATCACGCATCTGGACCAACACGGCTCCTAAACCAACAGGACTAGCATCCGCTATGACTTTGGTTGGTGCAGCCGGATCATCATACCCAAGAGTATCGTCATTTGTCAGACTTTGTTTCAGAGCTGTGAATGCTTCCTTCTGCTCAAGGCCAAAATGGAATGGTTCACCTTTCCTGGTTAGTTTCCTCAGTGGTTCTGCCAGTGTAGCAAAGTTAGGGATGAACTTTGCACAATAATTAACCAATCCCAAGAAGCTCCTCATCTCCGTTGCATTCTGGGGTTCACGTGCATCTGCAACAGCTTTCACCTTGGCATCAGCTGGGTTCAGTCCTTCCCATGTAAGCCTGAGTCCCATGAAGTCCATCTCTGACACACCAAATTGGCACTTGTCTCCATTCACAGTAAGGCCTTCCCCCTGTAGTCTGGATACCACAATCCTCAACCGTCTGTCATGCTCTTCCTTTGTAGCCTCATGGACTATGATGTCATAAGAAATGTTGGCGACTCCAGGGATGCCTTGAATCACTCAATGGATTTTGTACTGGTAGATCTCAGGAGCTGCATTGATGCCGAATGATAGTCTCTTGTACCGGTACAATCCACAGTGAGTCACAAATGTTGTCACATCCCTGGATTCTGGGTCCAGCTCTAATTGATGATAGCCCCATTTTAAATCAATTTTTGAGAACACCTGACTGGTAGTTAACTCCTGAAGTACTTCCTCCACTGTTGGTATGGGGTGTCGTTCTCGAATTATAGCTTCATTGGCCATCCTCATATCAACACACAATCTTATGTCACCATTTGGTTTGGCCACGATCACTACTGGGCTGGCCCATTGTGTTGAATGTTCTACAGGTTCAATAATGTCTTGCTCGATCAACTCTTTGATTTTGGCCTCGACTTTCCCACGAAGTCCAAATGGAGTTCTGTGCACTGGTTGCGCCTTGGGTTTGACCGTTTTGTCCACTGCTAGCTTTAGTTGTCGACCTTTCAACTTTCCTACTCCCTGGAAAATTGCGGGGAATTCTTGCTTCATATCCTCGTATGACTGAACTGAATTGACACGAGCTCCAATATGAAGTATTGCCAGGTCTTGCACCGTGCATCTACTCAGCAATGGTTCTCCCCTCTCATCTATGTCAACAAACTCTGCTTCGGTGTACTTGTCACCAGCCTCAACAGTCGCAGTGAAACACCCAATGGTCTGCAATGGCTGTGTATGGATACAGTTTCTTTGAACACTTCTTTGATGTACAAATTATCTTTTTTCTTTTCAATTTCTCCCATAAGTGTCGGTCAATTACATTACTGTCACTGCCTGAGTCTACAATGACCGGAACTGTCACACCACCAATTATCACTGGGACCTCTCATGATGTACATCGTTTGATGTAATCATCATTGTCACTTTCTGGGTCACTTTCTATATGGCAAATAGTGCCTTTCTTTCCAGGATACTTTCCTTTCCCCCAAGCTTTGCCCTTAGAAACTGTACTCTTCCCATCCTGGTTTGCATTTGACTTGCTTTTTCACTTCTTTGCAAATTGGTCCTTACCTCCACACTTTCTACAAACTTTGCCTTTTGCTGGGCAGCATGGGTCTTTTCCAAAATGACCTCTGTTTCCACATCTGTAACACTCCAAGTCATGTGTCGGCATATTTCTTGGCTGGCTTTGGCTATGTGAGAACCTATTTACTTGTTGACCAACTTTGTCTTTATGGGCTGGCTTGAGTTGTCTTTCAGTTTCATGGTATGAAATTGCCCCTCAACAGCCTCTAATGCAGCAGCCATTGTTAAAGTATTGGTAAGTTTCAACTCACCCCCTTTTTCCAGCAGTCGCCTTCTGAGTTTGTCTGATCTGCAGTGCTGCACAACTTGATCCAATAACTGGTTGTCCAAATCAGCTACCACGTAATTGCATCCCACAGCCAGTTGTCGCAATCTCGTCACATACTGGACAACCGTTTCTCCATCTTCTTGTTTTGTTTTGCGAAACAAATGGCATTGAAATGTAGCATTCGGTGTCACCACATAGTGTGCATTCAATGCATCTATGGCTTTCTGGTATTCCTCCTTCCTTCCAGTATTCGAAAGCGTCTTAAAAGTTTCTCGAACTGCGGTGAAGAGAAGTAACGCCCTCCGCTGTGCTTTCTATTCCACCGAACTGCTATCGAGAAATAGGCCACGACTGTCAGCGTAAGCTTCAAATTCTTCCAGCCATGCCTTCCACTTCACATTCACAGTGCTTGCATCACCCGTCGGGTCAAAATGAGGAACACCTCGAAGTGCTAGAAATTCAGCTCCTGTGACTGCCATGAAGAAAACCTTCCAGCTCAAAGCCACTGATTCAAAATCCAAAATGTTTATCACATTTAAAATCCAAAATGTTTATCCTCGTCACCAATGTCACATTTGTGAAATTAATAACACCATCACCACATGCTTTAGCAGTTGAACATCTCAGTGTCTTTATTTTCCTGCTTCCCTTATTTCATCATCCTGCACCTTCCACCTCCAATGCATACCATCTGACTTCCAGTCAGGTTAATACATATCATGCATATTCATTGTCATGACAGTGACCAATTCCAGTCACAAGGCAGTTGTGGATACATTTCAGGGTTAACAATAGGCCAAAAGGTTCAAGATTCATGAGAAAACAGTGAAGACTTGGATATTCAAGCATGAAAGAGGAAGGTAAGTAATTTTAAAATTAAATGGCAAGGTAAGTACTTGCACATAGAGGTGCATTAAATTATGCTGCACAGATTCAAGGCAATGAAAGGCAAATGACAATGAGAGTTTATTACTAGCTGCAGCCACACCTCAGGTGCATGAGGCCAAATTTCCACCTGTCCCACCGAAGGTTCCAGCATTCTTGCCCACTACTACATAACCATCAAAACTGCCTACTGTTCTGTCTCATACAATAACCAGACATTGTTAAATCAGACCACCAGTCAGCGCTACTTCCACCTGCCGACAAACGGAAGCTGAGATGCAAAGAACCGAAAAAACAGATGACATCCTACGTGACTACTTTGAATCAGAAGACTGACCTGTATTCAAGGCCTGGGAAACCAACCTAAATAAATACACTACTGCCTTTATTAGCAAAACATGCCAAAGAGAACAACCCGTGTGACCTCAACATGGCTGTCTGGATTCTTTTTAAAAAATATCATCCACATACTAATATTCTTACCTTTCTTCTCTGTGACCTTGTGCAAACCAAACAAGAGTTACCCCAACCAGAAACCATGGTTGTACGATGAGGTGTTTTCACTACTGTAGAGTATACAAGGTGTCCAAGTCAGGCAGCCCAGCCCTATACAAGTATTCCAGGTACATCTTGAGCAAGGTTATCAGGGATGGCAAAACAGTGCCGAAGCAGTCCCAGACAAATCTCATGGATACCAGACACTAATGGCAGGGCACAAATGCCATCACGGGCTACAAAGCAAAATCAGGCAAGACAGCAAAGAACAGCCCATCTCTCCCAGATCTGCACAGAGGAATTCGACACTTGCTTTGAGCAGGAGACCAATAAGCCAATGCAACACACCTCTCCTGCCTTGTGCCCCATTCTCACCCACACGTCAGATTAGCCCTCCGGAGAGTGAACCTCCGGAAAGTGACTGGACCAGACAGAACCCCTAATGTGTCCTCCATGTCTGTGTAGACCTATTGCCTGGAATAGTCAGACACCTTCAACCACATTCTCCAACAGGCTGAAGAAACCTGCTTCAAGAAAACCTCTTTCATCCCAGAGCCAAAGAAGAATAGAGTGATGGGCTTAGATTACTACCAGCCAGTTGCTCTGATATCAACCATCATGAAATTCATGAAGAGGTTGATCATGGTTCACCTTAACTCCGGCCTACCAGCCACCCTTTCCCTACTCCAGTTCACATACCACTGAAACAGGTCCACAGTTCCCTGACCTACACTCACTCCTGGAACACCTGGACAAAGACTCCTATGTCAGACTATTACTTATTGACTACAGCTTCAATTTCCACACAATAGTATCAAATAAACTAATTTTCAACTACTTGAGCTTGATCTCAGCACCCTTTCTTTTGCTTGGCTTCGCAGACGAAGATTTATGGAGGGGTAATGTCCACGTCAGCTGCAAGCTCGTTTGTGGCTGACAAGTCCGATGCGGGACAGACAGACACGGTTGCAGCGGTTGCAAGGGAGAATTGGTTGGTTGGGGTTGGGTGTTGGGTTTTTCCTCCTTTGTCTTTGTCAGTGAGGTGGGCTCTACGGTCTTCTTCAAAGGAGGTTGCTGCCCGCCGAACTGTGAGGCGCCAAGATGCACGGTTTGAGGAGAGATCAGCCCACTGGCGGTGGTCAATGTGGCAGGCACCAAGAGATTTCTTTAGGCAGTCCTTGTACCTCTTCTTTGGTGCACCTCTGTCACAGTGGCCAGTGGAGAGCTCGCCATATAACACGATCTTGGGAAGGCGATGGTCCTCCATTCTGGAGACATGACCTACCCAGCGCAGTTGGATCTTCAGCAGCATGGAATCAATGCTGTCGGCCTCTGCCATCTCGAGTACTTCGATGTTAGGGATGAAGTCGCTCCAATGAATGTTGAGGATGGAGCGGAGACAACGCTGGTGGAAGCATTCTAGGAGCCGTAGGTGATGCCGGTAGAGGACACATGATACGGAGCTGAACAGGAGTGTGGGTATGACAACAGCTCTGTTTTACGCTAATCTTTGTGAGGTTTCTCAGTTAGTTGTTTTTCCAGACTCTTTTGTGTAGTCTTCCAAAGGCGCTATTTGCCTTGGCGAGTCTGTTGTCTATCTCGTTGTCGATCCTTGCATCCGATTAAATGGTGCAGCCGAGATAGGTAAACTGGTTGACCGTTTTGAGTTTTGTGTGCCCGATGGAGATGTGGGAGGGCTGGTAGTCATGGTGGGGAGCTGGCTGATGGAGGACCTCAGTTTTCTTCAGGCTGACTTCCAGGCCAAACATTTTGACAGTTTTCGCAAAACAGGACGTCAAGCGCTGAAGAGCTGGCTCTGAATGGGCAACTAAAGTGGCA
This sequence comes from Narcine bancroftii, assembly GCF_036971445.1. Classification (NCBI taxonomy): domain Eukaryota; kingdom Metazoa; phylum Chordata; class Chondrichthyes; order Torpediniformes; family Narcinidae; genus Narcine; species Narcine bancroftii. Next base: position 412,422,385 of record NC_091469.1, read on the forward strand.
TCGTCTGCAAAGAGTAGTTCACGGACAAGTTGCTCTTGTGTCTTGGTGTGAGCTTGCAGACGCCTCAGATTGAAGAGACTGCCATCCGTGCGGTACCGGATGTAAACAGCATCTTCATTGTTGAGGTCTTTCATGGCTTGTTTCAGCATCATGCTGAACAAGATTGAAAAGAGGGTTGGCGAGAACGCAGCCTTGCTTCACGCCATTGTTAATGGAGAAGGGTTCAGAGAGCTCATTGCTGTATCTGACCCGACCTTGTTGGTTTTCATGCAGTTGGATAACCATTTTGAGGAACTTTGGGGGGCATCCGAGGCACTCTAGTATTTGCCAAAGCCTTTTCCTGCTCACGGTGTCGAAGGCTTTGGTGAGGTCAACAAAGGTGATGTAGAGTCTTTTGTTTTGTTCTCTGCACTTTTCTTGGAGCTGTCCGAGGGCAAAGACCATGTCAGTAGTTCCTCTGTTTGCCCGAAAGCCGCACTGTGATTAACAATGATGAGGTGAGGTATAAAAGAGACAAAGAGGGTCTAATTCTCTCTCTCTCTCAATTTCAGTATGACCAAGAAGCTGCTTATACAATCCCAGGGGAAAGGATGTAGCTCACTTTCCAGTCTATATCAATGGTGCTGAAGTGTGGACAGTGGACACCTTTAGGTTCCTTGCGATAAAAAAATCTGCAGTGCCTTGTCCTGGTCCACCTATTTCGATGCAATGGCTAACAAAGCACATCAGTGCCTTTAGATCCTCAGAAGCCTGAGAAATTTTACATCCCACCTGCATCTATCAACAATTTCGGCAGATACCCCTTTGAAAGCATTTTTTTAATGTAAATTTTTTTTCTATACATGTAATCACAGCCAAATGCAAAATACAATAATCAAATATTAATATTGAGTCCATTATACATGATGGTATAAAACCCCAAACACTTCCACCCCTTAACAAAGCCCCAAGAAAAGTAGAAAAAGAGAAATAAGAAGTAAGAAATACAAGAACAGAAACGTGGTTGCCTGCAGACACCCCTTACCACACAGCTCTGACCATTTGTATCTTTTAATACTTCCAAGGAGGTTGACAAGGATTCAAAGTTTAGGGAAAACATCTATAAATTAATTCCTGCAATTTGTAATTATGGATGCCAAATTTTCAAAACTACATCATATTTATTTCTCAGATAATAAGTAATCTTCTCAAGGGGGATGCAGCTATGCATTTCTTCATTTCATCGCTCCATACCTAGATGGATGTCCAATTTCCATGTAGTTTTTTCTTGCTATTGCCAAGGCAATCTTTACAAATTCTTTTTAATATATAGATAATTTCAATTTTGGTCTTATTGCCTCAATATTACCTATTAAAATACATTGGGTTTTGTAGGAATTTAATTCCTGTAACCTTTCTAAAAATTGCCAAGTTTATCCAAAAGGTCTCACTTTAGGATAAGTAGAATGTTAAAAAGTACCTATCTCCTGGCCACATCTAGAACACTGGTCTGATAAGTCTGATTTCAATCTATTTAACTTCTATGGGGTGAGATATAATTGGTGTAAAAATTATATTGGACTAATTTGCATCTAACATTTATAGTGTTTGTCAGACTATCTCGACATAACTGACCAATTTTATTCATCAATATTAACATTTAAATAATCTCCCATCACTGTCTGGACCTATGTATCCCTTGTTTGGGAGTCCCCTTTTACAATAAAGTATATATGGTTGAAATAAATTTCTTTATGTGTCTATTGTGGATCAGCATTTCCACATCACCACATTTTGATAATAACATTGTTGGACCCAATTTATCTCTTAAATAAGTCCTTAATTGATAATAACAAAAATTGTGTTCTTTTGTATCCCATATTTATTTTTCTAATTGTTAAAATTACATTAAATTTCTTCTTTTGTAACAATCTTCTAAATTTCTAATTCCTTTCCAATACCATATGTTTAAAAATTGATTATCCATTGAGAATGGAATAAGTCAATTTTGTATCAAAGGCATTTTAGGCAGGACAACCCCCTGGTTCCAATTTCATTACTTATCTTATTCCAGAAATTAATTAAATGTTTCAACAAAGGTGCTTCCCTCTCACCAGATATTAATTTCTATTCCTATTTATATATAAAGTCTTCTGATATTCTCTCTCCCATTTTATCAATTTCTATTTTAATCCATGATGGCTTTTCTCCCTCATCAAAAAATGAAGCCAGAAACCTCATTTGTGCTGCCTTATAATAGTTTTTAAAATTTGATAACTGAAAACCTCCTAACTCAAACTTCCATATCAGTTTATAAAAAGAAACTCTCGATATCTTACCCTTCCAAAGAAAGTTTCTTATATATTTATTTAACTCTTGAAAAAATTGTTGTGGTAACATTATTGGCAATGTTTGAAATAGGTATTATACTCTAAGAAATATATTCATTTTAACGCAATTAACCCTACCCAATAATGTCATTGGTAATATCAAGCACTTGTTCAAATCTCCTCCGATTTTCTTAAGTAAAGGTAAATAATTCAATTTATATAAATTATTTAATTTCTTATCTACCAGTATCCCTAAATATTTTATTTCATTTATCAGCCATTAAAATTGGATATCTTGTTGGTACTGAGTATAATCCCCTAGAGAAAGGGGCATAATTTCACTTTTATCCCAATTTACTGTATAACCAGATACATTCCCATATTCCTCCAATCTTAAGTACAATTTCTGTAACAAACCTGTTGGTTCTGTCAAATAGAAAAAACATCATCAGCAAGTAAATTAATTTTATATTCCTCCTGATTAACTTTAAATCCTTTAATATCAGGATCAGATCTAAGATAAATAGAGCAGGTGATAGTAAACATCTTGTCTACCAAATGGTTCATGGAGATGGTGTTGAAACCTGCCCATTTGTTATGGCTTTAGCTTTAGGTTCATTATATAAGGCTCTAACCCAATTTGCAATAACCTGTTCCATCCCGAATCTTTCAAACACCTTAATTTAGGACAGAGATCCTTTAAAACCATCATCATACAGACCTATTTCATTGTTAAATGTAGATTACAAGATAATTGCAAAATTTTTAGTTAATACAGTGATGAAATTCTTACCAAAATCGATAAATATGGATCAGATAGGCTTTGTAAAAATTAGATAATCTGCGGACAATGCATCTAGATTACTTAGTGTAATATATTTGACACAAAAGAGGGGAGATCTAAGCATGGCAGTGGCTTTAGATACAGAAAAAAAAATTTGTTAGATCCTTTGAAAGCATTCTATCAGACCGCATCTCTGCTTGGTACAGGAACTGCTCAACCTAAGACTGCAAGAAGCTGCAGAGGGCTATGAACATGTCTCAGGCCATCACTCATATACTCCTTCTCTCCATCAACTCCATCTCTACCTCCCTCTGTCTCAGAAAAACAGCCAACATTAAAAGACTCATCCCATTCCAGCCATAGTCTTTGCATCCCCTTCCATAAGGAAGAAGATTAATGAGTATGTTATCACATACAACCACATTTAAGGACGGTTTCTTTCCCATCATTATCAGGCTCTCAAATGAATTTTAAAGTAGAAAAATTGTGTTGCCTTTGTTCTATAACAACTGATCTCTCTCTTTATCTCTCTACTTCTGCATGGTGTCTCAAATGTTGTACTATGCTTGAATGGTCTCCTTACAAAACAATGAATACCACTATATCTTTAATAAATGTGATCATAAACTTGAAGCTGAACATAGATATATGTAAAACACACTAATAAAGAGTAAGTATGTATTAAATTAACACATTACACCACTTGAGGGAAAAAACATAAAAGGATGTATTCACATTTGCTGTAGTTCCTAACAAAGTGATTTTAAACAAGGCTGACAGATCATTCGTGGTCCTGGAGTGACGCTAAGATGATAATATCAAGAGCTTTATGGCAGTTTGAGAAAAAACTGTTCTTGAAGCTAGAGGTGGCAGATCTCAGGCTTCTGTATCTTCTGCCTGAGACAAGAGCATGATGCGGGTGATGGGGATCCATTATGATGTTGGCTTCTTTATTGCAGCAGCACCCCAGTGGCGAGGTTTGGCTAGATACCAATATATACTTGAACTAGGCATTCCAATGAACAAACAGAAAGAAACGAGTAATCAGAAATTGTTGTGCACTTCCTTTACATTTATTTTCAAATTTGAGTCAGAAAAGATGGCAGAAAAATGAGCAGATAATCAATTTATGCTCTAGTACTATAAATCATAAGGCACACTAAATTGAATATAACCTGATTTCTGGATTGTAGGAAAATAAACCTGCGAAAAAGTTTTATCATAAAAATATATAAAAATCTCACTTCTTAATACGTGTCAAATTTGTTTGAAAACTCGACTGGGTTAGAAGAAAGGGCCAGGGAATTTTCTCTTTAATGGTAATTGTGTCACCTATTTCCAAAATGATTTGATTATTTGAGTAATAAGGTGACTAGTATTAGCACTTTTGCCAATTCAAACATACAAAATACTCCAGAATAGTAAATGCCAAGTCTAAAAATTCAATTTCAACTCCTGTGGTATAAAATTCATCTCCTGAAATTATTTTTGAATTGATGGTCACAGTCAATCCATGAGCAGGTTTACTCCATTCTTGCTGAACACAGTTGAAAATTAATTGCTTCCTTTGGTAAAAATATGTTTTTGTTGAGCACCATCTGTTTGCTTTAGACAGAACAGCTGAATGAATAAATAGGTTTCAAAGCTTTGTATACAAGCTAACTATTTTTAATCATCAATTTATAGAAATGCAGATCTGACGCTCAGCCTGATCATAGCATTGCCTGGTAAATTGTTCATGCATTTATTAGCACTCCACTGTATCAATAATGAAAATACCTTCATTTTAGGCCAGTATCATCTATTTCAAGCCTTTTTAAAAAGAATTCTTCGCAACAATAAATCATCTTCACTCAATCTGTCCTCACCATTTCCTTCAAAACCAACAATACTGATTACTTTCAGAAGAGCTGCATGAAACCTGAAGGTAACTCTTGTTTGCTTCGCACAAGGTCACAGAGCAGAGTGGTAAGAATTTTCGTGTGGGGATGATATCTTTTAAAGAATCCAGACAACCATGGTTTAGGTGAGCAATCATTATATTGATTCTTACTCCTTTATAATGGTTTGAGGAACTGTAAAGACCAGACAAGTAAACAAAAGGGAAGGTGAGAACAAAGCCATTTAAACCTGCAATATATACATTAGGGATTTACACATCAATGCTAAACAAAAGCGTGAGTTAGTCAATTCCATAATTAAAACAATGAAGTTAAGATATGTACAACCCATTCAAAGAGAAACAAGGGCTGATTCCAATTTCCACAAGGAGTAGTGAGAATGGAAACCCAGTTAACTTAACTGCTGGATCTTGTGAAGGTCTCTGTGTAAATCATAAATTCTCAAGGTGAGGCGTACGCCCCACCAGTGTGGCATGGGAATATTTTGGTGGGGCGTGGGGCTTAAGAATATTTTAGTGGGGTGTAGGAATATTTTGGGAAATAATTAAAAAGTTGGTTTGAAAAAATAAACTCCTTATGTTGCTGTGAAAGATGTGACTTGGCAATACAGCACAAATGTGGTAACTTCCAAGTAAAATCACTTTGTTCTTTTTATTTTCATAACATGTGTTTGCCCTTCCGATATTTCTCTGTTGTTTCTCTTATTTTAACTGTTGTTATTCTTGGTTAACATTATAATTACATTGTTTTCAACTGGTCTCATCATCATCCATTCCAAATGATCTCTTTAGCGACGAGGTTTCCAAATTATCTCAACAATCATGTCTCCGTCCGTACCCCTTTATTTTGTCAGTTCAGTAGTGAGTGAGACCTGTATCTGTATGTATCTTAATGCACTAGTGTATTGATGCCTGATGGGGATGCCAAAATGGGAAAAAAATATTAGAACCCCAGAAAGTAAAGCACGAGGCTAGCGCAGTTTTGATACACTCTCTGTGAGAAAAAAATGTCAGAAACCAGGCGAGTGAATTTTTTCATGTTTTTTTTAGGGTCAGTATTCTTCCTTTGATTCGATCATTACTTTTATTACATTTGTCAATTCTAAGATATAATAAAATGTTGATTAATCTGTTTCAGGGAGCTTGCACTGTTGTATCAATCTGTTTCAGGGAGCTTGCGCTATTGTATATTCAAAATGAGCAGACCAAGAAAACAAAAGGTTCGTCAATATTCAGCGGAATTCTTGAAATTTGGGTTTATACCTGCTGTACATGATGAACATGCCCCTTTTTGCCTATTATGGCAACAGACTTTGACAAATGAATCAATAAAAGCAGGCTGTCTTGAAGCTCATTTGAGGGTTAAACAGCCTAACCATGTCAATTCAAAATTGGAATATTTTAAATCACTGAAAGAGAAGTCTGAAAATAGATTAAAAATCACTTCATTATTCACTGCGCAAACTACAGCCCTGAATCATATCCTTGAAGCTAGCTATGAAATTTCTCTGCTCTTAACAAAACTTTGGAAGAATCATATGATTGGGGACAAACTGATTAAACCTGCAATATCATCGTTTCTCAAAACAGTACTACAAAAGGATGATAAAGATGTCCAAGAAATGCCATTGAGTAATATTACTGTTTGGAATAGATGACATGGGTCAAGATGTTGAAAAACAGCTTAATGAGAAGCTGAAATCATGAAAGTCCTCAATACAACTGGATGAATCTACCATATGGGACTGTGAGGCCTTGTTATTGGCATATGTGAGATATATCGATCAGGAAGAGTTTCAAGAAGAGATGTTGCTTTGTGAATCATTGGAAACAACCACTACTGATAACTACAGCAAACTCAAAAATTATACCGATGAAAATGAAATACTAGAAGGAAACACTGTATCTTGTGCTACAGATGGTACACCTACTATAAAGGGTAAAAAAAAAATCAGGATTTTAAAAATTAATGAAGGATGAAAATCCCAACATGTTGGTTGTGCATTTGTGTTATTCTCTGAGAAAACTTAGCTTCTGAGAAAGTTTCCCCTGTTCTACACAAGATACTGAATTCTGTGACATATCTTTCATAATTATGCTCCTGCCTTTTGAACTCAGTTACCAAATTCAACCACAATTTTCCACTCTGCATCTCCTGAAATCCCTGGTCGAATTGACAACAGATCTGTGAAGTGGAATTTCCATCCAAACTTTATTTAAAAAATTTCAAAATACTTATCAAAGAATACATAGAATAAAAATCAAAAAAGAATTACAAATAACCCTAACCACCCACCCCCTACCTTCAACAAGCCCTGCAAGGGCTACCCATGCTCAGTGGTTCAGGGTCATTATGTCCTGTTTAAACCTAGAAAAGATTTGTTACTCAGTTAGTAACACTATCCAATACATTTCAAATAAGGTGACCACATCTGAAAAAAATATAATTATCATGTAAATTATATATTATTTTTTCCACATAAATACAAGATCTCAACTCATTATGCCAATGAGCTATATTCACTTCTAGTCATCCTTCCAAGAAAGCTAAGAAAAGAAAACGTATCTGAAACTTATCCAACCCCAGATCATTAAATGGAACAGATTTTTTTTCGGACTTAATAAAAATTTAGTCTTAAACAGTTTTTTAAGAAATTCTCTATTTTTTTTGCCAAAATAGTTGAACCCTATCACAAAGCCAAACTGAATGTAAAAATGTTCCTATACAACATCCACATCTAAAATAAAACTCTGAATTACTAAATCCATATTTCTTCAATTTCTCAGGGGTCAGATATAACTGATGTAAAAAAAATATATAATTAACCACACTATATCTTACATTAAGCAATTTAGTAACTCCATCTTGGCACATAATCTCCCAATCACCCTGATCAATATCACAAATTAAATCTTCTTCCCATTTAATCCTAGATTTATCCAAATATACTTTAAGAATATTATCAGAAACATACCTATTCTTAATAAAACCTGCTTGATTCAAATGTATTAATTGAGGCAAATATTTAGCAAGTCTATTTGCCAAATAATTTAGCTATTATTTTATAGTCCACATTCAATAAAGAAATTGGCCAATATGAAGCTACATTCAAAGGACCTCTGTCTTTTTTTTAATATTACCATTATTATTGCGCTTGAACACGACTCTGGTAAAGTTTGTTCCTGTGTCACTTGTTGAAGAACATCCATAAATAGAGGTGACAAATCATCATAAAAAGCTTTATAAAATTCAACAGAAACCCCACCATCACCTGGAGACTTCCCATTCGGCATTTGTTGTATGACAACTTTTATCTCTAAATCAGTAAAAGGAGAGTCCAATTTTCTCACAACATCTTCCCCTAATATTGGTAAATTTAAACCAGACAAGAAAGATTCAATAGAACTATAATCTTGAACCCCCTCAGAAGTATATAATTTCTGATAAAATTATAAAAATTGGTCATTTATTTCCTGAGGTTTATAAGCAACTGAAGTACTTTTTCTCACAGCATTAATTGTTTGTGAAGCTTGTTCTGTTTTCAATTGCCAGGCTAAAACTTTATACCACCTAACTCATAATAACATTGTTTGGATCTTTGAATCAAATGCACATATTGATACGTTTGTAATGTATTATATCATAATTTTAATTTAGTTAAAGCTACTTTATTGTCTTCCATACAGTTCTTCTGAAACTCTTTTTTCCAAATCAGCTATCTGTTTCTCCAACATCTGACTCTCAGCCATAAATTTCTTTTCTTCAGATGCATAGCTAATAATGTGACCTCATAAAAAAGCCTTTCAAGCATTCCATAAAATAAAATTACTCTGAACTGAGTTCTTAATCAAACTAAAAAAAAATTGATCTTTAATAAAACTAACAAATTCCAGATTTTTCAATAACATTGCATTAAATCTCCAATGAAAGGTTGATTGAATAACTTCCTGCCAAACACAAGAAATAAGTAACAATGAATGATCAGATACTATTCTACTCTTGTATTCAGCCTGACTAATACGAGCTTGCAGGTGTGCTGAAGCCCAAAAAAAATCTATCCTTGAAAATGAAAATTGAAGGTGCTTTTCAAGATTGTAGAGAACAAGTGGAGCAAAATAGAGAGAAAACAGAAAAAGTGGAAGACTCTTTTGTTGGATGGGAAATCCAGAAGAAAGATTTATTGAAGAAGATTGACTCTTTGGAAAACCAAAGCCGTCAGAATAATGTTAAGATCATGGAAATTCCAGAAGGTATTGAGGGTTTGGATCCAGTAAAAAAAAATTTAAAATGGATCCCTGACGCATTAGGTGTTGAATTTTTTCCAGATGGTTTGCAATTAGATAGAGCACATAGTGCTTTAAGAAGTAAACTATATCCTGGTCAACCACCTCGAGCATTTTTGATTCGTTGTTTCAAATATCAAGACAGGGAGTCAATTTTGAGAGTTGCGGTGCAAAATGCACATAGATATCAGTCTCCATTGATGTGCAAGGTAATAAGGTCTTTTTTTAAATCCTGATTTAAGTCAGGAGATTATTAAGAGATGCAAAGAATTCAATTCTGTGAAAGAGGTGCTTTGGAGAAAGTGATATAAATTTTCTTTTCGATATCCTGCTGTGTTGAAGATTTTCCATGGTAATTTCCAATCACAATTTTTTGAAAATGATCATGATGCTTTAATTTTTACTAATTCTTTGCCAAATAGGGCCACTGAAAGGCATTCTTCTCCTAAGAGGAAGATGTCAGGTAAGAAGAATGGGAGTGGGAATGCAGATATGTTAAAGAGCTTGATTGATATTGATGATCCGGAACAAACTTTGGGACTGATTTCATTGGGATTATGATTTGATTCAGACTTATGATTTTGTAAGTCCAACTGGGGGGGGGGAGGGGTGTGGATGACGCTGAAGCTTTTAGAAGTCATCTGTGGGTTTTTTTTCCCCACAGCCAGTTAATTGGGGAGTTACCACTCTTTTGTAGTTTTGGGGTATACATACATTTTTCTTGTACTTGTGTAATTTTTTTATGTTTGTGAGGGGGGGGGTTCTTTTTTGTAGTTTATCAATTTAGGGGTTATTTTTTTTGCCAGGGGAGCTTTACTTTATTGAGAGGGTTTTTTTTTCTTTATTTTTTTGTAAAAAAAAATTTTATTGTTAGAATAATGTCTACTTTAAATTTTGCGACTTTTAATGTTCAAGGTTTAATTAATCCGATTAAATGTAAATATGTTTTGGCTTATATTAAAAAAATGAAAGTGGATGTAGCTTTTTTGCAGGAAACACACTTAAATGAAAAAGAACATTCAAAATTAAAGAAAGATTGGGTTGGCCATGTAATTTCATCTTCTTTCAACTCTAAAGCACGTGGAGTGGTGATTTTGATTAATAAGAAGATACCGTTTGAACTTCAGTCATTGGTGGAATCAGCTGGTCAAATTCTAATGATTAATTATAAATTGTTTGCAGAACCATGGTCATTGTTAAATGTGTACGCACCTCTTTTCAATCTTGTTCAACATGATGCTGAACCAAGCCATGAAAGACCTCAACAATGAAGATGCTGTTTACATCCGGTACCGCACGGATGGCAGTCTCTTCAATCTGAGGCGCCTGCAAGCTCACACCAAGACACAAGAGCAACTTGTCCGTGAACTACTCTTTGCAGACGATGCCGCTTTAGTTGCCCATTCAGAGCCTGCTCTTCAGCGCTTGACGCCCTGTTTTGCAAAAACTGCCAAAATGTTTGGCCTGGAAGTCAGCCTGAAGAAAACTGAGGTCCTCCATCAGCCAGCTCCCCACCATGACTACCAGCCCCCCCACATCTCCATCGGGCACACAAAACTCAAAACGGTCAACCAGTTTACCTATCACGGCTGCACCATTTCATCGGATGCAAGGATCGGCAACGAGATAGACAACAGACTCGCCAAGGCAAATAGCGCCTTTGGAAGACTACACAAAAGAGTCTGGAAAAACAACCAACTGAAAAACCTCACAAAGATTAGCGTAAAACAGAGCTGTTGTCATACCCACACTCCTGTTCGGCTCCGAATCATGGGTCCTCTACCGGCATCACCTACGACTCCTAGAACGCTTCCACCAGTGTTGTCTCCACTCCATCCTCAACATTCATTGGAGAGACTTCATCGAAGTACTCGAGATGGCAGAGGCCGACAGCATCGAATCCACGCTGCTGAAGATCCAACTGCGCTGGGTAGGTCACGTCTCCAGAATGGAGGACCATCGCCTTCCCAAGATCATGTTCTATGGCGAGCTCTCCACTGGCCACCATGACAGAGGTGCAGCAAAGAAGAGGTACAAGACTGCCTAAAGAAATCTCTTGGTGCCTGCCACATTGACCACCACCAGTGGGCTGATCTCTCCTCAAACCGTGCATCTTGGCGCCTCACAGTTCGGCAGGCAGCAACCTCCTTTGAAGAAGACCGCAAAGCCCACCTCACTGACAAAAGACAAAGGAGGAAAAACCCAACACCCAACCCCAACCCACCAATTTTCCCTTGCAACCGCTGCAACCATGTCTGCCTGTCCTGCATTGGACTTGTCAGCCACAAACGAGCCTGCAGCTGACGTGGACATTACCCCTCCATAAATCTTTGTCTGCGAAGCCAAGCCAAAGAAGAAGAAGAAATGTTGATGATGAACAATTCATGTTTGAAGCTTTTTTAACATTGAATCAAGGCAAGGAAAACATTTTGGTTGGGGGAGACTTTAATTGTGCACTTTTACAAAGCCTTCCTGATCCAAAGATGTAATCATTAAGTTACAAAGGGTGAATGCCCACACTGATATCATAAGTGATCATATTTTATTCTGTTTATAGTGCATTGTAGCAGGAAATCTTATGCATGAATCAGCAATAAAATACGTGTTCTGATTCATTGAGACAACTGTGGTATTCCTTCTCATGCTGCTTCTGCACTTTTATGCAAGGTCAGTGTGGTGGAACCACTGTTAATACTATTTGTATGTATGTGGCTGGCCCACCTCTTGCTGATTGTACCTGTGGCTCCACCCTCCCCCCCTTTGATTCCTCTAATAAAGGTGGCAACAGAAAACCCCTCCCCCAGAACAAGCTTGGGTCTAGAGTCAGCAACATGAGACGTGCCTTCTGTTTATGGTACTAAAAGTCAGGTAACTTCTAGCCTTTGGAGTTATTGATAACACATTAATTTTATAACCATAATTTTTTCGAAATGGACAAGTTTCCAGAGGGGCTGGAAATTGACCCATGATTAATGAAAGCATCCGACAAGTTTGAACTCTGGCTACACTGCTTCAACGTGTTTCTGCAGGCCTCCGTTGGGACTGTCCAATCTGATGTAAAAGGTTGCACTTATTCTTCTCACAAATGGGCACTGCATTTACCTAATGGTCAGAGACTGCGAGACGTTCACCAAAGCAATGGACATTCTAAAAGGCAAGTAACTGCCCAAATGAATGAAGTCTATGCCTGGTACGTCCTAGCCACATGTAAGCAGCAAACCGGGAAATCAATCGAGCATTGCCTTTGTGTCCTGCAAGACCTGGGATGGGCCTGAGGCTCCAAGGCCTTATCAGTAGAAAAGTAACAAAGAGGAGCAGACCTGAGATGCCTGTGTAGTAGTCATCAGATCAGATTACATTTGACAGCGAATGCTAGAACAGGGTGAGTTAAAGCTGCAGAAAGCCATCGAACTAGCTAAAACTCTGTAAGTAGTCCACCGCCCCACATCCCAACCTGACTACGGCCACTGCTCCTGGTGAGAACCTAAAGTACTACTTCTGTGGCCAGGACGTGGTCTTTTCTGACTGCGGGAAGAAGGGACATTACACGAAGGTATGTAAATCTAAGCAATCTTCTAACCCAAGCAGCACTGCGTGCAGGCAGTGGGGCCACCGCCATCTTGGACAACATCACTTCTAATGAACAACAGCAGTACTGTGTGCACACTATGGGGGTTGCCATCTTACCAGACCACGAGTCAGTACAGCGGGTCAAACAGCAACACTACTCTGGCTTCAGTCACGCTCAACCAATGCAGCCTCATCAGCTCACCAGGTCAATGATGGACATAAAGGTAAATGGGTGCAAGATGAGCTACCTGTTTGATAACGGGAGCACAGAGAGGTTCATCCACCCAATATGGAGCAGTGTTACTCCCTCACGGTAAGACCAGTGATTTACAGTCTCCATGGCCTCTAAGTCCCACTCAGCAGAGATCTATGGCAGCTGCACAGTGACGCTGACCGTGCATGGCACAGAACCCAAAAATTTTAAATTCTGCGAGTCTGTATAACTGGGGTTGGACTTACAGTGCCACATTAAAAGCATCACCATAGAATATGATGGGCCCCATCCCCCCCCCACCTCAACTTTTGCAACCAACAGTTTTTAAACTGCCTGCCCTCCTCTCCGAACATGTCCAACCAGCAACCCACAATCTGCCCACCACGCAACCTACAGGCTCTCCACCCTCTGGATTTCTCCCCAGCTCTGTTCACCAACCTCACCCCCAACTGTAAGCCCATCATCACCAAGAGCAGGCAATAGAGCGCTAGGGACAGGGCCTTTATTAAATCAAAGGTGAGATGGATCCTGACCGAGGGGATCATCGGGCCCAGTACCAGCCCCTGCAGAGCTCAGGAAGTGGTGGTTAAGATTGGGCAAAGATACTGAATGGTTATCGACTACCGTCAGACCATTAACTGGTTTATGCAACTGGATGCGTACCCCCTCCCTGCAAAGCTGACATGGTAAACCAAATTGCCCAATATCGAGTATTTTCCACCAGTGACTTAAAATCAGCATGCCACCAGCTCCCTATCCGCTTGGAGAACTGCCAGTACATCATGTTCAAGACGGATGGCTATCTCTATCACATACAGAAGGAGATGGACCAAATTGTGGATGAGCATGGGCTGCTGGCCACATTCCCCTATGGCCACGATCTGTAGGACCATGATGCCAACCTCCAGAAATTCTTCCAGACACCCAAAAGCCTTAATCTCACCTACACAAAGATGAATGTGCATTCCGCACATCATGCCTGGCTATACTCGGCTGCGCCATGGAGAATGAAGTTATTGGCCCTAATCCCGACTGCCTGCGCCCCTTGTTGGAGTTCCCACTTCCCCACAGCCTCAAGGCCCAGAAAAGGTGCCTGAGGTTATTTCTCTTATTATGCCCAGTGGGTCCCCAACTGTGCAGATAAAGTCCACCGCATCATAAAAGCCACCTCCTTTCCCCTGAGGCCTTCAACTGCATCAAAGACAATATTGTCAAGGTCGCGATGCACAGTGTGAACGAATCCACCCTGGTCCAGGTGGAGAGCAATGCGTCCGACTTTGCCCTGGATACCACACTTAACCAGGTGGGCAGACCCGTAGCATTTTTCTCCCGCACCCTCCAAAGCCCCGAGATCCAGCATTCCTCCATCAAGGAGGAGGCCCAGGACGGGACTGGAGGCATTATCTTGCCTGCAAATGATTTACCCTATTGACTAACCAAAGTGCAGTTACTTTCATGTTCAATAACAAGCTGTGGGGTAAAATCAAGGACTACAAGATTCTGAGGTGGAGAATCAAACTCTCCACCTACAACTATGATATCTTGTATTGGCCCAGAAAGATTCAGATGCCCTGTCCCGAAGGACTTGCACCAGTGTGCAGATAAATTGTTTATAAGCCCTCCACAATGACCTCTGCCACCCCAGGGTCACCAGGTTCTTCCATTTTGCCAAAGATCGCAACCTCCCCTATTCGGCTGAGGACATCAGGATGATGACCAGAAACTTCCAGGTCTGTGCAGAGTGTAAACCATACTTCTACCAGCTGGACAGTTCACACCTGATTAAGGTTACCCTCCCCTTTGAGCGTCTGAGCATGGATTTCAAGGGACCTCTGCCCTCTTCGAATCACATCATGTACTTCCTCAACAGAGTTCCCATTTGCCATTCCCTGCCCAGACATGACCGTTGCCACCGTCATTAAAGCCTTGCACAACCTCTTCACCTTGTTCTGATACCCTGCTATATTCACAGTGACTGGGAGGTCCTCCTTCTTGAGTGATGAGCTGCTGGCCAGAGGGTATTGTCACGAGCAGGACCACCAGCTACAAACCCCAAAGGAACAGTCAGGTGGAAAGGGAAAAGGCCTCCTAGGTCAAAAGGCCTGCCTGTCTTCCTCTGGCAAAAGATCCTCCCCGAAATGCTCCATGCAATCAAATCCCTTCTGTACATCACCACCAATGCCAATCCACATGAAAGGTTACTTTTCTTCCCCAGGAAGTCCGTGTCGGGGACTATGCTGCCATCCTGGTTGATGCCCCCAGGGCTAGTCCTGCTCTGGAAGCATGTGAGAAGGTGCAAGTCCGACCCAGTGGATGAGAGGTTCCATCTCTTCCATACCAACCCCCATTACACATATGTGCCATACCTGGATGGGCATGAGGATACAGTGTCCATCCGGGACCTGGCGCATGCAGGAGATGCCGGAACTCTGACTGATCAGTACATCCACCACCCTATGACATACCATGTCACCCTACCCCAGACCCAACTGTCTTCAGTTCAGTTGCCAGACACCCCACCCACCGACAACGTTCTGGAATCAACAGCTGAGCCACAACTGCACTACGACAGTCACAACAGTGGACAAGACCACTGGATAGACTGAATTTGTGATGGACTTGGAACCCATTTCAACCCACCAGACTTCTTTTAAAAGAGGGGGTGAATGTAATGGAACCACTGTTAATATTGTTTATATGTGTATGGCTGGCCCGCCCCTTGCTGACTGTATCCATGGCTTAATCCCTTGATTCCTCTAATAAAGGCGGCCACGGCAAAACCCCTCCCCTCACCCCAGAACAAGTTTGTTCTCAGGTCAACAACAGGAGACAGTTAGGTAACTTCTTGTCTTTGAAGTTATTGATATCGCATCAGTCAGCCATGACTGAAGGATAAAAAAGGAATCATTAACAATTATTGGAAAGGATTTTGGTCAAGTTTAAACAATTCAGAATTAGATAGAATAGTAAACTATTTCAGTAAAAGATTTGATGATAAGACTCAGTACAGAATGTTGTAGTGTAATACTAAAGGAAACAAAGCTATCAATTTCTGGAAATAAATTTACTAGCTTTGGATTGCTGTACATTGTACACCAGAAGAAAATGAATGATGAACTGTAATTAGCTATGCATGTATCTTGGGACTATCTGGAAGATGTCAGTATTTTTGTAACTCTGCATACTTCGTGGAGACCTTTGAAGGGATTTGAAATGTCTAATCAATAAAAAATACATTTAACATTCAGACAACTATATCACCAAAATGGAAAGAAATTGTTGATTAAATACAACATAAATCAGTCCCAATATGCAATGTTCCTTGTACCTTTCAATTAAATAAATTACTTGCTTGCTATATAGTGTTGCTTTTAAATAATGCTTTTAAAATTCTGCTTTCACAGAAAGATTAATTTCAACTTGTGAACTCTGGACTGGGTGCCAGCAATAGTTGAGAAAGTTAGAATTTTAATGACATATACATATGGTTAAAATTAACTCAATCGGACTTTTACTCTGAGCTACACGAACCCTTTGACTCATGATGGTTCCATTAAGGCTTATGAATATAACTGACACATATTTGAATGATAACACTGATCTCAGAGTCTCAATGCCAGACATTAATGGAGTGAAAAAGACTATTCTAAAAATAAATTATAATTATCTAATGAAGAACCATGCCAATATACTGTTTTGGGATAATAATTATGACCAATGCTGGATGCAATGCTGTCTTTGATATGGTCCAACTCAGTTAAGGTTAAGCAATTGTTTTATTTTTGTCTCAGCACCTCTGAAATTTGCAACTCATTCTCTGCAGCAGCCATCTCAAGAGGGACTAACTGACCCTTCTGTGGGCCACAGCCCATTTAATAGGAGATATGGACTGAGATTTTTTTATATACATGTTAAAACACAATGCTGGAGAAACTCAGCATGTCAAGCAATGTCCTTTATTTAGTTTTTTTTTTCAAACTTTATTTAAAGATAGAAAAAACAACATACAGTCTAGTAATCATCAAAAATTAATTTTACAAAGATATACACACATATATAAACAAGAAAAAAACTTTAAAAAACCCCAGAAAAATAAAATTTAAAAACCCCAAAGCCACCCTCCCACTCCTTCAGCCAGCTCCCTAAGGGAAGCCAAAAATGCAAATTATATATAAAATAAATTATAAATGTTAAGAACAATTCAAAGTATATCTAAATGCATATACTCCAAATTTGGAGACCATTTGCTAACAAAAAAGGAATAATTATCATGTAAATTATAGGTAATTTTTTCCATAACAATACAAGCTTTCAATTCATTCTGCCAACGTAGTATATTAATCTCTGTATTATCTTTCCAAGTACTCGCAGCACATTTACGCATTACTGATAACCCCAAAAGTACAAAAGCAATTTGAATTTTATCCAAACCCAATCCCCTCAACGAAATCAAATTACTTAACAAAAAAATTGTTGGGTCTGATGGTAATGTAAGTTTATACAATTTTTCCAAAACTACTTTAATTCCTTGCCATAATGGTTGAACTTTAACACAAGACCAAACAGCATGTAAAAAAGTTCCAATACATGAATCACATCTAAAACATGAGTCTGAATTACTAAACCCATATTTTTTCAGTTTCTCCAGAGTCAGATATAATTGATGTAAAAAAATTATAATTAACCATTCCATATCTTACATTAGTGAATTTGATTACATTATCCTGACACATATCTGCCTAATCATCTTTAGGAAAAATAAACACTAAATCACTTTCCCATTTAAGTTTAGATTTTCCCCAATCTGGTTTATCCATATTATCTTGTAACAAATTATACATAACCGAAATATAACCCTTCCTTGGTAGAGAGGAAATCAAAGACTCAAATCTTGACAAAGTAGGTAAATTCATCTCTCTACCATAATTATCCTTTAACAAGACTCTAAGTTGGTAATACACAAACAAAGAATTTACAGATATATCAATTCTCTCTCTCTCTCAATTGATTAAAAGAAAGAAATTGTCCCTCTTCAAAACGATCCTGTATTGTCTTTACACCCTTAAAATCCCAACTCCTTAAATAATTATTAAACATTGAAAAAGAAATAAGCCGATTATTATACAATAGAGTTAAAATTGATAATTTATCTTTTGATCACAAAACCCTATTTTTTTAAAATCCAGATCTTTAACAAATGTTTCAATACCGGGATATAATATTCCTGTAACAAATTCAAGTTCCAACAAAATATAAATTCATGTACCTCGACCTCAGAAATACACGCCATTTCCACCTTAGCCCAGCTAGGAGGTTGATCTAGATCTATCAACCTGCTAATAAACTTCAATTGGGCCGATTCATAATAATTTTGAAAATTTGTTAACCGAATTCCACCTAACGCATATATCCATGTAAGTTTATACAATGCCACTCGAACTAATTTACCTTTCCATAAAAATTCTCACACTACCTTATTTAAATCCTAAAAAAAAAAACCTTTTGAAAGTAAACAAGGTATTGACTGAAATAAATATTGAATTTGGAGGAAAATATTCATTTTAATATAATTGACCCTACCAATCAAAGTTAATGGAAGATCTTTCCACTTAATTAAATCTGCTTTAATTCATTTTAATATAGGCACATAATTTAACTGATACAATGACTGATAATTAACATCTACAAATGCACCTAAATATTTAATTTTATTTGTCCACTTTTGTAATAATTTTAAATTCTGAATAATCTCCTATTCCAACTGGTAAAATTTCACTTTTATCCCTATTAACTTTATATCCTGACAATTCTCCAAATTTCGACAAACACTCTTGCAACTGCTTCAACAGCCGTTCCGGTTCCGTCAAATATATCAATACATCATCTGTAAATAAATTAATCTTATATTCTTCATTCATAACCTTCATCCCTCTAATTTCATCATTTTGTCTAATAGTCTGAGCTTATGGTTCAATAGCCAATGCAAATAAGGCTGGTAACTATGGACAGCCCTGCTGAGTTGAATGAGTCAACCTAAATGGTAAAGAAATCTGACCATTTGTCTCCACTCCAGCTTCTATGGATTAGGGTTAGGGTTAGGGTTAGGGTTTCATATATAAACCTTTAACCCAACCAATAATAAAAGGGCTGAATTTAAACTTTTCTAACACCTTAAATATAAAATCCCACTCAACCCTGTCAAAAGTCTTTTCTGCATTTAGTGCAACCACCATAGGATAGTTAGGCTGCTTTTGGCATGCACTGACCAAAGTAATTAATCAAAGAATATTATCTGATGCATTTCTGTTCTTAATGAAACCTGTTTGATCAGTATGTATCAACTTAGGTAAGTACATAGCAAGTCTATTGGCTAATACTTTTGCTATAATTTTATAATCTACATTTAATAAAGAAATAGGTCTACAGGAAGACACTTTTCATGGAACCCTATCTTTTTTTTGGAATAACAGTTATTAAAGCACTTGAACAAGATTCTGGCAACTTCTGTTCTTCAGTAACTTGTTTTAACACATCTCCAAATACATTAGATAAATCATCATTAAAAATTTTATAAAATTCCACAGGAAATCCATCATCCCCTGGGGACTTTCCATTTGGCATTTCCTGTATAGCTTCCTTGATTTCAAAATCTGTAAATGGAGATTCCAATTTCTGAATATCTTTCTCATCTAATAACAGCAACCTTAATTTAGATAAATAAGATCCAAAAGAACCATCAGATCTGCTTCCCATCAGAAGTATATAATTTTTGATAGAATGAATAAAACTTATCATTAATTTCCTGAGACTTATAGGTAATTATTGAAATCTTTTTAATGGCATTAATAGTCTGAGATGCCTGTTCAACTTTCAATTGCCAAGCAAGTACCTTGTGAGCTCTTTCTCCCAACTCATAATAACATTGTTTAGATCGATTAATTAAACGCTCAAACTGATAAGTTTGTAAAGTATTATAGCATAATTTCAATTTCACAAATGCAGCTTTTTTGTCTTTGGTCAACATCTAAAATCTTTCTCTAACTCAGCAATCTGATTTTCCAACATTAAACTTTCTGCCATATTTTGTTTCTTAACTTTCATAGAATAACTAATAACCTGTCCCCTCAAATAAGCTTTTAATGCATCCCATACTACAAAATGACTATCCACAGAATTAATATTCTCAGTCAAATATAAAGAGATATGCTTTTTAACAAAAGTAACAAACTCTGTTTTTTTCAATAACATTGATTAAACCTCCATCTGTACGACGAACGTACCACTTCTGAACTTTCACAAGAAAAAAGTAATAAGGAATGGTCTGATAGAACTCTACTTTTATATTCAGCTTGCAGTGCTCTACCCTGTAGGTGTACTGATTCCAAAATAATATCAATCCTAGAAAACGAATCATGTCATGATGAATAAAAAGAAAAATCTTTCTATGTAGGATTAACCTTTCTCCAAATATCTACCAGAATTAAATCTTTCATGAACGCATTGATTTGTATTGCTGTCTTTGATTTCCTTATACTCTTCGGGTTTCTGTCCAATAAAGGTTCCAAATCATAATTAAAATCTCCCCCAACTAAAATATTTTCATTAGCTTGAGTTAACAATAAAAAAGATTCTGAAATAACTGCTTATCATCTATATTGGTGCATAAAGATTAAGCAAAGTCCAAGATTCAGCAAAAATTTTACAATTCACCTGTAAAACTCTACCTACATTTCCCTCTGAAGATTCCAATTCAAATGGTAAATTTTTATGAATCAAAATCGTCACCCCTCTTGCCTTAGAATTAAAAGAAGGAAAAAAAAAACACATGTCCAACCCAATCTCTTTACAATTTCAAATGTTCCTTTTTGGTCAAATGTGTTTCTGGTAAAAAGGCAATATCAATTTTCTTTATTTTTATATAAGTCAATACCCCCTTTCACTTAATTGGATTATTTAATCCCTGAACATTAAAAGTTGCAAAATTCAAAGTAGACATTTTTACTAACAACTAATATATTTACACTCTATAAAATAATGCTCCCCTTTATAATTCTTCAAAAAAAAAGAAAAAACCCACCCCTCAATAATTTTTTTTTAAAACCCCAAAAAATTTAAAAAAAACACCTGAAGGTAGTAACACCCTAAAAATCTGGGTGTGGTAAGCCCACTAGTGGTAGATGACAGTCAAAGCTTTCAGTGTCATCCACCACCCCCCCCCCCAGCCAGATACATATACAATAAGTAATTAAGAACAATCAAATATAGTAAATATATTCAACCCAATGATTGTTTCAGATCTTCAATGTCAAGAAGACTTTGTGTCAGCTCTTCTTTCTTTCCATACCCATTCCCATTTCCATTTCCGTTAACCCTCCTCTTAGGAGACGATGGTGAAGACTGCCCATTTCTTTGCAATTCTGGCCATGAATTAGCAAAAACCAAGGCATTATGATCATTCTCAAAAAATTGAGATTGAAAATTTCAGTAAAAAACCTTCAAAATTGCAGGATAACAAAAATCAAACTTATACCCCTATCGCCATAAGACATCTTTAGCCAAATTAAATTCCCGTCCTCTTCTAATAACCTCTTGACTCAAATCAGCATAAAAAAACACTATTATTTTGAACCATCAATGGGGATTGACTCTGCCATGCTTTCTGTACTGCCACTCGTAAAATCATTTCTCTATCTTGATATTTCAAACAACGAATCAAGACCGCCCTCGGTGTTTGTCCTGGAAGTGGTTTTTTTCCTCAATGCTCTATGGGCCTGATCCAGTTCCAAACCTTCAGGAAAAAGCTCTTTACCCAGTATCTGTGGGATCCAATGTTTAAATAATTTTATTGGATCAGAATCTTCAATGTCCTCTGGAAGACCAACTATTTTCACATTATTTCTGCAGCTTTGATTTTCCAATGAATCAATCTTCTTCAATAAACCCATTCATTGAATCCCCCAATCTACAAAAGAACCTTCCACTTTTTCCATTTTTTCTCTATTGTGTTCCACCTGATTTTGACATTCAGAAAAGGCAGTTTCAATTTTTTTTAATTATCTTGTACAATATCAACAGATTTAATACATCTGTTAATATCACTCTTAACTACAGTCATAGTTGACATTTCATCACACAAAATATTCATTTTAGTTTTCACCTCCATAAATCCTTGGGTCATTTGAGTTGACATTTATTTTGACATATCATCCATTTGAGAAGCAATCCCTTCCAAAACAGTGAACACTGAGTCCAATCCAGATTCCATAGCCACTTTTTGAGGTCTAACCTCTTTAACTGCAGGCTCCTCCTCCTGGGCAAATTCCAATAAGGTAAGTTCCTCTTCTTCTTCAGTCACCATAGGTCCTTTGACTCTGGGGCTGTGGGTTTGGAAACCCGACCCCACAGCCCCAACTTCGATGGGGTGCCAGCGCTCGGGCTCACCCACAGCCTACACTTTCTCCAGAAGGTCACGGACCCAGGATTCCCGCAGTGTTCTTTATATAGCAAAGATAAAAAGTGCATAACCAATGTTTTGGGATTCAGCCCTTCTTCATATCTTGATGAAGGGCTCAACCTCGTATTGTTACCTTTGCTATATAAAGGACACTGCTTGACCTGCTGAGTTTATCCAGCATTGTGTTTTACTTCAACCACGATGTCTGCAGATTTTACTCTTCATTTTTAATTTTTTTTTAATGTAGTTGGCAGGAGAGAAATATGGAAAAAGCCAACTAAATTTGACCACGTTACAGAAACTTTGAGCAGAGTCCTTAGAGGGCCCAGTCAAAAAAAAAATTTAGAATGGCTGCTCTATAGACCTCATTCTCCTAGAACAGGTCAAAAATCTCATATTCCTCTTGGTGTCAGATATCTGGACAGTTCATAGTAATGCTTGTCACACCAGCCAAAGCCTTCATTAAACATTGAATATTTAACTTACAGGTCTAAATCTGCTACTGAATAAACATGGTCACAACAGAAGTTTTTTTTTAAATTGAACTGAGCACTAACTTAATTTATTAGCTTCCATAGTTCATCCTTCTTTTCTTTCATCATAAGCTCTGTCTTTAATACCATAGATCCCAGCAAGCTCAAACTTCAGGATCCAGGCCTCAGTGCCGTATCTGCAACTGGATCCTTGACTTCTTCAGACCACAATCAATGAAGATGGGTAGCAACATCCCCGAATGTACTCCCTCTATACTCATGATAGTACAGCTGAATACCATTTTAATTCCATCTTCAAACTGGCTAACAACACCACAGCCATCGGCTGTGTATCAAATAATGATAAGATAGAAAACAGGAAAGAGATTGAAAGTCTGGTGGTATTATGCCAATATAAAAACATCACTCTCGATGAAGGAGATGATCATTGACATTAGGAGAGGGAGCAGAGTCCACACCCCTGTCCACATTAATTGCACTAAAGTCAAAATGATAGAGAGCTTCAAGTTCTTCAGAATAAATATCTCCAATGACCTGAACTGGGACAAGCACACTGACGTGATGTTCAAAAGGGAACACCAATACTTCTACTTTATAGGATGCATCCTTGAGGTGCACCTGTGTGGATCGTCAGTGAGGAGGAGACATTGTCTAAGGAAGCTTGGCACATCATCCATCCCTCACCTACTGGTGCCCCATTGAAAGCATACATACTGGATGCATCACAGCATGGTATGAGAGCTGCTCTCATCAAGATCTGAAGAAACTATTGAAAGTAGTGAATGCAGCTCAGACATCATGAACATCCAATTCGTACTGACTGTGGTTTTCCGATGAGAAAGTCAAGGATCAAAGCCGGGTGTAGAGGCCCAGAGTTTAGAGCTTATTGACTATCAATGAGAGAATAATGATGTTGAAGGCTGAGCTGCAGTAGATATAGAGCAGCCATATGCACAAGTTGCTGTTTTCGAGGTGATCCACAGCTGAGCAGAGAGCCAGTGATATTGCATCTGCTGTGGAGTGATTGTGACAGTAAGCAAATTGCAGAGGGTCCAGACCTTTGCTAAAATACATCTTAATTCTGGCTATGACCAACCTCTCAAAGTATTTAATCACAATAGATGTTAGTGCTACTGGGTGATTGTCTTTGAGGCAGCTCACTCTTCTCTTGGGTACCAGGATGATTGATGCCCTGTTGAAGCAGGTGAGAACCTCTGAATGCAACAATGAGAAATTAAAAATATTTGTGAACACTCCAGCTCATTGGTTGGCACAGATTTTCAGTACCTTGCCAGGTACGCCGACAGGGCCTGTTGCCTTGTGAGAGTTCACCCTGTTGAATGATGATCTGACATCAGCCTCAGAGACAGATATCACAGGGTCCTCAGCCTTTGCAGGGATTCTAGTAGGCACTGTCAGGCATAGAAGGGGTGTTCAGCTCATCCAGTAATGAAGCATCCCAACCATCTATGGCCTACACTCCCTGCCATAACTGCCATATATTTGCCTCTTGTCGCAAGTTTCCTCCAAAATTGCATCTTTCTTGCAGAGATAGTTTTTCTCAGGTCATACCTGGACTTCTTGTAGAGATCTGGATCCTTGGCTTTAAACTCTCTTGATCTCACCCTTACCAGGTTGTGAATCCTCTGATTCATCCAAGGCTTCTGGTCGGCCATCTCCCTGTATGTGCTCATGGGCACATACTTATCCATGCAGGATTTGATGAAGTTAGTGATGCTGGTTACATATTCATTCATGTCTAAGGATGAGTCCAGTCCACCGATTCACAGCAATCCTGTAGGTGCTCCTCCGCTTCCCTTGATCATACTTTTAGGGTCTTCACCACTGGTGCTGTGCTCCTCAATCTCTGCTAGTACACTGGGAGCAGTCTACAGAAGAAATCTCCTCACTACATTTGGTATTTTGTGACGAATAATCTTCTACTTACATTTTCTATGAATTTCTTATGGAAAATGGTTATTCAATGTTTCTTTATTATCATGTAATAGAACAGAATGTAATATTACACAAAATTGTCTTCTGCCTGCCATAAGGCAAAGAGTTGCCATTAGTATTGCCCCTTACAGTAAGAGAAATAGAAGTAAACAGAGTCATTGAGTATCTGTGGATTCACCTCCAGCTGCACTGACTCCTGTTTGATCCATTGGCAACCTGAGCTCCAGATCCAAACATCTGACACAATCAGGAAACCTTCAGTGCCCGAGGCACCTTGGGATCCCTTCTTGCCCTCAGCACTCTCTGGAATCCCAGCTCCGATACCTGGTTCCCATGAGCCAGTCCCACAGCTTGTGTGTGAGTCCCCCAACTTAAGTTGCCCACTGTCTGTGTAGGTCCCTCAGTGTGGTGAATGTCTGCCAAGCTACCTGTCTCCCCTCTGGCGAGCCTTGCTGTATTAACATTGGCTGTGCATTATCTCTACTGTAAAGAACACTCCCTTTGAGTATAACTGTGTATGAACCTATTGTCTTTCATTATTGTACCATGAGTTTCTGCTAATAAAAGCCACATTGTCTTTGTCTACTTCATCAACTGGCACTTCAATTTTATTAGCAGAAATGGATACAGCACTCAAGCCAGAGCGGCTGATAATCGACCAGTCTGCCCCAAGGGCCAGAGAAATTTTCAAACACTGGATTGCTTGTTTCGATTACGACATGGCTCGAAACAACGTGGTTGATGAGGCGATACAGTGGGGCCACCTGAACTCTCTTCTGGGCGAGGTCCCTTTCGCTGTAACACAAGGAGCTACCACTCTGGCTATAGCCCGGGAACGTCTGACTACTTACTATGCAGCGCCACGGAATGTGGTGCTTGCTCGACACCAGTTGCTGACTAGACGCCAGAAACCCGGGGAAAGTGATGTTGTCTATGCACAGGCCCTCGACGCTCTGGCAAACGAATGTGATGTCAGGGCAGTCAATGTGCAACAACACCGCAATGCCTTGAAGCTGGATGCTTTTGTCAACGGGATTGGCTCCAGTTACATCCGACAGAGGCTGTTGGAGACGGAGCCCTTAACCTACAACTGGGCAGTCACTCTAGCCAAACACTTGAGAAGTGCCATGCAGTCCAGTGAAATGCTGGAAACTGAAAAGGAAACATCCAGGAATGCTGGAACCCCGAAGGAAAGAAAAGGGCAAACTCCTGAAAAATGCTTCTTCTGTGATAAGAGCTGACACCCCAGACAGAAGTGCCCGACTCATTTTGCTACCTGCAGCTATTGTGGGAAACTCGGCCACTTCGCTAAAGTGTGTAAAGTGAAAAGTATTCCCACTGATAAGAAGAAGAAGAGAAGCACCAAGAAAATGCATCCTGGAGCTGCAGAAATGGAAGACAACTGTGAAAAAGGGGAATCTTCAGATGAGCAGGCTGAATTGACTTCAAGTGACAGCGAGGTGAGATCCCCTGTGATGGCTCAATTGACTGTAAAGCTTGGGGGATGTTACGGACTGGAAGGGTCGACTATGAAGGGGGAGGTGAATGGTGAGATTCTTGATTGTCTAACAGACTCGGGGAGTACTGACAACTACATCACGATAGAGTTGCCAGAGCATTAAATTTGCAGAGATATCCAGCGAACCTAAAGATATCGATGGCTTGCAGTGAACTTACAAAAACTGTACGGGACAAGTGTAAAGTTACTTTAAATTTGCAGGGACATTGCCTTGCTGATGTGTGGCTCTTTATTATGCTGGAGCTCTGCGCCCCTGTGTTACTGGGGTTAGATATTCAATCTCAGATAAAAAATGTAGTGTTAAATTTTGGTGGGCCACTACCCACACTTAACATCCCCGGCGCTAGTTACTGGGGTCTGTCTGCATTAAAGATCAAAGCTCCTTCCCTTTTCAGTGATTTATCCCCTGAGTGTCAGCCAATTGCCACTAAGAGCCATTCTTACAGCAAAGAGGATCGTGAGTTTATCAAAGTGGAGAACCAGAGACTGCTTAAAGAGGGAGTAATTGAACCTAGTAAGAGTCCGTGGCGGGCCCAAGTGGTAGTCATGAAAAAAAATCACACTAAGAGATGACTGGCTATTGACTACAGCCAGACAATCAACCATTACACGAACCTGGATGCCTAAATGAAATGATTAATCAGATAGCGCAATACAAAGTGTACTCCACTATCGACCTCAAAGCAGCTTATCACCAAATCCCCATTAAGAAAAGGGAACGGCCCTATACAGCTTTTGAGGCTGATGGGGGGGTTATACCAGTTTAAAAGAGTACCTTTTAGGGTCATTCATGGTGTGTCCGTGTTTCAGAGGGAAATGGATAAGATTGTTAGGATGTATGAGTTACAAGGTACATTTCCCTATTGGGATAATGTCACTATCTGTGAGAAAACACAGGCTGAGCACGACAACAACTTAAAGAAATTTTTAGCAACAGCTAAAGAACTTAATCTTACATTTAACGAAGGCAAATGTGTGTTCAATGTGACAGAGCTACCCATTCTGGGCTACATTGTCCACAAGGGCGAAATCCGCCCCGACCTGGAAAGAATGGCCCCCCATGAGAAGTTACCACCCCCAAACTCAGCAAAAGCCCTTAAAAGGTGAATGGGATTCTTTTCCTACTACTGCAAATGGGTTCGGGACTACACCACGAAGACACACCCTCTGTTTGACACTAAATCTTTTCCTCTCTCTCCAATGGCCTTAAAGGCTTTCGAGAGAATTAAAGCTGATATTGCCAAAGCTGCACTCTCGTCCATTGACGAAGATGTCCCATTCCAAGTGGAAACTGATGCCTCAGATTGTGCCTTGGCAGGAACCCTTAATCAAAAGGGCAGACCTGTGGCATTCTTCTCCCGCACGTTACGCGGACCTGAACTTAAACATCCTGCCATTGAAAAAGAAGCCCAGGCTATTATTGAAGCTGTTCACTACTGGAGACACTTTCTAGCTGGCAGAAAATTTACTCTTGTCACTGATCAGAAATCTGTAGCCTACATGTTCAGTACTAAACACAAAAGTAAAATCAAGAACGATAAGATGGCATGCTGGTGAATAGAACTCTCAACTTATAATTATGAGATCAAGTACAGACCGGGCAGGTTAAATGATCCCTCTGACGCATTGTCACGATCTGCTGCTGGTGCTCAGCTGGAGGGGCTAAAAGAGATCCATAGCAGACTGTGTCACCCAGGAGTCACAAGGTTTTTCCACTACATAAGGGCTAACAATCTTCCTTATTCTCTGGAAGAAGTCAGAAAACTGACTAAAAGCTGTCCCGTTTGCGCAAAATGCAAACCGCAATACTTCAAAGGTCCAGAGGCCACTCTCATCAAGGCAACCCGACCTTTTGAGAGGATTAGCTTAGATTTTAAAGGACTGTTAACTTCCAACAACAAAAAAATATATTTCCTTACTGTAATTGACAAATATTCCAGGTTTCCCTTTCCGATACCCTGCCCTGACATCTCGTCAGCGTCTGTCATTAAGTCACTTGACAGAATTTTCAGCATTTTTGGTTTTCCCAATTACATTCATACCGATAGGGGCTCAACATTCATGAGCGCTGAACTGCGGCAAGCCCTGCTACGGAAGGGGATTGCCACCAGCCGTACTACGAGCTACAACCTGTAGGGCAATGGGCAGGTCGAAGGGGTAATGCTACAGTCTGGAAGACTGTTAATCTTGCTTTAAAAACACATGGTTACCCTATTACCCGATGGCAGGAGGTGCTGCCTGAGCCACTACATTCTATTCGGTCATTATAGTATACTGCAACAAATCAAACACCTCATGAACATATGTTTGCCTTTCCTAGGAAATCAGGAACTGTGATGGACTGGCCAGCGTGTTTATCAGAGCCTGGAACCGTGCTGCTGAAGAGCCATGCTTGGGCATGTAAAACAGACCCCCTAGTCTAACAAGTTCAGCTACTGCATACCAACCCCAACTATGCTCATGTTAAATTCCCAGACGGGAGTACTGACACTGTACCCCTGTAATGCGCGTCGAAAGAACCAAAGACTTGTTGATCCAAACCAAGGCTTTTATTAACTAAAAGACTGGAGCATATCACAAGTAGGTCGACCAGTCCAGAAAGACCTGGTCTGGCTAGGAGCAATCCTTTAAGACCTGCCAGTAGGTGTGGCTACACTCTCAGCCAATCACAGTCATCCTACACTACCATCTGTACATATACACATTGGTGATAGAATCTGTACTATCACAACCCCTAAGAGATCTGGCCTCTCCTGGTTCGCCTCTTCCTCACACCCCTACTCAGAGTGAGCCTGAGAAATTGGGCTCACTCCCCCAGCCTGTGAACCCCTAGTAACCTTTCAGATGGCCATGTTGAGGCTCCACTGCCTCACGGTGGCAATTCTGGAGCGGGTCCAGAAGTCAGTCCTTCCCACACTACAGACCCAGGAACTGTACCAGTTCCCAAGGTTGCAAAGGAGCCGCCTGTTTTGAGAAGAAGCACCAGAATTCGTAAACAACCTGATAGGCTGACATATTCATAAAACATCTCATTATATTTCGATTGCTTGCTAGATACTGCCGTATTTTGGCTGTTAGAGTATTCTCAATGCCAAACATGGTATCCATGTATCTCTTGCTTCAGTCTTTCTTAGCAGCTGTCCTTTTGATTTTAACCCTTCTTCTGCCAGGGGGAGACTGTGGTGATGTCTGCCAAGCTGCCTGTCTCCCCTCTGGCGAGCCTTGCTGTATTAACATTGGCTGTGCATTATCTCTACTGTAAAGAACACTCCCCTTGGGTATAACTGTGTATGAACCTATTGTCTTTCATTATTGTACCATGAGTTTCTGCTAATAAAAGCCACGATTATTGTTTGACCACATCGTCTTTGTCTACTTCATCAACTGGCATTTCACTCAGCCACTGAGCCCCTCGCTGCTCAGCTTCTATGGTCACCATCCTGTAGGATAGTCTCCTCTGCTTCTTCTCCAGAGGGGTGTGTTCTCCTCATTTCTGGTGCCCTGTACCAGTCATCGAGTACCCACTACCTCAGTTACATTAAGCATTTGACCTCTTTTACATCCAAAGAATACATCTTATTTGAAAGACCAGGTTATACAAGTTTCTAATTCTTTCAGTAGAATTTTTTGAAAAATTCAAAATCATCAATCGTAAAGCTTTGTTATTGCATTGTTCCCATTGTCCATTCTCTTTTATCAATATACTTTATTCTAATATATTTTATTTTGAAGTCTACACAACTGAACCAGCAACGCAAATGCAGTGGCTACAAGAGCAGGTTAAAGACTGATACATTATATGGCAATTGACTCATCTGCTGACACCCCAAAACCACTCCTCAATGTACACGGCACAAGTCTAGAGCACGATAGAACATTCTCCACGTGCCTGGACAAGAATTGCTGCATACTATCCAAGATAATGCAGATTGACTGACATACAACCCACCAGCCTATTAATCCTCTCCATCACTGGAGCACTGTGGACAAAGTGTGTATCATCTATGAAATTCACTGCTGTTATTCATCTGAGCCACCTCATTGTCACCTTCCAACCATGTGATAAGGGGCATCCATGAGCTTTAGACACATGGGAACATCAGCAATATACGATGGTTTCAAGTCCGATCCCCTCCTGACCTTGAAATGTATTGTTAGTATTCACTATCACTTGATCTAAATCTTGGAATTCTCCACCAAACAACGCTGAGAATACTTTCACCAGAAGGACTGCAGCAGCTCAAGGAGATGGTTCGTGACCATTTTCTCGAGGGAAATTAAAATAAAGGCTGAACTTCTGAACAATCAACAGCTCCTGAAAAAGGAATACATAAAATAGATGATGTTCATGCTTTTCTTTTATTGGTAATCCATACAAAAAGTGATCAATCTAGTTGCATTTTTCTCTCTAATCCTGACACCAACTGTGCAACAATACTTGGAAACAAAATTGTCTTTTTTAAAAAAAACTGGTCAAGTTCCAAATGGATGACGATTGCTAAAGATGTCATCTTCCAAGGATCGACTATAATGCCGATAACCTTGAAGAGCAAAAGATCAGTAGGAATAATGCATGATCTTCAAAAAAGTACTCATTTTTTTCAAAAGATGATAATTTTACTGTTAAACGTGATATTTCATCTTAAAATATTTTGAATAAAGTTACACATGAAATAGTTGCACTTAACCCAAAATCAGCTCTTCATCAGGACAAGTCCATTGTTTATCGCCAATCCCAACTGACAAATGGTAAATCAGAGTCTGTTCAGCAAATCCCAGGAGACATTTTCCTTTCAGAAGAGATAGTGATCACTTTTAGAAAAATACTGGTGTTTGTTAGACGATCAAGAAATTTCAATAACTTGGAACAACACCAATTTTTTTCCAAATAATTTGCTGCTGGTCATTCCATACGATGCTCATCACAGGATAATTATGAAATCTATGGTTCATAAAGCTCATTTCAAAACAGTTGAACATTTACGCTCTATAGTACAGAAGGTAAATACTAAACCCCGTGAAATAATCAGACAGCATTTTGTACGGCAGAGGCTTGAATACAGTACTAATTGAAAATGTTTCACTCAAACCGTTGAAGAACCTCGACAACATGTATTTGATATTCCATTTCTCAGGACTATCATCCTTCGTCTTGCATTAGCACACAAACCATGCAATAAACATACATTTATTCATATTAATGACATTTTTGAAACCCAAAGACATGATGAATTCAGTTATCCTGGGTTTACCTTGCCCTCCATGATTATAGACTTTAAGTATGTGACACTCATGTGAATATGGATTATATATATATTTATGAGCTAGTAGAATGATATGATCTACTGATCACTGTATACGACTGCATCTACACTCAAAGATCGGTGACAAACTTTGCACCACTCTTAACTATAAATAGCATCCAGCAACTGAGGTTTCCTTTTTGTAAACCAAATGCATTTTTAATATTCCGCTCCACTCATTTCAACAGATTAATTTCATTTCCCTGCAGCTTTAAAGCAACTTAAAGAAAACAAATGAACAAGACTGAGAATAAAAATACCAATATAGTCAAAAAAATTAAATCAAACCCTGTTCATTATGAAAATAAAAAGTGAAAACCTCTATTACAAATAGATCCCTTCAAAACTATCCACTCTAGTAGAATTTCTAACTGAAGAATGCAATAACAAATAAGTATTATTTATCATTGGATGCAATGAAATAAACTATAGTAAATCAATGTGACCGTGGTTTTCAGACTTTTGGCAACCCATTAAACAAAAAAAATTCATTGAACTACGACAGTGAAACGTTGCGTTCTGATGCAGTCACTAAAAACTAGGTTGTTCAGTCGACAAGGAAATGCACTGTGAGCAAACTGCTACCTCTTCGTCATTCAAGTATATCACACTTCTCGGCTGTGCTAGGTAAACACATGATGGAAATAACCATTGCTAAAAAAATGCTTGCTTTCATGTTATACCTTCGTCTTTTGCTATTCATTCACATTAACTCACCCAGCAGCATCGTGTTCAATGCTAATGAAAGGTGGTCCCCAGCAGTACAAATCTTCTTAAGCCTCCAGTGGCACAAAAACTATTAGAGATGAACAGAGCAGTCTTTTGAGCTCTGCCTATTTTCTTCACACAGGCTGTTTGAATCACACTGTGAAGTATCAGATCTAAATAAAATACTAACTATGGTGCCTGCACCCCGTGGGTGAATGGTTTCCTCACTGACGACAATTTGATTGTACAAAAGCAACACAAAAACAATGCAAGACTAACAGGGTCTGCAGCTGAGCTAAAGTACATGAGAGAACTATGTGAAAAGGTCTGCTGGGATAACGGAACCCTACACTGACTGGACAGCAATTCAGCTAGTCTGAAATTGCATCAAATCACTGCTCCTAAACACAGCTAATCTGCAGGCTTTCACCTAGCATTTTAAGAGCTGTTGCTGCAGTGTGAAGGAGCCTTTAGGCTTAAAGCTCATGTCCATAGGAGTAGTCTTCCCCTTCCCCCACTAAAATGAGGCACAGCTTTTTACAAAGGCAAAAATAAAATGTATTTCTCGCTTTCTGCTTGAAAGCAACATCATTTTGTCAGCCTCCAGTTTGGAGCCAGCAGCCACTGAAACGTGAGAGATTTATGTGAGGAGGAATAAGGTAAAGCCCCCTATGCCATCTGTTTCTGCTCTCATATGTAAAAAAATACATGTAAACAATCCAATATGGTGTCATGAATGCCAAACATATCAACTCGCCTATTTATGTCTGGTCAGAAGGCACCTTTCCACTGGTGGTGAATCACTTGATTTACCTCATTCGTGGTAATGTATAGTGGCAGTGAAAGTATGAAAGGCCTGAACTGTTTCCTAAAGTTGATGAATTCTTCATTGATTCTATTCTCTATAGCTATATATTAAAAGTCAAAAAGAATTTTGTATGGAGCGGTCATCATTGGAGTGGACTGAGTCAGAGTGGTAAGGCTTTGCCTCAACAGGCTTCAGTAAGAACAGGTTAGAAACAAGAGATAGTACGAGAGGTAAAAAAAAGGGTCATCCTATTCAAGGAACAAAAATTATTCAGAAGGTAGGCAGAGATAAGGGCATATATTTTGTTACTATTGTCATAAACAGTGGGAATGCTGCCATGTCCTAGTTGAACGAGCTTACCACGTAGTAGTAACGTGCGTCCTCAGCGCTGATCTGTTAAAGGTGGAACTGGGCCTCGGCCTGTTTGAACCACACGTGTGGCTGCGACGCCCAGAAAGTTGGCAGCTTCAACAAAACTGTGTGGAGAGCTGCTTGGTCTGTCAACATCTAGTTGGACCTGTCGGGGTCACCAGTGTAGGGTGCACGCTACTGGGAAGTGTGGAAAGAAGACACACACACGAGGAGTCAAAGTCGAAGACTGATTTATTGCACTAGCAGCTCTGGTTATATTCTCTCCCTGCTATTGATGACAGGAGTGGGGTCACGGCAGCGCCGACCTCGGATTGGGTGGCGTTCCCACCTTTGCTCATTGTTTCCTGCCACGCAGGTGGTCACCTGGGATGAAGGTCATTGGCCCCCATGGGGTCTGCGCAGTCCTGGCATTCGCCAGCCATTTTGTGTACCGGCTTGCATCCAGGTTAGTGGGCCGCCATAATATATTACTCTGAAATCATATCATTTCATCCAAGGTACCCCACATTTTAATTAAACAGATTAAAATGCATTGATAGTTTATTATTTTATAAAAAAGGAAAATCTAAACCCACTACCAAGAAAGAAGTTGTTCGGCCAAAAAGAAGGAAGACAGAATTCTTATCAGAGTGATAAATTACCTCATTAGTCAACGTGTGCAACCTTCATAACAAAAAACAAAAAGGGTGCCCACAGTGTTTGAACATCTAAATTCAAATCAGAAATTGAGCATCTAATCTTCTCTACGTTTACACATGACCTGATGTCAAGTAGCCATTGAGCATGATTAGGCGGGGTAACCTCTCTCCATCTGAGCAACACCACCCCCCTAGCCATAAGAGAAGTAAAGGCTAATACATGTGGCTCAGATGCCGTTAAAGTTATTTCACTCTCTCCAATAATATCAAATAAAGCAATTGGGGGATTTGGTTTATAATTAACTTTAAAAAGTGCAGAAAAAGTTTGAAATACTACTACTACTGGCTCACTGGCCTATAATTTCCAAGGTTACTTAGGGAGCTTTTTAAACAATGGAACATCATGGCTACCATCCAATATTTCTGTCAGAGCCCCTGCAATTTCCACACTCGCTTCCCTTATGGTCTGAGGGAATATCTTGTGAGGCCCTGAGGATTTATCCACTTTTATTTGCTTTAAGACAGCAAGCACCTCCTCTTCTTTAATCTGTATAGGTTCCATGAACTCACTGTATGTTTTCCTTACTTCCCACAACTCTTTGCTTGTTTCCTGAATGAATACTGATGAAAACAAAACACATTTAAGATCTCCCCCATCTCTTTGGCTCCATAAAAAGCCGACCACTCTGACTTTCAAGACCAATTTTGTCCCTTACCGTTCTTTGTTCTTAATATATCTCTAGAAACTCTTAGGATTTTCCTTCACATTGTTTGCAAAAGAAACCTCGTCTTTTATTTTTGCCTTCCTGATTTTTTTCTTGACGTTTTTTTATACTCATTAAGTTCCTAATTTGCTCCACATTGCTTATACCTGCTATACACCTCTCTTCTTCCAAATCAGATCCCTGATATCCCCCAGAAAGAAAGGTTCCCCATGCCTGTTAACTTTGCTTTTAATCCTGACAGGAACATACAAACTCTGTATTCTCAAAATTTTACCTTTGAAGGTCCTCCACTTATCTCACACATCCGTTCCTGTAAACAATGTATCCCAATCCACGCATTCAAGATCCTTTCTCATTTCCTTAAAATTAGCCTTTCTCCAATTTAGAATCTCAACCCAAGGCCCAGATCTATCCTTCTGCATAATTAACTTGAAACTAATGGCATTATGATCAGTGGACCCAAAATGTTCCCCTAAACATAGTTTTGTCACCTGTCGTGTCTCATTCCCTAAAATGAGATCCAGTATTGCATTCTTTCTAGTTGGTACCTCTATTTATTGATTTATAAAACTTTCCTGAACACATTTGACAAACTCCAAGCCATCCAGCTCTTTACAGAATAGGAATTCCAGTCAATATGTGGAAAATTAAAATCACCTACCATCACAACATTATGCTTCCTGCAGCAGTCTGCTATCTCTCTACAGATTTGCTCGTCCAATTTTCATTTACACTTGGGCTGTCTATAATACAACCGCATGAATGTGGTCATACTTTTCCCATTCCTCAGCTCGACCCATATAGCCTCAGTGGGCAAGCCCTCTGGTCACTTCTGCCTGTGCACAGCTGTGATATTTTCACAGACAAGCAATGCTACTCCTCCCCTTTTCCTTCCACCCCCAACCCCCCCCCCCTTTCTATTGCATCTAAAGCAACGGAAGCCGAAAACATTGAGCTGCCAGTCATACCCCTTCAGCAACCAAGTTTCACTAATGGCCATAATGTCATAATTCCAGTTGCCAAACCATGTTCTAGATTTGTCTGCCTTCCCACAATATTTCTTGTATTAAAATAAATGCACTTTAGAAAACTTGCACCATGTTGAACCAGTTGACTTCTAATGGTGGATGCAATTTTTGCATCATCTTTTCCCTCCTCCACTCCTCTCTC
Organism: Narcine bancroftii; assembly: GCF_036971445.1. Lineage (NCBI taxonomy): Eukaryota > Metazoa > Chordata > Chondrichthyes > Torpediniformes > Narcinidae > Narcine > Narcine bancroftii. The sequence continues at coordinate 412,458,593 of NC_091469.1, forward strand.
TGCTCTGGCACTCCCCCTGCAAATCTGATTTAAACCCAACCTCCCACAAGGATATTAGTCCCCCTCCAGTTCAGATGCCAACTGTCTCATCGGAACAGGAGAGAGCCCAATGATCCAGAAACCTGAAGCCCTCCCTCCTGCACCATGTCTTTAGCCACATGTTAAGCTGCATTACCCTCCTATTTCTAACCTCACTAGAACGAGGCATAGCTATCAATCACGAGATCACAATCCTGGAGGTCCTGTCCTTCAACCTAGTGCCTAATTCCCTGAATTCTCCTTGCAGGACCTCTTCACCGTTCCTACTCACGTCATTGGTCCTTACATGGACCATGACATCTGACTGCTCACCCTCCCTCCAGAGAATGAGATTTTTCAGACCCTGGCACCAGGGAGGCAACATTCCGTCTGGGATACTCGATCTCTTCCCCCGAACAATGGATTGCCCTATCAATACAGCTCGCCTCTTCTCCTCCCTTCCCTTCTCAGCCACAAGACCAGACTCCATGCTAGAGACCTGATTGCTGTGGCTTGTGTCTGGTAGCTTGACCCCCCATCAATATCCAAAATAGTATACTTGTTATTGAAAGGAGTGGCCACCCAGGTGCCCTGCACTGACTGCCTGTTCTATTTCCCTCCTCCTGCCTCCTCAGTGTGATAGTTTCCCTATAACTCCTGTCCATCACCCTCACTGCCTCCCGAATGATCCGGAGTTCATCCAACTCCAGCTCCATTTACTTAACTCAGTTTGTTAGGAGCTGTAGCTGGATGGACTTCTCGTAGATGAAGTCATCAAGAATACTTCTGGTTTCCTTTACAATCCACATTCTGCAAGAGAATATAACCAGAGTTGCCAGTGCAATAAATCATTCTTCAACTTTGACTCTTCGTGTGTGTGCCTTCTTTCCACACTTCCCGGTAGCATGCATACTACACTGGTGACCCCGGCAGGTCCAACCGGCAGTTGGACCCGAAGATGACGGACCAAGCGGCTCTCCACACAGTTTCATTGAAGCTGCCAACTTTCTGGGTGTCACAGCCATACGTGTGGTTCAATCAGGCCGAGGCCCAGTTCCACCTTCAAAAGATCAATGCTGAGGACGCACGTTACTACTACGTGGTAAGCTCGTTCAATTAGGACATGGCAGCAACCACTGTCAATGTCTTGTGGCAGCCTCTGGATCAAGGCAAATACGATGCCCTCAAGAACTTATCAACCCACACTTTTGAGCTCTCACGGTTCCAGCACGCCACCCAATTGTTGCATATAAAAGTTTTAAGGGACAGGGCCCCATCCACCCTCATGAATGAAATGCTCACCCTTGCTGAGGGACACAGGCTTTGCCTGCTTTTTGAACAGATTTTCCTGGAGCACCTGCCTGAGGATATCCAACTCTTGCTCACCGTTGAGGACTTCAGTGACCCCAGAAAAGTCACAGCCAGGGTGGACGTGCTCTGGAGGGCAAAGAAAGAAAACTGTGCCTCGGTGGAGCAGATAGCTGGCCCCACACACAACCGGCAACAAGACCACAGCAAACAGAGAGACAAGTAGACCCTGACCCAATAGTATTGCTACTATCACCAACAATGGAGTGCAGGGGCCCGTCGATGCCGCCCACCCTGCGCGTTTCAGGGAAACACCATGACCAACCATCATTAATGGCTGTGGCGGTTGGCCAACATCAGTCTCCTCCATGTGTGGGACTCAGTGTCAGAAAGGCGCTTCCTCATTGACACAGGCACCAAAATAACTGTACTCCCACCTCGGCCTATGACAATCAGAATGGCAAGCCGGGCCCAGCACTGAGGGCAGTGAACAGCACCACCATTCAAACATACAGCACCTTCACCAGCCCTCTCCACTTTGGCAGCAACAAATTCATGTTAACGTTCACGATTGCAGCAGTGGTGCAACCACTCCTGGGAGCGGATTTCCTGTGAACCCACTGCCTGCTGGTGGACTTTAAAGGGTGGCGATGGGTGCACACTTTTCAAACATCTCCCCTGGGGGAAGCCAAGTTACCTACCCCCCCATCTCAACTCTGTTACACTGTCCAACAACGTAGATCCTAGTGGCGTTCTCTTCAATCGTGGCACCACAGTTTTCCACCACTGAACCAAAACATGGGGTAAGGCACCACATTCTCACAGAGGGCCTCCCACTCCATGCCAGGGCATGCTGCCTCCCCCTCAAAAAGTTCATCCTCGCCAAGGAGGAGTTTTTTAAAAATGGAAGAGCTGGGGATAGTGCAGCGTTCCGACAGCCCTGGGCCTCCCCCCTCCATATAGTTCCAAACGCAGCAAGAGGGAGGGGGCCATGTGGTGACTGCCGTCACCTCAACAAGCCCACCACACCCAACAGGTACCCCGTGCCCCATATCCAAGACTTTACCGCTAACTTACAAAGGGCGCAGGTATTTTCAAAAGTTGGCCTCACCCAATGACATCCCTAAAACCACCTTCATAACCCCTCTCGGTCTCTTTGAATTCCTGAGAATGCCCTTTGGACTTAAGAATGCAGCCCTTTGGACTTAAGAATGCAGCCCTTTGGACTTAAGAATGCAGCCCAGACCTTCCAGAGGCTGATGAATGCGGTGGGCCAGAATATCCCATTCGCATTCATCTATTTGGACGATATTCTCATTGCCATCCGCAATCACACGGACCACGCGGCCCATCCAAGGCGACTGTGCGCCCAGCTGCAGCAATTCAGGCTAACTATAAACCCAGCTAAGTGCTAATTCAGGTTAGAAACAATCGACTCCCTGGTGAATCAAAACAACAGGCATGGAGAGAAACCCCTGCTCGAAAAGTTAGAGGCCATTTGGCATTTCGCCAAGTAGTGCACAGTGAAGGGGTTGCAAGAATTCACCAGTATGATTAACTTTTATCACTGATTCATACTGGCACCGGCTTGCATCATGCACCCCCTTTTCACGCTCATGGCAGGGAAGGTTAAGGACATTACTTGGGACAATGAGGCCTTGGAGGCATTCCAGAAGGACAAGGATGCACTGGCCAACACCACCTTTCTGGTACACCCTAGGCCAGAGGTGCCAACCGCTTTCACAATAGATGCCTCCAGCACAGCAGTAGGGGGAGTACTAGGGAATGGCAGCCACTGGCCTTTTTTAGCAGGCACCTTCAGCCACCCAAACTCAAATACAGTGCCTTTGACCAGGAGTCAGGCACTTCTGGTATTTTCTGGAAGGCAGGCAATTCAGGGTCTTCACAGTCCATAAAACTGTTAACCTTTGCCTTCCATGAAGTGTCTGACCTGTGGTCGGCCAGGCTGCAATGACACCTCTCATACGTGTCTGAGTTCACCATGGACTTCCAACACATCAAGGGTAAGACCACTGTGGTGGCCGACGCACTGTCCCATCCTGTGATCGAGTCATCCAGGCCCTGTCCCAAGGAATAGACTATTCTGCCTTAGCCAGGGCACAACAGGAAGACCATGAGATCCCAGCATACAAAATGAGAGTTTCCAGGCTCAGGCTGGAGGATGTCACATTCATCCCTGATAACCGGATGCTCCTCTGCGACATCTCCACCGGCAAACCCTGGCCCATCATACCGGAAGCATGGAGGCGCCAAGTTTTCAGTGCTGTGCACAACCTGGTGCATTCTTCATCAGATCTTCTGTCAAAATGGTGGCCAGATTCGCCTGGCAAAGCCTTTGGAAACAGGTCATTCAGTGGGCACGTTCTGCCAGATGTCCAAAGTACAGACACAAGTCAAGTCACCCCTCCAGACTTTCAAGTCTGTGCGATGTCGGTTCAGCCATTGACATTGTAGAGCCAAAGCCAGTCTCTTGTGGGCAAGATATCTGCTCACCATGATTGGCAGCTCCACAAGGTTTTCAGAAGCTGTCCCACTGACCGACGCAACCACTGAGACCTGTGCTAGGGCACTGATTAACACCTGGGTTTTGAGGTTCGGAGTCCCGGGGCACATGACCTCCGATAGTGGTACACAGTTCACTCTGGGTCTCTGGATGGTACTGGCCAATTTGCTGGGAATCCAGCTCCACCATGGCTTACCAACCTCAGGCCAATGGGTTGGTGGAGTGTTCCACAGGCACCTAAAGGTGTCCTTGGTGGCTCAGCTCAAGGAGCTAAACTGCACAGGCGAGCTACTCTGGGTCCTCCTGGGGATCCACACCGTGCTGAAGGAAGACTTCAATGGCTCAGCAGCTGAGATGGAGTGCAACTCATCATTGGTAATACAGGGGGAGTTCTTTGCCACTGTCAAGAACCCAGAGGACTCCACGGCCTCATTGACTAAGCTGAGGGAAAGAGTGGGTACTCTAGCACCTCCACACCCTCTGGTAAATGGCCAGGCCAAAGCCAACATCCCCAAAGACTTAGAGGCCTGTGAGTACTTTATTGTTCGGTGGGGTGTGTGGGGGGGGGGGGGGAGGGGGGAGAGGATGGGTGGCATACCAAACACCTCTGCAATAGTCGTATGAGAGGCCTTATAAGTAATCAGACAGATATCAGCAGTAAGGAAGAGACTTTCATTATCGACTGCCTCAAACAGCACATCTGGACATTAGCCAACTGATCTTCACTCAGTCCCTGCGACACAGAGGTAGGCCACCAAAAGCGGCGTACAGCGTTCCGATCGCCAGTTCTTTGGGGGGGGCGGGTCGTGTAGTGGCCCGTGAACAAAGGGGCAACTGGTACATAAAATGGCTGATGAACGCAAACACTGCATAGACCCCACTGGGGCCAACCACCTACACTGCAGGAAACAAAGAGCAAGAGCGGGAATGTCTCCCAATCTGAGATTGGTGCTGCCATGAGGTCACTCCTGTCATCAGCAGTGGGGAGAGAATATAAGCAGAACTGCCAGTGCAATAAATCAGTCTTCCACTTCGAGTGTGTGCATGTGTGCGCGCGCGTGTGCGTGTTCTTTCCGCACTTCATGGTAGCACGCACGCATGCTACAATAGTATAAAAAAGAAAAGAGAAAGAAACAGTGTAGTGGCGTGGATTGCTCAAAGCTTCGCCCCCACCCCTCCCCCCGCCACCCCAACACACTGGAATTCAACAAATTTTATCTGAACATTTTAATTTTTAGGAAGAAGGTTAACACAGGTCTTAAGAGGCTAGAAGAACATTTCTATATATTTATACCTAAAATTTGTGTATACAGCCTCCAAATTCACAAAAATCTAGGGTATTTATTTCTCAAATTATATGTAATTTTCTCTAAAGGAATACAGCTTTAAATTTCTTCATTCCATTTTCTCATATCTAAATACAAGTCCGATCTAGGTTTAATGGAAATACTGTACCTGTCACTTGTTCTAAAAAGTTTTGTAGATCCATCCAAAAATATTTTAGCTTAGGACGCAAGAAAGTGCCTATCTCTTCATTGCATCTAAAACATTGATCTAATCATCTGATTTCATTCTATTCAATTTTTGTGGTGTTAAATATAGCTGATGTAAAAAAATTATACTGAGCTAATCTTTATCTTACATTAGTAGTATTTATCACACCATCTTGCCAGATCTAACCATCTTTGATCATCATTTGTAACATTCAGATCCAACTCCCATTTCTGTCTAGATTTATGCACTCCTTTATAGTAGTTCCTTTCTGCAATAAAAGATATATTACAGAAGTAATTTCTTTTGGTATTTCCTCTCCTAATAAGAATTTCCACCTCACTACAAATAGGTAATCACATTCTAAACCTAACTATTCTCTTAAATACGTTCTCAATTGGAAATAACAATATTATTCCTCAGTTGTTTGAATGACATCAATTGACCTTGTTCATAATAATCTTCAATATTTTTAATACCCTTACTAAACCAGATAATTAAATATCAGTTATCCTTTGAAAAAGATACAAGCTGCTTTTGATTCAGGGGCATTTTAGGTGATATATTTACTTTTATTCCAATTTCATCTTTTATCTTATTTCAAACAATAATCAAGTGTTTCAACAATGGTGTCTCTTTAACCCCAATTAATAATTTTGCATCCCATTTATACATAAATTCTTCTGCTAATCTCTCTCCTATTTTATCCAATTCTATTTTAACCCATGCCTGTTTTTCTATTCCTTCAAAAAGAGAGATAAGGAATCACATTTGAGCCACTTGGTAATAATTCTTAGTTAGGAAGCTGACCATTCATATTTCTACATTAATCTTTCCATAGAAACCCTTGACATTTTACCTTTCCAAAGAAATTTCCTGATATATTTATTTAATTCTTGAAAAACATTTGTGGAAGTAATACAAGTAAAGTTTGAATAAGATTCTGAATACTTGTAAATATATTCATCTTAATACAATTAACCCTTCCTACTGATGTTATAGGTAAAGTCATCTATTTTTAAACATCTTCAATATTTTTAAGTAATGGCAAATAATTCATTCAATTTATATACATTTTTTAGATTATTATCTTCACGAATCCTTCAATATTTATTAGAATTTTTGGGCTTGAGTATTTCTTCGACAACAACTATAATCTCCTTTTGTAAAAGGCATAATTTCACTTTCATCCCAATTTATTTTGTACCCAGAGATCTTAGAATATTCCTCCAAATTAAAGTGTAATTTCCACAGGTAAGTCTCAGATTCTGTCATACATTAAAACATCAGCAAATAAACTAATTTTATGCTCTTCTTGACCAACTTTAAATCCCTTAATTTCCACATCACTCCTAATTTCTTCTGCAAGTGGCTCTATAGTTAATATAAACAAGGCTATAGATAAAGAACATCCTTGCCTGCTTGATCTGGTCAGTTGAAATGAAGTAAATATTTGTCCATTAGTTACTAGTTTAGCTTTGGGACCATTGTTCAAGGCCTTAATCCAATTTATAAAAAAGTAACCAAATCCAAATTTGTCAAGAACCTTAAATAAAAAATCCCATTCCAATTGATCAAAGCTTTTTCTGCCTCTAAGGCCATAGCAACACTTAAATCTTTTCTATTTTTTGTGTCAAATGTATAATACTAAGTAGTCTGCTGATTGTCTCTTTTTAACAAAGCCTGTCTGGTCCATATTTATTAATTTTGATAAAAATTTAGTCATCCTATTTTCCAGTATTTTAGCAAGAATCTGCATTCAAAAATGAAATAGGTCTAAATGATGAAGGCTTCAATGGGTCACAGTCTTTTTTGGGTACCATGTTAATTATTGCTGTTGAAAATTATTTTGGGATAATATGGGTTCTTGATGCTTGATCAAGCATTTCCATATAGAGAGGGATAAATAAGTCTTTAATTTTTTTTATAGAAGTCAGGTGGAAAACCATCTTCTCCTGGTGCTTTATTACTTTGTAATGAACTAATTGCCTCCATCACTTCTGGTTGTGTAATATTATTATTTAATTCTGCTTGTTCTACTGTGCTCAGTCTAGGTAAGTATATCTGAGATTTTTTAAAAATCCATCTATTTTGTTCTCATCTTTTAAAGGCTCTGAGCTATATAATGTAGAATAAAATTTCTTAAATGATTCATTTATTTATTGATGTTTATAACTAATAAAATGTAATTTTTTTGTAGCTGAACTTACAGGGGACCTCAGGCTCTCAGTGGCGGCTCCCAGCGGTGGCAGCAGCAGACTTCGGGCTCCTGGTGGCAGTGGGGACCTCAAGCTCCCGGGCAGGAGTGGGACCCTTGAGCTCCTGGCATGAGGGGGGCTTCGGTGGGGGGGGGGGGGGCAGAATGTCAATGATCGGTGCTGGCCAGCTCTTTTTTTGGTGAGTATTAAACATTATTTTAATGTTTAAAAAGCCTTACCTTGTTTGTTGTTGTTTAAATACTGTTAGTGATGTGCTGTTGCTACTGGGCTGTTTTTAAAACATGACCATTTCTCCGAAAAAGAAGTTTATCTGAAATGGGCCCAGTCCCAACCATTTCAGATAATTGGAGTTGTACTCCATTTTAATCGTTCTTGATATCTGCTCCACTTTCAATTTTACTTTATAACTCTTCCTAATACTCCACTCCTTCTATCCCTGCCTGTGGACCTACCTCCCTCAACGTTCTTAATGAATATCCAATGTATCAGCGCACACCTCTCCCAGCAATCCAGATAAAGAAAATAAATTTATTCCTGGAGCATAGATATTGCCACATTTATAACTATACATATATAAACAAGAACCCTCAACAGTAGATGTCAGTTAAGTAATTCCCAACACTAACTTCCTCTATTTTACAGGTTGTGACCGAAATCACGATTACCCACATGATACAGTAAGAGTTAGAAACCAATTTCCTCCCTCAACCCCACTGGAATTTTAATCTTAAACATTTAGTATATATGGGAAAGAATTTTTTTTTTAAAAATCAAAAAGAATTCCAATAATTTTCAAAAATTGACAAAGGAAAAATAAGTAGATAATATTTTAAACTTAACCACTCATTATATACTGCCAAATAATATTAGTCCATCAAAACATACCATTGCACTTCTAATTCTTAATTCCTTCTGGATTATTGGGTGATTTTGCACAAATTCTTCTGATTGCGCAAAGCTCAAGAAAAACTTCTTTTCACCCCCAGGCTGAGGACAGTTACAAACCTGTATCCCTTTTCCTAAAGGATTTTCTTAAATGGGTTGAATACTTATTTTTTTAAAATGTCAGCCCTTTAAAGGGGTAAAATAATCTTTACCCCCTGCATACTCAAGTGGACCTTTCCTTGCTCTTACCCCTTCTGCTGCTAAAGTCAATCTTCTCTCTGTCTTGATACTGAAGAAACTTAATTAATGCAGAAGGTGGATTCTAATTCAGAAGTTGTTTTGGTCTGAGCTCTGTGTATTCTTTCTATCTCTATAGGGTCCTCAAAGTTCACTTCAGGGATCCATTTTGAAATTTTAAAAAAGCATTTGCTCCTCTGCTCCTTATTTAAGACCCACTATTTTAATGTTATTCCTTCTAATAAAAATTTCCAGTATGTCCACCTTTTGCTGAAGCTTCTGATTTTCCATAACTAGGGCAGTGGTGGAATCTTCCACTCTAGTAACTCTGCCATCCAGATATTGCATTTCTCCCTGTTTTTTTTTGTATTTCCCCACCCAGTTTATCATTTTTTCTTTTCAGCTTATTAACTCTATTTATTTCTCCTTTTACTTCACTTCTCATTTCATGAAATTCTTGAATTAATAAATCGATGCTAGTTATATCCTTTACTTTAATTTTACTTTTAAAAGTTTTAGTTTCTTTTAATACCTCCTCTTTTTGTAGCTGAGCTTCCTCTTTATCCTCTTTACTGTTGGTCCGTTGGGTGGCCTGACTCATCTTGTTCCTCCTCTCGCAGCATTTCGTAAGGCCTTGCATGATACACTTTAGGGTTCTTCTCTGACACAAGCTCCCCAATGCTGCAGGGGAGTGACATTAGCAGGAGTTCCGTCACTAGGATCATTCGCCCAAGGAGTAGCTTGAACGCTAACTTCCTCCTTCTGACTCGCAGCAGCCCTCCAATCTTTCTTGGTCTTCTCATCATGTTTGGCACAAGGTAAGGCAGCAGCTACTTTTATGTTTCTTTGGAGGCATCTTGAAAGTATTATCGAAGTATTTAAATGTATTTTTAAAATGTCTAATAATTTAAAACATTTCTTTGTCTGCACTTTTTAACTAATTCACCAGGAGGGTCAAGCTGGTACATCCTAACCCTACAGCATTACGTGACGTCTCCCAGTAATGTTCCTTCTTGACTTTTAACATATGTACTCTGTATTTTTGGATGTGAAATTTCAATGTTAATAAAAATAAAGAAAAAGGCTCCAAAAGTAACCCTGGAAATTATAGTCCAGTGATCCTGATGTCAGTAGCAGGTAAATGATTGGGAGGTGTTCTAAGGGATCAAATATACAATAGTTTGGATAGTCAGAAAGTGATTTTGGATAGTCAACATGGCTTTGTGCATGGTAGGTCATGTTTAACCAATCTTATAAAGTTTTTTGAGGAGGTTATCAGGAAAGTTGAGAAAGTAAAGGCTGTGGATGTTGTCTAGATGAACTTTAGAAAGGCCTCTGAGAAGGTCTCGCATGGAAGGTTCAGATGCTAGGTATTCATGGTGAAGTAGTGTGATGGATTCAACAAAGGTTGGACAGGAGAACCCAGAGAGTAGTGGTAGATGATTGCTTCTCAGACTGGAGGCCTGTAACGAGTCGTGTGCCTAAGGGATCTGTGGTGGGACCATTGTTTGTTATTTATATCAACAATCTGGATGACAATGTGGTAAATTGGATTAGCAAATTTGCAGAGACACTAAAATTGGTTGCATTGTGTGAGGTTTAGCATTTTGGAAGGATAAACCAAGGAGGAATGTACACGGTGAATGGTAGGGCACTGAAGTATGCGGTAGAACAGAGGGATCTGGGAATACAGATACACAATTCCCTGAAAGTGGCTTCACAGGTGGATAGAGTTGTAAAAAAAGCTTTTGGCATATTGGCCTTCATAAATCAAAATATTGCGTATAGGAGTTGGGATGTTGCGGTAAAGTTGTATGATGCTGGTGAGGTCAAATTTATGTGCAGTTTTGGTCAGTAAAGTAAGTTTCCCGACTTCAGAAACTGAGTTACAGGGAAAGGTTACACAGGTTAGGACTTTATTCCCTGGAGTAGAAAAGAATGAGGGAGATTTGATAGAGGCATTTGAAATTATGAGGGGGGGATAAACAAAGTAAATCTAGAAAGGTGTTTTGCACTAGGTTAGGTGAGATACAAACCAGAGGACATGGGTTAAGTGTGAAAGGGGAAAAGTTTAAGGGGCATGTGAGGGGGGAAAATCTTCACACAGAGAGTAAAGTGTGGAACGAGCTGCCAGCTGAGGTGGTGAATGCAGGCTGAATGTTAACATTAAAGAAGAATTTGGACAGGCACTTGGATGGGAGAGGTATGGAGGGTTATTGACTGGGTGCAGGTCAGTGTGACTAAGCATAAAAAAAATGGTTCAGCACAGGGCTGAAGGTGCCTGTTTCTGTGATGTAGTGTTCCATGGTTTCTATGGTATATTAATTGCTTTATTGCGATCAGGCAAAAACTTGGCACATAAAGTTAATGTGTGAAAGTGTGAAGTGATGCACTTTAACAAGAGGAATAAAAAATGCACTCTTGTCTGGATGGTGAGAAGTTGCAAATGAGTGGAGGTCAGAGGAACCTAAGTGTTCCTGCAAATGAATCACAAAGAATTAATGGACAAGTCCGTAAAATAATTGGGAAAGCAAATATCATTTTGCCCTTTAATGCAAAGTTATTGGTGCAAGTACCCCCGCTTTTCGAAAGTTCACTTTACGCCACTTCACTTTTATGTAAGAACTACATTAGTACCTTTTTTCGCTAACTGGAAGAAATCCAAAGAGGATTTCCACATACGAAAAATGAGAGTGAAAATAGCATTCAGCGGTCTATTGGGTAAGTGTGGGGCAATGGGATCAGTGTGGAGATGGATTAAAGATTCAATTTATTGTCACTGTAATAAAACAGTGTCATATTACTTGAAATTGCTCTTGCCTGCTGTAAGGCAGACAAATTTGCCATCAGTAGAAATTGCCTGAAGTGCCTCTTACATTCAGAGAAAGAGAAAGAAAGGAAACTCCCCCCTCCCCCCCGGGTCAACGAGTGTCTACAGATTTGCCTCCAGCGCTTCCGCAGCCTCCAATCCAGTCCATACTAATGGCAACCCGAGCTCCTGGTTCCAATACTTGGTACCCCTTCAGCCAGTATCCAGCAGTCTGCAGCCCAGCGTGTATCTCCCGATAGCAGTCTCCAGTAGCCCCCAGCCTCCATAGGTTCTTCTCCTTGAGTCACCAGCAGCCCGCCAGCATGTGTGGGTCCTTCAGCTGCCAAGCTCCCTCACTGGTCCGCCACCATGGTCCCCCATCCCATGGTTTGTCTCCTCTGCTTCCCCTTCTTAGACAGGGTGACCTCCCCATTTTCTGGTCCACTGAGCCACTCCTCTGCTTCCCTGGAGACTGCAAGCCACCATCTTGGGCGCAGACCCCATGGTTGCAGGATTTTAAATAAAACTACCTGTAGAGTGAGTCGAAAGAATCAAAGGCTTGTTGATCCAAACCAAAGCTTTTATTAACTCGAAGACTGGAGCGTATCACATGTAGGTTGACCGGTCCAGAATGACCTGGTCTGACTAGGAGCAACCCTTTAAGACCTGCCAGTAGGCGTGGCTACGCTATCAGCCAATCACAATCATCCTACACTACAATCTACACATATACAAATTGGTGATAGAATCTATACTATCACACTACCGTCAGCTCCTTTAATGGGCCGTTCAAAGCCTTTGCAGAGCTGATGACAATTGACTGGGCGGTTAGACCCCGCAGGAGTGCTGTATCTCCACTCCTCACTCCCCTCAGGTCTGCACCAGTGGCAGTGCTGCTATTTTTAATGTAGCAGGCTGTTGAGAGTGTTGGGCAGTGGGATCAATGTGGGGACTGATAGCAGGTTGTCGGGAGAGCACAGGACAGTGGGTCTGGGAATGGTCAAAATGTCTTCCCATATAAATTATTGGTAATTGTTTCTTCGCTTTCGGCCATTTCGGTTTATGGAAGGTTTTATAGGAACACTCTACTTTAGGATAGTGGGGGATACGGTACCTGTATTTAGAGATGGAGAAGTATTATTACAATTGTTCTGTGTGTTGGTGAGACCACATCTGGAGTGTTCTGCATATTTTTGGTCATCTTATTTAATTAAAAAAACACATTGGCATTGGTTGGGTTCAAAAAAACAGGCTGAAATGTTTCCACATGGCAGCACTTAAGTGAAGAGATGTGGTTACAGAAGAAGCAGTGGGTTATTTAAAACTGAGGTGTTCAGGAATTTTTTCTTGTAAAGAGTGATGAATTGACTCCTGGGAGTTATGGAGACACAACTCATTGGAGGTATTTAAATACTTAAAAGATCAGTGAACAGAGGTCAGCAAATAATTTCCACTTCTTCTAATCTCGCATATTAAATGCAGTGTTCCCAATTTGGTCTCCTCGGCAAAGAAGAAGCCAAAAGCTGAACAAGTGCTATAGGACACCAGCTATTAACAATATATATTGAAGAACTGAATGCAATACCTGTATTTCTAACTTTGCAGGTGACTCTAAGCAATGTGGTAGCATAAGCTGTGAGAAAGATTCCAAGAGGCTGATGAGAGTAGGCAAATGTATGGCAAATACAGTGTAATGTAAATAAATATGAGGTTACCCACTTCAGTGGCAGTAACAGGCAGACAGATAATTCTCTTAACAGTGAGTAATTGGGATATGGAGAAGTGCCATAATTGAAGGTTGGAATGCAGATACAGCCGGCAGTGAAGAAAGCAAATGACGTACTGGCCTTTAATGTGAGAGGTTTTGAATATAGGAGCATAATGCAGTTGTACAAGGCCTTTGAGAGGATGCATCTTGAATCTTATGCACATTTTTGGTCTCGTAATCTGAGGAAGGTCCTTTTTTCTACTGAGGGGTGGATTAAAGGTTCAGCTGAGTGATTCATGTAATGGCTGGCTGATGTATGAAGAAAGACTGAACAATTTAGGGTTATTCTTTTTTTATAATTTTTTTATTTAACACTTGACTGTGAACCACATCAGTAACAATATATACATATATTTAGTATTAATGTGTACACAGTGACATTTTTCCCCTTAACTTAAAGTAAGAAAAAAAAGAAACTGAACAAAAGGAAAAGAAGAAAAGAGAAAATGAGAAATCATGTCATCCGATTATACTATGCTTAACTATTTACTTAAATATAACTTATCTCATCAAGAGATGGAGGTTTGAAATTGGTGGTTCATAAAAAACGTTATGTATAGTTCCCAAATTTGTTCAAATAAAGCTCATCTGTCTCTTAAGTTGAAGGTAATTTTTTTCTAATGGAACACACTTATTCATTTCTTTGTCCCATTGTTGTATTTTTAAAGGTGTTTCCATTTTCCAGGTTATCATTATGCATTTTTTTGCTGCCACTAATGCAATCATAATGAATCATTTTTGAGCTCTGTCTAATTTTATACCTGGTTCTTTATCCTTTATGTTGTTTAACAGGAAAATTTGGGGGTCTTTTGGTATCTTGTTCTTTACTATTTTATTTAAAATTGAGTTTAAATCCTCCCAAAAGGTTTTCACTTTTGTACATGTCCAAGTTGCATGTATTGTTGTACCAATTTCTTGTTTACAACGGAAACATTCTTTAAATTTTTGAGGTGTAACATATAATCTATGGTGCCAATTGTACTGTATCATATGATACCAAGTGTTTATTGTATTAATCATGGTACCTGCACATAGTTTCATCCATGTTTCATTCTTTATCCATATATTTAAGTCTTTTTCCCAATATTGTTTGGGTTTTTAAATTACATCATATTTTTCCTTGTTTTGTAATTTAATATACACGTTTGTAATTTTTAAAAAACTAACACAATGTCCATGATTAAATATTCAAAGCAACTACTCTCAGGCAACCTTAGACTAGCTTCCAGTTTCTCTTTTAAGTATGTTTTCAGTTGATAATATGAAAATATTGTACCATGTGATATTCCATATTTATCTTTTAACTGTTCGAATGTCAACAAGTTATTTCCTACAAAGCAATCTTTTATTCTTTTAATTTCTTTTCTTGACCATTCCTTGAAGAATAAATTATCCATTGTAAAAGGAATTAATGGGTTTTGCATCAGCAACATTTTTGGTATTTGATAATTTATCATTTTTAATTCTAGATATATTCTCCTCCATATTTTTAATGTAGTTATTCCAAACTTATCACTCTGCTAATCTCCCAAGGAGAGCTATGCCAGGATGAGGTGAAGTTGCTCAGAGTAATGATCAGTCATCGCTGATTACCTCCACAAATGTTGCCTTCAGTTGAACACCAACATATCATTATTTTTCCTCTTCTATCTGACTAATTGCCAGGCCTTTTAACCCTTACCAGTAAGTGAATTCCCCAGACTAATGAGTTACACTGTACACAACATGATCAATGATACGTCTGCATAGGGTATCTACCATAGAATGCCTTACCAGAATATTTCAAGGGCTCAGAAAAATCCTATATGCTGTGATCTAGGTCCCAGAGCAACATCGTTACCTCTGAAATTGATGAAAAAAAACTTTAAATCATTTTTCTTAACATTGAGACACCTGACAGGTGGAAAAGCTTTTGAGCACACTGAAGTACTTTCTGGACCCTTGGACTTAGGCCAAATGACAGAAGACAATAATATTAAAATAAAGCTAAGAGAAAGTTGTTTAAACCATTCATTGAGGTTGAGTGAGACAGAGGAAGAGGTCATGGGTCAATGGTGAAAGGTGACATTTTTAAGGAGAACTTGAGGGGGATTGTCTTCATCTGGGTGGTGAGAGTGAGAAAAGAGCTGCCAGCAGAAGTGTTGGATGCAGGTTTGATTTCAACAGTTAAGTCAAGATTTGAGAGGTGCATAGATGGGAGGGGTATAGAGGGTTATGATCCAGGTGCGATTTTCTGGAACTATGCAGAAAAATATTTTGTCAGGCCTGTTTTGGCTTTAGTGTTCTCTGGTGCTAATATCTGATGTCATAAAAGAACACCCACTTTTCCCTTCTGAGGCCATTTTGATTATTTGCAATGTATTTACAAGCTGTTCAAATTATAAATGTTATTAACCTCAATTTTAGGTTTAGAAGCTAAATTGGAGTTTAAAAATTTTCACACTATGTTCTAATTGGTCAGTCTTTCTTACATTTTTCCAGCAAATTGGAAACACAACATGTTTTTGCTCAGCTTAGATTGGTATCTTACCTATATGCCTGGCCTCTTGTGTACAAAACATGTGGAAATTATTGGCTGGGCACTGTGCCACTGATTAGAGCACCCATTCTTAACTTTTTTTGGGCTATGGACCCCTTAGGAGTCTCCTCAAAGTTTATAGGCCCGCTTCCCTGTGAAGTAATCAAGTTTAGTGGTTTCTTCCGTGCTTCTACCGACAACATAAAAAATATTTTATGGTTTCAGTCTGTGGCCACCTTTAATTGTGCTGTGGCCCCCAAGGGCCCCATTGAGATTGGCTGAACTGGAGCACCAAGACAGAAAATTGCTTTTTGTTCTTTTTAAAATGAACAAGGATAATTTTTATTTCTGCAGTGATTTTAATAAAATGTAGTAAAATGATCCAAGATTCTTGACTCTTCACAGAACCACAAAAAATTTGCGCCAAACCAAAAGAGAAAGATAAAATGTGATGAAACAATGTAAAGGTGTATGGCATGCTTGCTTTCAGTGGGCAGGGTGTTCAATATAAATAAGTCATGTGATTATATGAATGTTGGTGAGACTGCACTTGAGTATTGTCTGCAACTTTGGCTGAGTCATTACAGGAAGGAAGTGGTAGCTTTAGGAAGGTTTTCCAAGATGCTGCCTAGATTAGAAGGTAAGCTTGGACAAACTTGGATTATTTTCTCTAGTGCTTCAGTGGATGAGAGGAGTCATGTACTATTTATTTCTTTTTGATTATATGTTATAGTATCTGTTTCTATTGCATTCATAATTCTGGAAGACTCCTCTGTTTTAACCTGCCAAGGTAACGCTTTATGCACCTGTTCTCCAAGTTCATAATATTTTTGTTTAGTTTTTAATATATTTTTTTCTGTTTTTTATGTTTGTAGTGTATTATATTGTAGCCTTTTGTTCTCTAATATTCTATATTTTTCTTGTGATCCTGAATTCTGATATTCTCTCAAGATTTTTAGTATAGGAAAAAATGTGTCCTCCCAAATAAGATTTAAGCGTATCCCATATTAGAAAACTGTGGTCCGTGGAAGGATGATTGTTTCACAAAATATTTCCTATCTGTCTTCTTCTTTATTAATTTAGCATTAAGGCACCATCTATACATACTTTCTTGCTTTTACATTATCATAAAAGTTAACATTAACAGTGAATGGGCTAATAATAGTCTTGGCAAGTACTCTGTTTCTACCATTCTACTTTGTAGCTGAGCAGACATTGAAAATAAGTCAATGTAAATCATATACCCTTGAGTAGAATGAGTAGTCTCTTTCTAAGGGGTTGAGCCACCTCCATATATCAAATAAATTTCTATCCTTCATAAATGATTGTGTTATTTTTGCAGCTTTCACCTTTTTTATTGTTCTTGCTGATTTATCCAATATTGGATCTAACAAATATTGAAATCTCCTCCAATCAATATATTTTGTCTTCCCCTTGCAGTTTTTAAAAAGATATCCTTCATAAAGACTTCATCGTAATTTGGAGCGTAAATTTGAAGTTCTTGACTCTCTCCACTACTGACCTCTTATTGAGGACTGGATCATGTTCTCCTGACTCTCTCTTGAATCCCAGAATCATCTCTTTCGTTTTGCTAATGTTGAGTAGAAGGTGGTTGTGACACCACTCAATGATCTGATCTATCTCCCGCCTCCATGCTTTTTCATTGCCATTTGTGATTCTGCTGACAACTGTGGTGTCATCTGCAAATTTGTAGATAGCAAGAGAATTGTACCTGACCAAATCATCATGGGTGTATATTGAATAGAGAAATGGGCTAAGCGTGCACCCTTGAGATGCGTATGTGTTCATAGTCAGGTGAAGAGATGACATTGTTTCCAATTTGTACTGACTGTAGTCTTCTGATGAAGAGGTTGAGGATCCAGTTGCAGAGGTGGGTGCAGACCATTCCCCCCACCCCACCGCAACTTTAGGTTGCAAGTATTAGCTGAAATTTCTAGCAGTCGGTTCTTAGATGTGGCCATAAATTATAGGTCAGACACAAAAGCTGCTTTCAGGTGGAATAGCTGGGAGAATGTAGCTCTGGAGCCGGCTGCGGGTGTGTGTGAAGTGACATTCAGGTGCCTAGGGAGAGTGTTTAGAAGCGGAGAATACACCTACCCAAGGACGGTTGGGTAAGTACTCTTTGGGTCAGGGTTCTCCACTTTCAGGTGGCCTCCCAACAGCTGCATTCGGATATTTTAGGTGGTTTTATGTTGGGGTATTCTGGCCACCTGAAAGCAGCTAATGTTAGAAGTATAAGCCCACCCTCTGCTGGACATCATGACGTCCACGTCATGATGTCACCCTTCCATATAAAATAACCCTGTGTGTCAATAACCTGGTTAATCTAATAGAAGTAAAAGATGAGAAAGCATCACGTCTCCGAGTCTTAATTGTGTGAGTGCATACTCAAAAATGGCGAATAACCCTGTGTGTCAATAGCCTGGTTAATCTAATAGAAGTAAAGGATGAGAAAGCATCACGTCTCCGAGTCTTAATTGTGTGAGTGCATACTCAAAAATGGCGACGAGGAATGAAACGAACCCTACACATACTCCATGCACCAACCGTGAGAAGGAAAACAACAGAAGAAAGGTAGAAAAAGATCTTCCTAACAACTCCAACAAATTCCAGCCGAAAGAGCAAAGTGAAAGTGCACAAAGATGGCAGAAGGAAAGTTTGGGGTATTCAACATAGTAGAAGAAAGTTGCGATAAATGTGTAGAATGGTTTAACCACTACTGTGTAGCCCACAATATTGTGGAAGGTCCAGCAAACCGCAAACATGCCCTCTTCCTCAGTACAATGGGCAGCAAAACATTTTACCTCCTTAAGACCTTGCTGTCCCTGGAGGATCCAGGGATGAAGATATTCAATGAATTATGCATAGCTCTAAGGAACTATTTAAGCCCAAAACGGCCAGTTATGGCAGAAAGGCAACGATTCCATGAAAGGAGACAAGTACCAGGAGAAAGATTAAGTGAATATCTGGCATTGTTGCACAAACTAGCGGAGCACAGTCATTTCAAGCAGTTTCTAAATCAGGCACTGCGAGACAGATCAGTGCTGAAAAATTGCCAAGCAAGGCAAAAATTATTAGGAATGGATCAAGAAGTCATGTTATAGATGCATACAGAATTGCCTGCAGATCTGAAATGGCAGATAAAAACTTAGATGTGGGTCAACCAAATCTACTGGTCGGGAGGTATTCCACACCAAAATTACTTTTTTGTGGGAAATACAACCACTGATCAGAAAACTGTTTCTTCAAAAATTCTAAATGCAACCAATGTAATACAGAAGGACATATCAAAGCTAAATGTCCGCATCTAAAACGCAGGTGACCTGCAAATAAACAGGCAGCTAAAGTCAAAACAATTGCAGAGATAGAGAGGCAACTTAGCAATGATAATAACAGCCTTCAAGCTCCTGAAATTTCAACTCCTGAGATATTACACATCCAAGGAATAAATGGAGGAAACACAGCAATCTTTATACGGCTAAAAATAAATGGGCACCCCCTGAAGATGGAGTTAGACACAGAGGCAGAGGTGTCCCTAATGGCGTTACATGTAAAGGAATGCTTGCTACCATGTCTCCCAGTAAAAACAACTGAAATAACTCTAATATCTGTTACAAGAGACAAAATCAACGTGTTTGGAAAAAGTCTTCTTTGGCTTGGCTTCGCGGACGAAGATTTATGGAGGGGTAACGTCTACGTCAGCTGCAGGATCGTTTGTGGCTGACAAGTCCGATGTGGGACAGGCAGACACGGTTACAGCAGTTGCAAGGGAAAATTGATTGGTTGGGGTTGGGTGTTGTGTTTTTCCTCCTTTGTCTTTTGACAGTGAGGTGGGCTCTGCAGTCTTCTTCAAAGGAGGTTGCTGCCCGCTGAACTGTGAGGCGCCAAGATGCACGGTTTGAGGCGATATCAGCCCACTGGCGATGGTCAATGTGGCAGGCACCAAGAGCTTTCTTTAGGCAGTCCTTGTACCTCTTCTTTGCTGCACCTCTGTCTCGGTGGCCAGTGGAGAGCTCGCCATATAACACGATCTTGGGAAGGCGATGGTCCTCCATTCTGGAGACGTGACCTACACAGCGCAGTTGGATCTTCAGCAGTGTGGATTCAATGCTGTCGGCCTCTGCCATCTCAAGTACTTCGATGTTGGAGATGAAGTCGCTCCAATGAATGTTGAGGATGGAGTGGAGACAACGCTGGTGGAAGCGTTCTAGGAGCCGTAGGTGATGCCGGTAAAGGACACATGATTCAGAGCCGAACAGGAGTGTGGGTATGACAACGGCTCTGTATACGCTAATCTTTGTGAGGTTTTTCAGTTGGTTGTTTTTCCAGACTCTTTTGTGTAGTCTTCCAAAGGCGCTATTTGCCTTGGCGATTCTGTTGTCTATCTCGTTGTCGATCCTTGCATCCGATGAAATGGTGCAGCCGAGATAGGTAAACTGGTTGACCGTTTTGAGTTTTGTGTGCCCGATGGAGATGTGGGGGAGCTGGTAGTCATAGTGGGGAGCTGGTAGTCATGGTGGGGAGCTGGCTGATGGAGGACCTCAGTTTTCTTCAGGCTGACTTTCAGGCCAAACATTTTGGCAGTTTCCGCAAAACAGGACGTCAAGCGCTGAAGAGCTGGGTCCAAGTAAAATACAAACAACAGCAACCAAAAACGCTCTCTCTCTACATCATAGATGCCCAGGGACCAGCACCTTCCCTAGACTGGCTGGAAATCTGTTCAATACTAAATGTAAACCACATGGACACCTCCCAGCCAGAACTCAACCAAATCCTCAACAACCACGCAGTGGTTTTCAAACAAGAATTGGGGAAAATCAAAGGTGTTCAAACCAAACTGCAATTAAAAGATAATGCAGAACAAAAATGCTTCAAAGACCCAACAGTCCCATTTGCTATGTAAGGAAAAATTGAGGCTGAATTAAACAGACTAAAACATGAAGGCATAATTAGAGCCAATACAATACAGCGATTGGGCAGAGCCCATCCTTCCTGTACAAAAAGCAAACGGTGAAATTCGCATTTGCGGCAATTACAAAATCACCATCAATCCATCACTCAATATGCCAGAACACCCCAAGCCCAAGGCAGAAGAATTGTTCCAAGGACTAAACAGAGGGCAAAAATTCACAAAACTAAATTTGTCACAAGCATGTCACTAGATAGAATTGAACAAAAAAAAATCAAGGGAATATGTGACAATCAATACCCATTTGGGAGTATTCATCTGTATACACAGGCCTTACGGATGTTCAGCAGCACCTGCGATTTTTCAAGCAACAATGGACAAATTACTACATAGACACTCAGTTGGGTGTTACCAAGATAATATCATCATCATGGGACGAAACGACAGTGAACACATACAAAACCTTGAAAAGGTTTTAACCAGACTACAACAGGCTAATATACGATTATGAAAGGTCAAATGTGTCTACATGTGCCCCTCAGGTTTACATTTGATGATGAGGGAGTGCGAATGAATCCAGGAGGAACAGAAGCCATTCGCAAGGCCCCATACCCAACCAACAAATTGGAATTCACAATTTGGAGGGCCACCAGGACTTGTTTAATCACTACTGAAAACATATCCCTAATATGTCTACACTATGCTGCCCATTGAACCAATTACTCAAGAAAGATTAAACATGGTATTGGAACACAGAAACTAAAGGAAATACTAACGTCATCAAATAAGGTTCTGATCCACTACGACCCTAGTTAAGAAGTTACATTAGCCGTGGATACTTCACCAGTGGGACTAGGAGCGGTATTATCCCAAATCACAGAAAAAGGTGAGCAACCAGTAGCACATGGTTCGTGAACATTAACCAGAAGTGAATGCAATTACGCCCATCTAGAAAAAGAAGGATTGGTAATAATTTTTGGTGTTAAAAAAAATTCCCATCAATATCTTTGCGGAAATTTTTTTACCCTGATCACAGACAACAAGCCTCTTAGTTTAATCCTGGGGCTACACAAAGGTATACCAGTATTAGCTGTGGCCAGAATTTAAAGATGGGCCATGCTACTAGCGGCGTATAACTCTGATATCTCACGCATGCCACTACCTGAGACAGAAAAACGAGAAGAAATTATTAAATGTACAGCAGAGGCAGCTGCCATCAACCAAGAACAACTTCAACAAGTGCCCATTACAGCTCAGATGATCACAAAGCAAACCTGAAAAGAGGCCACATTAGCAAGATCCTATACTTCACCCTTAATGGGTGGCCCAAATCTGAAGTCATTCCAGAAGATCTAAAACCTTACCACACATGCTATCATGAACTATCAGTCAACGAAGGATGTTTACTTTGGGGTACCCATATAATTATTCCAGCCAAATGGTAAACTACCATGTTATCAGAACTACACCACAACCATCCGGGAATGGTAAGAATGAAAGCATTGGCTCAGATGCATGTCTGGTGGCCCTCCAAAGACAGAGACATTGAATTAACAGTAAGAGAATGCAAAGTATGCCAGTTAAAGGAGCCAGAAATGCCGCAAGACGAAGCTAAACTATGGAAATGGCCATCCAAACCATGGCATTGGATTCATGTAGACTTTGCTGGACATTCATAGTCCTAATTGCTGTGGATGCACACTTGAAATGGTCAGTAGTTTCACAGCTGAAAAACACCAAAGCTGATCCCACGATTGACTGTCTACGAATTATCTTTGCCACTTACGGATTGCTTCATGAATTAATTATGGATGATGGGCCTCAATTTACATCAGAACATTTTTTTAAATTTATGCGCGACACAATATCAGACATATTTTGTATGTACCCTATCACCCAAGTACTAATGGGGAGGCAGAACGTTTTATACAAACATTCAAAAAAGCAATGAAAACCATGAAACTTCTAAATGCTTCCTGGACACACAAAATCGCAGATTTCCTAGTGGGGTACAGAAACATGCTGCATTCTACCACAAAACGCACCCCAGCAGAACTAATGTTTGGCCGCAACCTGCGGACCAGGCTGTCCACAGTTCATCCAGATTTGGGTCTCAGATTGCAAAATACAGTATCGCCACAGACCTCACCTAGAACATTGGAAATGGGCGAGAGAGTTCTGGTACAAGATTACAGACAATATAAAGATTCATGGGAGGTAGGAGTAATCTTACAAAAATTGAGCCCCTGCTCACACACTTTTCTAGTGGGGGACAGATTGTGGAAGCAACACGTTGACCAATTACAAGCATTGACTGACACTAAGGTCCATGAACTGCCTCATGAACTGGAGGAGGTGGAACCAGACCTGCCGTGGCCAGCCCCAACCATCCCACCCCTCAGGTTGAGTGAGGTGGGACAGAGACGGTTGTGGAGCTGAGCAGTCCAGTGAGGAATCCAGTAACTGAGACATGCAGCGAGGAGGGCAGCGAAGATGGGCAGTCACTGCCAAAAGTCAGTAAAGACGGGCAGTCGCCGCTGACTCGACCACCAACCTGACTATCTACAGGTCCCAAGCAAAGACCAGCACAGCAAACCATGCCAAGGTAGTCCAAAAGAGAAAGAAGACCATCTGAATGGTTTAAGGACTATGTGCCCAGATTATTATTAAATAATGTCCCTTTCATAAATAATATTACTCATGAGAAGTATTCTAATTCTCATTTTTAGTCCTAGCCCTGATGTAATCTTATTAGTTCGAAGAGGCCCAGTCAGCATTTTAATGCACAGCAGGGGAAGCCTGCCCTCTGCTGGACATCATGACACCTATGTCATGATGTCACCCTTCCATACATATAACCCTGTGTGTCAGTAGCCAGGTTAGTTTAATAGAAGGATGAGAAAGCATCATGTCTCCGAATCTTAATTGTGTGAGTGCTTGCACAACAAGAAACTTTCAAAACCACCTGGAATAAAATAGAGTTCAAGGAAGTTGGATAAAGATAAATTAGATTATTTGAGATTACAGATATAGGGAAAAGTCAGGCAATGGAGAGGTTGAGAGAGATGGAGAATTTTGCAGTTGATATGTTGCTGGACTGAGAATTGTGTTGCGAGCACACCACGGTGGCTGGAGAGAATTTGGTGTGAATTAACATGGGCAGTTGAGTTATCATTGAGCTTAAATTTTACAGTAGCTGACTGGAGACCAGACAGGAGAGTATTGCAATAAATTTCAACAGAATATGTCATTGAGTACCTATATTCTTCTTCTGGAAATAAACACTATCTTGCATTGAGGAGGTTGGAAGTTGTGCCCTCCTTGTATCGACTTCTCTTTACAGTAACATATTTTTCAAGAAATGATGTCTAATGCATTCAAACTTTCAGTTTACATCAGGTACATTAATAGATTATTTGTAATAGTGTTCTGAGTAATAACATTTTAAGGTTGCAATTGGTAAAATGCAGATCTCCTGAAATAAACTTGGCTGATGACATTCAGACTGGAGATTAGTGGAAGGTTGGGGCTACAGGTGCGTTATACAAAGCAGTAACAGGGCTGGTTTTAATCAGTCCGACATGGGGGCCCAGCACCGGGATTCCATTGGATTTTCTCAGGTGAGCTGCCTTTCACCAAATATTGAGATGTGTTATTTTGTCATGTTTCTATATGAATGGCCTTTGCTAAAAACCAGTGAAGTAGCATACGGGCTTGCAATGCACATCAATGTACTTGGCTGCGTGTCACTTTACAGAATGTATTATACACAAGGGAAGTCTGAAATTAAAACTGTGGTTCAAGGAGCTTGCCAGAAGTTTCTTATTTTTGTTTACAATTAATTTTTTCTGTAACATAGTACACAAAAGCATTGTGCTGTGTACTCCAGTTGTTTCTGGGCTATGCATGCGGAAAATAATTTGAAATGTAACCATCTGAGTGCATTAGGTACATTCCATTTCACTGAAAGGATTTGTCAGGAATGGTCATTTATATTTTCTTTGCAGTTTTAAATTAATCTGCTCTTTTCATGCAACAAAACTATTTCCGCAAGAACAAGGGGGAAGTTCGTTTTGCACTTGGAGGGAACTCCTTCAAATTGACTGATTCATATGAAAATAGGCCACATAGCAAACTGTTATTGCATTTTATTGACCAATTTATAAATTCAAATGAAAAGCCTGTCATGAAAAATTGCTTCATTTTGTGTTTAAAAGTACATTTCTTCAAGACAGAAATAGGCCACTGCACTATGTTTGCAAGAATAATTGTTAACAATGTATTGTTGTTAAAACAGACAATTTCCATCATGCTTAGAATATGGAACATTACAGCACATTACAGGGTCTTCAGCTCACGATGCTGTGCTGACCTATATACACCTCCTCAACAATTTAAACCTTCCTTATCTCACATCCATCTCACATCCTCTCCAAAGCCTCCACATCCTTCCTGTAATGATTAGAACTGAAAAAAAATTCCAAGTGTGGTCTAACCAGAATTTTTCATGCATAAGCCTGTCTAAGTGTCTTTTAAATGCTCCTATTGCACCAGCCTTCACCGCCACCCCAGGCGATGTATTCCAGGTGCCCATGACTCACTGTGTTTAAAAAAAAAGAACTTACCCCTGACTTTTCAGCAAATTTTCCTCCTCTCACCTTCTACAGAATATCCTCTGATATTTGCTACAGTCAGCCTGGAAAAAAAAGGTGCTGATTGTCCACCCAGTCTTTGCGTCTCATAATCTTCTTTTAAGTAGTCACCTCTCTCCCTACTCCTCCAAAGATAAAAGATCTAGCTCTGTTAACCTTCCCTCATGAGACATGTTGTCCAATTTAGAAATCATTCTGGTAAATCTCCTCTGCAGCCTCTCCAAAGCCTCCACATCCTTCCTGTAATGATTAGAACTTTAAAAAATTCAAAGTGTGGTCTAACCAGAATTTTATGGAGCTGCAACATTACCTCATGCTCTTGAACTCAATCACCTGACGAATGAAGGCCACCAGATTACTCTCCTGCAAGCCTGCAGGACCACCCTGAGAGATCTATGGATTTGGACCTCAAGGTCCCACTTTTCTTCCACACTGTGAAGAACAAGTGCTTAGGAAAATATTATTCCTATTTTATGAGGCTATCAGCTGTTCATATTAGAACTACTATGGCAGTCTCTGAACTCACTACATTTCTTTGTCTTCATTGGACTGAAGGTGTTGAACTGAATTTTAGGTTTATAGAGTCTGTTCCAAAGGACCAACAGATAATGGTTCAGATCACCAGTGGCTATGATATGAAAACATAATTTACAGACTGGAGTAATATATTTCTCTATTAAACATGTATGATAATAGTAGGGCTCGTATACTCTCAGGACAAGAATAAACTCCAGAGGGTTGTTAACTCGGCCTGCTACATCACAGGTACCAGTCTTCACTCCATTGACGACATCCACGTGAGGCAGTGTTTAAAAAAGCAGCCTCTATCCTCAAAGACCCCCACCACCCAGGTCATGTCCTCTTCACTCTGCTGCCATCGGGAAAAAGGTAAAGACAAGCACTCAACGACACAAGGACAGCTTCTTCCCCACTACCATCAGATCCCTAAATGATCATTGAACCAAAGACACTGCCTTACTTTTTGTGCACTATTATTTTATTTCTTATAGTAATGTTGTAAGATGGTTATAATATGAATATTTGCAATAAGATGCTGCAGAAAAACCAAATTTCATGGCTTGTTCATGACAATAAATTCTGATAGAAGATTAGAGTTTGCTATTTTACACAAAGACATGTTGGGAGAAGGTTCAATGCAGTATTTCACAGAAAACTTGAATTCATTGCGTTATTGATTACTTCCTAACTTGGTTGACTCATTAACATTTTATTGGTGCACTGTTAACCAATGCATAGGAGCAGGAGATCACACAAGGAGGACATGAATGACACAATCTCTACTGTACAGTAAAACCAAAGGAGAACAGGAAGTTGAATGGTCAATTAGAAATGGGAAGACTGATCTGCTTTTCACTGATGACTTTATTGATATGCTGTGGTGGGCAGTGAGGAACCATAGATAAAGACTGTTTCTCACTAACAAGGCAAAGAGCCTCGCTGCAGCCAGTACAGTACCAGTGTGCCATGTTCCTGACTAAGAGCTATTTACAACAAGTGAAAAAGCTTCAATGCAATAATCTGTTGATAGCAGACAAATTAATGAGAGAAGAGAACACAGTACATAAAACAGTGCAGCACAGGAACAGGGCTTTCAGCACACGTCTCTGATGAACATTATGCAAAATTAAATTAAAACTACTGCTTGCTCATGATCAATATGCTTCTATTCCCTGCATATTCATTCTGTTAAACCTCTCCTTAGAGCTTGTACCTTCTACTTATAACCCGGTAACCTTTTCTGTACATTTTACAGAGCCTTCACATCATTTCTTCAATTGGGGTAACAAGAAATGTACATAATATTCCAAGTGTAGCCTCACTGAAGTTTTATACAGCTCCAACATAACTTCCTTACTTTATTACTCAATGCTCACCCATTGAAAGCAAGCATGCCAAACTAGCAATAACTGCCTTATGCACTTGTCAAGAATCCTGCCACTCACCTTCCATTTGACCATCGTAAGTGCAACACATCATGCTGTCTGGATTAAGCACCATTTGCCATTTCTCTTTCCACATCTGTGACTGATCTTAGCCTGCTGTTTTCTTCAGAATCAGAATTTATTGTCATGAACAAGTCACGAAATCCAGTGTTTTCCAGCAATACCATAGTGCAAACATTCATATTGTAGATCATCTTACAACAATAATATTAAAAAATTTAAATAATAGTGCACGTAAAGAAGTGTCTTTGGTTCATTGATTATTCAGGAATCTGATGACAGCAGGGAAGAAGCTGTCCTTGTTCCAATGAGTGTTCGTCCTTAAGCTCCTGTACCTTTTTCCCGACAGTAGCAGAGTGAAGAGGGCATGGCCTGGGTAGT
Organism: Narcine bancroftii; assembly: GCF_036971445.1. Classification (NCBI taxonomy): domain Eukaryota; kingdom Metazoa; phylum Chordata; class Chondrichthyes; order Torpediniformes; family Narcinidae; genus Narcine; species Narcine bancroftii. Next base: position 412,486,297 of record NC_091469.1, read on the forward strand.
GATAGTCCTTGTGGATAGACGCTGCTTTTTTAAGACACTGTCTCACGTAGATGACCTCGATGGAGTGAAATCTGATGCCTGTGATGTCACTGGCCGAGTTAACAACCCTCTGGAGCTTTTTCTTGTCTTGAGAGTTGGCGCCTCCATACCAGACAGTGATCGAACCAGCCAGAATGCTCTCCACAGTACACCTATAGATGTTTTCAACTTTGAAACTGTCAAAGCTTTCATAGCATTGTATACTGTCCACAACTTGTACGTTATCTGTAAACTTATTAATCCATCCATCTACATTTTTATTCATATATAATCACAAACAGCAAGGGTCCCTGCATAAATGAGCTCATTTTCTTGCACTTTTCCAAGCACTTACAGAGTTCACTTCCTTCCCCTGGTTAGATTTTAACAGTAGAGCGTGCTGTAAGTGGGGTCTTAGAGCATGCAGGTAGACTGAAATTAAATGTAGAGCAATCCAGAGGTCCTTTTGATGAAGTGTTCAGACCTAAAACTTTGTCTGACCATTTCTACATGTGGATGCTGTCTGACCTACTGAGTTCCTCCTGTGACAGAGTATATAGAAATGTTTTTCGGAGATAAATTGGGAAAAGTTTGTTAGAGTAGGTTACATACAAACACTTTAAAACAGATTTAAAATATTGGAGCTCTGCCCCATGCTAGACATATCAGCTCTGCAGCTTTTGCAAGAGCTCTTAAGAGTGCTTAAGAGACTTTACTAATAGATTGTTGTTTACAAAAGGCAACAGATGAAAGATCTTGTTGGAACCGCAGATTGTCTGGAAGAGAACTTGTTGGACTAAGAGGGTAATGTGGTTTTGCAAGCAGAGAGAGTCAAACAGGCTTTCTCTCAGAGAGAGAGAGAGAGAGACACACACACACACAGATCACTTGTACAGTGTTATAGCCAGCAGAAGCAGCTGGGACTGGAAAAGGACAAGCTGACAAGCTTGTGGAAATCCCAATTTGGAAGACAGCCTGGACAAAACCCTTTTGGTTCATGCAAGAGGAGAGGACTGGCTGTCTAATGTTTCATTTGGAATAAGTGAGACAAAAGGGAACTCTGTGGTGACCTGAAAGAAAGTTATCATCTGGAGAATTCTGAAGGGGCAAGTTTCATCAGCAAGACACTGAAGTGACTGATAGAAGTACATCAGTTGTGGATATCCTGCAACAGAAAATCTCTCTCTGGAAACAGAGAAGAACTTTCCTGAGTGGTGACCATTTATCTTTCAAGCTCCAAAGCCTGGTGAACTTTATAAATGTTAAATTCTGTGCACAGTATAAGAATTGCCTGCATCCAGTGAACTTGGAAGAATGAGAAGTGAGATTGGACTGTGAACCAAAGAATTTTTCTGAACTTACATACACATTACATATAGGTGCGCTTAGAATTAGAAGGGGGTTAAGTTATGTTAGTTAAGGCGATAGCTATAAGTTAAAGTTTGATTCTATTTTCATATTTAAAGATAATTAAAAGCAACGTTTGTTTAAATAACCATTTGTCTTGATGAATATCTATTGCTGCTGAGTTTATGTGTCCTCTGGGCTTGTAACACTCCAGAAATTCTTTGTTCAGTCTTATCTCATTGTTTTTTTCCCCATGTTGATTTTTTTCCCCCTGTTGTCTACAAGCAATATGTTCCAAATTTAATTCCATTAAAGTATAAGAATCAGAGCAAGAATAAGACATTTAACTCTCATCCCTGCACTTTCATTAAATAAGAGCTTTTGTGACCTTATACCTCAGGCTCATTTTCTCCACACCAACTCCATGTCCACCTTCTCCAACCTTGCCTATTGCATTCATTGCATTTAATGTGGCCTGCTCTACATCAATAACACCAAATGGAAACTATGTCATCACCATTTTGCAGAGTACTTGCAATCTGTCCACAAAGGTTATCTTGAGCTCTGGTTGCAAATCATTTCAATTCCCCTTCCTATTCCCATACTGTCTGTCCTCAGCCTTCTCCACTGCATTAGTGAAGCTAAATACAAACTAGAATAGCACCTCATATTCCATTCCAACCAAATAGTATGAATATTGAACTTTCCAATTTCATGTAGCTCACAGTATTCTTTTTCCACTCTTATGGCCCTGAGGTTTTCTTTCCCTTTGTTCATCATCATTTCCATTACCATCTACCCCACCCTATTACCTTTTCTATCATACTCCATCTGGTTCTGACTGCCCATTACGCAATCACCTACTCACTTTTGCCTACCCTTCCTTTTCCCTCCCATGCCCACCCATCACCCCTACCTTACCTGGTTCCACATCATTTTCTAACCTCTCTCTACCTTCTGTTTCAAAATGTCTCCATATGCCTAATTTCTTAATTCTTTATCTGTTTCCAACTATTATCTCTAAGTTCCACTTTCCCTTTACCAAGCTGGAAACATCTGATCATCCCCTAGCTCACCCAGTCCCAGTACTTACTTCCTCATCCCTGTCTTACCTGTCCCTCTTTATACAGCCTATCTCCTCTTTGAACACCGGCACCTTTCAATTGCTCATTGCTTCAAATATTTTTTTCACCTCTATTTTTCAAATAAAGTGGATGATTCACATGCTTCCAGATTAGTGTCCATCAGCCATGGCCTTCTTCATTCACTTATCTATCAGTATCCCTGTGAAGCCTCTCTGCATCCTGCTTAGAGTCCACACTGCCACTTAACTTCACCCTGCTCTTGATTTTTACATGTTTATTTGGGTTTCTTTGGCAAAATTAGAACATAGAACATTACAGCACAGTACAAGACCTTTGGTCCACAATGTAATACTGACCTAAAGTACCTACCAAAATAAACTAAACCCTCCCCCTATCTCATAACCCTATCTTACTTTCATCCATGTGCCTGTCTCAGAGTTTCTTAGATGTTCCAGCCTCCACCACCACCCCAGCAATTCATTCCAGTCACTCACAATTCCCTGTGTAAACAAATTTACCCCTGATGTCTCCTCTGGACTTGAAGGGCCGACATGGCCTGTTTCCGTGCTGTAAATGGTTATATGGTTATGGTTATGAACATTCCTCCCTTTATTTGTACAGATGTCCTCTGGTGTTTGCTAATCCCATCCTGGGAAAAAGGAGCTGGCTATGTAATGTATCTATGCCTCTCCTAATCTTGTAGACTTCTATCAAGTCTCCTCTTATCCTTCTTCACTCCAAAGAGAAAAGTTCTAGCTTTGCTAAGATTGCTAACCTCTACTGACAGGAGTTAGTGACTCAAGGAGAGGGACCCATGCAGGCTGTGGGCTGCTGCAGACCACAGTCAAGGAACTTGCACCAGGCAGCGGACTGCCGGAAACTGGCTCGAAACTGGCTGAAGGAGTACAAGGAGTCACAACCTGGATGCGAGAGGTTGCTGAGGGTGCTGAAGTGTTCCTAATCAGATCAGCGATTCAGATCTGTAGCTTGGGTTCCTGATGGTTTGAACTAGAGTCCGTGTGGCTGCGGAAGATGCAGAAGTGCTTGAGGTGAATCCACACACTCTTGGCGACTCTAGGGGGAACTCTTTTTTGATTCTCTTCTACTGATGGTGAATCTGTCTGCCTTACAGCAGACAAAAGATCATTTTGTGTATTATGACACTGTTTTATTACATGACGATAAATTGTCAGGTGCGCCTCAAGGATGCATGCTTAGCTCACTACTCTACTTGGTCTACACCCATGACTAAGATTTAGATTGTGGCTAAACACAATTATCATCTATAAATTTTCCAATGGCTCCACGGCTGTCAGCAAAATCACAGACTGCAATGAGGAAGCGAACAGGATTGAGATAGATCAGATGGTTGAGTGGTGTCATAACAACAACCTTGCACTCAACATTAGCAAAACTAAGGAACTGGTTGTGGACTTCAGGGGAGGAGATCAGGAGAACACAAACTAGTCTTCATTGAGGGGTCAGCAGTGGAAAGAGTTAAGTCATTCCTAGGTATCAACATCTCTGAAGATCTATCCTGGGGCCTCCATATCAATACAATAGGAAGAAGGCCATAGCCAATTAGGAGTTTGAGGAAATTTGGTATGTCACCAAAGACTCTTGCAGATTTCTACAGAAGTACCATGGAGAGCATTTTGACTGGTGGCATCACTGTCTGGTTTGGAGGTGCCAATGCACAGGACAGGAAAAGGCCACAGAGAGTTGTAAATTCAGCCAGGGCATCTGCTTCACTCTATCACAGACATCTACAAGAGGCAGTGTCTCATGAAAGCAGCTGCTATCCTCAGGAACCCTTATTGCCCAGGCCATGCCCTATTCACACTATTCAATCATCAAGGAGCTGCAGGAGCCTGAAAACGAAAACCCATCATTACTAAAACATCTTTTTCCCCTCTGCCATCAGATTTCAGAATGGACAATGAATACTACCTCACTTTTCTTTTGTACCAAGTTCTTGACACATTTATGTTAACGAATTCTAATTCTAATTAGGCGCAGGTGCTCATGGGCTGGTTGGCCTGTTACCATTCTGTATTCCCAAATTTAAACAGCTGCTACCTATCAGCTGTGAAATAAGACAGGCTGTTTAAAAAACATTAGAGTAAGAAATTGTGAGTGGCACTTTATTTTCACAGGCTTATAACAGGCATCTCAGCATCCAATATAGGGAATGAAAAATGTGTGCTTACTTTCGGTTGTTAAAAGTTGTGGACAGGTGTCTGGTCCTCTGTATCTGTTAGTGGGAATGCTTTGTATTAGTTTCTCAACATATTGACAAACTGGGCTGAGGCTGTATTTCAGGGTGATTGCAAGTGGGTTTATTTGTAACCTTGTGTGTGGTCTCTAGAGCATCTCTTTCCTGATTTGTGTAGTTTGCACACATACACATGGACACAATTGCGCAATAGCAACTCCTTTTAGATCAGCTTACCTTTTACTAATTGCTTTCTATTTTAAGGTCTTATTGAGAAGTGCTTGCAATTTCATAGCAGGAGACTACATTGTGAACACCTGCAAGTTAGGAGCCAAAATTAGATGAAAGCAGAGACCAATAAAAATCATCTTTGAGTCATAGGGTATAACAGCATAGAAACAGTCTTTTGGCCCAACGCGACCTTGCCTGAGATTCTCACATTTACCTTTGTTGGCCCATAACCTTTTCCTATCCATTAACTTGTCCAAATGTCCTTTCAATGTTATAAGTGGACCTGCCTCTACTTTTCCAATTAGTTTAAAATGCAGAAATGCTAGAGGAACACAGTGGGTTTTGCAGCATCCATAGGAGGTAAAGATATGCAAGACTATAAGACATAGGAGCAGAAATAGGCTATTCAGCCCATCAAGTCTGCCCCACCATTTAATCAAGAGCTGATCCATTTTCCCACTCAGCCCCACTGCCCAGCCTTCTCCTATAACCTTTGATGAACTGGCTAATCATGAGCATATCAATCCCTGCCTTAAATACACCCAATGATTTGATCTGCACAACTGCCTGAAGCATCAAATTCCATAGATTTACCACCTTCTGGCTAAAGAAATTCCTCCACATCTCTGTTCTAAGCCGACGCCCTGTGGGCACAAGTGGAGCACCTCCAGTGTTCACAGGGGTTGGTGCCAAGGGGGTTTGATTGGAAGGGAGGAATGGATGTGAATCTACAGGGGTCATCTACTTCATCCGGTGCTCCTGTTGAGGTTGCCTCTACATCGGAGAGCATGGACGCAGACTGGGAGATCGATTTGTTGAGCACCTTGGTTCTGTCCATCGCAATAACAGGGAGCAGCGTGAATAAAAGCTCTCATAACTGGAGGGAGAACAAACGCTTTTATTAGCTTATAACTAAGGGTAGGGTTCAAGAGTAGTCTTCAGAAGGGTTCTGGGTTTAGGCAGGAAACCAGGAATATATATGGGAAGATGGGAGTGGGGCAAAGCCAGGAGGTGGGGCACAACACCTTACCAGTGAATCCCAGTTCACTCCACGGGGATTTCCCAGTGGCCACCCATTTCAATTCCTCACCCTATTCCCATAGCGACATGTCTGTCCATGGACTCATGCACTGCCAGACCATCCCAAATTGGAGAAGAACACCTCATCTTCTGTCTGGGCAGCGGCCTACTGGATAACATTAACCTTTCCGGTTTCAATTAGCCACCACCCCCCACCATCTTTCCTTTTCTCTCCCCCAGCTCTGCTTTCACAGAGCCAAAAGCACCTCCTCACCATCAATTCTCACCTTTCCTCTCTCTTGTCCTCCTATCCGTAGCCAATTAACATCTTTTGTCTGCTGCTCTGTCTTCCCCTTGCCCATTCTTCTCTTATTCCCAACCTTTTAATTCAGGCACCTGTCATACCTTGAAGAAGGGCTCAGGTCTGAACTGTCAGTTATTTATCTTTATCTCCAATGGATGCCACAAGACTTGCAGAGTTCCTCCAGCATTTCTGCATTTTTACTATAATCACAATATCTGCAGACGTTTGCTTTTCAGATCATTCCACATTCAGAGCACCTTCTATGTGAAAATATTGTCCCTCAGATCTGTTATAAATCTTTCTCCAAACCTTAAATCTATGCCCTTTACTTTTAAACTTCTATCATGAGTAAATACTGTGATCATTCATTTCTGTGATTTTCTAAATCTCCATTAAGTCACCCCTCAGCATCCTACATTCCTGTGAACAATGCCCCACCCTCTCCATATAATTCAAGCTTTTGGATCACCAGTAACATTTCTGTACCTTTTCCATCTTAATTACATACTTCTTATTGCTCGAAAGAAGTGAGCATTTGTTATCAGTGTTTGGAAATCAATTGAAAATATGAGAACATAGAAGTTCAAGAGGAAGGTTCTGCTCAATCTTTTTGATCAATTCCCATATGCCTCAATTTCAAAATTCTGTGAATTCCAGCCTCGATATACTTGATGACTGAGCATTCACAGCACCTCAAAGACATATAATTCAAAGATGTAGTGTGAAGAAATTCTTCCCCAAGTTCAAATTTATTATCATCTAACTGCACATATACAACCTGACAAAACTACATTCGTCTGGACACAAACATGCACACACCCATATATATGTACATAATGAAATCATTTAAAATGAATATGCACAAATATTTTCCTGATCTCAGTCTTAAGATCCAATGCCTTGTGCTGAGATTGTCCACTGGTTTGAGACTTTTCATACAAGGGAAACAACTCCTTCATGATTACCTTATTACACTTTCCCAGACAAACCAGAATCTGGCCAGAGTTTAACCCAAAGCCTAGAATGGCAAACCAACCAGTGGCCTGTGCTGACTCTTTAATGCTACTGAAGGATGCTTTCTGTTTGTTAGTAACATCACATGGCAAATCAGGCTGATAGGCCATCCCCCTCAACAGTGTCCAAAACAGCGTACATGTTATTCAGGGGAACAGCCACAGGGATAGACTGAACTTACAGCCTATCCTAGGTAGGGGTGACCAAACTTGCTTAATGTAAGAGCCACATACGATAAACTTCAGGTGTTTAATAGCTGCAAGACATGAAAAAATATTACATAGATGTTTTTACTCTTACATGCACATTTTGTTACAAAAGTTTTAAATAAATATTAAGTACACAAAAAGAATGATATTTATTCATGTATGTAGTTTTTAAACTGCTCATTTGTATTAGTTTCAATGATCAAAAAGTACACACATACATACCAAATATTTTGTTTAAATTGGCAAGTCCACATTTGAGGTTTCAGGAACACAGATGGGAGGGTGGCTGGGGCATCAAGAGTTTGGATAGACGGCCAGCCGAGGACTAGGCGAGAGTCTACGGTTGAGACATCGGGAGCTCAGACAGGTGGGCGGCCAGGGCCTAGGTGAGCTTTGGAGGGTACTGGGAACTTCAGAGAGCAGGCAGCCTGGATCACACTGACATTCTGCTAATTTCACTGCCAGCAACACAGCCACGCAGGCCATAATCATTCAATCGCAAGCCACACCCTCTAAAACTACCATTGTGACCATCGGATTGAAGGATTCCTGTCTCGGTCAACCTAATCCCACGAGCCACACATTATATGTCAAAGAGCCATATGTGGCTTGGGAGCCATGGTTTAGCCACTCCTGGCCTATTCCCTTTCCCTCTCATGAAAGTCATCCAGCTCCCTTTCTCCTGCCTCTTAGAAGTCACAGTCAATCTTCTCCCATCTCCCAGTTAACCAAAAGGGATACAGTTTAATCAATACTGACTCATCAATTTGGTGAGCTAAAATTACCCCCCAGTTGCTGTAGATTCTGTAGCCCCTTTCACACTTGGAAGTGATCCCAGGAATCAAATGCCAATTGGCCTTAAAGTGGCAAGTGTGAAAGTAAAATCAACTCAACACCAGCGTCAGATGACATCATCTCATGCTGGGGCTTGATGGCCTCGACCACTAGTATAATCCCCATCGTCTGCAGATGCCGGAATTGCAATCCGGCAAGTGTGAAAGGAGTAATTGCATTGTGGGATTGAAATGATCCAAGTTTTTGCATGAGTTCAGGAAGAAGATTAAAATGAAGTTATAAACTTTGCCATTAAGAAGTTGCAGTGGGAGGGAGAGAGAGAGAAAATAAATAGCAATAGCAGACAATTTTTAAACAGCTTGGGAAAATTGGTAGCGCTATAGCGCACAATTATGAAGACCATGGGAAAAAAAAGAGCAGACCTGACTTCCCAGAACACTGTGCAGTAGAGAAACCCCTCTAGGAATGCTCCATGTATGTAGCCGGGCATACAGCCCTTTCTATGCCGCATGAAATTTTGGGAAGGCAGGTCTACCATTGCTTTTTCTCATGGTATTTATAAATTGTACACAATAGAGCTACCAACTTTCCTACCATGTTTAAAAGTTGTCTGTTATTACTATTTATTGCTTGCACTTTCCCACGGTTTATATAGGTCAGCACAACAACAAGAGGGGCTGAAGGGCTCATACTGTGTTGTACATAAACTTAATTATGTTATAATTATGCATGATTAATTTTGTTCAAATATAAGATTATAATACATTAATCAGTATTTAGGGCAGGTCCACCATCACTCAATGCGTCATGACGTCACCAGTAGAACAGTCCTAACCCTGGGGATGGCTCCTTGCAAGTGTGAAAGCATTCAGTGTCCCAGTTAGGAGTAGTCAAGTGTGAAAAGCCAAACCCCAATTCTTATCCCAGGACACTTAACAACCAATTTAGGGGGTTCCAAGTGTGAAATGGGCTTGAGACTGCTACATTTCCAGCAGTCCGCACCAAGAACTGATTTTAGTCTTTGTTCACCCTGAGTTTGTCAAGGAAGACTAGCTAGTGGAATGTAAACTGTTAAATTTTGTTATTTCTTTCTTGCAATTTGAACAGCAGAATCCATAAGGTTAAAAAGACCAGACTAGAAGGGCTAAAGAACTTGCTTTCTGTGCTGTAATTAAATTTAAATTTAGACATACAGCACAGTAGCAGGCCATTTTGACCCATGAGCCCGTGCCACCCAATTTACACTCAATTAATCTACTCTTCTGATGTTCTACGGTTCTATTTCATTGCATCTTAGCTGGCTCACAATTTGACATTGCTCAGTCTTTTATAGTCTTTTACCAGTCATCCAGTCTCCTCTCAGATTTGCTGTCCCACCCTTCTGTAAATTCTCCACTCTTCACATCATGTAGTTATATGCAAACTGACTCCATGTTTTCTATCTTCTGAGCTGGATTCCTCAGCAGTTGTAGAGCTCCTGAACTCTGTCATAGTGCCAATTTATTCTTCAGGGAGCTGGCCTTTGTTAGAACTGCATGAAATCAATGTTAAAGGTGGAAGGATTCAATTCATTTCATGTACTGTAGTAAAAGCACCTGTCTCTGTGAATTTCTCAACTTCACTTGTGATTTTTAGCATTTTCTTTACCATGACAAATCACTTGTCATAGTAGCGCATCATCAAGATCTTGAGACCATGCGAAGCTGAATGTCATACCTTGGAGTTTACAGTATCTGATGTTAAAATCATTCAATGAAAAATTGAACTGCTCAGACAGGCATGTTTGAAGTTAAAACAAAGATATCCTAATTAATTTGAGCAGATATAGCCCACTACAGGAAGATTGGAAGATGGCATTGAGGTAGAAGATAGAAGGTCTCCCAGGATTATGCTAAGGGAACACTGGGAAAAATAGAATACAACCTGTCTCATACAGATGTACACATCCTCCACAAAGCTTATACATATTTTTTCATCTCTTTAGCCCCTCAACCAGAAATTTCATTATTGAACCTCTCTAACACTTTAATTCAGAACATAAAAATGAGTAGCATTTGAAACACCCCAAGTATTGACACAATATTTACTCAGTACATGATGATCTTCACACTAGTTCCATGACTAAAAAATAACATCAATGATTCACGTGGTTCACAAAAGCATTTGGTTATAATGCTATAAAGGCTTAACATTTTACAAAGCTGGATATTTTTGTTTGTTAATCCTTTGGACTCCGGCCATTTTTAACCTTTCATACTATATACTCTGGATTAGGTCCTTAGGTAAACCTTTACATCATGAACACCAGTACGAACCGCTGGTTGTTGGGTTTCAAACCAGCTCCGGAAAACCGGGACATGGAGTATATGTTCTTATTGGTAGCATGACAGAGTATATAGAAATGTTTTTGGAAGGTAAATTGGGAAAGGTTCGTTAGAGTAGGTCACATGCAAACACTTTAAAACAGATCTTATTTGAAATCCTGGAGACATAGTGACTTCTCACACCTTTTTGCAAGAGCTTTGAAGAGTGCTCCAGAGACGTCACTAATGGATTATTGTTTATCAAGGCAACAGATATAAGAGCAGGCTGGAGCTGCTATTGTCTGCAGGAGAGTTTTGCTGTTGTAAGAGGGTCATGTGGTTTTGCAAGTAGAGAGAATCAAACAGGCTTTCTCTCAGTCTCAATGAGTGAGAGAGAAAATAAAAGCAGAGATCACTCGACAGTGTCAGCCAGCAGAGACAGGACAAACTGGCAAAATTTTGAAAGACAGCTTGGTCAAAGCCCTTGTGGTTCATGCAAGAGGAGAGGACTGGCTGTCTAATGTTTCACTTGAAATAAGGGAAACAAAAAGGAACTCTATGGTGACCTGAAAGAAAGAGATTATCATCTGGAGAACCCTGATAGAGCCAGTTTCGCCAGCAAGACATTGAGGTGACTGAGGGAAGTACCTCAGTTGTGGATGTCCTGGAACAACTTATCTCTCTCTGAAAACCAACAAGAACCTTCCTGAGCCATTTACCTTTTGAGCACCAAAGCCTGGTGAACTTTATAAATGTTAAATTCTGTGCACAGTATAAGAATTGCCTGCAACCAGTGAACTTGGAGGAATGAGAAGTGCGATTGGACTGTGAACCAAAGAACTTTTCTGAACTTACACATACATTACATACACGTGCGCTTAGAATTAGAAGGGGGTTAAGTTAGGTCAAGTAAGTTAAAGCATAATTCTGTTTTCATGTTTAAAGCTAATTAAAATCAACTTTTGTTTAAGTAACTATTTGTTTTGGAGAATATCTATTGCTACTGGGGTGTGGGGTCCTCTGGGCTCGTAACAGTTGTCCTTGAAAACCAGGACACTGAATCCAAAGGGTTAAACAACTATTTAATTTACTGTTCAACTGCTTGGTGAAATCTATATGCATTTGAGAGGATCAAATCATGAGAAATCATTGTTTGTGTAAATATAGCTCATATTCATAGAACTATACAGCACAGTACAGGCCCTTTGGCCCATGATGTGCTGACCTATATAAACCTACTCAACCATCTAAACCTTCCCTCCCTCACAACCATAACCCTTTGTTTTTTTGTTGCATCCTTGTGGCTGTCTAGGAATATTTGAATTGTCCCTATTATACAAGCCTTTTCCACTATCCCTGTCAATGCATTTCAGACATTCCAAACTAACCCCCAACTTCTCCCTAAACTTTCCTCCACTGACTTTATGCATATTTGCTCCAGGAAAAATCTGCTGGCTGACCACCCATCTATGCCTCTCATCATCTTGTAGACCTCTATTAAGTCACCACTCAAGATCCAGGACTGCTGCATTTTCTGGTGATGGTGTTCAGGTTGTCTGCTATATCTTTTAATGGGGCAGTGGGTGGGAGGTAGAAGAAATTATAACTTCATGTAGTGTAGATTTAGGGTGAATGGAAGATTTGGCAACCTTAGTGCCATCAACCAACAGAGATTGAGAGTTTCAGGCTTAGTTACGTTCAGAACAGATTCCAGCAGAAGGTTATAAATCTGTTGATTTCACCTGATGGATTGAAATTCCAAATTTTATATAAGAGTATGTTTTGCATGAGAAATCTACACAGCTCCCTTTTCAGAAGCCTGCTCAGAAACTCTCAGCCTCAGCAAGGTTAAAACCAATCTCTGCAAAAGGAATCATAATTTGTTCAAAAATATCCAATTTGACAAGGCACAGAAACAACCTTCACTGAATCAGCGGTCCAGAATATATCCCATTTCAGAATAAATCATGGTTTGAAATACAGTTCCGTCATCTCAAATGCCACAAGATATGTTGTAATAAGATTCACTTCACTTGCCTGTTGCACCAACTTCCAAAGAGGAATTAGGATTTTTACCATTATTGAAATCATAACAGGCACAGATGTTTTTGCTGGGACTCTCAGTCTCCAGGAAGTGCAAGGAAAATTATGGAGATTTTCAGGTTAGCTCAGATCCTGAAGAGTTAGGCCACCTTAAACACAATGAACCTAGTATAAAGTTGTACCAGAGGTAATATCATTACTGTTACAACATATCTTTCTCATTGTTGGAAGGGAAAAAACACCAGCAATTTTTGTGATGGAGTAATTAACAAGCAGCTTAAAAAGGTGCAAATTTGTTGATACTAGAGTTCATATAAGGCAAGTGTAAGCAAAGCTACTTGAACAAACGTTTTCTTGACACTACTGCTTGTGTTTAGATGGAAAACATTGAAAATTGGGAATTTTATGTCTCAGCCTTAATATTTTTGAGCATTCAAAAGAGAGTGCTAAATGGCAGACTACCAGGGCTCACCATCAACAGACTGTCTCTACTGGAGCAACAAATGCTGGAAACTCTCAGTAGCTCTAGTAGTATAGTTTCTGCTCAACTTGAGGAGCATTTCTACTAGTGTGTCCTGTTTTTACTGTAGCACTGGTGTACTGATTAATGCTGTTGTTAATGCCACCCCAGGGAAAACATCCAACATCTGCAATTAACCAGCCAAGTTTGAAAATGTCCAACTGTAGGATTTCAACCCAAAACATCAGTCATCCCTCTGCCTCCATGGTTGCTGTCTGACCAGCTGAGTTCCTCCAAAATTTGTTTTTTTGCTCAAGATTACAGCTTCTGCAATATCTTGTGTGAACTTTAAGCTGGGAGGGACCATTGGCCAAAGGCCAAGTCAAGCTGTGCTGAGGTGAGGATCAGAACCCCAGAGTTCGGCAGTGATGAATGGTGGGTGATATTTGTCCCAGAGCCGATGGATGGTGGGAATTAAGCTCACATAATTCGGAAACTGAATTTTTTTTTAGAAAGCTATTCTCAATAAAGGCAACCATGAAATTACCAAACTGCCATTCAAAACCTATCAGTTTGTATCTCTGAAGATCCTTATTGAAACATCAATATTTCCTGGGAAATAGAAGAACTACAGATGCTGGAATTCATGAGCAAACATGGAGGGATTCAGTGGGTCAGGCAGCATTTATGGGGGAAATATTGGGACTCTTTATTAAGACTCAACAAAAGAGATCTGATCTGAAACAGTGACTGAATATTTCTCTTTGTGGATGCTGCTTGACATGATGAGTCCTCCCGGCTTCTCATTGTTTACTAATCAGGTTCTCCTGCCCTACCCTACTCACCTTATGAGTAGCAAGAGATGGGCAATAAATGCAGGTACTACCAAAGATGACCATATTCTAAAACTCAACAGAGAAACAAATATTTTTCAACATCTCTCCAGCCCTGCTGATCTCTACCTTAATGCTGCAGTCTTCTCCACACTGACATCACATCAGGGGTTGTGTTGTAGGGAAAGAGACTGGTTGCAGGGAAAGTCTGATGTTCATAGTGGAGAAAACTAAGAGAATAGTAAACAGTCAGCAATGTGTGAGTGTGTGAAGACAAGAGCAGGGATAAGGGATACAGATGTACAGTCAAAACACAAAAATGTTGGAGTAAGTCAGCCAGTTACATAGCATTAAAAGGAGTTAAAGATATATATTACTGACATTTCAGGTCTGAGCACTTTAAGGTTTGAGTAAAAAATGACAGGCATCTGAACTAAAGACTGGGAAAAGAATGGGAGGGGGACAAAAGGTGTTAATTTGATATAAGAGGTGAGAATTGTATTTGGTTCTGCAAATGGAGAAGGAAAGTACTAGAGGAATGGAGTCAGGAGGAAGAAGATTGCAGAGGGGGGGGGGTTTGAAAGGAAATCAGAGAAGTTGATGTTAATGCCATCCGGTTGAAGGGTGCCCAGAGGGAAGATGAGGTGTTCTTCCCCTAATCTGTGATGGTCTCAGTCTGGTAGTGAATAAGACCATGGACAGACATAACAGCAAGAGAATGCGGTGAGTAATTGAAATGGCTGGCCACTGGGAGATCCATGCAATTGTTGCAAGCCGAGTTGGGGTGCTGAAGAAAGCAATCTCCCAGTCTGTGTCCAGTGTCATCGACATTGAGGCAACCACAGTGGAAGCACCGGATGCAGCAGATGACCCCTGAAGATTCACAAATTAAGTGTTTGGGCCTCGAATGGTGGTGCAGAAGCAGTGACAAGAAAGCACATCGGATTAATAAGGCTTTAATGGAAATTATAATAATAACCAATAAACCTGAGTTATCCTTTTTCAGATGAGCAGCCACAGTGTGTATCCAGACAAATAATTCTGGCTACATCATGGTGGAGAGATTTTTGGATGGTTAGATCACTAAATCCACATTAGGCGATGTTCAGGCTTGTTTGGGGATTCCGGGTCCCGACTCCCAGCTATACCGTTTATCAAATGGAAACAATGTTTTCACTCAAAAAAAAATCAGACAAGACTGCCAAGTATAATAAATCCTGTCTCACGCAGGTCAATTTGCAATCATAGGTATTATACAGTGAATTGAAAAATAAATTCCCTTTGATTTTCTCTATTTTTTTTTACCTTGGGGTCAACATTGGCAGACCTCTAATGCAGCAGTGTGTCATCTTCCAATTCTCCTTCAGTTAGGCTAATCCATGTAGTGGATATGTAGTTTTGAAAAGCAAGCCAATCTCATTAGGAATGGGGAGTAAACGAAAGTGCTAGTGAAACCCAACAGGTCAGGCAGTATCCCGAAAGCAAAAGATGGTCAGCATTTTGAGCCAGAGCTTTCCTTCAGGAGTGACTATCAGGCAGATGCTTCAATATGAAGGGAAAAGGGGAGGGACTGCCTGACGAAGGACTTAGGTCCCAAATATTGACTGCCTTTTGCTTTCAATGGACACTGCATGTCTAGCTGAGTTTCTTCTGCACTTTTGTGAACTGAATTCGACCCCACCATGTGCAATGGCCTTGATTGCTTACATTAGGGACCAGATTGAACAGAATGGCAGTTAAAAGAAATACAACTCTCACCCAGAGTTGTATTAAAATGCAAGTCCCCGACGTTAAAGGTTAATACTGAAACAAACATGCACCTGGTTCATCTTGTATTAAAATTAAAAATAATGTTTTCAACTAAAATGAATGATTAATTAATATGCTACAGACATAGAAGAATGCAGCTTCTATTCGGCAAACCGTGGAAGAGATAAAGCTGAAACATTCCTAAATGTCTTCAGCCAAATGTGCCAGGTGCTCGATTACATTCAACTTTTTATAAAATACCTACAGTCACATAATTGGATTCGCCCCATATAACAAAACACTGCGCTGAAAAGTTTGGCAACAACTGAATCATATGAGACCTGTCAAAATCTGGCAATGGTGTTGAGTACCTGCATATCATGAGTAACAGCTTTCTTCTCTGGGCAAGTCACTCCAGTGTTGCCAGGACCCTGACATTTACCCAATAATGTAGAAAATTGGTTCATTATGTCTCTTCCCCAACAAGCAGGACAAGCTTAATACATCCAATTATCAGCCCCGTCAATCACCTACCAGAGGGAAGTAATAATCACCTGATTTATTAAGTGATGCCTGTGAGTTTGTTCAGAGTTCTACTTTTGCCAGGTCGCTTGGTTCCAGAATGTTGTACAGATACACAATCCTTTATCCAGAGCCCTTGGAGGACAGTGTGTTCCGAATTTCAGATTTTTCTGGATTTCGGAAAGCCAGATTTGAGCCCACCCGAATTGTGCTGCCGTATCCACCCCCACCCACCTGACTCGCGCTGCCGGTCTCTTGCCTGGTTGACTCGCACTGCTGGTACCCCCCCCCATCCACCTGACTTGCGCTGCCGGTCCCCCCCCCTCACCCACCCGACTCGCGCTGCCAGTCTCTCACGCACCTGACTCGCGCTGCCATCTCTCTGCTCACTTCCCGGATTTTGGAGCTTTCCGGATTTTAAATGTCCAGATAAAGGATTGTGTACCTGTATCTGATTTAAATTCCAACAGAAGAGAGAGCTCCTGAGGTGAGGTGAGAGGAACTGCCCATAATGCCAAGCATTTAACTGAACAGAATCATGTACTTGGCCTATTATGCTCACACTTGCTTGCTGCCAGAATAACTCAAAAGTTCCACTTCTAGATTCCTTGAAGCAAAGAAGGATGAAAGGTGACTTAATTGACGTCTACGAGATTATGAGAGGCTCAGCCAGTGCCTTTTTTCTTGAGCAACAGTAGAAAATACCAAAGGACATCTCTTTATGGTGAGGGAAGGAATATTTACAGGAGAAGTCAGGGTAGATTTTTTTTTACACAGAGCCTGTGAAATACTTAAAATGCATTGCTGGGGGTGCTGGAGGCTGGTACAATGGGGACATTTAAAAGGCTCTTAGAGAGGCACATGGATACAAGAAAAATAGAGAGTTATGGGTATAAGATAGGGAAAGATTAGGGTGTTGCCCAGGTTTGTATAGGTGAGCACAAAATCATGGGCTGTAATGTTCTATTTTTCTATGACATCTATTTCTTCATGTCACTAGTAATTCCTCTCCCTTTATTTTATACCTGTGGCGTCAATTTTTTTTTTTGAAACCTTCTATTATTCAGTCTATCCAGATCCCTAATTCTTTATATATTTATAATAGCACTCTCATTCTTCTTCTTCAATACTTTACACACCCAAATTGCTAGATCTGTTTACAGTATGCCCCATTTATCACTCATGCAACATGATGAAGTGTATTTGTCCCCCATTAACGCAGGATTTTGTCTCCATCAATACTGTCGTGGACTGATGCATCTGTGACACTTAAGCCCCTTTCACACTTGCAAGTGATGCCAGGAATTAACTGCCAATCAGCCTTTAAAGTGCCAAGTGTGAAAGCAAAATCAGCTCAACGCTGGCATCAGATTACATCATCTCATGCCGGGGAATGATGGCCTCGGCCCCTAGTACAATCCTTGGCGTCTGCAGACACCAGCGTTGCAATCAGACAAGTGTGAAATGGGCAATTGCATTGTGTGATTGATATGACAAGCTTTTGCATGAGTGCAGGAATGTGAAGGAAGAAAAAATTAAAATGAAGGTATAAACTTTGGCGTGGGAAAGTCACGGCAAGAGAGAGAGAGAGAGAGGAAATAAATAGCAATAAATAGCAATAGCGGACTATTTTTTAACAGCTTGGGAAAGTTGGTAGTGCTATAGTGCACAAAAGCAATGGCAGACCTCACTTCTCAGAATGCCGTGCATCAAAGAAACCCCTCCATGGCAATACAAATTAAAGCG
Organism: Narcine bancroftii; assembly: GCF_036971445.1. Lineage (NCBI taxonomy): Eukaryota > Metazoa > Chordata > Chondrichthyes > Torpediniformes > Narcinidae > Narcine > Narcine bancroftii. Next base: position 412,504,191 of record NC_091469.1, read on the forward strand.
TTAATGAAAGATTTAAATTTGGTGGATATTTGGAGAAAGGTTAATCCTACAGAGAAAGATTTTTCTTTTTATTCTTCACGACATGATTTGTTTTCTAAAATTTATTTATTTTTGGTATCAGCACATTTACAAGGCAGAGTACTAAGAGCTGAATATAAAAGTGGTGTTATATAAGATCATTTTTTGTTACTTTTTTCTTGTGAAAGGTCGGAGATGTATGTCCGTCATTTAGATGGAGGTTTAATGCAATGTTATTGAAAAAAACAGTTTGTCATTTTTGTTAAAGAGCATATTTCTTTATTTTTGACCAAGAATATTAATTCTGTGGATAGTCATTTTGTAATATGGGATGCTTTAAAAGCTTATTTGAGGGGGAAGATTATTAGTTATTCTATGAAAGTTAAGAAACAATATATGGCAGAAAGTTTAGAGTTAGAAAATAAGATTGCTGAGTTAGAGAAAGATTTTCAGAAAGATGTAACAGAAGATAAAAAAAGTTGCATTAGCGAGGTTGAAATTACGTTATAATACTTTACAAACATCAATTTGAGCACTTAATTGATCTAAACAATGTTATTATGAGTTGGGGGAAAGAGCTCATAAGGTACTTCCTTGGCAATTGAAAGCTGAACGGACATCCCGGATTATTAATGCTGTTAAGAAGAATTCAAAGGTTACTTATAAACCTCAGGAAATTAATGACCAGTTTTATTCATTTTATTTGAAATTATATACTTCTGAGGAGAAACAGGATAATGGTTCTATTGATTCTTACTTATCTAAATTAAAGTTACCGGTATTAGCTGGAAATGATGTTCAGGAATTGGAATCTCCATTTATGGATTTTGATATTAAGAAAGCTATTCAGGAAATGCCGAATGGAAAGTCCCCAGGGGATGATGGATTCCCTGTGGAATTTTATAAACTTTTTTATGATGATTTATCTAATGTATTTGGAGAAGAGTTGAATCAAGTTACTGAAGATCAGAAGTTACGAGAATCATGTTCAAGTGCTTTAATTACTGTCATTACAAAAAAAGGTAGAGATCCATTAAAAGTGTCTTCATATAGACCTATTTCTTTACTAAATGTAGATTATAAAATTATAGCAAAAGTATTAGCTAATAGACTTGCTAAATATTTATCCAAATTGGTACATATTGATCAAACAGGTTTTATTAAGAATAGAAATGCATCAAACAATATATTTCGATTAATTACTTTGGTCAACGCATATCGAAAACAAACTAACCATCCTATGGTGGTTGCATTAGATGCAAAAAAAGGTTTTGATAGGGTTGAGTGGGATTTATTATTCAAAGTGTTAGAGAAATTTAAATTTGGCCCTTTTTTATTGGTTGGGTTAAGGCTTTATATACGAACCCGATTGCTAGGGTGGTGACAAATGGACAGATTTCTTCACCATTTAAATTGACTCGTTCAACTTGACAGAGCTGCCCATTGTCACCAGCCTTATTTTGCATTGGATATTGAACCGAAAAAAAGTAAAAGAAAGAAAAAAAACCTCCATAATGCTTCATTGCTGCAGACAGTTATGTAGCCCTTTCTCTGCCACATGGAATTCTGCGAGGGCAGGTCTGCCATCACTTTTCCCCCCACAGTATTTATAAATTGTATGTGATAGTGCTACCACCTTTCCCATGCTATATAAATTGTGCGCGGATAACGCTACAAACTTTCGCTAGATAAATTTTGCACAATAGCACTACCAACTTTCCCACTCTATATGAATTGTGCATGATAGCACTACCATCTTTCCCACACTGTTTAAAAATTGTCCACTATTGCTATTTATAGCTAGCACTTTCCCACGTTCCCTTATAAAGGAGTATATAGCTTGGCGCAACAACAACAGAAGCTGAAGAGCTCATACTGTGCTGTACATAAACCTGAATTATGCTATAATTATGCATGATTCATTTTGTTCAAATACAAGATCATAATACGTTGGTCAAGATTTATGGCAGGTTCACCATCACTCAAGGCGTAATGACATCACCAGTAAAAGGTAGAACAATCCTAACCCTCAGGATGGCTCCTTGCAAGTGTGAAAGCATTCACTGTCCCAGTTAGGAATGGTCAAGTGTGAAAAGCCAAACCCCCATTCCTATCCCGGACAATGAATGGCCAATTTAGTGGATGCAAGTGTGAAAGGGCCTTTAGATTCTTGAAGATGAGATCAACTAGGTACTTTTTAATCTCTTCTTTGTTCCCTCACTACCTGCTGCAGACCCAATATAGTACCAATATCATTGAATCGTAGAAAAAAATGGAGTAGGCCATTCAGCCCTTTGAGCCTGCACCACCGCTCAATACACTCATGGCTGATCATATGACTTTAGTTTCAAAACCTGCTTTCTTTCCTCACCCCTTGACCTCTTTAGGAATCAGAGCAAAATCCAACACTTTTGAATTATTCTCTGAATGGTGAGTAACCAGGATAAGGGGAGGTGAAATGAGACCTAGGTGTTATAGTGCAATAGTCATTGAATATTGGAATACAGGAGTAGGTATAGCGGTGAAGAAAGCAAATGGCAAGTTCCCCTTTATTGTGAGAGGTTTTGAATATAGAAGGAGGGAAGTCTTACTGCAGTTTTTAGAGCCTTGGAGAGGTGCATCTTGAGTATAGTGCACAGTTTTGGTCTCCTAATCTGAGGAAGGAATTCTCTTTAGCAATTAAGCCAAAATCCTATTCCCTTTTGAACATTTCCAATGAATTGGTCTTGAAAATATTCTGTGGTTGGGTCCTCTATGAGTTCATAATTCTTTGAGAGAAGATTCTCCTTATATTGGTTCTAAATGATTTAGCTCTTATCCTTAGACTGTGACCCCTTGTTCTCGACTTCACCAATATCAGAAACATTTTTTTGGCATCAAACCTATCAAGTCCTGTCAGAATTTCATGTTTCAATGAGATCCCTATCATTTATTTTAAATTCCAATAAGAATAACCCTTATCAGGGAAGGTGGTCATTAGACGGAGTAGTGGCTGGTCAGGTAGAACCAGCCCTCTCAAGAAAAAGATGAAAAAAGTGACAGAAAAGCAAAGCTTTGAAATAAAACATAAAACCATTGTTAAATAAAGCCTGAAGTTGGCTCCAAAGAAAGAAAAGTCTGTAACCACAAGTAAGGAAGAAACAAAGAAATCACCCAACAACAAAGAAGAAGGCCCTACTGGAGTTTGTGAGCTGGGAGCTCTCCCGAAGAGGACGACCTGAGCTGCAAAACCGGTAATCAGGTAGCTCAGGGGTGACGTCATGCATAGTGGGCTCATGATGGCTCACAGAGCCAGAAAGAGAAATGCCAGCGTGCATGCACAAGGAGTCACGGATGCATAGTTTGCATTCTAAAAAAGACGTTGATGAGTGCGAATGTCAGCAGCACGATGCTGCTAATACAACGGGAATAACTACGGGAGAAATGATGATGGAAATGGGCTCATTATTGAGCAAAGACATGGACCAAGAAAAAAGCTTTAAAAGAAGCTAAAGAAAAAATGCAAGGTAAAAGGCAAATCCAGATGGTGGATGAAAAAACACTTTGATGAGCAAATAAGAACTTTAATGGAAATAATGATGTCTGAGTTTAAAACTATTAGAAAGTCTATTCAAGAAACAGATGTGAAAATTCAAGGAATGGAAAATGTAATGACAGAAATGAAAAAGCAATGTGATGAAGTGGAAGACAGAGTGACAGTTGTGGAATTTGAGGTGACTGAATTTGTAAAAATTGGAAGCGATGGACAAAGAGATTATGAAGTCACATGACTTATTGGCCCAGAAAATTGGCATTCTAAAGGAATGACGTAATGATATAAAAATAGTGGGCCTGAAAGAAGGTGAAGAAGGAGCAGATATACCGTAAATATTCGAGCCCAAAGTGGGGGGTGGGGGGGGGGGGGTCGCATTATACATGAGGTTATAATTTTAAATTTATTTTCTGCCAGGTTTAACGATAAGTAAGATTATCAGCAGTGGCCTGCATTGACGGCAGTGTGACTTGGTGGGGGGGGGAAGGAGAGATGGGACTGTGAATCAGGAAGGCGAGGGGGGAGACGCCAGTGCGAAACAGGCAGGCGAGGGGGAGAGACGGCATTGTGAATCGGGTGGGTGGGCAAGGGTAGAGATGCCAGCGCAAATTGGGCAGGCGGGGGGGAGAGACGGCAGCGCGACTTGGGTGGGCAAGGGGAGGGGCGTTGTATTATACACATGGGTAAAAGTTTTCCCCATTTTTCCCCTCAAAAATTGGGGTTGATCGCATTATACATGAAATACGTGGACTCGATGCTGTCGACCTCTGCCATCTCGAGTACTTCGACGTTAGGGATGTAAGCGCTCCAATGGATGTTGAGGATGGAGCGGAGACAACGCTGGTGGAAGCGTTCTAGGAGCCGTAAGTGGTGCCGGTAGAGGACCCATGATTCGGAGCCGAACAGGAGTGTGGGTATGACAACGGCTCTGTATACGCTTATCTTTGTGAGGTTTTTCAGTTGGTTGTTTTTCCAGACTCTTTTGTGTAGTCTTCCAAAGGCGCTATTTGCCTTGGCGAGTCTGTTGTCTATCTCATTGTCGATCCTTGCATCTGATGAAATGGTGCAGCTGAGATAGGTAAACTGGTTGACCGTTTTGAGTTTTGTGTGCCCGATGGAGATGTGGGAGGGCTGGTAGTCATGGTGGGGAGCTGGCTGATGGAGGACCTCAGTTTTCTTCAGGCTGACTTCCAGGCCAAACATTTTGGCAGTTTCCGCAAAGCAGGACGTCAAGCGCTGAAGAGCTGGCTCTGAATGGGCAACTAAAGCGGCATCGTCTGCAAAGAGTAGTTCACGGACAAGTTTCTCTTGTGTCTTGGTGTGAGCTTGCAGGCGCCTCAGATTGAAGAGACTGCCATCCGTGCTGAAGATCCAGCTGCGCTGGATGGGTCACGTCTCCAGAATGGAGGACCATCGCCTTCCCAAGATCGTGTTATATGGCGAGCTCTCCACTGGCCACCGTGACAGAGGTGCACCAAAGAAAAGGTACAAGGACTGCCTAAAGAAATCTCTTGGTGCCTGCCACATTGACCACCGCCAGTGGGCTGATAACGCCTCAAACCGTGCATCTTGGCGCCTCACAGTTTGGCGGGCAGCAACCTCCTTTGAAGAAGACCGCAGAGCCCACCTCACTGACAAAAGGCAAAGGAGGAAAAACCCAACACCCAACCCCAACCAACCAATTTTCCCCTGCAACCGCTGCAATCGTGTCTGCCTGTCCCGCATCGGACTTGTCAGCCACAAACGAGCCTGCAGCTGACGTGGACTTTTTACCCCCTCCATAAATCTTCGTCCGCGAAGCCAAGCCAAAGAAGAAGACATGAAATACATAATACATGAACATTTACAGTAAAAGGATTTTTAAAATGATGGATCCCACAAATTTTGGGAACAGAACAACTCTAAGAAGAGATAGAAATTGAAAGAGCCCTTAGAGCTTTGGTGCTGAAATCACATCCGCAGCAGAAATTGCATTGCATATTGGTAAAACTACTGTGATATACAACAAATGAGAAAATATTGGAGCTGGCTGTTAGAAGAGTAAAAGAAGCCAAGAGACCAATGAAATACAATGAGAATAAAATATTCTTCTACCCAGACATATGCTTTGATATTTTAAAGAAGATCTTTTCAACTCATTAAAAAATTTACTTTGGAGGAAAGGTTACAACTTTGTACTACATCATCCTGAGTGGGAAGGGAAGGTTGAGAATCACTATTCTAGACCCATTTGTTACTGAAATATTTTGCTTAAGAAAAATTGTCATTGACCCATTTCCTTTGGAGTTATGAAACCGTGCACATAACGAAGTCAATTAGACACAATTAAAACAGTGGTTTTCAAACTTCTTTCCACCCACATCCCACCTTAAACAATCCCTTACTAATCACAGAGCACCTATGGCATAGGGAATACTTAAAGTGGTATGTGAGTGGAAAGAAAAAGCTTGAGAACCACTGATCTAGAGTCAGAAGGTGCCAGGGCAGATGAGTGGAAAATAGAGGAGGTGAAGGCTGAGTTGATAGTGGTGGCGGGGAAGCCACGTTTTTGGAAGAAGGCTGACATTTCTGAAGCTCTGGACTGGAAGACCTCATCTTGGGAACGTATGCGGCAGAGATGGGCTGGTGGAATGGTAGGGAAGGATAAGGGGGATTCTATGTTTGTAGATGTCCCTCCCTCCCCTTTATTGCTGCTATCCTCTCCCTCCTTTCATCACCTATCATCTCCTGACTTGTCACCACCCCCCCCCATTCTTTCACTCAGACACTTGCCGGTATTTTCTCATATTTTGATGAAGGGCTCAAGCCCGAAACATTGGTTACGTATCTCTGCCTTTAGGCCTGTTGAGCTTCTCCAGCATTTTGCATTTTTACATTCAAAACATATATCAAGTTCTGGATATAACTGGAAACAGAGGTCATAATAAGGAATATGAGATCAATGGTGTATGCATTTGGAACTGACTTGCCTGCAGACGGCAGAGGGTGGTAGTAGATAGAATGTCTTCTGTCTGGAGGTTGGTGACTAGTGGTGTTCCACAGGAATCTGCTCTGGGATGCCTGTTCTTCACAATTTTATGAATAATTTGGATGAAGAATGGAGGGGTGGGTCAGTAGGTTTGTAGATGACATGAAAGTTGGAGGCGTTGTGGATAATGAAGAAAACTGTTGTAAGTTACAAATGGAAACAGAGCTGTGTGGAGTTCAATTCGGATAAGTATGAAGTGATGCACTTTGAGAAGTTGAACTTGTAGGTGAAGTACATGGTTAAAGGAACAGAGGGATCCTGGAGTCCAAGTCAAGGTTGCCACGCAATTTGATTGTGTGGTTCAAAAGTAAAAAGTGTGTTGACCTTCAGTAGTCAAGGTTCAAGGGCCATGAGGTAACGTGGCAACTCGATAAAACTCTGGCTAGACCACACTTGGAGTATTGGATTCTGTTCTCATCACCTCATTACAGGAAGTACGAAGCTTCAGAGAGGATGCAGACCAGGATATTGTGTGGATTGGAAAACAAGTCTTATGAAGCAAGGTTGTCTGAGCTCAGGCTTTTAGGAACAACCAAAAGATGAGAGATGTCTTAATAGAGGTGTATAAGATTATGAGAAGCATCAATAGAGAGGACAGCCAATACCATTCTCCTGGGGAAACAATGGCAAATATTGCTGTTTAAGGTGAGTGACAGAAAATTTATAGGAGAGTTCAGAGGTTTTTGTTTTTACACAGAGTGGTGGAGACTGGTATACATTGCCAGGAAGGAGTGGTGGAGGCTGGTATGCCAGAAAGGAGTGGTGGAGGCTGGTATACATTGCCAGGAAAGAGTGGTGGAGACTGGTATACATTGCCAGGAAGGAGTGGTGGAGGCTGGTATACATTGCCAGGAAGGAGTGGTGGAGGCTGGTATACATTGCCAGGAAGGAGTGGTGGAAGCTGGTATACATTGCCAGGAAGGAGTGGTGGAGGCTGGTACAACAGAGATATTTAAAAGACTTTGATAGACACTTGGATGTAAGAAAAATAGAGGGTTATGAGTGGGAGATAGGGAAGGATTAATTATTGTGGATTATATAGTTGGCATAACATCGTGAGGCAAAGGGCCTGTACTGTGTTGTAATGTTCGATGTTTTGTGAAAATAGACCAGGAATTTAGTGTTGAGGTAGAAGATCACCCATGATTTTGTGGAATATTGGAGTTGGCTCGAGGTTTCTGCTCCTATTTCATACAATTCACTTGTTAAATCTTGCTTTTTCATTCAGACTTCACAGAAGTACATTTAATCAGGTAGATGTTTGCAGAGTTTGGTCGAAGAAAGTCAAGACATGATTACTTTAGATAATGACTGCATAATTTCCAATCAAAGACATCATAGTTCCCATAATATATTCTTGAATCTTATCATGGTGATTTATATTCCTTGCAAATTAAAATAGCACAAAAAACATGGAAAACCTACCAAGCCATTTCCTCTCAAACCATTTGACCTCATAGCATACAAATGCAGCATCTGTTAATTTTCTAACAGATTTTAAGCATAGAGCAATATAGCAGGTCCTTTTTCAACCATGAGCCTGTGCCGCCCAATTACCTTCAACTTCCAGTACCTTTGGAAACACTGGGAGGAAGCAGAAGGCTCTGGAGAAAACCCATCCAGACACACGGAGAGCATACAAACTCTTACAAACAGCACAGGATTCGAATTCTGGTCCTGATTGCGGGCCCTTTAACAGCTACATAACTACGAAGGCAGAAAATAGGAAAGGGATAACATGAATGACAATCAGAAAATTGGAGAAGAATTCCAAAAAATGAATGAAAAAGCAAAGGACAATGAAAACAATAATCATAGCAAAGTCCTTTCCATGTTCAGGCATGTGAACAGCACCATGGGAGATGTATGTACTGTGACAGAATATGATATGGGAGATCACATACGAACACATTAAAACAGATCTTATTTAAAATACTGGAGCCCTGCCCCATGCTAGACATGTTGGGGCCAACAGTCTTTGCATAAGCTTTGGAGAGTGACCAAGAGACTTTCACTAATGAATTGTTGTTTACAAAAAGCCAGCAGATGAAAAATCTTGTCAGAGCCACCTTCCATCTGGAGTGAAACTTGCTGTTCTAAAGGGTCATGTGGTTTTGCAAGCAGAGAGAGTCAAACAGGCTTTCTCTCAGAAAGAGAGAGAGAGGAGACATAGAGATCACTTCTACAGTGTTACAGTCAGAAACAGCAGCTGGGACTGGAACAGGACAAGCTGGCAAGCTTGTGGAAAACCCCATTTGGAAGATGATTTGTGACTGCTAAGTTCAGCCTGGTCAAAGCCCTTGTGGTTCATGCAAGAGGAGAGGACTGGCTGTCTAATGTTTCACTTGGAATTAAAGTAAGTATATTAATTGCCCAATAGTAGAATCTAAATCTGGGAGTGAAAATTTTCCATTTAATGTAGTCTTTTGAAGATAGGCTTTGTTTATATGTGATTTTTTTTTCCCTTGCCCCCAAGGGAAAAATAACAGAATCTAATGAGGTGAAAAAGATTTGGAGATAAAAATTGGTAATGTTTGAAAAGATACAAAAATTTGGTTAAAATATTAATTTTAATCAAACTAATATTCCCATCATCGTAATAGATAAGGGAGACCAATAATGATTGTTTAATCCTATCAAATAATACCCAGAAATTCTCTTTCAGTAAGTTTTTATAATTTTTCATAATTGTAATTCATAAATATTGAAAATGTTCTTTCACTAATTTAAACAGGAAATTGGAATAGCCTTGAAAGGTACCTTTTGAGGGTAAAAGTTCACTCTTACATAAATTTAACTAATAATCTGAAAACTGACTGAATTTATTAAAAATTATTAATATGCTTGGTATAGAAATTTCAGGATTTGAAATAAAAAGCAAAAACCCTGATTTTTATAAGAGAGGAGTTGAACTTAAAATCAAATTTGATCTACATTCTACTTATCCAATTGAATAGTAATTATTAAGGAATACAGTGGAATCCAGTTATATCGCGATAGTAGGGTACCAAAAAAAATTGCATAACCAAAGTGGGGTTGCGTTAAATTTGGGTTTCACTGCGAACAATATACACACACATCGATCACGGCAGCATTCACCCGCCCCCCAACCCTCTCACTCCCATTCGGAGCAGCACTCGCCCACCCCTGTTTGCAGGAGCCCTCGCCCTTCACCCTTGTTTGCAGCAGCACTCCACCCACCCACTCCACCCTGTTCACGGTAGCATCCACTCCCCTTGTTGGTGGCAGCACTGAACTACCCTCCCCCAATGGCAGTAGTATACACCCCCCCACCCCCCATTTGTGGCAGCACACAGCACATACATCCCCCCATCACTACAGGACCCCATTCACAGCAGCACTCACCCGCATCCCCCATTCGCAGAAACCCTCCCCCCCTCCGTTTGTGGCACCACACACCACCCCCTCGTTCACGGCAGTACACACCCCGTTTGCACACATTCCACCCCCACCCCCATTTGCAGCAGCAGTTACTACCCTGTTTGCACATACTTCCCCCCCCCCCATTCACAGCAAAACACATATTCTACCCCCATCCATGTGATGTAATTAAGTACTTTATTGTTGTGTAAGAAAATGCAACGAAATTAAAATGCGTAACCGTGGTACTCACAATACAACACACAAGGGAATATAAAAGAGTAAAAACAAGAAAAACAAGAAAGAAAGAAACAGCATAAAAACAATATATATTGCAAATAGGCTAATTGGAAGAGTTTAATTCTTGAATGGCTCTGGGATAAAAATTGAATTCCCACCAAGATAAACAATATTGTATCTATGCCATGGGTGCTCTGTGATTAGTAAGGGATTGCTTAAGGTGGGATGTGGGTGGAAAGAAAATGTTTGAAAACCACTGTTTTAATCATACCTAATTGATTTGTTATGTGCACAGTTTCATAACTCCAAAGGAAATGGTCCAATGACAATTTTTCTCAAGCAAAACATTTCAGTAAAAATTGGGTCGACAGCAGATTCTCAACCTTCCTTCCCAATCACATACTACCTTAAGCAATCCCTTACTAATCACAAAGCATCAATGGGATAGGGAATACTTAAAAGTGGTATGTGAGTGGAAAGGAAAGGGTTGAGAACCACTGATCTAGCAAGTTACTAGGTGGAAAATTTAAAGGAATTAATGGTAAAAAAAATCAAATAAATAAGATTCGTATGAGCAATGGCAATATGACATTGGACCATTCCAAAATAAACAAGACCTTTAGAGAATTTAATCCTAACCTTTATTCTTCTGAATTTAAGAATGATTATGTTTCAATGTCAGATCGATTGAATTTACGAAAAATGGGCTAGTTTAGAGAAACCTATATTTCCAGGCTATTTCTTCATTACAGTCAGGTAAATCTCCTGGACCAGGTAGACTTCTGGCAGAATTTTATAAATCCTTCTCTAAACAGCTTGTACCTTTATTTTTGGTATTGGCCGATTTGTTTCAAGAAGAGAAATGACCTTTATCATTTAATGAGGCTTGCATTTCTCTTTTTTTTTAAAGAAGGGAAAGAGCCAATAGAATGTATTGACCTATATTATTACTTAATATTGAAATGAAAGTTTTATCAAAGGTTTCAGTACATAGATTCGAAAAAAATTACCAACTATTATAGACTCAGACCAAACTAGTTTTATTAAAAATCATTATTCTTATTATAATATACATCAATTGCTGAATATTCTATATATGTCTTCTACTGCAAGGATTGAATGTGTTCTTTCATTAGATGCTGAAAAAGTGTTTGATTGAGTTGAATGGGAGTATCTCTTTGCTGCATTGGGTAAATTTAATTTTGGTCCAGATGTTATTAAATGGATTAAATTATATTCAAACCCAAAAGCGGCAGTCCATTCTAATTTAATCTCAATAGGGGAACACAGCAGGGTTGTCTTTTAAGTCCTTTGCTTTTTGATATCGTATTGGAACTATTAGCTGTATTAGAAGAGGAATTGAACATAAATTATCACTTTATACAGAAACAGGATTCTAGAGCAAAACAAAATCTACTGGAGGAGTTCAGCAGGTCGAGCAGTATCAGTGCTCAGTGGGATTATCAGTGGGAGAAAAAGAATAGTCAATGTAATAGGTCAGAATCCTTTATCAGGATATTGGCTGTTTTCCTGAGGTAGCGAGATGTGTAGTCACTGCCAATGGGTAAACCAAACCTATGAAACATATCCACCCCAAGACAGAAAAATTTATCAAAAAAGGTTCAAAGTTTCAGTTGTTTAATGGGATCTCAATTGCCTAAGCTCCAAGGGTACAGACATAACTGGTGCCACCTTCAGCACCTTAATTCAGCCTAATGCAGTGAACAGTGGTCTGCTCACTGAATTTTGTACCATCTTTCCTGATATTAATAACCTTTGTCACCCCTGTTGCAGCTGTTCAGGTTACTGAAATACACCCTTATAAATCACTACTCAAAAAAATGTGAGATATGAAATATAATTCATTCTCACTGAAATTATTTGAAAATAATATCAATAAACAAAACATATAATTTATTTTATCAACTCATGTTCCTTGATGCATGTGCAGATGACGTGACTTTGCATTACAGAAAACCACAATACAAATTGTTTTCTAGGAACACAAGTCCCCATAATATAGGAATCGCTGGTAAACAACAAATTCAATGTTCAAAATGTGCAAAAACACACCAGCAACACCAAGCTGACGTAATATTTTGTACTCATCTACCGAGCCACCAACTAGCTCTTTTTCAGTTATCTTTTTTTAAATTTATCATGCATTTTTAATCAAAGATCACATTACAGGAAGAAAGTTTGAATTTATACATCTTTGTGGCAGCTTAATACTATGAATGTTTGCATAAGTGTACTGGCATGAAAAGAATACCCCATTTGATGTCTTTTTTTGTATGTGGGTCACTGGGGTTTTGCTGGCTGGTTGCAATTCCTCTCTTTACATGCAATGGCTGATTTCCTCTACAGTTGCTATAGTGACAATGCTTGTGTGTGGTTCTGAGATTTTGCATGACTGATTTCAATACTGAGCATAAAGAACTGGGTTTTAAACCTTTTTATTCATCTTTCCATATTGAGGTGGATGCATTTTGTCAGTTAGATTTTGCAGTTTAATCCACAGTTTAACCATTTCTAACATTTCAGGGCTGAAGAATGAAAGGCATCAATTGAAAGAGTTGTGACAAGTAAGTTGTTATACCAGTGCAAAAGCCGCAAATACTTCAAGGAAAAGGCCCAACCTTAACTTCATCTATCAGGATCAGTGCAACCCCAAATCCAACTGCATTTTGGCTGAATTCTGGAAACAACCTATCTCATGGTGCTAGAGGTCTAATTTTAAAAGTGCTAGTTACAGACCAGCTGCATCATCTTTATCTGATCTTTGTTACAACAAAATCACCAGAGACCTTGAAAAGACCCCAAGTCAGCAGTTAAGTTGGCATGAGTCAGCAGTATAGGCAGAGAGGCCATGGGATATTTGAGGAATCTTGCCAGCTCAGGAGAAGGCAGCGTAAACGTTAAGAGAAAGCACCTCCTATATACTGCAGCATTCCCTTGATGCTGCTATTGATTACACTGGACAACAAATTTTTTCAAAAGGTTTGGTTCCTGAAAATACACTTAGGAATTATAACAGATAATTTTAAGATGAACACAAAGATAATTTCAGATTTGCTATGAGTCCAGAGGACCCCAAAACCCAGCAGCAATAGAAATTCACCAAGACAAGTGGTTACTTAAACAAAAGTTGCTTTTAATTATCTTTAAACCCCTTTCTAATTCTAAGTAGAAGTGTATGTAATGTCTGTTAAGTTCAGAAAAGTTATTTGATTCACAGTCCAATCTCACTTCCCACTCCTCCAAGTTCACTGGTATCAGGCAAGTCTTACACTGTGCACAGAATTTAACGTTTATGGATTTCACCAGGCTTTGGTGCTTGAAAGGTAAATTGTTATCGCTCAGGAAGGTTCTTGTCAGTTTTTAGAGAGAGATTTGTTGCTCATTGGACACACACAACTGATTATTTCTGATCAGCCACTTCAGTGTCTTGCTGAAGAAATTTGCCCCATCAGGGTTTTCCGGATGATAACCTCTTTCTTTCAGGTCACCACAGAGTTCCTTTTTGTTTCCCTTATTTCAAGTGAGACATTAGGCAGCCAGTCCTCTCCTCTTGTATGGACCACAAGGGCTTTGAACAGGCTGAACTAAGAATTCACAACCTGTCTTCAAAATGAGGATTTTTGCCACAAGTTTGCCAGCTTGTCCTGTTCCAGTCCCAGCTGCTGCTGCTGAACTGTAGAACTGAATTCTCTTGTTTGACACTGTCTGCTTGAAAAACCACATGACCTTCCTAAAACTGCAAACTGCCTTCAGACAGACTGCGGCACTGGACCCAATCTTCCGAGTCCATTCATCTGTGGCTTTCCAAAACAATAATCCATTACTCCACAGCATGTCCAATTAACACCTACTTGTGAAGTCCTTCATCAAAGCAGTTTCCATTGTCTTTACAAAGGCACTGGGAGTCTGAACTGTCTGGCTTAAGCAGAGCTCTGGCATTTTAAATGAGATCTGTGTTGTGAAGTGTTTGTTTGTTTAGTGACCTACACTAAAATAAAACGCCACAATTTATCTCCTTTAAAACATATCTATATACAATATAAAATATAACATTATCTGTCATAGTAGGAAGTTGGAGAAACATTAAATGCACTTTTATTGAATTTAGCACATTTAACCACACGGTCATTGTCCAACACTAGTAGGCCGGCATTAATGGATTCCAGTTGCCCTGATACTGCTTTTCCATGATCATGATATCCTGGTGAAACCTTTCACCATGTTCATCATTGACTGCATCAAGGTCAGCACGGACGAAGACCAAGTGCGAATGCAGAAAATGAATTTTCAATGATATTGCACTTCATAGTTTTGTACACTTGAAGTAGACTTGTAAAGTAAGCTATATCTAAAAAAGTGGTACATTAGTAAATTTATATGGTGATTTTCATGATCAGAAGCCTAAAATCCATAAAATACACCCCAAAGTATTCAGGAAGAAATATTTTCCTTGTCCTGTGTTATTAGCCAAGTTCATTGCATCTACAGGTGCCTAATCTTTTATCTGGGAAAAACAGCAACCTCCAAAAACCGGAACTTTTTTCGGTATATGACACCTGCTCATCAAAGGTGAAGTTTGGTGCAACACATGACCCGATGCAACCCTCATGGAACTCCCATGTGTCTTGTCGCATTCCACATCACTAATTAGTGCCCTACCCGTCGAGCATGACCCTCGCCCAATGATGTTGGAAGATCCCGTGTCATTCCGCTACTTTATAAGTGCCTCCGAATTGCCATATACTGACACCTGTCTAGCGTCACGGAGATTTCAATCAGCCTGGCGATGGCGCACTTCAATGTCGATGGCCGTCTTCACTATCCAAATTCCCCCACACAGCTAAAACCTCTGTACCAGCGCAGGGGACCTGAGAAGGGGTCGTTCCCCAGGTTTTGGTACAATGGTGGGGGTTTAGGAGGGAGAGAGAGAGAGAGAGACGGCACTGTGACTAGGGCGGGTGAGCAGTGGGGGGTAGAAATAGCAGCGAAATTCAGGCAGGTGGATGAGGTGGGGGAGACACGGCAGCATGCCTTGGGTGGGTGAGAGTGGTGGGAGAGATGGCAGCACGACTCAGGCAGGCAAGAGGGGTGGGAGAGACAGCAGTGCAACTCAGGCAGGCGAACGGCAGGTCAGACGGGCAAGTGGTGGTGGTGCGACGGCAGTACGACTAGGGCAGGCAAGGGAGGTGGGAAAGATGTGAGTGGAACTCAGGTGGGTGAGGGGGTGGGAGAGACAGCAGCACAACTTTGGTGGGCGGGCTTAAAGGGACAACCATTTTTAAATGATTCCAAAATTCAGAAGATTCAGTGCAATGGCAGGTGTCCAGTCCTGACAATCCAGGATAAAAGATTAGGCACCTGTATTTCTCTGAAGTGAGACTTGAAACCACAACATTTCAACAGCCACTAAGACACAAAAATGTACATATATACATGCGCCACATAATGTCCGTCCAGGCAACGTCCGACCACATATATTTTCGTGGTCTCATAAGGTTATAATATAAGGGTGACACAGTTGGCATAGTGGTTAGTACAACGCCTTTAGAGCACCAGCAATCAAGGCCGTACCAGGCTTCAAATCCCGCACTGCCTGTAAGAAGTTTGTACATTCTCCCTGTGCCTGCGTGTGTTTCTCCAGAAGCTCTGGTTTCCTCCCACCATTCATAAATGTACTGCCGTGTAGGTTAATGGGGTGTAAATTTGGAGGCACGGATTTGTGGGCTGAAATGGCCTGTTACCGTGCTGTATGTCAAAATTTAATTTTTTTTAAAAAGAGTTCAGAAATCCCGATTGGAAAACAGGATACAGCAGCTTCCCACACGCAACACATCTCTTGTATACAAAGCAATTGTGCTGCTAGGCATATGATGGCACAGTACATATACTGTAAAACCTTTAATACATACAGTATGTCCTCATAGTCATAATAAACACCAATGTTAGTATAATATGGTGTTCACACAAATGTCCAAATCACATAAAATCCTATTTCACAGACATTAAGTGGCGCATGACTGTACAGCTAACAATACATATTCATGAAGGGAAAAGTCACAAAAAGCTATCCACACTATCTCTGCTTTCCATAACCTTATACATCTCCCTTGTCACCTCTCATCCTCCTTCACTCTGAAGAGAAAAGCCCTAGCTTGCTCAATCTTTCCTCTTAAGATGTTCTCCAATCCAGGCAGCATCTTTGTAAATCTTCTCTCCATCCTATCTAAAGCTTCCACATGGTTCCTTTAATGAGGTGACAGGAACTTTACACAATGCTCTAAGTGTGGTCTAATCTGAGGTTTATAAAGTTGCAACATTACTTTTGAACCTGACGAATGAAGGCCAATGCACCATACTTTTTCTTAACTACCCAATCAATAAGCATGGCTACCTTGAGGGATCATTGGCCTTGAATCCCAAGGTTCCTCTTGCCATTAACCACATACTCTGCCTTCAAATTTGATCTTCCAAAGTGCATCACTTCACATATTTCAAGATTGAATCCATCTGCCACTTCTACACCTCATCCTGTCTCGTATTCCATTGTAACCTACAACCATATTTTCCTGTATTCACGACACCTTCAACCTACATGTCCTCTTCTTCATCTAAATTACTTATAAAAATCACAAAGAGCAGGGGTCCCAGAACAGATCCCCGAGGAACACCTCCTGTCAGAATACACTCCTTTTACTAGCACCTCTACAAACCAATTTCAATTTGTTGCAGCCACATTTCCATGGATCCCATGCCTCCTGACTTTCTGGATGAGGTTACCATGGAGAATCTTGTCAAATGAGATGGATAATAACAATGTTGTTTTTGAATATGGCATAGCCATGATGACTCAAGTGGCCATATCTAATGTTTTTACAATTAGGTTGTAATCAACTTTCAACAAAAATAGCACTAGAAATAATGTCTTGAAGTTTTGTGCAAATGGGAAGAACATTGTTGTCTGTGGTGAAAGTAACTTGCTATAAAAAAAATGGTTGTTGACACAATCACGTCAACACCAACTTTGTATGACTACAGCAAATGAGAACATTTTAACCTGATTTTTGCAAATAAACAGTATATTATTAAGCCAAGTCTTGAAAGAAGTTACTGGTGTTATTAAGGCTGAAAGATGGAGGATTCTTTGCAAGCAAACTGAGAAGCTGGCCATGATCCACATCAACTTTAGCCTTCCAGTCAACATAGGCCCATTTAATTTGCCTACTGTCCAAAGAGATCCACAGCAGTAGCCTGGCTTTCCACTCAGTCCTGGAGCACCTGAACACCAAAAGACATCTTCAATACCATAGTCCGAGGAAAATTACACTCAAACTTCAGGAACTAGGTCTTAACAACCCTTCCCTTCCTGCCTACAACTGGATCCATCACTTCCAGTAACGAGTAAAATTGGAATGCAACATTTCCTCCATGGTCATACTCAATACCAGCACTCCTCAAGGAGTCGTCTCCTGTACTCCCTCTACATTCATAACTGTACAACTAAATACAGTTCCAACTCTACCTTCAAATTCCCTAATGGCACCACAGAAAGACTTGGTATCAAATAATGATGAGATAAAACACAGAAAGGAGATTGAAAGTCCAACAGCATGGTGCCAAGATAACAACCCTTCTCTCAACATTAGTAAGATAAAGGAGATGATCAGACTTCAGAGCGGAGTTAGAAGCCACATCCCGGTCCATAGCAATGGGGCTGAAATGGAGAGAGTAGACAGCTTCAAGTTCTCTCTAGATTGGATGCAGCTGCAGTCTCAAATGTAGTCAGAACATCAGGCAAACCTCCCCTCCCCCCTTCCATAGACTCCATCTACACTTCCCGCTATGTAGGAATGGACCCATCACACACCAGTCACACACTCTTCTAAGATTTTGGATTTATTGTCAGAGTACACACACAGCATCACATTCAACCCTGGGATTCTTTTTCACGTGGGCGAGGCAAAATTACTGCTTATTTAGTAATGCAAAAAAAAACTGTACACAACGCACATGCAAACAAAGAAAGAAATTAAACAGATAAACAAACAGACTACGCTGTACAGAGAGTTTAAAAAATCAATAAAGAGTTTGTTGTTGAGGAGTCTGATGGTGGAGGGGTAGCAGCTATTCCTGCACCTGGTGGTGTGAGACTTGTGGGACCTATAGCTCTTTCCTGATGGTAGCAGTGAGAACAGAGCATGGTGTGGATTCTTGATGATTGCTGCTGTCTCCAACGGTAGTGTTCCCTGTAGATGTTCTCAATGGTGAGGAAGATTTTGCCTGTGATGTATTCTATATTCACTACATTTTGGAGGGATTTACGCCCAGGGGTGTTGATGTGCCCATACCCAGACCATGATGCAGCCAGTCAGCACTTCCCACCACACACATGTAGAAATTTGCTAGGGTTTCTTATCTCGTACCAAAACTCCACAAACTCCTGAGGAAGTAGAGGTACTGACATGCTTTCTTCATGATGCCATTAGTGTTTTGGGTCCAGAAAAGAGATAGTGATTCACAAAAACTTAAATTTACTCACCTCTGGTCAACACTTCTTTGTGAAGTCAACAATCAGCACCTTGGTTTTGGTGGCATTGAGGACACCTTCCTCCACATGGGGAGAAGGATCAAGAAGGTGAAATCATGTACAAAAAGGCTTAAAGGTAATTTAATTCCCATAACTGTCAAGCTCCTGAATTAACCGAGCAGAGTCCTCATGCTGCCTTTGGCTTGTAATATTTGATTTGTTTTCATTCTTACTATATACTCTGCAATTGGACTGTTGTCCTTTTACTTTTCGCAGCTTTAAAGGTATAATGTGACAAATAAACAGGCTGGTGCTGGATTCCTATCATTAATTAACTATCCTTACTTATGTGCTTATTATAAACTACTGACTGCATTGCAGCAAGAGGATATCAAATTCTGTGCAGCACGGTCAGTGTAGAGGGCAGCATAATGCTATTACAACATCAGTAACAAGGGTTCGAATCCGGCGCTGTCTGTAAGGAGTTCGCATGTTCTCATGTCTGCATGGGCTTCCTCCAGATGCTCCAGTTTCCTCCCACATTCCAAAGACATATGGCATTAATAGTTCAATTAGCCATATGGGTGTAATTGAGTGCCATGCTCTCGTGGACCAGGAAGGCCTGTTACCACGCTGTATCCCTAAATTAAATTAAAACATTAATGTTTTTTTATTAAATTTTATTGACCAGCAAAACAGCATAAACTTGATCTGATCTGTAGTGACTTGAACATAAGGAGGAAGTGTGAAAGAACATAACCAATTTTAAGAAAAAAATAAGTTAACACAAAAAAGGTACAGTGACACTTGCACTGTAGTTGAAATTTTGCTTAAAAGGAACATTTTCTACCAATAATGTTCCACTTTATTTTAAATTGTAAAGCATTAGTGTTAAAAGTCAACCTGCTGAAGCAATGCAGAAATCATATTCCAAGAAAGCAAATTGTTGAGAGGAGTATTGTTGTTGATGTTGATCATGACCCGCATCTAGATCAAAACATGGGTTTGAGAATGAACATGCGGAAACTGAGAGCAAGATGATGGCATGGCAATAAAACTATGAACATCACAATTGAATTTTTGTCATGAATTTGCTTTGCTGCCAGACTTTGGCAAGGAAGATCATTGGACAGTGTTGATACATTCCGCAAACAAGCAGAAGCTGTAGGAGGGAGGGCCTGGTGATGAAAATCATTCACAGATGGCCCGAGGAAACAGATGACATCCATTACGACTGCTTCGAATTGATACACTCACAACTGTACTGCCAAGTTCAGCTCCAACAGAATCATCAAGTCTGCAGATGACACAATGGTAGTGGTGCAAGAGCAAGAACCTAAGTCTCAACATAGACAAAATCAAGGAGATGATGGTGGTCTTCAGGAGGATGAAGGACCACTCCCCACTCCCTAGAGAGAGTGGGGAACACAATGTTCCTTGGCGTCCATTTAAAGAACTTCCTAAGGAGGTTGATGAGGGCAAGGCTTCCAGCCACCATCCTAAAGACCTTCTACAGGAGCACAATAGTGAATGTCTTGGATGGCTACATTATAGTATGGTAGGGTAGCTGCACAGCATCAGATTAGAGGTCAGTACAGAGGGTGACTAAAACCGCTGGGTAGATCACTGGGTTCTCTCTTTCATCTATCAATGACATCTATAGGGAGCAGTGATTAAAGAAAGCTCAAAGAATCATCGAGGACCCTTACGATCCAGCCTGCAGTATCTCTGATGCACTACCTTCTATGAAGAAGTACAGGAGCATAAAAGCCAGGACTGCCAGGCTCGGAAAGTTTCTTTCTGCAGGCAATGAGTCTGATGAACAATTCGAGAAACCCGTAAATTATTTGTACATACATTTATTTTGGATCGCTATAAATATGTTTTTTGTGCATGGGATGTAACATGTGTTTATGTGTGCACACTTTGATCTGGAGATGTGTTGTTTCATCGGGTTATATCGATTTATGTACAATCAGATTACAATAAACTAAGTTAAACTTGAACTTGAGACAGGTCCAGGTTCAAGGATTCAGCAAACAGCCTTGATGAATACACTGCTGTCATTAACGCTGAAAAGGGAAATGATAACTGTATTCCCTAATCAGAAATCATGAGCTCCTTTCACACTTGCGTCCCACTAAGTTGGCTGTTCAGGGTCCCAGGATAGGAATTGAGGTTTGGCTTTTCACACTTGACCACTCCTAACTAGAACAGTGAATGTTTTCACACTTACAAGGAGCCATCTCAGGGCTATTGTACCTTCTACCACTGACATCATGACAAATTGAGTGATAGTGAACCTGCCCTAAATCCTGATCAATGTATTATGATCTTATATTTGAACAAAATTAATCATGCCTAATTATAACATTATTAAGCTTTATGTACAGCACAGTATGAACCCTTCAGCCCCCAATGTTGTTGTGCTGATCTAAATAAATTTTTATAATGGACCTTGGGAAAGTGCTAGCAATAAATAGCAAGAGCCGACCATTTTTAAACAGGGTGGGAAAGTTGGTAGCGCTTTAGCGCACAATTTATATAGCATGGGAAAGTTTATAGTGCTCTCACACACAATTTCTATAGCGTGGGAAAGTTGCAGCATTTTCAAGTACAATTTATACAGCATGGGAAAGTTGGTAGCCACTACTGCATACAATTTATAAATACTGTGGGGGGGGGGGGGGGGAGCGATGGCGGACCTGCCCTCCCAGAATGCCATGGCTGCATTCACAGAGCATTCATGAAGGGGGTTTTCTGCTGCACAGCATTCTGGGAAGTCAGGTCCGCCATTGTTTAACATGGTCTTTATAAATTGTGCACTATAGCACTACCAACTTTCCTGCACTACTTAAAAATTGTCCACTATTGCTCTTTATTGCTATTTATTTCTTCTCTCTCTCTCTCTCTCCTGCTGTGATTTTCCCATGGCAAAGTTTATACCTTCATTTTAATCTTTTCTTCCTTCATGTTCCTGCACTCATCCAAAAACTTGGCTCATTTCTTTTTTAAAAATTCTTTATTTATCACACTATGAACCAAAATATTTACAGATGTATCTCTTTAAATATGCACAGTGGCATTTCTTCTTTTGCCCCCATCCCTTCCCACCCCCCTCCAAAACCAATAAATATTGAACATATAAAATACAATAAAACAACATCTTTAAACAAAAGAAAAACAAACCAGAAAGACGTGTCATCTACTTAAACACATTAAATCTGATCGTGTTTATCTTCTTATCATTTTAGGTGGTGGAGGTCCAAGGACGGCTCTTTCTGTTATGTTCCATGTATGGTTCCCAGATTTTATCAAACAATGTAACTTTGTCTTTTAAATTGTATGTGATTTTTTTTTCCAATGGAATACACTTGTTCATTTCCATGTACCATTGTTGTATTTTCAGACTCTCTTCCATTTTCCAAGTTGACATTATACATAGTTTTGTTACTGCTAAGGCTATCATAATGAATCTATTTTGAACTTTATCCAATTTGAGACCTAGCTCTTTACTTTTTATGTTAAAAGAAAAAATTCTGGATTTTCTGTTATGTTTTTTTTGTGATTTTATTTAATATCTGATTTAGTTCTTCCCAAAATATATTCACTTTTGCACATGCCCAAATTGCGTGTATTGTTGTTCCAATTTCATTTTTATAGCGAAAGCATCTATCCGATATTGTTATTTTTTGAGGGGTGATACATAGCCTGTGTAACCAATTATATTGCATCATACGTAACCTTATGTTCATTGTATTCTTCATAGTTCCAGAACATAACTTTTCCCATGCTTTGTTCTTTATCTTTATGTTTTGTCCGTCAATTCTCTCTTTTTCTTTGTATCCTCCCTTTTCACTAATTCGTTTTCTGTAATTGCTATCTCCCTTTCCAGCTGTTCTATTTCCCGATTGTATTCCCTTTTCATCTTAGTTACATAACTTATCATCTGATAAAGGCTTTCATTGCATCACAGTTTAAATTTGTCTTTTACACATTCTGTGTTTATTTCAAAGTATGTTTTAATTTGGCATTCAATAAACTCTCTAAATTCCTGCCTTTTGAGTAGCATGGGGTTTAACCTCCATCTGTAGGTTCTTGATGGGATGTCTTCCAGTTCAATTGCTAATAGCAGGGTGAATGATCTGAAAGTACGCTAACTTTATACTGTTTTCCTGACTCTCCCTTGAATATGAGCTGACAACAAAAACATATCGATTCTTGTGCCTACTTGAGTAATATGAATATTCCTTCCCTTTTGCGTGCTATCTCCTTCATATATCCATTAGTTTCATTTCCTGCATTGATTTAACCATAAATTTGGTTACTTTATTCTTTCTGTTGTTATCTTTCCAGTTTTATCCCACACCAGATCCAAATTAAGGTTAAAATCCCCTCCTATCAGAATGTTTCCTTGTGTATCTGCAATCTTCAAAAAAATATCCTGCATAAACTTTTGATCCTCTTCATTAGGTGTGTCTTCTTCTTTGGCTTGGCTTCGCGGACGAAGATTTATGGAGGGGGTAAATGTCCACGTCAGCTGCAGGCTCGTTTGTGGCTGACAAGTCCGATGCGGGACAGGCAGACACGGTTGCAGCGGTTGCAGGGGAAAATTGGCACTTTATCATTACATACCTCCCCACTGGATCTGTTATTTCCTCCTCTATCTTGATTGGTATGTCTTTGTTAATTAATATGGCTACACCTCTAGCTTTTGAATTATATGATGCTGCCATTATGTATCCTACCCAATCTCTCTTCAATTTGTTATGTTCCACCTCGGTTAGATGCGTTTCCTGCACAAATGTTATATCTACTTTTTCCTTTTTCAGTAAATTTAGTAGCCCTTTTAATTTGGTTATGTACTCCATTAATGCTTAGAGTCATATAATTCAACGTAGCCATCTTATATTTTTGTTTTTACTTCTTTTCTGCCTCTTCACCACCTCCATCTTCTTTTTTCCATTACTGTTCTATAAGCTTTCCTTTTTAATCTCAATATATGACAACACACTTAAAACATGAAATACCCCAACAATCCCCACAACCAATAACCCCCACAACCAATAACCCTTTAACCCCAAATGAACCCCCCTCCTTGGGTTGCCCTTTGTCCCTTGTCGGGCAACCACAACTCCCTTTTTCATTCGGTTTGCGATCATATTCGCAAGCGTCAACCGATTTCGCAGTGACCGTTATCCTCCCACCCCCAGCCCACCCCCTAGAGAACTCTATTTTTCTATACATATAACAAAGTTCTCTTTTTTTCCTTTCTTTCCCTTCTCTTTTCCATCTTTAAATCTTTATATATACATCATCTTTATATTATTACATATTTTCTTGCTGGTATTCCTTCTTGTCACTCCTCCTCCTCTCTTCTCCTGTCCTGCAAACATTAAGCAAATTCTTGGGCTTTCTTTGGGTCCGAGAACAGTCTATTCCATTCCCCAGGAATAAATACTTTGAGTACTGCTGGATGTCTTAATATAAAGATATAACCTTTCTTCCATAAGATTGTTTTTGCCGTATTGAATTCCTTCCTCTTTTTTAAAAGTTCAAAACTTAAGTCCGGATAAAAAAATATTTTTTGTCCCTTATATTCCAATGGCTTATTGTCTTCTCTAACTTTAGTTCTTGCCTGCTCCAGTATGTTCTCTCTTGTTGTATATCTTAGAAGTTTTACCAATATGGATCTCGGTTTTTGATGTGGTGGCGGTTTCGATACTAGTGCTCTCTGTGCCCTTTCGATTTCTATTTCTTCATGTGATTCTGTCATTCCCAGCACCTTCGGGATCCATCCTTTTATAAATTCCTTCATATCTGACCCTTCTTCGCTGTCTTTCAGGCCCACTATTATTATGTTGTTCCACCTACTGTAGTTTTCCAATACGTCAATTTTCTGTGACAATAAATCTTGTGTCTCCTTAATTTTTTTTGGTCTCTTCCTACTTTCCTCTCAAATAATTTATTTCCATTTCTACAGCAGCTTTTCATTCCTCCACATTTTCTACTCTTCTCCCTATTTCAGTCATGACCAACTCTAAACTTTGCGTTTTGTCTTCAGCTCTTTTTATTTTTCTTTTAATTGAACTAAATTCTAATGATAGCCATTCTTTTAATGACCTAATTTGTTCTTCAAAAAAGGCTTCATCTATATTTTGCCCTTTTATTTTACTACCTTCTTTCCTGTGAAGATCTTGGTCTTCTTCCTCCTCTTCTTCTGTGTCTGTGTCTATGTCTGTGTCTTCTTCTTCTCTTCTTTGTATCTGTGAATCTTCATCTCTTTCTGATGAGCTGCTATTGTTTCCTTGATGGGCCTCCAGCTGCTGTGTCTCCTGCTGCTGGGCCTCCTGCTGCAGGTAGATCCGTTGCTGGGTCTCCCGCTGCAGGTCGTCCCACTGTCGGTCGCCCAATCGCAGTTCACCCTCTTCTAGCCCCTTGTTCCTTTTCTCACCACTCTTCTGTTCTTCTTTCCTGTGTGCTTCCCCCAGCTGAATGCCCTGGTGTTGGCTGTCTCTCAGCTGGTCGCTCCACAGCTGACCGCTCCTCAGCTGAGCCCCCCTCTCGCTAGCATTCACCTTTTCTTTAGCTTGGCTCTGAGAGCCATTTTTGAAGTCTGCCGGTCAGGAGGACACCTTTTCTCTGGAGAGGGCTGATTCTACTCGACCAGCCACTACTACATCACGTGACTCCCAAACTTGGGTCATTTCAATCCCACAATGCAATTTCCCATTTCACACTTATATGATTGCAACACCAGCATCTGTAAGTGCCGAGGATTATACTGGGGTTGAGACAGTCAATCCCTGGTGTGAGAAGACGTCATCTGACGCCAGCTTTGAACTATTTTGCTTTCACACTAGAAACTTTAAAGGCCAATTAGCGGTTAATTCCTGGGAACACTTGCAAGTGTGAAAAGGGCAATGGATGAACCAGGAAGTCAACTCACTGCTGAAGGCCAATTTAGTGGCATTCAAGTCAAGCGATCGGGGGGAACATCACAGGATACTCTAGGGATAGGATGTGGAACCTAACCCTCCTGAGAAAACTGTTAAAAATGTTTGGTTAAGTAATGTCCTAATTGATTAAAAGTCATTTGAAATATATTTAAATACCTACGCAACATTTTTAAACATGTCCCCTAAAAATGATAAAGCTGCTGCTGCCTACCATTGGTGAGAAGCTCGGGCTGCGCCCTCTGAGGGCCCTTCCTTCAACATCACTCTCCTGCAGTGACAGAGAGATGGCATTGAAGAAGACCACGAAAGTGACATGGCATGCATGAGTGAACAACAGAGACCTTCAGTGACACCGACAGAAGATGACTCCGTCTGACAGACATTGGGCAGCAAAGAGGTTGAAGATCCAAAAGGAGAAGAAGAGGTAAATAAAAAAAAGAGAACTAAATTGTAGAAATAAAACTTAAAACTAAGAAGAAAAGGGGGAAAAAAAAGAGAACAAAAGCTGTAGAAACTACACGTAAAACTAAGGCCAAAGATATATCTAACATTGAACTGTGGGCAAATGCAAATAGAGAAATAATAAAAGTTCTTGAGGCTGTTAATAAAATGAAGAAAAATTGAACTAAATTAGAAGGTTCAATGAAAAGAATGCAAAATGACATGCAGCAAGTATAGGATAAAATAAACTATAGTAGAAGACAACTGCTTTAACGATAGAGAACAAGAAATTGCAGCAAAGAGTGAATGTCTTGGAAAATTTTAGTAGGAGAAACAACATGAAGATTTTGGGCCTCAATTAAGGTGTCGAAATGCAAGATATGATTGGTTTTCTCTTGAGATGGTTTTGTGAAATGTTGGGTCCTGAACATTTTGATTGTCCAACAGAGATTGAAAGAGTGCATAGAACTCTTAGACCTAAACTGCCTCTGACTCAAAACCCACGATCTATATTAATTAAATTTCTTCAGTTGCAAGATATAGAGAAGACTTTGTTATTGGTAGCAACAAAGGGAAGATTGACAGGTGGCCCACTTGAGTATGAAGATGCCAAAGTTTTATTTTACCTTGATATAAGTGCAGACTTATTAAAAAGAAGAGAACGCAATCTGGTTAGAAGATTTTATGGGAGTAAGGATCTTCATACCGGGTGAAAGAAACAAGTTCTTTTTGAGCTTTGTGGAAGCTGAAGAATTTGCACAAAATCTCCCAAGCGTTCAGAGGGAGTGAAGAATAGGAAGATTTGAGAATGCTTTAATTTTTCTGATGGACTAAATTTCTTGTCAGATTTTTTTTATTATGAAGAGTAAATCAAGATATCCTACTCTGATCATTTTCTTTTTTATTATTGTTTTCTTGGTGTATTGTATTTTTTTTTCTTTAAATTAAGTATGGAATTAAGATTTTTAAAATTTAAAGTATAAGTACTGGGGGTTTGGGGAGGTTAGGTGGTTCAAACTTCTATTGTATCATTCTATTGTGGGTAGTTGTGTCTGGTCACAGCTCATAAAGTAGAGGGAGGTGGTGTTGGATTACATTATTACAACACATATATGGGGGGGCGGGGAAATTTTCTTGGTTTGTATATAGTTTCATGTTTTGCTATTAAAAAAAACATTTTTTTCCTTCTTTTTATCTGGATTGCCAGAGGAGAGATGTATAAACAGGCTGGATTTGGAATAAGGGAGTTACGGGAGGGAGATTTACAGAAGGAATGGAATAGTGAATTAGCAGGATGAGTAATACTGTTAAATTCATAAATTATGAATGTTAATGGCTTAAACTGGGCTGTGAAGATAAAAAAGAGTATTAACATACTTTAAGAAGATGGGTGCAGGTTTAGCTTTTCTGAAAGAAACTCAACTGAAAAAAGAACTTTCAAAGTTTAAGAGAGATTGGGTTGGATATGTAGTAGCTTCTTCTTTTAATTCTAAGACAAGAGGTGTGGCATTTTTGGTTAAAAATAATATTCCAATTAAAATACAAAATGTAGTGACAGATCCTGCTGGAAGATATGTGATTGAACATTGTCAAATATTTTCAGAATTATGGATGCATCTTAATCTTTATGTACCTAATGTAAATGATGAGAGATTTATTCAAGAGACTTTTTTGAAACTATTTTAATATGAGATTTTAATTTTTGTTTGGACCCAATTTTAGATAGAACTACAAGAGGAGCAGTAGATTTGAATTTGATAGATGCTTGGAGAAGAGTTCATCCTCGAGAAAGGTACTACTCCTTTTAGTTGAATAGGCATGACTCTTATTCTAGAATTGACTTATTTTTAATATCTTCACAAATACAAGGGAGGACTTTGGATGCTGAATATAAAATTAGGATATTATCGGACCATTTGTTAATAACTATTACAATTCCAGACAAGCATAAATTGGTATATAGATGGAGACTGAACCCAACATTATTAAAAAGGAAATATTTTTGTGATTTTATTAGAAGGCAAATTCAGTTATTTTGTGATATAAATTTGAGTTTGATAATAGATGCCTATCAAGGATAAATTTGCCTACACTAGAAATAAGTGCACAGTTTACACAACTAGAGGTAAAGGAAAAAAATGTTCATTAAAAAGTAATAAATCTCTGGGGAAAGATGGTTTTCCATCTAACTTTATAAAAAATTTAAAAACAAATTGATTCCTATTTTTAAGAAAATGTTGGATCAAGCATCAAGAACTCATACTCTTCCAGAATCTTTAACAATAGCAATAATTATTGTGATACCAAAAAAAGATTGAGATCCATTAAAACCCCCTTCTTGTAGACCAATTTCATTACTGAATGCAGATTACAAAATACTAGCTAAAATATTGGTGAACAGAGTTACTAAATTATTTCCTAAATTAATAAACATGGATCAGACAGGATATGTTAAAAAGAGACAGTTGGCATACAACATAGCCAGATTAATTAGTATTATACATATAGCACAAATGAGAAAGATCTAAGTGTAGCAGTGGCATTAGATATGGAAAAAAGCTTTTGATAGATTGAAATAGGATTTTCTGTTTAAAGTATCAGACAAATTTGAGTTTGGTCAAATTTTTACAAATTGGATCAAGGCATTATATAATAATCCCAAGGCGAAAGTAGTAACTAATGGACAAATGTCTGATTCATTTTATCTGGCAAGATCTAGTAGACAAGGTTGTCCCTTATCCCTAGCTTTATTTATTTTAACTACAGAGCCACTGGCTGAGGTCATTAGGAGCGATATAGAAATTAAGGGGGTTCAAGGTTGGTCATGAGCAGTACAAAATTAGTTTATTTGCAGATGATGTTTTGATCTATTTGACTGAACCAGAGACCTCCTTATGTAAAATATATTTCAATTTTGAAGAATAGGGTAAGATTTCAAGTTATAAAGTAAATAGAGATAAAAGTGAAGTTATGCCCTTACACAAGGAAATTATGCCCTTTGCTGAAGAAATACTCAATTTAAATGGCCAAAAGAGACATTAAATATTTAGGAATTCGGATAGATATTAATTTAAATAATCTATTCAAATTAAATTATTTGCCATTGCTTACAATGCACGTTTAGGTATGGAAAGATGGCATTCAGAAATTCAAAGTTGTATACGATTGGAGAAAATTACAAATAATTTGAAAAAAAAACTTAATTTTTGTACAAATGTGGAGCCTGTTTACGTAAAGTTTAGGTATAAATATGTGAAAATGTACTTCCGGCCTCTTAAGATCTGTAATAATCTTCTTCCTTAAAGTCGTTTAATAAAAATACTGTAAGATCCCAGTGTGTGAGCCAATCCTTTGTACAATCCAGAACAGTATTATTTTCTTTTTATATTTCTTTTTTCTTTATATAATTTTTCTATATAACTATTTTATCATAATAACTTTTTATAGTGGAGGTCTAAGAGGGATTGGAGGGAGGGCAAGGTAGGGTTAATACCATGTAATTATTGTAATTCTTAACTTAATTAAGTATTGACTCTGTACAATATATAATTATATGGATGGAAATTTTTAAATTTAAAAAAAGTCAAGAGATCCAGCTACCTACAAGAAATCCAAGTACGATCTCCGTAAGGTCATAAGAGAAGCCAAGAGATGGCATTACACCAAGCTCAAGTCCCAAGTGAATGTCACAAAGTCATGGTGACTACAGTAGGACAGGTATGGTATCACAAATACAAGGCAAACTCCAGCAGCACAGAATATAACAGTGCAAAGCCCCCCCTCCCCCAAATGAGTTAAACATGTGCGAGGCTCTCTTCAAACAGGGAGCCAGCAGGGAGGTGATATCCACATCAACTACTACCTGCAGAAAGTGACTGCCTCAGGTCCTGAAACCTTGTGTGATCAACAGACAGATATATTTTCAGACATCTTTACTGTCTCCCAACAACAGGCCTCAGTCCCAACTTGGCTTCAAGAATGCCACCATCAATGTCAGTACTGAATAAAAACATAATAAAAGGCCCAAAAAATTACAAAGCAATGGCTCTGATATCTACCATCATAGAACCAAAGAACATTGTAGTTCAGAAAATAGGCCCTTTGCCCTTCTAGTCTGTGCCAATCTATTATTCTGCCTCGTCCCACTGACCTGCACTCAGTCCATATTCCTCCATAACTCTCCCATACATCTATTTGTCCAAATTTTTCTTCAATGTAAAAATGGAGCCCCGCATTCACCAGTTCAGATGGCAGCTCATTTCATACTCCCACCACTCTCTGTGTGAAGAAATTTCCCCACATGTTCCCCCTAAACTTCTCACCTTTCATCCTTAACCCATGTCCTTTTGTTTGTATCTCACCTACCCTCAGGAGCAAAAGCCTACTTGCATTTATCAATACCCATCATAATTCAAGTCAAGTCACCTTTATTTATAATTCATGCCATGCTCGCATGGTAAAGATGAGATAGCATTTCTCCAGGACCACAGAGCACAGTTACATAAATATAAGTTAGAATAGAAGCTAAACACATTAAAATATTAAGACAGAGACAGAAAAAGTCCATGGAACTATCCACATATGTCCTGTGAATTCAGGAGCCTGCTGGTTTGGGGGTAAAAACTGTTGCCAATCAGGAAAGAGCCTGAGTGCCACGGTACTGAAGGGAGAACAGTTTACATGAGGGGTGTGTGGAGTTCTTCACAGTGTTTATTGCCTTTCACCTGCGTTGAGTGTTGTAGATGTTCTTCATGGTAGGAAGAGAATCCCCGATGATCTTTTCCACTGCCTTCACTATTCTCTGCAGGGCCTTGTGATTCAAGTTGGTACAGATTCCAAGCAGGCGGTGATGCAGTTGCACAGGGTGCTCTCGATACATCTTTCTGTAGAATGTAGTGAGGATGGAGGGTGGGAGATGAACTTTCCTCAGCCTTCGCAGGAAGTAGAGGCGCTGCTGGGCTTTCTTGGCTGTGGAGCTGGTATTAAGGGACCAGGTGAGATTCTCCGCCAATTGCACTCCAAGGAACTTGATATTCTTGATAACCTCAATGACTGAGCCATCAATGGTCAGGAAAACATGGTTCCCTTTGGGCCTTCTGATGTCAACAACCATCTCTTTTGTTTTATTAGCATTCAGATACAGATTGTTGGCTTTGCATTAGTCTGTTAGCAATTGAGCCTCATCTCTGTACACTGACACCTCATTCTTACTATTCAGGCCCACCACAGTCATGTCATCAGCAAACTTGATGATGTGGTTCAAGCTGTGTTTGGCTGCACAGTTATGAGTCAGCGGAGTGAACAGCAGTGGACTAAGCACGCAGCCCTTGGCCTCCCCCACCCCCATGTTTAGTGGAATTGTCTTAGAAGGGCTGTTACCGATCTGGACTGCCTGAGGTCTCCCTGACAGGAAGTCAAGAATCCAATTGTAGAAGGTGGTGTTTAGACCCAGCAGGCTCAACTTCCTTATCAGGTACAGAGGTATGATCGTGATGTATGTTGAACTGAAATCAATTAACATACATTCAAACATACGAGTCTTTATTTTCCAGGTGGATGAGGGCAAGATGGAGGGCAGTGGTGATGGCATCATCTATAGAGCAGTTAGAATTATATGCGAAATGAAGTGGGTCCAGTGATGGGGCAGCAGGAGCTTGAAGTGCCCCATGATGAGCCTCTCGAACCACTTCATGATGATGAACCTGAGTGCGACAGGGCAGTAGTCATTGAGGCAGGACACAGATGACTTCTTCGGTATGGGGACAATGGTGGCAGCTTTGAAGCACATTAGGATTGACAGCGCTCTCAGAGAGATGTTAAAGATGATGGTGAGAACCTCTGCTACCTGAGCACTTTGCTGGGAATGTTATCCGGACCATCAGCTTTCTGTGCGTTGACCTTTCCTAGACTCTCTTCACATTGTATAGCTCTATCAAATTGGCGTGTATCATTCTTATACACTTTATGGAATAAAGTCCTAACACATTTAATCTTTCCCTGTAACTCAGTTCCTTAAGGCCCGACAACATGAAGAGCTTTGAGATACCAGTCATGGCTCACTTCAACTTTAGCCTCCCAGCCAGACCTGACCTACTTCAATTTGACTACTGGCCAAACAGACTCCTGCAGACACCATCTCCCTGTCCCTCCACTCAGCCCCAGAATACCTGGATACCAAAAGCAACTATCTCAGACTATATACAGAAGGTAGTGAAAGCAGCTCCAAACATACCTTCCCTCCCCTCCATGAATTCCATCTACATCTGCCACTTCCTAGGAAAGGCAGTCAACATATTGAAAGGCCCACCACATCCTGAATACACTCTTTGGGCCTTCTGATTGGGAACAGGCTTCATAGAGTATGAACATGAACCAAAAGGCTTAAAGACATTTTCTTCCCTGCAGCCATCAGATTCCCGAATGAACCCCAGAACAGTGCCATCAAACTGCCCTTCCTTGGTGCTAATTGATCTTCCTTTTCATTGTGATCCTATACTCCATAATTATATTCTTTACATAGCTAAATGAATGTTAGACATAACCTACTGGCATGTTCACAAAAGAACACTTCTCACCAGACTTGGTATTTGTAACAAATAAACCCGAACTTAGTGATGTGCTTGGTGCTGTGGCAAAGTTTTTCTTTGTTGAAGATTAATCAGTGAATTTTGACTTTCTTTGTTGAAGATTAATCAGTGAATTTTTCAAACATTGGCAACAGTAGCCCAAAAGCTACTCTCTGAAATCTTAATGCGATGTCCCCCATGTTCTAATTACACCTGCCAGTGGAACAATCTTCCTGCTACAGTCTTAACTATTCCTTTCAGATTGTTATGATCCACTAATATCCCCTGATCCAATGAGTAATTCCAAGCTACTCAATCTAAATTCATTATTGATTTTGAAATTACCTTGTAATCACAATGCAAAATTTTTGATATAAATGGACTAACCCTTACAGAAAATTATTGATATTCATTACAATCGATTCATACAATCAATGCTGCGTCAGAGAAACATTTGGTTCATCAGATCTGTGCTACTGTTCCTCACAACATAAGCTATCCACTATCCTCAGAGGCTTTCTCGCAGACCTCTCTATTCCAAGTAAATGTCTTTTGAAAAACAATGGGATATGACAGAGAATTCTATATTCTCTCTGGAAGCTGCAGCCCACCATGTAGAAGTTTTCAATGCCTGACTCTCCCAACCTCCAGCCTGGCCAATACTGAAGAATGCTGTTGCTGAGGGACCACAATGCAACCTGCCGCTATAAATACTGCAGGTCCCGGTGTTGGTTGGACAGGCACTCCGAAAGAGGAGCCCAGTGAGAAACTCACATTACTCCTGATGCGGTAAGAAAGGCCACTTCGCTAAGATGTGCGTCTCTAGACGCATCGGGAGCGCTGCATCCCTCCATGATCAGCCGGGAGTGAGCAGTGGGGATGCTTTTGGACCGGAGGGAAAGCGTGACCACTTTCCAGACAGTAGCATTCTCTCTTTCAACCTGCCCATTACCGCATGGGTTAGAGCTGGTGGTCCTGTTCAAAGCAATACCACGCTCCAGGAGGTACTGCCGCAGCTCAGCGCTCATAAACGAGGACCCCCCAGTCACTGTGTATGTAACTGGGGTACCCGAAGATGGCGAATATGCTGTGCAAGGCCTCTATGTAGCCATGCCTACTGGCAGGTCTTAAAGGGTTGCTCCTAGCCAGACCCAGATCATTCTAGACTGGTCAACCTACATGTGATACGCTCCAGTCTTTTATTAATAAAAGCCTTGGTTCGGATCAACAAGTCTTTGATTCTTTCGACGTGGACTACAATCAGTACAGACTGGGGAAGTTCAATGACTACTGACGTCATGTCCCAGATCTGTGCCAGCATGCAGTCCGACCAACTGCAGGAGCTACACGTCTTTTGCTACCCCAGGCGCCACATGCCTATATCATTTCATTAAGTCCCGGAACCTTCCCTTCACAGTCCAAGAAATCCAGACCATGACCGAGTCATGCCGGGTCTGTGCGGAGAGCAAACTGCAGTTCTTGCACCTCCACAGGCCCATGTCATCAAGGCCACTCGGCAGCTCAGTGTCGACTTCAAGGGCACCCTGCCTTCCACGAATAAGAATGTCTACTTCCTCTCGGTCATAGATGAATATTCCCATTTTCACTTCGCCATCCCTTGCCTTAAAACTTCACTGCCACCATTCTCAGGGCACTGACACAAATCGTTACCGTGTTTGGATACCCGGCCTTCATCCACAGAGACTGAGGGTCCAGTTTCATGAGTGAGGAACTGCGCCAGTACCTGATGATGTGAGGCATTGCAGCTAGTCGCACAGGGGCACAGGGAAGTGGAGTGCAAAAACAGGGTGATCTGGAAGGCAGTCCTCCTGGCCCTGAGGTCTAAAGGCTGATCCATCGACTACGGGCAAGAAGCCCTCCCCGATGCACTCCATGCCATATGGTCGCTCCTGTGCACGGCTACCAATCAGGCCCCTCATAAGCGCCTTTTCTCATTTCCTAGGAAATTGGCATCTAGCGTCTTCCTCTCAACATGGCTAACATCTCCAGGACCGGTGCTCCTTCGCAAGTACCCTCTCATGGCCAGACACTGCCCTACCTACACCGCCGGTCGCCCCAGCCACCCAGGGCCCAGCAGACCTTCAGGCAACTTCACCCTTGCCGACCATTGACCAGGAGCCGGCCCTGTGACTGCTGCAGAGGCACAGACAGCCGCCAGACTTGTAGATACTGCCCAGCACCGAGGCATCCCCCCCAACCCCTAGGACTCATTTTAAGAAGGTGGTGAATATGGTAATACAACCACAGCACTGGGCTGCGTGCCCACCAGCCTACTGCAGGAGGCGACCTCTGTACCTGCAGGAAGACCACCTGGCTAGCTGTCAATCACCGACCTGTATATAGACTTGATCCAGCCCCTCCCAGGCCAGTCACACGTCGAGTTATCAAGACTACTACTGGTGTACAACAGAGTTTAAGTAGATTAAAGCCTGTACTACAGTCTTTACCCCTCCATAAATCTTCGTCCGTGAAGCCAAGCCAAAGAAAGAAAGAGTCTTTTATGTGTTTTGTATCTGCTTGCTGCACCACAGCGTACCACACACTGTTGCAAGAGCAGGAAAAGCTGCATTTTAAAAGAGATCAGCAGAGCTCATGACTTTCTGGAGTCAGAGACAGAGAGTGTTTGATCAGCTTTTTAGAAGTCACATCAGCCAATAAAAGGAAAAATGGATAGAATGGAGCACCTGTCTGTGGACCACCAGTAGCTGAGGTGCAAATTCTGTATCTGAGAACGCCAAGGCTTTGACTCATGAGATTTTGGCAAGAGAGCGGAGATGTAGTTTAGAGCAGGAGAGGTAAGGTTCTTTTAAAACATTTTCATATATACTGCAATCAGTATTGTGATGTTTCTTTTATTACAATAAAGAAACTTGGGTTCTTTTTAAACAACTATATTTATTAGCTCTAGCAGAACTCACTCAGACAAGACCTTGTGGAGGTATCCATCTTGAATCTAACCATAATACAAACTCATCTCTGACACCTCCGAGTGTTAGCACTCTACCACTACATCCTTGAGATGTTTAATCTAACATCACACACTAATACAATATTCTCTAAAGTTCAATACAAACATAAGCACAAATATCAGCATCACAAACTTTTAA
The DNA here is from genome assembly GCF_036971445.1 of Narcine bancroftii. NCBI lineage: Eukaryota > Metazoa > Chordata > Chondrichthyes > Torpediniformes > Narcinidae > Narcine > Narcine bancroftii. Next base: position 412,540,029 of record NC_091469.1, read on the forward strand.
GTGTGCAGTTCTTTTCTTTTAGAGATTCAGTCCGTCAGGTTCTTTGACAACTCATGTGGATCTTCTTAACACAGGTGCTTGTGTCAACTCTGCTGGTCCACTACTGTCTAGCACTGGTGTTGTGCAGGCTGAATTTACTGCGTCTGTCTATTCCTGCAGGATCTTTGCATTTTCAGCAGGCTCTTTCGATTCCTCCTCAGTATTTGACCATCCTCTGTTCTGATGGTGTAGGATTTTGGATTTACTTCTATCAGAACAATAGTCCCAAGTGTTGGAATCTCTGAGATCCACTGTGTCATGTTGTGCCAGTGACACTAAGCTTTTCACTGACTTTCTATAGAACTGTGTCCTTTTAGGTTTCAGCTGCAATCTGCTTAGATTTCAGGTCAAATACACAAAGATTCAGTGATCAGATTCACGTGGAGATTCACATCTATCTCTGTGAAACTCTCATTGAGTGTTTCATTCTGCGTCATTGCCTTGGATAACGTATCAGCTAACACAGTAAGTTTCCCTAGTGGGTACACCAATTCAAATTTATAACGTTGTAGCTTAATCTTCACACCTGCCTCTGACAGTTTATCTCCTAGAAAGGTGATTTCCTTCACACCAAACTGACATTTTTCTCTGTTTAACTTTAATCCATACTTCTGGATGTGTTGCAGCACTTTGATGAGCCTCTTGTTGTGTTGTTCTTGTGTGGATCCCCATATGATCATGTCATACATGTACACACATGTCCTATTTATGCCTTCTATGTAGTGCTCCTTTGTCCTTCCAGAGCTCAGGAAATTCCAAAAGGCATCCTCAGACCCAGGAGTATCAGCTAAATGGTGTATTAAATGTACACTATTTTGTGCTATCGTCATGCACTTTTATTTGCCAGAAGTCCTGTGATGCATCCAATTTAGTGAAGAACTTTGCACCAGCCATCACACTTATAATTTCATCCCTGGCCAGAATCTGATGATGTTCCCTTTTAATATTGGCATTCAGGTCTTTTGGGTCCATGCTTACATGTAGGTCATGTTCTTCTTTTTGACAAACAAGATTGAATTCACTTATTCTGTGGGCACCTCCACTTTCTTTATGACCCCTAGTGACATCATTCAGTCAAGTTCCTGCTTGAGCTTTTCTTTTGGTGGTGCTGGAACCCGCCTCGGGGCATGTACTACTGGCTGCGTCCTCCTTTAACTGTATCTTATAGGTGATTGAAGACCCCTTGAAGATGTCTGGAAATTGATCCAGTATTTCCTCTACACTGTTCTGTGCATTGTTACTGCTAATGCGGTACACCCTCTTGACTAGGTTTAAGCTTTCACATGCTTTGTGACCAAGCAGTGATTCATGTCCATCTGGGACTACCGTGAACCTGAGGTGGTGCTCTTTATCTTTAACTTTCACCTTGAGTTTACATGTACCTTTTGTGTTGATGCTCTGTCCATTGTAGGCTTTGAGCTGTACAGGATTTGCATGGCTTTATCTTCATTACCATGATGTCACACTCATAGATCAAATTGACCTTTTTCCCCCTAAGTCCAGCTTGAAAGGAATTTATAAACAATGACACAGTCCACTTGTCCTGCTCGGCTGTTCATGCTTGGCTGTTCAGTATCTGTTGGTTTATTATCTTTCTGCACTACCATGCCCACAAAAAGTGCATCACTAAGGGCAGTTTCTTCTATAGTTTGTACAGATTCACTTCTATTTAGTTTCCCTTTGGAAAAACATTCCTTTGCAACATGATTTTGCCCTTTACACTTATTACAGACTTTTCCATAGGCTGAGCATGTTGAATATCATATTACTTACAAATGAATGTCTCTCCATCTTTTTGTTGTTTCCTCTATCTTATACTTTGCTTGTGTGTGTGTCCAAACACTGCAGCTTCAACTATATGCCTACATTTTCACTGGCTTTTACACTCTCATCAAACTTTTTTGTGTGTTGCAGAGCTAATTCTCTGGTGTGGCATAACTTCACACCTCCAGCTAAGGTAAACTCTGTCGCACATCAATCTCTCTCTCACCCTCTTATTAATAATTCTGAACACAATTTGATAGCAGATAATTGAATCTTTCAATGGTCCAAAATTGCACGTTCTTGCTTTTTGTTTTAAGTCTGTTAAAAATAGTATCAAAGCTCGCTCTCTCTCTCTCTCTGCAGCTGTGTGTGCGAGTGAAACATGTACCTCTTGAAGGTTTCATTTTTCTTTGGTTAACAGTGTTCATCAAACATCTCAATAACCTGGTCGATTTGCTCTAGTCTTCTGCCTCAGCTAAAATAAATGTGTTGAAAATTTCTAGAGCTTGAGGTCCCGCCTCGGTAAGTAGCAGTGCAATCTTCCATGCACCTGGTTCACTATTGAGTCCAATGGCTTGCAGACTGTAGAGCTCGTCGAAAGAACCAAAGATTTGTTGATCCAAACCAAGGCTTTTATTAGCAAAAGACAGGAGCTGTTCACAGGTGGCCGACCAGTCCGGAATGATCCGACCTGGCTAGGGACACAACCCTTTAAGCCCAGACAATAGGCGTGGCTTAGCTCTCAGCCAATCGCTGTAAGCACAGTCTAGATACAGTAACTATATACACTATGTACATTGGTGATAGATCTGTACTATCACATTCACCCCTTCTTGGAGAACTGACCCTGGAAAAAAAAACAAAAAAAAACGAGGGAGAGAATGAAAGGAAGGGGTAAGTCAAGGACTGTAGCGGTCAGGGGGTCTGACCATCCGGCGTGACCGCCGTGGTGCCGGGATTGAGGTCGCTGGGATAGTGTCGCCAGCGGGCTCGTTGGGTGCGACTGCTCCGTCGCTCAATTCCCCAGTCGTGTTGTTGGCAGGGTGGCCCGGGTCGTTGGGGTGCTGTTGGTCCTTCTGTTGCGGCACGGGGCCTGGGGAATAAAGAGTTGGGGAAGGTTGGGTTGGGGGGTTTGCTGGGTCTACCGCATGCTGAGCTAGGTCCCGCACCGAAACAGTGTCCTCCCACCCGTCTGGGAACTCAACGTAGGTGTAATGTGGGTTCGCGTGGAGTAGAGTCACTCGGTCGACCAAGGGGTTATTCTTTGAGTGCCGGATGTGGCGTCGCAAAAGGACGGGGCCAGGGACGGTGAACCATGCCAGTAGAGTGGTTCCTGATTCGGATTTCCTCTGGAAAAGGAACATCCTTTCGTGGGAGGTGGCATTTGTTGCAGTACATAGGAGGGAGCGGATGGAGTGTAAGGCACTAGTTAGAACCTCCTGCCAGTGAGAGGTGGGGAGACCTTTAGACCGGAGAGCCAGTGTAACCGCTCTCCATATGGTGGCATTCTCCCTCTCGACCTGGCCGTTACCGCGTGGGTTATAGCTTGTGGTCCTGCTTGAAGCGATACCACATTCCAGAAGGTACTGTTGCAGCTCCGCGCTCATGAATGAGGACCCCCTGTCACTGTGGATGGAATTGGGGCATCCGAAAATGGCAAAAATACTGTGAAGGGCCTGTATCACTGAGGTGGCAGTGGTGTCTGGGCAGGGCACAGCGAATGGGAAGCGGGAGTACTCGTCGATGGCCGTAAGGATGTAGGTATTACGGTTGGTCGACGGTAGGGGCCCCTTAAAGTCTACGCTAAGACGCTCGAAGGGGCGGGTGGCTTTGATAACGTGGGAGTTATCCGGACGGAAGAAGTGGGGCTTGCATTCAGTGCACACTAAACAGGCTCAGGTCATGGAGCGGATTTCTTCGACTGTGTAGGGTAGGTTGCGCGCCTTGACAAAGTGGGCAAACCTAGTGACCCCTGCATGACAGAGCGCCTCATGGAGTTTCTGTAGTCTGTCCATCTATATGCTGGTGCACGTACCCCTGGAGAGTGCGTCAGGCGGGTCATTGAGCTTACCAGGCCGGTACAGGATGTCATAGTTAAAGGTGGAGAGTTCGATTCTCCATCTGGCGATTTTGTCGTTTTTTATCTTACCACGCTGGGTGTTGCTGAACATGAAGGAGACCGCGCGTTGATCAGTCAACAGTGTAAAGCGCCTCCCAGCGAGGTAATGTCTCCAACGACGCACCGCTTCAACTATGGCCTGGGCCTCCTTCTCGATCGAGGAGTGTCTACTCTCCGGACCCTGGAGGGTTCTGGAGAAGAAGGCTACAGGCCGACCGGCCTGGTTCAAGGTGGCTGCCAGGGCGAAGTCGGATGCATCGCTCTCGACTTGAAACGGGACAGACTCATCGATCGCGTGCAGCGTCGCAGCAGCGATGTAGAATTTGATTCAATCGAAAGCCGCTGTGGCTTCGGTCGAGAGGGGAAAGGAGGTGGTCTTGATAAGAGGATGCGCCTTGTCGGAGTAGTGTGGAACCCATTGGGCGTACGAGAAAAGGCCCAGGCAGCGTTTGAGAGCTTTCTGGGTATGGGGGGGGGGGGGTAAGTCCATTAGGGGACGCATGCGGTCAGGATCTGGCATGACTGTCCTGTTCTCCACTGCACAACCTAGAATAGCAAGTCGTGTGGTCCGGAAGACACACTTGTCCAAATTGTAAGTCAGGTTCAGCCGACGGGCAGTTTGAAGAAATTTGTCTAGGTTGGCGTCGTGGAACTGCGTGTCGTGGCCGCAGATGGTGATATTGTCCAGATACGGGAAGGTAGCGGTTAGCCCGTTCTGGTCCACCATCCTGTCCATTTCTCGCTGGAAGACCGCGACACCATTCGTGACCCTGAATGGTACCCTGAGAAATTGATATAGCCACCCATTCGCTTCAAAGGCCGTGAATGGTCGGTCCTCACAGCGGATCGGGATCTGGTGGTAGGCCGAACGTAGGTCAATGGTGGAGATAATGCGGTATTGGGCGATCTGGTTCACCACATCCGTGATGCGTGGCAGGGGGTACACATCCAGGAGCGTGAAGCGGTTAATGGTCTGGCTATAGTCGACCACAATCCGTAGTTTTTCCCCGTTCTTGACAACCACCACCTGGGCTCTCCAGGGGCTTGAACTGGGTTCGATGTTGCCCTCATCCAGCAATCTACGCACCTCACTCCTAATGAATTGTCTGTTTTCATAACTATATTGCCGACTTTTGGTGGCCACAGGCTTCCAGCCAGGGGTGAGGTTTGCGAAGAGTGCTGGCGGGGCAATCCGGAGTGTGGAAAGGCCGCAGGATTGGCCCCGGGGCACAGAGGCGGGTTGCTCGGGTGCTTCGGGGGTGGGGCGATGGCAGACCGAGAGGGGGGCGTGGGGTCCCCCAAAGTGTAGGGACACTGTTCAGAACTGACACTGGAAGTCTAATCCCAGCAACACTGGAGCGCACAATTGGGGAAGGATGAATAATTTGAAGTGGGTGACCGTTACACCCTGTACTTCCAGCGTGGCGATGCAATACCCCTTTATCCCAGTCGAGTGCGACCTCGTCGCTAATGAGATCCTCTGGGTAATGGGGATAATGTCAAGTCCCCAACGGAGGGCCAGATCTGGCTGGATAAAACTGTCAGTTGACCCAGAGTCAAATAAGCAATTGGTGTAGTGTCCATGCACTTTAATTTGTTCCATTGCTCTGGTGAGGGGATGAGAGCATTGCTGGTTTAGTGTTATTGAAGCAGTTGACAGGGGAGTTTTGCGCGATGACGTCACGCAACGGGATGACGTCACGCAACGGGATGACTTAGTCAACGCTCGAGGAGCAGGTTGGAGGACCTCCCGGAAGTGCTGTTGTGGCGGCGTCAGCGGGTGAATGGTAAGTAGTGGGGTTTGTAGTTGCTTGCGATTGGCGGTGGGTAGGTCGTTGGTCGCGGCGGTCGGGCCCTGGCAGTCGTCGGCGATGGAAGCTAGGGTGAGTACCTGGTTGGCCACGGGGGTGGCTGTGGCGGTAGTAGCAGCGGCGGTAGTGTCGGCCCCGGGGGTGTCTATGGCGGCAGCAGCAGCGGCGGTAGTGTCAGCCCCAGGGGTGTCTGTGGCGGCGGCAGCAGTGGCGGTAGTGTCGGTCCCAGGGGTGTCTGTGGCGGCGGCAGCAGCGGCGGTAGCGTCGAGTGTTCCGCACGGGGGTGAGATGCAGGCCAACACCATGGTTGCGAGGGTGGGCTGCCCCTTCCGGGTTCGGCGTCTCCGTGACGTCAGACGTTGCCGTGCAGGGGAACCCTCACTCTCATTGGACGAGAGCTTTGGGGAAGAAGAGGTTGAATGCCGATTGGGCTTCACACGAGGCACTGTGATTGCCGGCGGCCATTTTAGACTTACAGACTGCAGCAAAGTGGCCCTTTTTAAGGCACTTCTGGCACCTGGCTTTTCTTGCTGGGCACTGGGGCCTGCTGTGTTTGTCCCTCCTGCAGAAATAACATTTTGGGTTCACAGGGGGCAGGGTAGCAGCAGCCGACAGGCCGTCAGTGGTAGGGTAGAAGGGCACTCTACTCACATCAGAACGTGGGGTCCAGTCCCTAGAGAACTTGGTGGACTTTAAGGCTGCATCCTCCATTGTGATTGCAATCCGGGCCACGTCCTCTAGTTTTTCTACCCCTTGCTCGAGCAAGCGCAGCCTCACTTCGTTCGATCGGAGCCCGGCCACATAGGCATCCCGGACGAGATCATTTGTGATCTCGGCAGCAGTTTTGTCCACACATTTACAGTCCTTGCCCAATGCCTTTAATACTTGTAAATATGCCCTGGTGGACTCGCTGGGCTGTTGCTTCCTCAAAGCAAGCACGAGCAGGGCATGAACTCTGTTCACCAGTTGATTATACAGTTCTTTCAGTACCTTTATGGCTGCGGTGTAAGTGGTCTCATCCTGGATGTTCTCGTAGACTCTCAAGGACACCATAGACAGCAATGCTGTTAGACGCTGGTTATCCTCTTCCACCTCAATGAATCTCAGGAAGTTTTCAAAGTTCAGCAGCCAGAACTTAAAGGCTTTGAAGGCTGTAGCTGACTGTGGGTCAATATTAAGTTTTTCTGGCCGAGTTAAACGCTCGATCCCTTTCAAAAAAAATTCTTTTTGCTAATAAAATTGTAGAGCTCGTCGAAAGAACCAAAGATTTGTTGATCCAAACCAAGGCTTTTATTAGCAAAAGACAGGAGCTCTTCACAGGTGGCCGACCAGTCCGGAATGATCCGACCTGGCTAGGGACACAACCCTTTAAGGCCCATACAATAGGCGTGACTTAGCTCTCAGCCAATTGCTGTAAGCACAGTCTAGATACAGTAACTATATACTCTATGTACATTGGTGATAGATCTGTACTATCAGACAGACACAGCATAAATCTTTGTTTAAACAACCTCCACTCGTGGTCGACCTTTCCAGTCCAATTTACGGCATCAGGAGTCTTTACTTTGTCCATGCCTCTGCTGCTGTCGCTCTTCATACTATGGGTGTTTTCCCCCCACTCTTGGTACTGTTTCTTCCACCCCGGTACCATGTGATGTTTATTTTATTACAAAAGAAGAAACCTGTTTCTTTTTTAAACAACTATATTTATTAACTAAAGCTGAATCCACTCAGACAAGACCTCATAGAGGCATCTACCCAAGATGCCACAAATTCATTTCCAACCCCTCCTAGTGGTAGCCCTCTATCACTACAAGTATGGCAGTCAAGGCAAAAGTTTCCTTCAGTTGCAGGATGTGGGAATTCAAGGAAACATCCAGTCTTTTGTGTTTACATCTGTACAAAATGCATCCAGCTGTAGTTTCTGACTGCCTGAATCAAGGAATAGTAGCTAGAATTGGACAAGCTCCCCTGTAAGGCAAAGAGGATCATTGTTAGCCCAGTGCCATTACTCTCAGTAACAAGTAGACCACTTTATATACTGCTGAAAAGAATGACCTTTTAGGGGCTGCAGCAGAAGCCAAGTCAGTGAGACCATAACTGGCACTGAGGCTCAGTGGAGAAGGGTGGACAAGAAAAGTGATATGTGAATTGATAGAAAAGAGGGCAGAGAGGTTCTGTGGCTAGAAATGAGAAATCAGGATGTCGTGATGCCTCCTGGAAGGCATGGTCAAAGATGCCTTTGAGCAGCTGCAGAACATTCCCATGAAGGAGGGCATGCAGCCAAAGATTCTACATGTATAAAAGCATAAAACATAAGAGCAGACTACGGCCATTTGGACCATCAAGTCCACCCTGTCATTCCATAATGGCTGATTGATTATCCTTTTCAACCCCAGTCTCCTACATCTTGTTGAAACCATTGATTCCCATCCTGATCAAAAACATATCTATCCCGCCCTTAAATATTTCCAATGACTAGGGCTTAACAGCCATGCACAACAATGAATTCCACAAATGTGGGTAAAGAAATTCATCCTCATCTCTTTTCTAAAGGGAAGTTTTTGTAATCTAAGCCTGTAACCTCTGGGCCCAGACTTCCCCAACATAGGAAACACCCTCTCCATGACCAGCCTATCCACTTCTTTCTGTTTTCAATATTTCAATGAGATCCCCCCTCAGAGTACCATAGAACATTACAGCACAGTGCAGGCTCTTCAACCTTTGATATTGTGCCAACCTATATATTCCTACCAAATTAAAAGTAATAAACCCTCCTACATCATAATCCTTTATTTTACTTTTATCCATGTGCCCGTTGAAGAGTTTCTTAAATGCCCCCAATGTTCCTTCCTCCACCACCATTCCCGGCAAAACTTTTCAGGCACCCACAACTCTTTGAGTAAAAACTTACCCTTAAACTCTTCCTCCTTCACTTTGTAGAGATGGCCCTGGGGTTGAAATTCTACCCAGGGAAAAAGGTGCCGACTGTCCACCTTATCTATGCCTCTCCACATCTTGCAGGCCTCTGTTTAGTCCCCTCTCATCCTCTGCATTCCAAAGAGAAAAGTCCCAGCTCTGCTAACCTTGTCTCATAAGACATTTTCCAATAGAACCATAGAAAATAACAGCACAGAAATAGGCCCCTTTGACCATTGTAGTCTGTGCCAAACCATTTTTTTTTGCTAGTCCCACTGACATACACCCAGTCCATAGCCCTCCATATCTCTTCCATTCATGTACATGACCAAATTCTTCTCAAATGTTAAATTTGACCCCACATTAACCACTTCAGCTGGTAGCTCGTACCACACTCCCACCATTCTGTGTGTGGAAAAAGTTGCCCCTCATGTACCCCTAAACTTTTCACCTTTCATCCTTCACCCATGTCCTCTAATTTGTATCTCACCTACCCTCAGTGGAAAAACCTATCAACATTTACTCTGTCTCTCCCTCTCATAATTGTAAATACCCATATCAAATCTCCCCTCGTTCTTCTACGCTCCAGGGAATAAAGCCCTAATCTATAACTCAGTTCCTGAAGTCTGGGAAATATCCTAGTAAATCTTTTGTGCACTCTTTCCATCTTATTGGTATCTTTCCTGTAGTTAGGTGACAAAAACTGCACACTATACTCCACATTTGGCCTCACTAATGTCTTACACATCTTTACCATAATATCCCAAATCCAACATTCAATATTTTGATTTATGAAGGCCAATATGCCAAAAGCTCTCTTTACAGCCCTATCCACCTGTGACACCACTTTCAGGAAATTATGTTTCTGTATTCCCAGATCTCTCTGTTCTACTCCTCAATGCCTTACCATTTACTGTATGTTCTTTCTTGAATTGTTTTCCAAATTGCCACACCCCACACTTGTCTACATTAAATACCACCTGTCATTTTTCAACCCATTTTTCCAGCTGGTCCAGATCCCTCTGCAAGCTTTGAAAACCTTCTTTGCTGTCCACAATGTCTCCAATCTTAGTGTCATCTGCAAAGTTGCTGATGCAATTTACCACATTATCATCCAAGACACTGATTTAGATGACAAGCAACAATGTCCTAGCACCTATCCCTGAAGTACATCTCAGTGACAGGCCTCCAATTTGAGAAGCAATCATTCACCACTACCCTCTGGCTTCTCCTGTCCAGCCATTGTCAAATTCAGTTCATTATTTCACCATGAATACCAATTGTCTCAGCCTTCCTGATTAACCTCCCATGTGAAACCTTGTGAAAGGCATACTAAAGTCCATGTAGACAACATCTACATTCTTTCTTTCATCAACCTTCCAGGTAATCTCCACTGCAAGGATTCAATACCTTTCTCTCAATTCTTCCATCTCCATTGTATCTGCTCCCAAAATGTGGTCTTTCCACCTTCCAAAAACATGGCTTCCCCTCCACCACTCAGCTCTTACCTACATCTCCTCCATTTGTATAATAAACAAAAACAAGATTCCCCTTGTCCTTACCTATCACCCACTGCATCCAACACATTATTCTCCACAATTTCTGTCTCCTATAACATAATCCCACCACCAGACACACCTTCCCCTCTCGTCCCCTCTCAGCCTGTGATAGGAATGGCTTCATGAATCCTTCATCCACTCTTCCCTCCCTATTAATCACTTCCTTGGCAGAAAGTGCCATGCTGGTGCCCACATCTCCTCCCTCACCACTACTCAAGATCCCAAACAGTCCTTCCAAGTGAAGCAACACTTCACTTATGAATCTCTGGGATCATCTACTGCATTCATTGCTCCTGTTGTGGCCTACTCTAAATTGGATGGACAAATTGGATGCAGACTGGGGGAGTATTTCGCTGAGCACCTACGCTCTGTCTGCAACTATGCAGGGTTCTCCCAGTGGCCAACCATTTCAATTTTGTGTCCCACCACCACACTGATATGTCTGTCCATGGCCTCATGTACTGTCAAACCAAGGCTACCATAAATTGGAAAAGCAACATTTAACATTCCACCTGAGAATTAACATCAAGTTCTCCGGTTGCAAGCCTACTCCCCATTCTCCCTCTCTTCCCTATCCCTCTGGCTTCTTGTCTCACAAATCTAAGATTCTTGCTCCTTGTTTGAGTGGGGGCTGCAGGAAGGATAAGCAACCTGATGTGACACCATGATTCAGGAAGCCATTTAAGTGGGGAAAGAGAAGAGAAATGTAGTGGTAATCAGGGAGTATAGTTAGAGAATAAACGAAATTCTCTGTCCCAGGGATAGAGCATCCCAAATTCTGTGATGCCTACCTGGTGCCTGGGTTCAGGAGATCTTATCTCACCTGCAGAAGAATTTGCAATGGGAGGGAAAAGATCCAGTTATTGTGCTCCATGTGGGTACCAACAACCATGTAGGTAGAATGAGGAAAGGAGTTTTACAAAGGGAATTTGAGAACCGAAGGATCAAATTAAAAATCAGAACCAAAAAGTAATCTTTGGGTTACTACCTTAGTCACATGCAAATAGGCACAGGGTCCAGAAGATTAGTGACTTAAACAAATGGCTCAAGGATTGGTGTGGGAGAAATGTATCCCAATTCATGGGAAATTTGCACCAATATTGGGGAAGGAAGGAACTGTTCAAAATGGACAGGCTCCATCTGAACCGTGATGGGACCTGGATTCTGGTGAATTGCAATAACTAGGACTGTGGACAGGTCTTTAAACTAAATGGTAAGGGGGGTGTGTTCAACAGATTGGAGAGGGATGGATAAAGTAAACAAGAAAAGTGTGGAAAAAGTCAAAACAAAAGTTATAAAGGAGATAAATAAGAGTAAAGGTGATAGAAGTGCAAAAGAGGCAAAGATTACCAGATATAAAAAGCACCATGAGTATAAGGGCACTTCATCTGAATGCTGCCTGTATTATTCAAGATGAGTCAGTGAGCTTGAGGCACAAAACAGTACCAAGGGATTTGATTTAGTAATCATGCTATCTGATCCTGTGTAATGAAACAGGTAAAATTAGCAATTTTTTAGTTAGGAACCTCTTGAAAAGAGTGATCACAGTATGACTGTGTTTATTATACAAATGGAGGGTACTATAGTTCAGTCTAAAACAAGTGTGTTATGCCTAAACAAAGGGATGAGGAAGGACTTTGTTAGGGTAGACTAGGAATGCAGGCTATATGAAGGGACTGTTGAGTAACAGTGGAGGACTTTTAAAGAGATTTTTTCATGGTGCTCAGCAAAAGCAAGGATACCAGGGTGAGGGCAGCCAGCCATGGATAACTAAGGAGATCAAGGAAGGCATCAAACTAAAAGCTTGTGTGTACAAACTCACCAAGAGTAGTTGACAACTAGAAGATTTGGAAAACCAAGAACCAGGAGCTGAGCAATAAAGAGAGGGAAGGTAGACTATGAGAAAATATTAGCTTAAAATATAAAAATACAATAAAAGTTTTTAATTATAAAAAGCACAAAAAAGTGACTAATGTCCTTTAGTTAAGGGACATTTTCCCTTGGAAAATGAGAAGGGGAAATTGATATTGGATAATAAGGAGATGGCTGTGAAGTGCCATTTGATGAAATAAAGATAATGGACAGCCAATGTTAGTACGGCAAGGCTCTCCAGAGGGAAGACAGGCAGCTTGGCAGACATTCACCACAGGCTGAAGCTTTGAAATGACTACTTTGTGTCAGTATTCATGGTGGAGGACACATTCAACATGCCAAAGACAGATGTTATGGATATGATGGGAGGTGAGGGCAGAAGTTATAGTCAAGGCTTTGGTGATAATTTACCAAACCTCTATTGACTCTGGACAGGTCCTGTTTGATTGGAAGACAGCAAATGTCACACTTCTATTCAAAAAAAGGATGTAGGCAAATACCAGGGAACTGTACGCCAGTTAATTTAACATCAATTGATAGGAAAGTGCTTGAACCTATCATTAAGGAAGGAATAGTGAGGCATCTGGAGCAAAATGGATCCATCAGGCAGATGCAGCAAAGGCAGATCTTGTTTGACAAATTTACTGGAGTTTGTGAGGATATAATGAGCGCGGTAGATAGAAGGGAGCAGGTGGACATTGCTTACCTGGATTTCCAGAAGGCATTTGATAAGGTGCCACAAAAAACTTATACAGAAGGTAAGAATGCATGGAGTTGAGGATGATGTATTTAGATAGAGGAATGGCTAACCAAAAGAAAGTTGGGGTATGGTGGTCTTTCTTTGGTTGGCAATCGTTGGTAGGTGGGGTGCCCAGTCGATGCTGTTCACAATATACATCACGATATGTAAGGGGGCTAGAGTGCAGTGGATTCAAGTTTGCTGATGACACCAAATTGAGTGAAAAAGCAAACTGCTCAAAATATTTCAAGTGTGGTCAGACCAATGCCTTATAAAGCCTCAAAGGCAATCAGCACAGGTGAACTTCAAGGATATGTGCTTAGCATACTGCTCTGCTCACTCAACACCCATGACTGTGAGGCGAGGCACAATTCAAACGCTATCCATAAATTTGCTTTTGAAACCACATTTGTTGGTAGAATAATAGATGGAAATGAGGGATCGTACAGGAGTAAGATAGAACAGTTAGTTGAGTGGTGTCACAACAACAACCTTGCAGTCAATATTAGCAAAACTAAGGAACTGATTATGCACTTCAGGAGGGGAAAATCAGAAGGACACAAACCAATCCTTATTGAGGGGTCAGCAGTGGAGATGTTTAAGAACAAACTTCCTGGGAGTCAACATCACTGAAGATCTGTCCTGAGGCTTTCATGTCAATACAATCATGAAGAAGGTTCACCAGCGGCTCTAATTCATGAGGAGTTTCAAGAGATTTGGTATGGTACTAAAGACGCTTGCAATTTTCCACAGGTGTACCAGGAAGAGCATTCTGTCTGGTTGCATCACTGTCTGGTAATGGAGGTTCCAATGCACAGGATTGGAAAAAGACTAGAGATGTTAACTAAGCCTGTGACATCCTGGACACCAGTCTTCACTGCATTGAAGACACCTATGAGAGACGGTGTCTTAAGAAAGCAGCCTCAATCATCAAGGGTGCTCACTGCCCAGGACATGTCCTCTTCACACTGTTACCATCAGGGAGTACAGTAGTATGAAGCAGTACAGAAACAACTCCTTCCCCTCTGTCATCAGATTTCTGAATGGGCAATGAACCACAAACACTACCTCACCGTCTCATCTTTTGCAATAATTTAACTATTTTTAAACATAATGAATAGCAATATTTTCACCTGTAATGTTGCTGAAAAACAACCAATTTTGAGACTTGTTCATGAAAATAAATTATGTTTCTGATTCTGAGAAGCCTCAATATCACATCCCTGTATTTATATTCATTCCCTCTCAAAATAAATGTAAGCATTCCATTTGTCTTCCTGAGTCTACCCACTGAGTCCTGCATGAGGATGCCCAAGTTTCTCTGTTGCCTCTGATTTCTAAACTCATTGCCAGTTTAGAAAATAGACTATGCCTTTATTCCTTCCACCAAAGTGCATAATCATCACTTCTCTACACTGTCCTCCATCTGCCTTTTCCTTGATCAATGCCCTAATCTATTCTGCAAACAGTGCTTCCTCAACATTTTCTCCCCTACTCCAATCTTTGTATTGTCTGCAAACTTGGCTACAAACCTATCTAATCCATCATCCTCTGCCAGCCTAAAAAGGCCCCTCTCTGCCTCCTGCTGATCAGCCAATCTTCTATTTATACAAGTATATTTCCCATAACACCATGGGCTCACATCTTGTTTAGCAACCTCATGTGCAGCACCTTCTCAAAAGCCTTTTGAAAATTCAGGTTAACCATATCCATTGATTCCTTTATTTGTCCACTGATATTTTGTCAAAGAATTTCATTGGGTTTGTTTGGCAAAATTTTCCATTCAGGATACTTTGCTGATTTTGACCTATTTTACTGTGTGCCTCCAAATGCATTGAAACCTCATCTTTATTAATAGATTTTAGCATCTTATCAACCACTGTAGTCAGGTTAACCAGCTTATAATTTCCTGTCTTTTACCTCCCTCCTTTCTTAAAGAGTGGAATGACATTTGCAATTTTCTAATCCTCCTGAACAATTCCAGATTCTGATGATACCCAAAAGATTCACCGATGATTGCAAAATTTCTTCAGCTACCTCTTTCAAGACTCTGGGGCATAGTTCATCAGGTCCAGGTGATTTATCCACCTTCAGACCTTTCAACTTTCCCAGCTCCATGGTAATAACAACTACACTCTTCTGTCCTTTGACACTCTCAAATGTCTGGTGCTTCCACAGCAAGGACAGACACAAAATACCTATTAATTTTGCCTACCATATCTTTGCCCCCAATTACTCGGTCCCCAGTGTCATTTTCCAGTGGTCCAATATCCATCCTTGTCTCTCTTTTGTTCTTTCTGAACCTGAAGAAACTTTTCACATTTTCTTTTGTGTTGCTGGCTAGCTTACCTTCATATTTAATCTTTTGTCTCCTTATTGTTTTTTTTTTATTTGCCTTCTGTTGGCTTTTAAAAGCTTCCCAGTCCTCTTCCTTCCCTGTAATTTTGTCCAAATAGAAGAGCATATAATAAGAATAAAAGGATGGCTGGGAAAGAAGAAAGATCAACATGGCTGTCTTTCTGTGAAGCCACAGGAGGTGAGTGAGATTTTTAATATTTCTCAACTGTCTTAATCTTTCATCAGCCTTCCATGACTTTGCCCTCTCATGATGACAGATTTCTCAAACTTTCCTTTAAGTTTTCACATGATTATCTTCCATTTGTGCCCTTGCTACCATCTCACTGATCAATTAAAACATTATCTATAATTTCCCATGTCAAGTGGCTCTTCCATTTTTTTAAAACAACTCTAACTTTTCTTTCATCTCTTTTCATAACTCTAAACACTCATTCCTGAAAATATTCAAATGAAAGTACCCACTGAGACATGACATTTATAATCTTTCTACATGAAGTATGAACTCGATTGTGACTGCTGACAGTACGCATTCAATAGTGAAAATATATTCACTGAAATAAATTAAGGAAACAAAGATGTAGCCTCCCAGCAAATTTATCTATGCCTGCCAGCGAAGAATGGGCCAGGCAGGGGAACAATTCAAGGAAGGATTCATGGTGATCATTGGGAGAAAGTAGTGGGATGAAATGGGAACTGTGAAGGAGAAGAGGGTGATATTTCAGTCATGTTATCTTTCCATTCCCTCCCATCAACTTTCAACTCAATGATCCAGCCTTTTAATAGCAGAGGTACACAACAATGGAGGATACAGGAATGTTGAGCAAAAAGAAGCGAGGTCTGGCAGCATCCATGAAGAGAAATGATTGGTTAACACATTGAGTTGGTCTGTCCAGACCAATGTAGGAAGACGAAAGAGCAAGCATAAAAAAGGAGGAGGGGAAGTAAGAGGAGTGGGAGGGTGCCAAGAGATGATAGAGTATTGAACATATTACAGTGAGAGAGATGGAGAGACAGACAGGCATAGGGAACCTGCCTGGTCAGAGCAGCCCAAGAAAATTGAATGCAGTGTCATATTATATGAATTATAACACTGGGACATGAACATTATTAAAATCAAAAGCACAATTATTGTCCAATAGTTCTCAAACCAGCTGAAAATACCTGTCAATTTCAAGGATCTGGCATCCCAAGTCAATCTAGAGCATCTTTGTGATTCTGAGAACCATGGAACGCTACAGGCCATTCAGCCCTTCTAGTCTGTGCTGAACATCATTCCACTAGTCCCAATGACCTACTCCCATTCCATAACCCTCCACACCTCTCCCATCCATGTATCCATCCAATTTATTCCTAAAATTTAAGCGAGCCAACTTTGACTACATCAGATGACAGCTCATTCCACATTCCCACCACTCTCTGAGTGAAGAGCTTTCCCCTAAGGTTCCCATTTCAGCTTAAAACTATGTCCTCTCGTACTTATCCTCCCCAATCTAAGTGGAAAAAGTCTACTCGCATCCACTGTCTATACTTCTCATAATATTTGAAACCTCTATCAAATCTCCCTTCAATCTTCTTTGCTCAGGGGAATAAAATCCTAACCTCTTTAATTCAACTTCTGAATATCTGGCAATATCTTAGTAAATATTCTCTGCCCTCTTTAAATCATATTGATATCCTTCCTGTGATTTGGTGATCAGAACTGCATACAATATTCCAAATTTGGCCTCACCAATGTCTTAAACAACTTCAACATAACATCCCAACTCCTATACTCAATACTTTGATTTATAAAGGCTAAGATGCCAAAAACTTTCTTTACAACCCTGTGCACCTGCAACACTACCTTCAGGGAACAATGTATCTGTATTCCAAGATCTCTTTCCTCCTCCGCTCTCCTCAATGCCTTATCTTTTTACTCCATATGTCCTATCTTGGTTTGCCCTTCCAAAATGCACTCCTCACACTTGTCTGCATTAAACTCCATCTGCCATTTTTTGGCCTATTCTCCCAGTTGATTTAGAACCCTCTGCAAGCTTCGAAAATCTTCCACGCTGTCCACAACACCTCCTATCTTTGTGTCATCAGCAAACTTGCTGATTCAATTTACCACATTATCATCCAGATCATTGATATAGACAACAAACAACAATGGTCCCAACAAAGATCCCTGAGGCACACCACTAGTCACAGGCATTCAGTCTGAGAAGCAACCATCCACTACCACCCTCTGTCTTCTCTCACACAGCCAATTTCAAATCCAGTTTACAACCTTTTCATGGATACCTCGTGTCTTAACCTTCTGAACTAACCTCCCATGTGGGACCTTGTCAAAGGCTTTACTAAAGTCCATGCAGACAACATCCACAGCCGATCTTTCATCTACCTTTTTGGTAACCACCTCAAAAAACTCGACAAGAATTGTTAAACTCGACCTACCATGCACATAGCCATGCTGACTGTCATTAATCAGCCCATGGCTGTCCAAATATCTATATGTCCTGTCTCTCATTGTGTCTCATAATGAGAAAAAGTGCTCTTTCTAGCTTCCTACACTGTGCTTTCCTTCCAACATTAATCATATACTTCCTAATTTCAGCTTCATTTCGTGACTCTTAGCCTCTCCAATCATGAGATTGTTCTTGCTTAATTCTGGATACGTTTTATCTCCTTTAACATCCATCTCATACCTTCAATTGCCACCATGAATTAATATTCTATGTGAAAGCCACACAGATCAGGGCAGCACAAGGTCACAGCTAAAGCAGACTCACAGTTCCGGTGATGCAAATTCAATCCTAACTTCCAGTGATGTCTATGTGGTGTTTACACATTCTCCCGGTGACCCCATGGGTTTTGTCTGTGTGTTCCAGTTTTCTCACACATAACAAAAGTGTTTACAATTCATTTGTCACATTATACCTAGTACAACAACAAGTTCTTCTGCGATAAGTCTAACAGGTCATCTCCAACATTCATGGAGCTGTGTAAAGAGCACAATTTACTGACTGTAAAGTTACAAAGAAAGATCAATTAGAGTCAAGAAAGGGCAGTATGATAGCAATGTTGTGGGGTTTGTTCACAAACCTGATGGCTGTCAGGTAGAAACTTTCCTATAGGTGCAAATTTCACAGTCTTGAGTCTTCTCCCCAGTTTGATGAAGGAGAAGACAGTGTTTCCAGGGTGTCAGTATGCTGGCTGCCCTTGTTAGAAAGTGGGCAATGTAGATGGAGTCCATAGAGGAGAGGGA
This sequence comes from Narcine bancroftii, assembly GCF_036971445.1. NCBI lineage: Eukaryota > Metazoa > Chordata > Chondrichthyes > Torpediniformes > Narcinidae > Narcine > Narcine bancroftii. The sequence continues at coordinate 412,558,456 of NC_091469.1, forward strand.
AGCCAGATCTGCATTCACCAGACTGTGAGCTCCTACCCTATGCCATCATGCATTTAGCAAGTATGCTTTGAATGGTGTACCTGTAGAAGCTGTTGAGGGGCAAGGTGGAAGGGGGTAGTTATGTTAATTGACTACTGTTAACTGCCCTTAGCAAGTAGATGAGTGGTAGAATTTGGGAGGAGTTCAGGTATATGTGGGGAGAATAAAATGGCATTGGTATAGATAGTTGGTCTGCGAACAGGATGGGTTGCAAACCTTTTCCATACCATATCTCTTCATGACTCCAGGTTTTGGTCAAACAATGATGGTTGAATTTTATTCCAAGATGTTTATTCTCATTACAGTGCTGGGTCTGTGGTTGTCAAGGAGAGGAAATAAAATCAAAGAGGTTGAAATAGCTATTTTGCCATCAGCTTATAGAATCAATTTATATCATAACCAACGGGGCAATTCCTAGATTCTATCAACACAGCCAGGCTACCTATATAAGGCTGGAAATGCTTTGTGGATCACAACAAAAGATCATATAAGAATTCAGAAAAGTTTTGAAAAATAAAAGAACAGATTGTGATGGAATATTTGAAAATGTTTATGGGAAATAAACTAATAAAATTAGAGTAGGTTACATACATACACACATTTTAAAACAGATCTTATTTGAACTACTGAATAATTCATATTCAGTGACTTTTCAGAAACTATGGAGAATGCTATGCACATTTCACAAGTAGGTGCTAATTGAAATGATGTCATGAAATGAATGGACTGGAGTCAGGTTGTCTGTGTTGGACAATTCTGACCTCTCTGCAAAGTGCTCACTCAAAGGTTTACCTAAAACAACAGATGGGAGCAGAAGACTAACTCCTATTGTTTGCTGGAGAAGATGCAGGGGTGGTTTTCAAGTGAGAGAGAGAAGGACATGTGGCTGGCAGTTCGAATCTCAGATGGAGAGAAAGACACACAGCTGAAACAGTGTCAGCCCAGAGAAGCTTGTTGGAACAGAATCTCCAGAGTGGCAGATGGCTGGAAGTGTTATCTGTCTGATGTTTCTCTTGGAATAAGGTGAACAGAAAGAAATTATGTGGTAGCCTGAAAGAACAGAAAGAAATTATGTGGTAGCCTGAAAGAAAGAGGTTATCATCTGGAGAACCCTGATGAGGCAAGTTTCATCAGCAATACATTGAGGTGACTAATGGTGGTACCTCAGTTGTGGAAATCCTGGAACAACAGATCTCTCTCTGCAAACCCTATGAGAACCTTCCTGAGCGGTAAACATTTACCTTTTGAGCACCAAAGCCTGGTGAACTTTCTACATGTTAAATTCTGTGCACAGTATAAGAACTGCCTGCAACCACTGAACTTGGAAGAATGAGAAATGAGACTGAATGTGAACCAAAGAATTTTTCTTAAATTTACACACACATTAACATACACATGCACTTAGAAGGTGGTTAAATTGGGTAGTTAAGTTAATAGTGATAAGTTAAAGTATGATTCTATTTTCATGTTTAAACATAATTAAAAACAACTTTTGTTTCAGTAACTGCTTGTCGTGGTGAATATCTATTGCTGCTGGGTTTTGGGGTCCTTTGGGCTCATAACAAGATGCAGATAATTTCCTCTGGTAAAAGTACCCAGATTAAGGAGGATCAATAAAAATTTGAGCTAGATTATTCAGGATTGATATGAGGAAGCAGCTATTTGAACAAAAGGAAGTGTAAATACTGAACAATCAAGATTTTAGAAAAAACAAACATTGCAGATCTTGGAATCTTGAGAAACCCAACACGTCAGGCCACATCCATGGGTAAAAATGATTAATCAATGTTTTGGGTCACGACCCTTTATCAAGAGTTTCTCCAGCATATCATTTCCTAATCAATAAAACTGAGAGTGATAGATTTTTATTAGGTACCCAAAAATTGACATAATACTACAAGATCAATTTTTGATCAGCTGTTCAGCAAATCTTATCTTTTTGGGGGTACATTTACCTTTCTGTTGAACCTTGAGAACAAAACATTCAAACACACTGAGGAAGAATTGTACAGTGTGTGAATATAGCTGAGGAGGTGGTGTTATACAAGAGGCCCATGAGAGTTTCTCTGGGAGCAACAAAGGACCTATTTCCCAACGTACATGACATAGAGCATGGAACATTACAGAACAGTGCAGGCACTTCAGCCCACGATGTTATGCCAAACCACATGTACCTACCAAAGAACAACTAAACCCACCCTAGTTCGTAACCCTCTATTTTACTTCCATCCATTTCTAAGACTCTTAAATGCCCTAATGTTCCGGCCTCCACCCCCCCCCCTTCCGGAAATGCATTCCAGGCACCCAAAACTCTGTGTAAAAAGCCTAACCCAAAATCTTCCTCCCTTCATTTTGCGCAGATGTCCTCTAGTGCTTGCTTCTCCTGTCCTGGGAAAAAGATGCTGACTGTCTACCTTATCTAAGCTTCTCATAATCTTGTAGACCATGATTAAGTCACCTCTCATATTTCTTAGCTCCAAAGAAAAAAGCCCTATCTCTGCCATCCTTGCCTTATCAGACTTATTTTCCAATCCAGACATCTTCCTGGTAAATCTCCTTTGCACCCTCTTCTTAATTTCCATGATCAGAACTGAACATAATACTCAAAGTGTGGTCTCACCGGACATTTATAGAGCTGCAACATTACCCCATGACACCTGAACTCAATCATCTGATTAATAAAGCCCAGCATACCATATGCTTTCTTAATTGTGCAACCAACCTGCACGGCGACCTCAAGAGATCTATGGATGTAGACTCCAAGGTCATTCTGTTCTTCCACACTGTGAAGGATCTGACCATTAACCATGTGCTCTGCCTTCAATTCTGACCTTCCAAAATACATCACCTCACATTTATCTGGATTGATCTCCATCTGCCACTTTTCCAACCACTTCTACATTCTGTCTATATCTTGTATTAATCTACAACTTTTAAAACTATCCACAGCACCTTCAACCTTCGTATGATCCACAAACTTATTGACCCGTCCCTTGACTTATTCGTCCAGGACATTTATAGAAATCACAAAGAGCAGAGGTCGCAGAACAGATTGCTGTAGTGCTCCACTAGTCACTTACCTACAGGCAGAATACTTCCTGTTCACTACAACTCTGCTTTCTGCAGGCAAGCCATTTCAGAATCCGTACAGCAAAGGTTCCATGGATCCCATGCCTCTTAACTTTCTGAATGAGTTTCCCTTGGGGTCCTTGTCAAATTCCTTACTAAACTCTATATACACAACTACTGCCCTACTGTTGTGAGTGAGAAAACAGATTCAGTAGGTCTCAAAAGCAAGGAACTTGAACACAATCTGATCGAAAATGATTTTATTTACAAAAGATGAGTGTGGGAAAATGGTAATGGGAATGAAACGCATACATGAACAATTTATAGATGAGCGTGGGAAAATCGCAACAGGGATAAAATACAGACACACAACAAACTGGGTACATACTGTAATGGATAAATATTGGGAGGAATTTGGTAAGATTAGTGGGTTACACACATTTTAAAACAGATCTTATTTGAAATACTAAAGAATTGATATTGAGGAACATTGCAAAAACTATGGAGAATGCTATGCACATTTCACAAGTAGGTGCTCATTGAAATGATGTCATGAAATGAATAGACCATTGTTTGGAGAAGACAAACTGGCTGTTTAAAAGTACCTACAGTGTGCTCACAGAGAGGTCACTCCTGTGCTTTGTTTATCTAAGACAACAGATGGGAGCAGAAGGATAACTCCTGTTTGGTGAAGAAGGTGGGGGGCTTTTGCAAGTGAGAGAGTCACACGAGCTTTCTGGCAGTTGGAGAGAGAGAAGACAAGTTCAACAAGCTCTCTCAGCCAGTGAGTGTATGACACTGAAAGCAGCTGAACAGTGCAAGCCAGGAAAAGATGGTTGGAAACAGAAAGTTCCAGAGCAGTGGATGGTTAGATGTGCTATCTGTCTAATGTTTCTCTTGGAATAAGTTGAATAGAAAGAAACTCTGTGTAGCTTGAAAGAAAGAGGTCATCATCTGGAGAATCCTGATGGGGAAAGTTTCATCAGCGAGACACTGAGGTGACTAATGGTGGTACCTCAATTATGGAAATCCTGGAACAACAAATATCTCTTTGCAAACCCTACAAGAACTTTCCTGAGTGGTAAACATTTACCTTTTGAGCACCAAAGCCTGGTGAACTTTATACATGTTAAATTCTGTGCACAGTATAAGAATTGCCTGCAACCAGAGAACTTGGAAGAAGAAATAAGATTGAACTGTGAACCAAATAATTTTTCTTAAATTTACACACACATTATATACACGTGCGCTTAGAATTAGAAGGAGATTAATTTGGGTTAGTTAAGTATAGAGATAAGTTAAAATCTGATTCTGTTTTCATGTTAAAAGATAAAAATAACTTTTGTTTAAATAACTACTTGTCTTGGTGAATGCCTATTGCTGCTGGGTTTTGGGGTCCTTTGGGCTCAAAGCATTTTATTCAGGAAAAAAAAACAATACAATACCCGCCATCCCTTGACTCAGTGCAGGGGGCATGGCTTTATACTACTAGGGACACTAACTAAAACGCTCCCAACCCTTTAACAGTGTACATCTCACCAACAATATTGTCAGCACCGTTCAACGATACTCGGCCTGGAGTGAAGCAGGGTGGACCCTTGAAGATGCAAAGAGGGCAAGATGAGTACACGTGGTGCCCTTTATAGTGCTGGAGGGCTGGGATGCACAGCCCAGGTCATTTACAGGAGACTAATGGTTTAGTATCAGCATGGACTAATCGATTACAACAACCAAAGGCCCAAGGTCAAGTCCAGGAGGGCTGGAGACTCCATCCCAGGTAATTTACAGGGATTTAATGGCTCAGTGCCAGAAAGGTTGCCAATTACAAAGGCCAAGTATAAAGGAATTTTAAATTAGCCAATGGCAAGGTGTGGGGTTGGGCCAAATCTTGATTGGCAGGTGGTGTGTCTTCCAACCAGGTAGTGGTTGGTGTTGTCATGTGACAGCCACGACCCTTCACAATATGCCTATCTTTGTCAATTTCTTTTTGTTATTTCTTCACAAAACTCAATTAGGCTCATGAGGCTCAACTTTCCCCTCACAAAGCTATGTTGACTATCCATGTGAAGACTGTAAATCTTGTAAATCCTGTCCTTAAGAATCCTCACCAATAGTTTGGCCACCACTAATGTTGGACTCACTGGTCTATAATTCCCAATATTCTTCCTATTATCTTTTTTAAACAGGGCCATCACATTTGCCATTCTCCAATTCTCTGGCACCTCCCTTGTAGCCATCGAAGATGCAAACATTCTCACCAATGCCCCAACAATCACTTCTCTCCCTTCCCAGAGTAACCTGGAGTATATCTTGTTTGGTCCCAAGGTCTTATCAATCCTAATTTTTTTCAGAAAATCCAGCACTTTCTCTTTATTAATCTCAACATTGCCCAGAACATAAGCTTGTTCTATTCTGACCTCACCTTGACCATGGTCCTTTTCTCTGGTGAATAATGAAGCAAACTATTCATTTATGGCTTCCCCAACCTCTTCTGCCTCCAGGAACATTGCCTCCTTTCTCCTTAAGCAGCCCGACCTCATCATCCTTTGTTCTTCATGTAAGCGTAAAATGCCTCTGCCCACATGCAAGGAATGTGAGGGAGGTTGCTCACAGCTGCCACATGCAATTCTCAGCAGGAATCACTTTAAGATGTTTTGCTGAGCTGGATTTCATGAACGAGCAGCATCAGTTTGGAAACAGTGTGGATCCTCACTAACTCTAGTGGACAATCTGGCATGGCAGATATACTGTCATAGAGTTCTACAACCTTGAGATAACCCCCTTCAACTCATCTTGTCCAGGCCTGTGGTGGAACAAAGTAGTGCAGGAGGTGACCTCACTACACTGTACAGGCTGGCCTGCCTCTGACTCTGTAACACATCCCTTAAGATTCTCAATAAAGGCTGATAGCCCCAGTCTCCTCCCTCCATACCAGCCTTGGATCCGAGCTAGTAGCATCCAAAGATGTTCCTGAAATTCTAGGTTATTAAAGCCTTTAATCACTTGCTTCAAGTCTACTTGTGGTTATTGATTGTGCCACAATGCCAACCAAGCAAGTCTAATTTGCCTGCATTTGCACAATATCCCTCTAAATCTTTCCTGTCTGGGGGGGTCTTTTGAATGGTACAATTGTCCCTGCTTCTACTACTTCGCAGAGCAGCTCATCCCGTATACTCACCACTCTCTGTGTGAAGAAAGTACTTCTCAGGTGTCCACTAAATATTTCCTATCTCATGACTATTTAACCTTTCTCTGCCCCTGATGATTTTATGGATCCCTATTAAGGTCCCCCCCCCCCCCACCCCTAAGCCCAAGCTCGACCAGCCTCTCCTAATAAAATTAAGGCCATTCACTCCTGGCAACATTTTCATGATTTTCTTTCTGCATCCTATCCAGCTTAATGATGTCTTTCCGATAACTGGGTTACCAAAACTGCAAAGGTGGTCTCACCAATCTCTTGTACAGTCATAACACAATGTCCCTCCTCATGTGCTCATTGCCCTGACCAATGAAGGCAAATGTGCCAAGTTCTTGCAGCACTTTGAATCCCATCTAGATAATTCATCACTGGAATCCACGCTCTGCCCTGTTCCTGTGGCTGCTTGTCAATCAATATCGTTGCTACATGCCATGTACCCTGCGTAAGCAAGTGCAGCACGCATGCAGACACCCAGAATCATTTTATTTAAATACGTACACATACATGTCACTCATACCTAGTGAGCAACTTTCCACTTCAAATCAATTATGTTGCACATAACTGCATTTATTGGGAAACATTACAGTAATCTGTTCGTACAAACATCGATCCCTCGCTTAAGATCAAAAAGCACAGATACTTGGGAAGTTTATTGAGATGCTCAAGTGTGGAACATGTTTATATGGCCTCACAGGGAGCTGGGAAACCACTGGCACAATTCAGCCCACTAGCACAAAGGATATTCTGTGCAGTCTGAGTCAACCAATATTCTGTATGTAATTATCATAATTCATAATAAAGTTAAAAATAGTAACACGTCAAGCACAGACCCAATAAATGAGATGATTGGAAACAGAAGACCAGCACTACCACAGGACGCCCTTAAGTGGGAAGTATCTTGTTTTTGCAGCCAATTCATGCACAGCAGGATTTCATAAATGTGATCGTCAATCATCTAATTTTAGTTACTTAAGTGAGAGGTAAGTATTGGCCAAGAAATCAGATTCCTTTGCTGTACTTCAAATAGTGCTCTGGGTTCTTTGATCTCCACATGAATAAGCAGGTGCACTGGTTTAATGTCTCACGTTTTGCTACTGCATGCAGCATCTCCTTTCAATTCTTCTCGGTTGTCAATTATTTTACTTCGACCTCAACAGTTTTTAAGCCCATTGTTGAGCAGAGTGCTGATTCCATTTTATTTAGTTTAAAAAATGGTAATTGAAAACTTCTGCTATTTCTTTCTCAGTCTCAGAGATTGTTTTATATATTCTTTAGTGTCTTTATTCCCATTTTCATTTTTCTTGGCAATGACATTCAACATCTTGAAGCCTGTTGTTTGGGGACTTCAATTTTCTGTGATTCACAAATAATATGAATTGACACGTGCTATCTCTGTTTGTGAGCATATACCATAAATATAAAGAACTGGAGGACTGTAATGTCAATTTTCTTTGACTACTGATTTAGGATCATAAGTAAAAGCAGGATTGAGCTATTCAGCCACTTGTATCCACTCTACTAGTCTACAAAACCATTTATGATCTTTTGTCATACAGCACTCTGTCTCCCTCTAATATTGTGCAATGCAATGATTGACACTGCACCTGACTCCTAATTTTGGGGGAGCATACATGTCTGTATGGTGGGTCATGTGATCTCTTCTGGCGGGAACCTGGTCAGAAAACACCACATCTGTTAATCAAGGTTAAGAACACCCCTAATGAGCACACATCTTGCAACTGGCCTTGCCACTGGCTCCTTTGAAGGAATGCACACTTCTCTACTGGTTCCTTTAATCAGCTGGCCTCTTTTGGGCCTATCTGAGCTGGCCTCCAGTAGTTAGCCAGAGGTATAGAGCCCAACACTTGGAGCAGCTGGGCCTCTTTTTCCCCGAGGATCAACCCAAGCTCCACTCCAGGTCATTAGAGTCAATTACAAGTGACAGTTGTGGTGCTAATTGATTATTGTAACTTCTTTCTTTCTAACTAATTGAGGTGCCTTACCTGCATTGGGTCAAGGGGTGATACTATTTTTGCATTTTCTGCAATTTATATAGATCACAGTGTGTAGTGATTGGCAGTACAATTGTTGCGTCGATTGTAAATATATGGCATGTGCCACCTGTGTGAGTGCACACAATCCCTATTACGACTTTCTCCCGCAGGCAAATAAAGATCTTTTGACACAATCAACTTGTGGTCAGACCTGTTGTTTCTCGGACCCGCCGGACTTGTTTGTCACATTGCAGTGTCTTGTACTCAGTTCCTCTTTCAATAAAAGAGGAAAGAACTATTTGCTTTCCTAACTGCTTGCAAAACCTGCTGGTTTACTCTCTGTAAAAAACACAAAAACTCTGGATGAACTCAGCAGGTCTCCTATGGTCTATAGGAGGTAAACATAGATAACCCACGCTTAAGCCCAAGCCCTTCTTCAAGGTAACTCTAAGTGTTGCCTACAGAATAATACGCATCCCACTAGACCTGAGAACTGTTAAAGCTGCCTGTGCTATGAGGGTAAGAATAGGAAGATATAACAGACAAATATGTGGCTGAAGAATTGGTGCAGGTGGAAGGGGTTTAGATTTGTGGATCATTAGGAATTCTTCTAGGGAAGGTATGACCTGTACAAAAATGAGGGCATGGACCTAAACTCGAGAGACCAATAACCTTGCAGACAGGTTTGCTAAAGCTGTTGGGGAAAGTTTAAATGAGGTCGGCAGGGGAAGGGGAACCAAAGTGTTAGGTCAGGTGATGCGCAGCTGGTGGAAAGAGCGATGAGCTTCGAGCATGGATCAGTACATGTAATTACGATGCTGTGGTCATTTCAGAGACTTGGCTGATTATAGGATTGTCTGCTTGATGTTCCAGGGGTTAGACTTTTCAAAAGAGACAAGGAGGAGATTTAAAAGTGGTCTCCAGCTGCACTCCGATGGCCAATCTGCTATGACATCAGTCAATGGAGCAACAAGCAAGACCAAAACACATCCAATATTGAGTTGGAAATGATTCTCACTGCATTGGGATGTATAAGCTTTTTCCCCCTACATGGACTACAGGTATGCCACCATTTTCTTAAGAGCAGTTGGTCTACAGAGCTACAAATGATCACTTTCCCATGACAAAAAATTCCATCAATGAATTTTTAAAAAGGGAAAGCTATGCTATCTTCTATTTGATTTATAAAATCTCGACCTAAATCTTAGAGGGATTTGAATGTTCTTGCTATGTTGCATGCATCTTTAACTCAATTGTACTAGTTACCACCTTATTTTTACTAATGCTATTTGCATTAGGGTAATGGAAGTTCAAAATAATGATCCTACCTTTAGAGCATTGCAACGATTGCAGGAACATTGCAGGAACAATCTTACAGAAAGTAAGATTTTGCATTAAATTCCACTCAATTTTCAGAGTGTGCACACAAACAAATTTTGTCGTTAATATTTTCAGGTCTCTGGCGACACAGCTTCAGAATTGAAAACAATGATCATTTTGCGGTGACACAGTGGCATCGTTAGCATAGCAGTTAACACAGTACTATATTAGCACCAGCGACCCAGGTTCAAATCTGGGCACTGTCTATAAGGAGTTTGTACATTCTCTCTGGTTTCCTCCCACCCTTCAAAAGACTTACGGGAGTTGTAAGTTAATTGAGGTATTTGTGGGGCATGGGCTCGTGGGCCAGAAGGGCCTGGAACCATGCTGTATGTCTAAATTTTAAAAATGTAAATTCAGCAGTGAATTTTTTTTTTAAAAGCTAATTAGTTGCACTTGGATAGCTTTCGTGCTGCAGTTTGTTTGCAAATAGCATTTCATTTAAGTTATTTAAAAATTGAGTTCATGGAGTACAGTAAAATGCTGATTGTTCATTTAATTGTCTTGTGTTCCGATAAATTGATAGAGAAATGTGACCTGGTGCTGAAAAGAGATCTAATGATTGTAAATTATGATAGTAAACTCACAAGACAAGGAACAATTATACGAATTCAGACATCTTAAAATCAAAAAGATGAAGAAAATGGATGCATTTCTTAGTCTACTGGCGGTAAATGTGACATATTGCAATGGAACCATACTTTCCATATAAAAAAAGTACCTTCAGAGTTGGCACACTTTCAAGCATCAATAAACTGTATTTGGAATGTGCATGACATTTTGATCTGAGTTAACACTCTCCAGAAGCACTTTACCAGGTCTTTCAATCAAGTTTCAATTTCTTGCTGGAGATTTTGTAAATACATCTGCCATCTTACATCTTTCCCCTACCTCCTGCACTAGAATTAGTGTCATGAAATTGCTGCTCACTTCTCTTTCATTTGTAGGCAGTTATTAGCAGGATTTTTGGAATTAGCCCTTGCTGTAGTTTTATTAGCAAAGAATACCTGAGGGCTGACTCGATTATTTTAAACTAAATAGACCTGAATACTGACATTTTTGTCTCAAAACCTGCTGTTCAACTCTCGTTCCACTCTGAAAATTCAGAAGGAACTTTTATTTCTATATTTTTCAAAAATTAAACATGCTTCCTCAAAACCACCAAACCTCAAAAGTAGATGCGTAAAAAATTTGGGCAAATCCAATTAGAATCAATGGGCATCGTAACCAACATGGATGAGTTGGATTGAAGGCTTATTTTAATACTTTGCAACTCTATGGCTATCAAAACTCGTTACTCACCCCAGTAGAACAAGATGAAAACATAAGAGACTGCGTTACTGTAATCTGGAGCACAAAAGCACATTGCAGGAGGAATTCAGCAGGTCAAATAGCATCTGTAAGGGGAAAGGAATAGCCAATGTTTCAGGTCAGGTCCCTGCATTAGAGCAGAAACCAACTATGTTTTTTAAATCTATACTTGCACAAAAGTGCTGGTTGACAAAGAAATAGTGTGTTAATTTTCAGTTTCCTTTCTAAATGGTCACTATTCCCAGGAATGAATGGTTCCTCACATACTTCCTTATTAATACACAGAAAAGACCATGAAGCCCGTGAGGACCACACAAGACCAATACAATCAGACCAACTCCTCTTACTCCATTCTACCCCTCCCCAACATTCCCATCCTCCTCTCTTAACCAAGGGATAATTAATGATGAGTAATGAGCATTTGGGATAAAACAGGGGCAACCAAGGGATCCCAAAGACACAAGAAGAGAACATTATAATGTATGTCTACATATTAAAAAAATAAAATATTAACTCCAAATACGGCACCAGAGATCAGAGTCAAATGTGAAGCTCTGAGGCAGCAGCACCAATTGGTGCACCGATGTGATGCCATTCCTCACTATGACAACTCATTTACCACACTCCTCAACGAGATGGTATGGTTACCACATCGGTTACTGTGATGGCACGTTTACCACACCCCTCACTGTGATGGTGTGTTTACCACACCCCTCACGGTGTCAGCATGTTTACCACACCTCTCACAGTGATGGCATGTTTACCCCACCCCTCACTGTGATGGTGTGTTTACCACACCCCTCATGGTGTTGGCACCTTTACCGCACCCCTCATGGTGATGACATGTTTACCACATCCCTCACGGTGATGACATGTTTACCACACCCCTCATGGTGATGACATGTTTACCGCATCCCTCACGGTGATGGCACATTAACCACACTCCTAACGGTGATGGCTCATTTACTGCACCCCGTACTGTGACAACACATTTACCGCACCCCTCACAGTGACGGCACATTTACCACATCCTTCACGGTGATGGCCCGATTACCACACCCTTCATGGTGACAGCACGCTTACCGCAACCCTCACTGTGATGGCGTGTCAACCACACCCCTCATGGTGACAGCACGTTTACTGCACCCCTCACAGTGACGCCATTCTCCACACCCATTACTGTGATGGTGTGTTTACTGAACCCCTCACAGTGACACCACATTTATCGCACCCCTCACTGTGACTGCACATTTATCGCACCCCTCACTGAGATGGTATGTTTACCTCATCCGTCACTGTGACAGCACGTTCACCTCACCCCTCATGGTGACGGCTCATTTACCACACCCCTAACAGTGTCAGCACATTTACGACATTCCTCACTGTGACAATACATTTACCACATCATTAAATGTGACCCTGTTCTCCACACCCATTACTGTGATGGTACTTATTCCGCACCACTCACAGTGATGGCACATTTAACGCTCCCCTCACTGTGCATTCTTAGAACTTTCAACAGCAATTCTAATTATCCATTGGAACATTCCTTCATTTCATTATTAAAGGATTTGAATTTTTACCTGATGTCATCATGAAAATGTCATTATTAGAGTGGAGTTTCTTCAATCTTCCGCCTTTACTTGAGAGAAGGCATAGTCTAGCCTGACTGAATGGTTGGCCCTGTTTTCCATCAACATCCATGCAGGCATTTGGAACAGTGATGGCTGCATGGCGATGAGAACTTTGATTTGACCAGTAATATTTGGCTGCACAGCCCATAGTCACATGCTCACCAACTTCACTGAGCTGTTAAATCTATCTCAAACCTTATTTCTTAACCTGTTATACTATGAAGCTCAGGGTAAAACAAAACTGATAGTACAAAAACACAATGATTGTGGGTCTAATAATAATGAATTAATGTTGTTACGTCTCTGTGTTACTTGGGAGGCTTCTAAAATAACTTAGAGATGCAAGATTCAAATAACAGAAGAGATTTTACTTACTGATGACTTCCACCATCTCAGGAAACTGTTCACACACACATAAACATACACCCCTCACTGTTACTACAGTGAGAAGCGTGTATTACACGGTTACAAAATAGTTCACATTATCCTGACTATATAACAAATGAGATATGCAGCTTTTAGACGTTGCTTCCAATTTAAGCCAGTTTTGACTGGCATTCAACGACCTTCAATTCTCAATGTTAATGTCTGCCCTTCCAATTCACATACTACTTCTGGTGCTTTGGTTGGCAATTTGACAACAGGAAAATTAACTTTGAAGTCTGGGCTTTATCACCTCCCTCTGTTATTGCTCCCAGACAATGACACACAGTTTATAATTCCATTGCTGGGAAGTTTGACTGTGTTTGTGTGGTGAATGTCTGCCAAGCTGCCTGTCTCCCCTCTGGCGAGCCTTGCTGTACTAACATTGGCTGTGCATTATCTCTACTGTTAAGGACATTCCCCTTGGATATAACTGTATATGCATCTATTGTCTTTCATTATTGTACCTTGAGTTTCTGTTAATAAAAGCCATGATTTTTGTTTGTCTTTGTCTACTTCATCAACTGGCTCTTCAGTCTGTCAGCCTCAGCATTCATCTTAAATTGCACAGCGGGCTGTATTTTGTATTTAAGTAGGATATATTTTGGATTTTACGAATAAAGGAGTGCAGGAAATCCCTCATTCATTGAATCGGGGCTAAATGCTTCAACTACTCTTCTTCATTCTATTTATGCAGGAATTGTCAATTATTTTAACTTGGGAGAGACTCTATTCTGAAAGGTACGGAGGCCATACTGCAATCTTTTGACTTAGCTACTGAGGGAGATGTGACCTTGTTCCGATATAATTCCTTCAATGGGGTTCTGTTGAATAGTTTAATTTCCAGACAAACCATCCCAACCCTCGCCCGAAAAGTCTGCACTGAAATATTAATTCCAACAACTTCTGGACGAAGCTTAAATTACTGCAGCTTCACTAGAAAGTTATGTGCATCATCAGGTTTCTCACATAGTGTTGAACACAGCTTGATCCATGTCAGTCATGCGTGTTATCAGTCATAAAAGGAACACCATTCACTTGTCTGTCAGATGACAGTGTCCATTTCTGCAATTTTATTACTGCCTTTAGATTTCTCAAGATTTTCTTCTCTCTTGACAACTAT